>NW_027437183.1:38168008-38768008 GCF_033239565.1 Halichoeres trimaculatus | reverse complement strand
GAGAGGCATCAGCCTGGTGGTGTGGAACAGGAGAGGGTTCAGATCTTCAGCGTGGACGGCCCGGTGGAGCGACGGCTCGGAGCGACTCCGCTCGATTTTTGGCAGCAGGTCTTGAACCTGCTCGATTGCTACCAGGATCTGAGGAGGGAAGAAAAGGTGGTTGAGTAGACTGTCCTGTTACATTTCAATCACCAGCAGGTGTGCATGTAATGAAGGCCACCTCAATGATCAAGACATTATTAGCACTTAAAAATAAATTATGATTCTAGACATTTGTTTTAGATACAGCCACTTCTTCAAACATGAGGAATGAAAGTTCAATTCATGCAGAGAAAAAAATCTTTTAGGTTATACTGCCACACCATTTTCTGTGGTAAGCACTATTTGAGCAGAAACAGACTTCAGCCAGATGAAACAGATACACACATTCTCATGCTAAGGAGGCTCAACTGTCTGTTGAGCCTTTTGCAGTCTCCAGCACCAGCTCTGCACCATAGATTTGCTGGAGTGGCATATGCCATCATAAGCACCACATACTTGTGTGTTGGTGTGTCTGCATCTCGGAAAGGTGCCAGGGATGGGAACCCTAAGCTTAAGCACAGCGGCTTCTATTTGCCAATTATTTTGCTGATGAGTGAACTATATTCAATAAAACGTATACTTCACTGTTTTAACAAAGTAATGAATATTTCTATGATTTGCAAATCATGACACACCCCTCAGCAATACAGCGTTGAACACACCCCTAGTGTGAACAGAGATAAGTTTTGAAATGCCAAAATGCAGCCTTGGCTAAATCTGTTAAAGACCATCTGGACTCAAATCAAAATGCAAAAGGAAACAGAGCTCAGGAAAAGAGTGTCTGCTGTGAGGTCTTCAAAGACAAGGATTAAAAGGTTAAAATCTAATGTAAAATATTCAAATGATCATCGGTTATCATCACTGAGGGCTTGTACATCCAAAAGATGCTCAACAGAAGTAAAAGCCCCTTCTAAATTCAAGGTTTTACAGCTTCATTCTGACCCCGGATTGTTTTTAACTTCATGTTTTCATAGAGTAAACAGTGAATTCATCCCATGTGACATTTTAATGCAAGCGTGTGTTCCTAGCTGAGCTTCTACTCACGTTGAGGATCTCAAGAAATTAGCTGATTTTGAACTACTCACCTGCGGGAACAGCGGCCTCTCGTCACGTTTGAACTTTAGGCAGTCGATGATGAGCCTTTTCATTGACTTAGGTGAGGTACTATACAGCTTACTGAGGTCTGGTGACAAGTAACCACGTCCAACCATGAAGATTATCTGAGAATAAAAGTAGGAAGGAGACATCCAGTTAGTCCAAGCCACATATGGTAAATGGACCAGTACTTATATAGCGCTTTTCTAGTCTCCCAGACCACTTAAAGCGCTTTACACTGCTAGTCTCTCATTCATCCATACACACCACATTCACACACTGATGGTGGATTTTCCTATTGGAAACCATCAGTTTTATCTAATCCATTCAGCAATTCGGGATTCAGTGTCTTGCTCAAGGACACTTTGGCATGTGACTGCAGGAGCTGGAATCGAATCCCTGACCTTCCGATTGAGAGGCGACTACCACTGAGCCACTGCTGCCCCTTAAAAATACATACAATACACATGGCGCCTTACTACATATCTGACCTGGCTTACTAAGCCAGGCTCAGGCCAGGAGCTGAAAATAAAGCCCTCGAAGTCAGCATAAGGCAGACCACAAAGTCTCCCATGCTTCCCGATCACAGTCTGGACAGGCCCTGTCCACTGTTCAGGCACTTCCAGACAGGAAGGTTAACACTACAGTATGTACCAGAGAAAACCTGCTCATAAATCCAAATTCTTTTACATGTTTGAAGGTTTCTCAAAAAGCAACATAATTACTTTCCCCTTGTAACTAATCACAAATATGAAGGAGTAATTAAGTTATTAATTCTGTTACTTTTTTAGAAAGTAACAAATTAAATTACTTTGCCCAAAACTGCTGGTACCAAGACTTTGTACTCTTTATTAGTGCTCTGCTCCTCTTTTAATAACACTTGATTGTCTCTGCAAAATTATAGACCTTTAAAAGTGCACTCTTCCAGTTTTTTGAAACTCTTTCAGAGATTACAAATATTTAAATGTATAAAATGAGAACTCTGTGCTGCTACAGTGTGTAAAGACTACCTTTAATCTTTCTGTTGAGTTATTCATGAACATGCAAATTAGAATCAAACATGCCTAGATACTGTAACAACACATTAGTGTTACAGAAAAGAACCACTTTCAAGAACTGACCTGATCTCTGTTGTTGATATTGGAGTAAGGCAGAGTCCCTGACATCAGCTCAAACAGCACAACTCCATAGCCGTACACATCAGACTGGAACGTGTAGGGGTTGGTGTCCTGCATTCGGATCACCTCTGGTGCCTGTGAAAGTAAAAAAACACCTATAAAGTGTCATCTTAGGGCCTGTTTCCACCCACAGCTTTTTGTGCTTGGATACTGATCTGCAGAAAAGCAGTTCAGGGCAGGATTTTCAGTAACATGACAAGATCACCTGTGTAGGGACATAAAGGAAACAGCTCAAACTGAATTGTAGGTCAAGCTTTCAGTTCTGATAATAATCTTCTAAGCTATGTTCAAGGAGTGTTAGATCAGATCTCCTTTGTAAGGGATGGGTACCTTCCCGATTTGAAACTATACAGTACCAATGCCTGGTACCTGGAAATTGGTACTCAACGGTAACAATTTTTGGTACTTCTTTGTGTGATACGTGGTTTATATTCCTTTGTTTAATAATAAAATCAAGGTTTTTTAAAATGTAACATATTAACTTCTCACTATCTAAACTTACAATACTGTGTTTATGTCCAGCATTTGTGATGACCCCTCTGAACCCCTAGGTGCTGCTAGTGGCAGTTTGCTGCTTGTGTGTTTTTGTCTTTCAGAGCCAGACGCAGGGTCATCAGGAGTGGATGTGATGCACCTGGGCCTGACAGGGACTACCTTGTCTTGAGGCCCCCCCCTTGAATCAGTGTTGGGGCTGCCTACCTCACGGCATGTGACCCGAGGGGTGCAGCGAGGCACGACTGTTTGCTCTATGATTACTTAAAAGAAGCTGATAAAGTTTTTGTGCTGTCTGTAATAAACTTGATGTTAAGCGGCAGCTTTCTCGTCCGCCTCCCGTTCTTGCTACAGCCTAGGACCCAGGTTGTAACACATTGAAAAACACCTACTCTTCCACTCCCTCTTTAGGTACCTAAACATGGTACTGTTTGATTTTGCGTGAATCGGAACTTGGTACTACAGACAGAATTTGGTTGGTACCTGTAAAAGCACCAAATTCGGTACCCATCCCTAGTTGTAACACTACTTTTCTTTGTTCAAGACAACTTTTCCCATGATGCAAATTGGCCAGGTTATGTACAGTGGGGAAAATAAGTATTGAACGTGTCAACTTTTTTCTCATCACATTTATTTCCAAAGATGCAATTCAAACAGAACTTTCAAAAAAGATCACAACATTCAGGTCCATAAATAATGATTATGTGGAAGAAAGTGTTACCACACAGAAAAAAAGTATTGAACACGCTGAGACTCATCTAATACTTAGTAGAGAAGCCTTTGTTTGCAATGACAGCTTCCAGACGATTGTTGTATGTTTTAACTGATTGCCCACACTGCTCAGGTGTGATTTTGGCCCATGTCACTGCACAGATTGGCCCTCATTTATCAATCTTGCGTGAGGATTTGCGCAGATTTGGGTGTAAAAACCAGTTTACAGCAACGTTCACGTGTGATTTATGAAACGTGCATATCAGAGCCAATCATGGTGTACGCCTGATCAGCTGTTGATAAATGTGGCTGCTGAAAACAACTTTAACTTACATAACACGCCCCTAAATATTCAAGGTTCAGCTGGCCAAACCCATGGAATTTACGACATGGAGGGACACATTATGGGGAAAAAGGAACTTCTCCATGCCGGTTATCGACAACGCCATAGCAACAGGTAGAGGGGAAATAACACGGTGTTGTTCAGCAGTCAGAAAATAGAGCGAGTCAGAAAAAACATACCTGCAAGGAAATCACTGCAGCTGTCAGCAGCGTGGATGTGACAAACTAAACTACAACAGAGTTTTAAACATTTAATTTGCACAGCCTTTGTTTATACCTTGATTAATTAATCCGTGTTGTCTGACTGTTAGAAGCCGCAACTGTTTCCGTTCAGGACCAGAAACGTGGAAAGTTGGCTTTTAAAAATGTGTTTGAGCTCTGAGAGAACCTTCAGACTCCAGTCTGAACCTGAACCTGAACCTGAACCTGAACCTGAACCTGAACCTGAACCTGTCACAGACTGAGGAGGGAGTGGAGCTGAAGTGTGTCGATCGTGCGCAATTACGCACGGGTAGACCAGAGTTTTATAATTATTTTTACCACGAGACGAGCACAGGTTTTGATCTTATGTAAATGAACGTCCTTTGTTATGAAATTGAAATTATACTTTTACGCACACAGTTCACGTTTATATGATAATATTGTAAAGATCAATATATTGATCCTTACAATATTATCATATAAATTATCTTCACGGTAAATCCTGTTATCAATACCGCTTCCTTAAAATAAAAATCTGTTCTAAAAGTTGGATCCAGTGTCGTCTGAATGTTCTCTGTGGAGACTTTATCATGAACGTGGGAGTGCATTAAAAACTTGGAACAGCCTCTCTATTTACACATTTTTTAGGTAAACCGTTTGAGGAAACATTTTTTCAAACGTAGAAATCAGCTGACTTTCAAGGCGAAGTATTTTATAGATTGGCGGAATAACAGTGAACAGTTAAAAGCATTCTTGGTGTCATATCTGATTCAAGGATCTAAATATTAATCTAAGAACATCAGTTTTTAATTCTGAAAATGTTTTGTGCTCATATGATCTAATAATTCTCCTCCACAGACAGATTTCCCTCGCTGCACCCCGCTCTCCACTGGCATGAAACTTGCGTACACAAACTCAGACCTGGCGTGGGATTTGAGCGTACACGATGCCCACGTTCAGATTGATAAATGCTGATCTGTGCATGGAAAGGAGCGTACACCCATTTTGAGGGCCATTGTCTTTAAATCTTGAATATTCTTTGGTGCCCTCTGGTGAACCCTTTTCTTTAGTTCTTTCCACAAATGTTAAATTGGATTTAAGTCAGGTGATTAACTAGGCCATTCTAACAGATTGATTTTCTTTTTTTAAAACCATTTAAGAGTCAACTTTGCCGTGTGCTTTGGATGGTTGTCCTGCTGGAAGGTCCAGTCATGTCTCATCTTCATCATCCAGGTGGATGGCAGCAGATTCAGATCAAGAATTTCCCCATACATGGCTCCATTCATTGCTCCGTCAGTTATATGAAATTTGCCAATACCATGAGATTAGAGACAACCCCTTACCATGATGCTTCCACCTCCAAACTTCACTATTGGTATCAGGGTTTCCCCTTAAAAAAAATGGCACCGGACAACTTGACTGGCAGGTTTTCAATTTACCAGACAAGCGTTTGACTTCCCGGTCAAATATTATCTGAATTTATTGAGCTTAAATGCTGCAAAGTATACCCCCACAGCTTCCACGAGGTTGGGGGGGGTTATACTTTTCAAAGGGCCCTGCCCTCGCCTGGCAAAGCAAGCCTGTAAAAAAATCTATTCCTGTTATTAAGTGGGGGTGTATTTTCAATCGATGTAATCTTTGTCATTATACGTGACAAAGTGATTTAAAAACATAAATAATTTGGTCCTAGAAACATTTGTTCTATCTTCAAAGTAAAGTTGTATAACAACCTGAGTGGACTGTTTACAAAAACTGATGATAAAACCCTGCACTGTGCGTCAATAAGTAATGAGGAGTCAAACAGCAGAGTCCCACAGACAGCTCCCGAATAATGACAGTTAGGATCCAAACCTCGACAGCGACTATGACATTTGGGCTCTATAGGGTGATCTGTCACTGCATGAGTGAATAGCCTCATGGAAGTTATATTTTACAAGTCTTCACATTATTTACTAGCAAAACTCATTGAGGCAACTAATTTGGTGCTTTTAAGGTCATGCCACTAAGTTAACATGGATCCTCGTGTTTAGGTTAAGGGCAGACTTAAAATGATACGTCATACTGGCTGTGCTCAATTAGAGATGAGCTTCTCATATTTGTTGATTCTCTAGTAAATCCATTCTTCTTGCCCAGCTTTCACAATGTGAACAAAACATTTTTTCCATTCCATCCATTACTTCGCACCGTAGCCAGGAATATTTTTCCATCCATGCGGTCCGAAACGACCGGCTTTTCCTTTTCTTCTCGGCAGGAGGCAAGACATCATCTGCTGCAGCCTCCGGGATTTCAGCCTCACCACCATCCCTCTCCTCTGAACTATTTTGTTAAGTAAAAAACCCATCATGAGGTGTGTTGTATTTAACTGCCTGGTGCCAAAAAACAACCTTTTTTATAGGACCATCAATTTGCTCTGGCCCAGCTGATGTTGGTTTGCACTAATTGGAAATTTAAGTAATAATTACTGACAGATTTCAGGTGGTATGGTGCATTTCCTTGCCGAAGTATAGCCTTTTCATGGTGTGTTCAATACTTTTTTTCCTGTGTTATCGTACTTAATTCTACATAATCATTATTTATAGACTTCAATGTCATGATTATTTGAGTGAATACCAATGTCTGGTAGAAATTTGTTTGAATTGCATCTTTGGAAATAACTGTGATGAGAAAAAAGTTGACGCATTCAGTACTTATTTACCCCACTGTATCTATCTACAGCTACATAGAGCTATTGTTTGATACGTTGCAAGTAAGCTTTGTAAACTCAGTTTGTACCATGGCTTAGTACCCGCCGATCACAGCCTGGTGCTCTAAGACGTGTCTGTAACATGTAACATTAGTGAATCCTGATTAGCTATGCCCTGCCAGTCATCTACCAATCAGAGCAAACATAACCTCACTCTTCATTTTATTGATGGACTCTGAAGTTTGAACAGACCACTACAGAATAACTGCTGACTGTGGGTTGGACTCCAGTCGACTCCAGTGTCCACCACCATTTTTACAAAATTAATCACAGAAATCAATTTTCAGCAGAGAAAAACACAGATCTCTCTTCTCTCGACTAAACTTCATCAGCTGACGTGGTGTCAGAGACCTCGATGTAAATCAATCCTGTACTGTGTGACCCAATCAGGAAGCCGAGAGATAGCATTTAGGAATAACCTATACTGGTGCTGATAATCTCATTTGAAATTGTGGATTAGGATCAAGCAAATATCTGGAATAGGGCTGAACAATTAATCAAATTGAAATGGACATTGCAATATAATAGAATACAATTTTCAAATCGCAAATGCTGTAATTACAAAAAAAAAGTTTCATGTGCACAGACCTGGAGAGAATACATTAACTTTTACTTTTACTTAGAAGCTCCTCACAGGCCTTTTAAATCAGTAATTAAGATCCAGTTCAAAGTGCTGTTTCTTCAAGACTTTTCAGTATAATAACATTAAAGTCAGAGAGAGAGAAAGAAAGATGAGAGAGATAAGAAATTGAAAAGAACAATTCCGATCACCCAAATGATACTTCTTTATCCATAAAAGCAGAGAGTCTTACCATCCATAGAATGGATCCACTGGGTTGTTCTACCTGCTGGGAACCACTCCACCGAGACTTCACAGTGGCTAAGCCAAAGTCCCCAATCTTAACGGTCCAGCCCTCATGGAGAAAAATATCTAGCAGCAGAGCTCAGGTCAAATTGAGAAAGAAGTGGTGCACAAAGTCACCAAACAAGAAATTATGTGGAACAAGGGATGTTGTAGTAAAGAGAACCTGCTCTGGAGGTTTGAATAACTAAAGATTAGAACACTTCCATGCAGATTTTACAACAAAAAGGTTCAAGCTTAAAAGCCACGCACAGAGGAACATTATTCAGCTACAACCAGGCCAAACAAGGATACTGTTTGATTTCAGATCTCGATGGATTATGTTCTTTGCATGAAGATAACTGAAAGAGAAACAAATCAAAATTTACTTTTCTGCCTGCATTATTTGGTATCATCAGAGGGAAACACACACACTTTTCTTAAATTACTTACAACGTCCTTAAAGGGACAGTTCAGTTTTTTTTAAGTGGGGTTGTATGAGCTCTATGTGACCACTAAGGACATTAGATACAGTACAAAGGTGTCACCTCTCCCTCAGTAAGACACAGACTGTAATCGATGGTGACGAGGAAATAGACGCTAACAGGGAGAGACCGTACCAGATTCAAAGGCTATTTTCTCTGCTACAAGAACTCAAATCAAAAAGTAATACCACAGTTTAAGAGTATGCGACATAAAATATTTTTTAAGTGCATTAAGTCTTCTGTGTACCGGAGTACACAGAAGAGGAGCTGCTACCGATGGCGACTGAAAGGAATACAGAGGAAACATCCACGGACACTGGACATCAAGATAGAGTCTGAAATACTCAGTGGTGTAAATGTCTGAGCTGTGACTCAATGCCCACGGATGCTGAGTGTTACTGCTGTCACGAGTGGAACTTGGTTACAGACACTCTTCAGGATTTGTCTGAGGACACTGCTGGCTCTCAAGCCGTCTGTATAACTCATCACACAGATTTCCCTGCTCTTCTGAATTCTGGAGTGTCCTGTAACAGCAGCAACAACAACAACAGTCGTGGCAGCAGTAACACTCAGCATCTTGATGTCCAGTGTCCGTGGACGTTTCCTCTGTATTCCTTTCAGTCTCCATCTGTAGCAGCTCCTCTTCTGTGTAGCTACTTCGGTTCATGCAGGTATCCTTTTGGTTCCAAAGTGAATGGCACTTCATCGTCGCTGTCATAGTCACTCATTTTGAATTTCCTACGCTGCCTCACAATCCTTAGAGTACAAACAAAAGAATTATGATACTTGATCAAACTTGCACAAGGCTACAACCGGCGCCCGAAGCATAGCTTGTTTACATTCCCTACAGCTGAAAGGAGGAGGGGGGACGGAGCGCAGTAGCGCTGCGCGGAAGGGCACTTGACCAGTTCGTTAGGTCCAGATAAATGTTTATATTCCGAAGACTTAATTCACTTAAAAAAATATTTTATGTATCGTACTCTTAAACTGTGGTATTACTTTTTGATTTGAGTTCTTGTAGGCAGAGAAAATAGCCTTTGAATCTGGTACGGTCTCTCCCTGTTAGCGTCTATTTCCTCGTCACCATCGATTACAGTTTGTGTCTTACTGAGGGAGAGGAGACAACTTTCTACTGTATCTAATGTCCTTAGTGGTCACATAGAGCTCATACAACCCCACTTCAAAAAAACTGAACTATCCCTTTAACCGCAGAATGCCCATGGACCAGATTTCACCATCATCACCACCATAGATACTTAAATTTGTCAACACTCAGAAAAATAGATCAAATTAAAAAAACCTGTCTTTCTTCCTCTATAGAGAACCTTGTAAAAATGCCAGAGGTTTCAATTCATAATAAATAATTTGACAAACTCAAATTGATGAAAAACAATAAATACATTATATAAAACTAACTAAATAAATAAATGCAGACAAGCAAGTTAGCACCCCCTGGTGGGGCTGTGTTTTCTGGTCTGTCTGGGATGACATCTCTCTGTAGCTATTGTTGTTGCAAGTCAAAGTTAATAAAGGTCCAGTAAGAGGGGATGACAATAACAATAATTATAAAAGTGACTACAGTTATTATGACTATACTCTATTTTTTTTTCATCTTTCTGAGCATTAGCAAAAACGTTTATATTGTCAGCAACAATCTCTTTTTGTCTTTATTCCCTATCATCCCCTAAATAAAACCATACCGGCCTAATAACCAGGCGGTTTGAAATACACTCACCACTGACCTACAAACACATTTGCTCAGATTCATCTTGAATAGTATCTTTACAAAGCCTGTAGTCTTCATAATGGTTGCTCCTCTTCTTAATTGTCTGCTGTTGTTTGGGTGCACTCTCTTGCAATAAAAATTTTAAAAAAAACTGAAAATTATTTTTAAGGTTGACCACACACTACACCACCTCTAGTTCTTTTAAAACTGAGGGAAAACACGCACACAAGCGTTAAGCCACTTTGATGGTTTATAATTGTCTGCTGCAACATTTTTTTTAATTGTTTTTCTTCATTTTCTGTTTCATATCTTGCTGTAGCTTGTTGAGATTGTCTGATGAAAAGGGCTTTATAAATAAAATGTATTATTTTTATTTGCTACATAAAGACAGGATTCTACAAGACTACAGCACACACTAAGACTGCTTGTTTTAAAATGTGCAACATATATAATGTGGATTGGACTGGAGTTGTTTCATACAGCTTGAAGTAGGTCATACCATATGTCGTGTCGTCCAAAAAAGCTGCATCCTAAAACTTTTGTCTTTGAAGTTTGAGCTGTGTGAGGTCAATTTTGGAATATTTCTCTTAGTTTTGAAAGCCTAAATTAGGCATTTCTTGTCCAGGATCAAACATGTTAACAATCATTAATCATCAAATTAGCAACAATATTTCATCACAAACCAAATTAATTGACATAAAAATAATCAAATACCTAAATATGTTAACTAAATGAATAAATTAATTAATTAATTAATCCCTGCTTTTGAGAGCTGTTTTGATTTGATGAAAAATTCATGTTAAAATCCAGGATATAACACAAGAGCAGCAACATTGTCTCTTTTTTTTACTGTAGCCTAGAGGCTTAAACTGATTCCAGAATTTGAGAATAGACCGACTCATTTAATATGAAAAAAGCGTTGTGTTCTAGAATCATTCAGCATCATATGCACACTTAGGCCTGAACCACACGTATATGGATATTTTTTTGATTGGATATCTTTGTCCTTGTTTTAAAAAAAAATCTGTCCACACCACAAAAATATCTCTGTCCATACAAAGAGGCCAAACTGAAAACGATCGCCTCTAAAGCCTGCAATGCCATGCCTGACCGATAAGTGGCAGGTTAGCAAAATGTGAAAACCATAGAAGAAGAACGTTATGAGCATGCGCAGTCAAACACAGTGACTTGTTGCTAGGCGCTTCACGTCATTGCGCCAACACCAGCTCCGTTTAACACCGCTACACGGATCCACTCAAACGGATATTTATTATTTCTTCACTTTTTTATCTGTTTTTAAAAATCTCCGTTTATGTGAGTGAAATCGCCGTGTTCATGTGGTTAAGAGGCCCAATCAGACAGGAAAATGTGCGTTTAGGAATATATCTATATACGTGTGGTTCAGGCCTTAATTATATAACAGTTGGTAACAGGGTTTTAGTTTTAGAAAGGGAGAAGAAATGAAGCCTGAGGTCTTACTCCATGCCCTGTGCCGTCTGTCGGGCCACATCAATACGCCGCATGGTGTCAAACTTGGTTTCTGTGACATGCAGATGGCGGTAAAGGCTGCTGCCCTCACACCACTGTGTAATGATGGCAAAGTTGGGCTTAGTCATGTAGCCCATGAACAGCAGGATGTTGACATGGCGGGTCTTCCTGCAGAGAACATGGAGAGTGTTGGTGTCAGATTTTGAAGAGGCAGTGCTCTAAGAGACACCTGTGTTGTTTTAAACCTTATTTGCTGATCATAAAGTAACTGACATTTTAGAGTCATTTTCCTGCCTCCTTTTAATGAACTACAGAATCTAAGGGATTAAGAAACAAAAGTCTCTCTCACCGTAAAACCTGCATTTCATTCTTGAAGGCCTGGAGCTGCTCAGGTGTCGGCTCTGTAACCTTGAGGATTTTGATTGCCACGTCCCCATGCCACTTGCCCTTGAAAACAGTCCCAAAAGAACCAGCCCCTATCCTTTTCTGAATGCTGACTTCTCGTGAGTGGACCTCCCAGTAGTAACTTGAGTCTCTGTATCCCCTCTGTATGTGCTGAAACAGATGTTTTAATGGAATAACTTTATATTTAAGGAATTAAAGTGTTTGTTTCAAATGGTGTAAAAGTCTCGTACCACTTTCTTTTTATCATCGGATGAGGAGGGTTTGCGCTCCTTGTGCTCTGATGGTGACTTGGGGGGTTTCCTCCCTGGAGAACCGAGGGAGGACGGTGGGCTGGTGGAGGGCTTCGGTGAGGGCTCTGGGCCTGGGTGAACAGGACGGCGAGATAAGCCACAACATAAAAGTTGACAATGGTACATACTTTGTTTCAATGAGCACAGATTTTGAAACAAGGAAATGACTACGTAATAAGACAAACTTACCCATTGTATTGTTGAATTTTATTGCCTCCTGAAAATGCACAGATGCTTCATAAATACATATCTTATACATTTTTAAGTACATATGTGGGAGAACAGCATTTTTGTGTGAAGGAGTGACTGAAACAGAAGTTTGAACTCACTATCAAAGTTATGAAAATGATCATCTAACAGAAGTTTAAGTTTCAGCTTTAAATCAACAGAAAAAAAACCCAAACACAGTAATAGAGGCAGCTCTGACCTCTATGATGCTAACACCAGCAGGGCCCACTGTGCTGACCATGTGAACGTTAGGAGTGGAGGTGGAGCGATGCCTCTGTAAAGACTGCCCGTCTCCAGCTGGCATGGGGAAACGGAAGGCCGAAGTCGGGGACAGCAGGTCCATCCTACAAAATCAGTCAAAAGTGCTTTTATGATGCCCTGAACAACCTAATATCTCTTTGTTACAACATAGCCACTTTTTAAAAAGGTGGTTACCCAGAAGGCTCAGGGGTTAAGGCTAGGCTGCTCTGTGATGGGGAATTATCCGGCAGTAGTATTTGTGGATATTCATCTGCACAGGTAGTGGAATCACACCTTGAGAACCAAAGCAGAAAGGAAGGATCAGAACACAAATAACATCTACTTTCAGCATCCTAACTCGTGAGGCAAAAACTACAACAGTTCAATGTAATGATTCTGACACATCCCTGCAGCGTTTGTAAATCTTTATCACTGGATTACGCCAGCATGTTTCTGAAGCTGGTTTGAGCCACACAGACTTCACTTTGGAACCTGCAGCACCAACAAAAGCACAGAGAGGTTTTCCTTTTTTCCAAGTACAAACAGAAGTTTTCCTGCTGATAAAAGGCTGACAATTTGACATCACTCTGTCAAACTTTTTGGGGGATTTGGTGTAATCTAATTAATCCAACTCAAAACAAAAACAGATTTGAGGTAGTATTGTTTATTCACATTTCTGCACTTCAGCTTGTGTTTCGTTCCCGATGGGAGATTAGTGAGATTTTTATACATTTAATATTCGTATTTATGTTGACAAAGGGTTTCCTTTTCATTTATACAAAAGTGCATTCCACATGTTGACATATTTCAGTGGTTAAGCCAGAGGTTTGCTCTTATTTACATTTCTGAACTCCATTTAGTGTGCAAGCCATAAAAGAGAGGAGTCATATTATTCTTCATACCAGGTCTGTTGTTCTGCAGTGCTTTGCTCCTTTCTCATATTTTGTTTAATGTAATAAATGAAAATCATATTACATACCTATAAGGCTTGGAGTCAAATCAATCATCAATCAGCCTGATTGCAATAGTTAAATAAAGATATGTTATACTCATCACTTCATGCACCCGTTCATCTTATTTCATCAAAACATGTAGGCCTGGCTTACAGGACAGAACTGTTTATATGTTGACGGTTTCCTTTGTCCTGTTGGTCCAACTTTAGAATGATTTATGCTTGTGCAGTAGGTAACCCCCCACCTAAAAAATCACATGCTAAATCGCAACATTGGTCCAAAAAAGGCAATTAGATTATTCTCCCAAATTGTCAGCCCTAATACCTGCATGCCATACTCTGGGATAATTTAATGGTATTTTACAGAACTTAACTTGTACTGCTGGACTGAAAATGTTGCCTAAACACAAAATGAGTCCAAACAGGATGAGAGTAAACCATGATGTTTGCTATCAAAATAAAAGCTTCAGCTGTCTTCGTCAAACATCATATGTCAGGAGTCAGATAGAAATGTTTCACACAGTCAAAGCAGCAGGGAAATCCGCAGAGCGGGAGAAGAAACATTGTAGATATGCAGCATTCAGACATATAGTAGTCAAAATGACCTAAAATGTCAGGCCTCTAACGAGGGCAAAATGAGACTTATAGGTGGTCATGAGTATCCTTTCATGTGTTATACATGTTCCAGAATTAAAGCTAGTGCCCCTGAGCTAGCATAACTGTGAGGTGGTGCCTCAGCTGCACTCGAAGCTAATACACCGCAGAGCAAGTCTCATCAGGCAGATTGGCATGGTATGCTGTCCACTTGTGTTGATAGTCAGAAGCAGTGCTTTGATAAGAATGCATGGGTTAAATGAGTGGTGTGTGAGCATTGTCATCTTTTGATTGTTGAATTTGGAGCAGGTCTCCGGGTAAATGTGGAAAAAGAAGGCATCATAAGTAAGCAAAGCCAGGCACATTTGTTTATATTTGACCCAGTGTACTAAATTTTATTAATTAGTTTGTTTGTTTTTTAGAGGGAATGTTGAAATGTTCAGGTTCTGCTATCATACTGGAGAAATTCTCAAAGAGGATTTTACAGTTAATAAGTCATAAAATTGTAGCTGTCAGTGCCGAGAAATAAGATATGACTATTGATTGTTTATGAATAATGTTGTTTTGATGCTGATATGAATTTAAAGTTTATTTTCTGCTTAATTTGCTTTTTAGCTTTAAAAAGCTTGGAGGCAAATAATTAAATGCACCAGACCAAACTCTACGCTGTACTTATTGATGCTGGTGGCTGGGACTCTTCAGGACATTTGAAGGCATTAAATGTTTAAAATCTGATTTGAGACATATCAAGGATCTTCAAGAACCCAAAGTTTACAGAGGTTGGCTAACAGCTGTAAAGCTCACATCATCAGCAGCTGATCCTCCTTCAGGTTAACATCCACACGCCTGTGTTACAAACTGCTCTGGTGAAGTGTTTACATCAGGGATGTCCCAGGGGTTTTTGCCCCCGAGTCCAAGTTATTTGGTTTTGAGGATCTGCCGATACTGAGTCCCAATCTGATACTTCTCCTATGGTACATCGCACTCCCAGCTTCAAGCTCGTGCCATGCTTTGCTCCACTTTATAGCATTCAACCAATGGTGTCACTGCAGCACAGTGATGTCATGCTCTGCGCTGTTTTTGCGTGGAGTTGAGACGGTCTGACTCTGTACCACCACATAACGATGGTAAATACTAAGCTGTTATTTTTCCCATTTCTTTTGAAATATTAGAAATCTGATTAAAAAAATAATGAGAATGAATCTATTTATGTAAATATGTCTATGATCCCTGATCTGGATGTAAAGTCTGATTCCGATTGAGTCTGCAACCACGTGATTGGCCCTGATTTCTGATCGCTTGTTCAGATTATCCTTATTATAACAGCCTCCAAACAACTTAACCTCCATTTCTAGATCAAAACTATGGAACTCCAAAAGATTCTAATTAACCCTCAGGGGTAATTAAGAACCTTTTTGTCCTTTCAGGTAATTTTTTGCTTTGTTTTTGGCCATAACTTTTGGTGTGCTACTCCAACTAGGATGATTTTTTGTAAGAAGACTCTAGTCATGCAAAACTTAAAAATTTAAATATCTAACAAATTTCCTGACATGTTTTTAATCCTTTCATGTATTTTTTAGGCCTGACTGGACAATAAGTGGACTTTTACTACAGTTCGTTTTAAGCACTGACTGTTGCTCCTGCATTTACTGTTGTTTCTTCACACCGGCAAACAATAGCCCCCCAGGTCTGATCACTGCTCCTTGCACTCTCTACAATGTCCCTGCTGCTGTCATTATGTGGATTAGCTTGCTGTGCTTCAGGCCTGCTCTCTTCTGGACATTACTATCATCCTGCCATAATCCTGTAGCAGGACTTTACCAGTACACCGCTGTTGAGCTCCTCTGGATACGCTGGTGCCTGCCCCAGCCCTCACCACCTGTGCTTCTCCAACACCCAGACATCACTCTCCCTCCTCGGCGAAGATACATCCACTGTGGGTCCCGCAAGAACTTCAAACACAACAACTCTTCAGCAACAGAATCCTTTTGGTCCACCTCACCTGTCCTGAAACTTCTGGCCAGACAGTTGATCACAGCGTTAGCTCAGTTGACTAACACTGCTGTCAAACAGGACAACACCTCAGTCATCTTCGGTCAACTCAACATCCACTCACTCATGAGCAAGAGTCATCTCATCCAGGATCTCCTCACTGCCGTAAGATGGACTTTCTTTGTTCAACAGAAACCTGGAAAAACTTTTCTCAGTTAAACGACTCCAGTCCTCCAGGGTATGTTTACCTCTGTCATCCCCGTGGCAACAGCCGTGGTGGGGGTCTCGCGATACTTCACTGCGAGAAGTGGAAAGTCCTGCCTGTTTCAGTACCTCCACTCAGTTCATTTGAGTTCCTTGTTTTTCAGTTGCCTGGTCCATCTCCCACTATTGTTGCCACTGTGTACTGCCCACCCAAACCACACAGTGACTTTATAAATGACATTTCTACCCTGCTGACTCATCTAACCACCCTCTTGCCCAACATCATTCTGGTTGGAGACTTTAATATACACATGGACAATATTAATCTACTCCTCACCAGAGATTTTTCTTCTTGCCTGGACAGCTTTGGTTTTCAGCAGTTCACTGACTTCCCAACCCACAAAAAAGGACATTAACTGGACTCAATCTGCCATTCTGGCCTCACACCATCAAACTGCACAGCAGATGAGCTCCCTGTTACTGACCATTTCCTCCTCACATTCAAGACCGCACTCACTCTCTCCTCCATCAAGCTTCCCTGTCACATCTCTTTCCAGAGAGGACATGAACTCCGATACCCTCTGCTCTAAAATTGACAGTATTCCTACCCCAGACTTTCTCTCCTACCCCCCTGGTCAAACTCTGTAACAACAGCCTACAAACCATACTTGACTCCCTCGCTACAGTGTCTCCTTCACCTCATCTGCCCCCTGGTTCACCTCTGAGCCCTGGGCTATGAAAGTCAAGAGCCGACAATTAGAGAGACTCCAAAAAAAAAAAAGGTCTTAAAGACATGTACCACAACCATCTACATCAGGGGTCACCAATCCTTCGGAGACTGAGGGCTACCTCACGGGAAATGAGTGGCACGAAGGGCTACTTGTCTGAAACGGATGTCCCGAACAAAATCACACAGATTACTTTTCAATAACACTAATCATAGAAGAAGTGGTAATACTATGTGAAGAGACTGCTCACAGGTCAATGTTAATTATTTCAATTATTATTAATGAATTACACAACAACAATGGTAGGAAGCAGCTCTATTGTGACCAGTGCTGTTATTTGGAACATGTCTCGCGGGCACCTTATGTAGTTCTTGCAGGCGCCCAGGTGCCCCCAGTCACCGCGTTGGTGACCCCTGATCTACATCATTACAAGGACTCCATAGCTCTCACCAAATTACAATATTAGAATAGAATAGAATAGAACTTTATTGCCATTGTAACAAGTAATACGAAACTGAAGTCACAGCAGCAATCAAGAAAAGTAAGAAAGTGTATAGAAAGTGCAAAAAGGTCCATAAGAAAGTGGATGATGACAACTTGTCCATCATTGTCCAGTTCAGCCAGTCTCCACCTCCACAGGGTCCAGGACTGAGCTTCTTCAGCAGCCTGTTCAGTCTCTGTTTCCTGGATCCTGGATGGAAATGGATGGAACGACAGGTCCACGTTGTCACTTCTTTGCTCACACCTGAGAACCAGCACGTCATCCTCACACCCTTAGTAGACCAGTTAGCTCGTTTTTCAGTTGCCTGGTCCATCTCCCACTATGGTTGCCACTGTGTACTGCCCAATCCTCACCCCCTTAGTAGACCAGTTAGCATTGACATGCTACAGGCTGCTAACAGCTGAGTTCATGTGGTAACAATGCAGCCATGGTTACATGTAGGATCTCCAGACAAACACAGGAGAAAAGTAGTAAAAATATCACTGAAGACACGAAAAGTTTGGTGTCCATGACCAACAATGAACCATATAAAATAATGATCCACTCCAAATACAAAGACTACGAAAAAGAGACAAAAAATTACATGAAACAGACAAAGACGAGAGAGCTGCTGCAAAAGGCAGCCATAGCCAACAGGGCGGCACCTAGCAACTCAATATTACTCCAGTCTTATCAGCTCCAACGAAGGAAACTCCAGAACTCTGTTCAGACAGTATCAAGTCCTGGTTCACTTCCAGTTTCCTGAAACTAAAAAAACTGAACCCCTTCTCATTGGCACCAGATTCACACTCTCCAAAGTTGACAGCTTCTCTCTCTCCATTGACAACTCCCCAGTTTTCCCATCCCCTCAGGTTAAGAGTCTAGGTGCCATCCTCGACATCACACTTTCCTTTCAGGCTCACATCAGTAGTATCACCCAATCTGCTTACTTTCACCTTCGTAATATTAACCGTCTCCGCCCCTCCCTCACTCCTCACAGCACCTCCATTCTCGTCCACAGCCTCGTCACCTCCCGTTTAGAACTGTAACTCCCTCCTCTTCGGTCTCCCCCAAAAGTCACTCCATAAAATCCAACTGGTCCAGAATTCAGCTGCCCTCGTCATCACTAACTGTGCCTTCACACCAAAAGAGGCAAAAGTGGCCAGCACGCCAGAAGTTCATTCATTTTCAATGAGAGCCCCGCGTCCTGAGCAGCCAAAATGTCCTGAGCGGCTAAAGCGTCAAAAGAGGCACCAGGTGAGAAGTTGAGCCTCGGTCAACTTTATGGTAATTAGCTATGACACAGTTCAGCGGCAAACGGTGGCAACCAATCAGAGTAGAGATGTCCTTCGACCGAGTGGGCCCTAAGGAACAACACATGTAACTTCAGTTCCTAGTTCCGTCTTGGATACAGAAAAGCTCATTAATTGTGTTCGGGCTCATCCTGTTATTTTTAATGTCCGCCTTTTCAGCTACCGTGATCAACAACAAAAAATTGTGTCGCAGAGGTGGTAGATTGTTCTGGTGAGTTCCAAAAAATGTGCAGTAATAACAAAAATAGTGAAGTGAAGTGTGGTCTGTGGCACAGATGTAGCCTAGCCTAGCATGTAATCATTTCTAGCTTCATCTGAATGAGATGACACCAGGGCTCCAGGCTAACTTTTTTCAGCAACAATTTGAGGTTTATACCGGGGGTGCAGGTTACTTTTCTTATCAAACTGTCTCCCGCTGGATCCTTCCGTGGATGGCTTCGTACAGGACTGTCAGCGCCAGGATCTAAGCGGGCGCCGGTACCCTGGTTTTCACATGCCTGTTTTTGGCGACCTTTTTTCTTCATTTATCTTTCGTTTCCAGTTGTTTTGTGTTACAGACTTTCGGGAAACGGACCGGAAAAACAGGATTAAAGAACCGTTTAAAATAGTGTGAAGAAGGACAGCTTGTATTTTTTCATTAGTTGGGAACTTTTTCATGATTTTGGTTTTATGAACATTGAGATTATTGTTTTATTTTGGTTGTGATTTATTTTGGAACAGGGAATACGCACGGGCTGCGCAGGGGTTTCATTTATTGATTAAAAGATTAACATTGAGTCTGGCTCCTGGCTATTTTTCTTTAGGATCATAGAACACACACACGCACACACACACTGTGCAAATGCACAAATGGGCGCTCCTTACCGCCACAGAATTTTAGTATATGACAAAACTGTAAAAGTTTGATGTTGTGGATAAATCAGTCTTATCTCCTTTGTAAACTGCTTCCTGCCTGTCAATCCGCTCGTGACTGATTAGATGGTGATTTTACATTACGTGCATGCTATGCTTTAAACTGAAGTTGAACAACAGCAAGCAGCTGCATGTTTAGTTATTCAAATTGTAAATGGCAGCATTTTGTGAGATTGCATAACTGTATGCTCTCAAAATCGCGATTGAGACTTGATTACTCATGCAACACAAAAATCCATGATGTGCTACGACATTGCGTCCATCCTCTGTCCTTACTAAACAAGTAATAAAGCATTGTAGCACTGTGGTGATAGCTCTCAACACGTCTAGCAGGTGGCTGGATTACAAGCAAAGACAACATTTCATTAAATGACCAATCAGAAAAGATTAAGACAGGAAGTTGGAAGCCTTTTATAGTACAGACAACTTTTTCCAACTCACCTTTTGCTGACTGTATCCATGTCCACACAAACAGTCGGGACCTTGCTGCTGCAGTGCTGGTGAAACTTGTAGCCACATGTCTGACATCTGAATCCGTTAAAAAGAAACTTGTGGCAGAAATCACAGTAAGCCAGTTTGAAGAAGGTTTTCCGTACCTGCACAAATGGAAAGCAGACTAAATATTGGCTCCGTTATTCAACAGTCACCATCATCCAGGCTGTACATGTTTGGCTGCTACTCACAAAGTTGTGCATGGTGAGGGGAATATCATCGAGGACCTCAACCAAAAGCTCCTCTCCAACCAGAGGAGTGATGTCTGTGTCCCAGTCAGTCAGTCTTTTACGGCTGGGGAGGAAGAGAGAGCAGAAAGGGAAAAACTATCAGGATGGAGATGCTTTTTCCTTTTTGTAGCTTAAAAGAGCCCCAGAAACTAAAAAGGTTCAGACTTTCTTATGACTCTTAACTTGATCTTATGTGATCCTCAAACAACAACAGTGTATGATGTAGAGGAAAAGTTACTTTATTAAATTACTCTCAAGGGTCTGCAACCTTTACTGTCTAAGGAGCCATTTTGCCTCATCCCACACAGATTTAAGTCATTGGGGGGCCATGAAATCTACTTTACCTTCCAGGTCTCGAGACGCTAACCAAAATGGTCGCATGTGCGACCTTTTTTTCAGCCTGTACAAGTAAAAATTTAAAGTGGTTGCGTTAGTGCGAGTACATACGTCCTAATGCGTCCTCTATCACAGGCACTGTACAAGACATTGCGGTTTGAATTTGTCCTCTCTTTCACTGGCTCAGTCAGTCTCCTCCACCTTCACTCTCTCCTGTTCTGAACAGAGACCGCGGTCTCATACATGCACAGTGCGTATGCGCATCACGCACCGAAGATGAACAGAACTTCAAAACGACAAGAGTTTCACTGTTTTAGAGTCAGCCTTTGTCTTAAAAGATTCACACTGCTTTAAACTCTCCTTATTGGAGAGGATGCTATGTTGGAGCATGTCAGACCATAGGTTAGATAGAGAGATCAGGGCAACCACAGGATGAAATCAACTTTTTAAACCAGTGCAAGAGTTCAACTCATGACATGTGTCAACACCTGAAAAAAAATAGCGAAAAAAAATAAAAAAGCTAAGGCCCTGATAAACCCTTCATCAACAAGTGCAGTACAGTTATCTGTCTCTGTCTCTGAGGTGTCCTGCAGCGTCTTTGGGTCAAACCAACTAAGAGAGAGAGGGGTGGATGGTTTTTGAGTTTTCGCTATGACGACCAAGTACAGAACTTTTGTCAGCCAGAGCTTGTTGCTTGTTGCACACTTCATATTAACGATAAAATATTTAGCAAAATTATAGCTAGAGTTACTGCATTTTTGTTGTTTGGTAATGTCTTGCCACATATCAAGCAAGCATATTAAGCAGTTAAATGAATCCATCCACACAGAATAAAAATCTCTATGTTTCCCAGATTTGCCGTTTTATAGATTTAGTTATCTTACAGGGCTGTAAAACTTGAGTTTAGCCATAAGTGCATGGAAAGTTGGTGGGCTGTTGATGTTGTAGGACAAGGGTCTTCCCTCTTGCAGCTCTTTGACTCCTTTGCAGTGGCTCCTTGTAGCTTTAAAAAAAATATTATTGTAATAAAGGAGTTTTTATTTTTCTTACAGAGGGTGCTGATGATTAAAGACACTGGGCCTCATTCACTAATATTTGCGTAGAAGTGTTCTTACTGTGCGCACATAATCAGAAAAATCACCTTCAGATTCATGACACATGCGTACCAGCCCATTTCGTTCTTCTCACCTTGTGTATATTAGTGAATCAGAATAATTCTAAATTGACGAGCGCGTGCCCGCAATCTGCAATCAGCATACCACCACGCCCCAATTCACCTATACAAGGACATCTGTCCAGTGCATCAAAACGAGAGAGCTGAAGACAAAGTTACTGAAGGGGCGGCTGTGGCTCAGTGGAAGTCGCCTCTCAATCGGAAGGTCGGGGGGTTTGATTCCAGCTCCTTCAGTCACATGCCGAAGTGTCCTTGTGCAAGACCCTGAGCCCCAAATTGCTCCCACTGTTGTTCAGTGGTGTGTGGATGGGTGTGAATGGATTAGAAAAAATTGATGGTTTCCAACATCAACAGCCCACCAACTTTCCATGCACCTGTGGCTAACCTCAAGTTTTACAGCCCTGGGAAGATAACTAAATCTGCAGAAAGACTAACCTACAGATTTTAATTCTGTGTCGATGGAATCATTTAACAGCCAACATGCCAGCTGAATACTAGAGCCCGACTGATGGCCGATTATAGCCTGTCACCGACTAATCAACATCGGCCAAAATGTAGCTAATTAAAAAAAATGTTGCTTCGCCGAGATTCTGTCGCTCCTGCTCCTGTGTGTCTGAGTCTTGGGCTGCCTGAGTGCCCGGCCCCTCCCCCTCACAAGCAGACCATGCTTTGCGGGCCCTCCTCTCCCCCACTCACACTCAGTCAGCTACAGAAGAGGGCGGCAACAGAATGATTTGCTCCATGGTAAGCTGTGACTTTGCAAAACAATGTAACCCTACACTTTAGTGCTCCATGACAAAAACACACTGTTCAGACATGCCTAGGAGAGCATTCAAGGTTTTTTTCACGTAAATTTCAAAGAGTGTGTAACAATATTTAACGTCGTGTAAGTTGCACCTTTGTGAAATAAACAAAGATGTATTTAACAGTAAATTCACACATCCACCATAGGGCTGGGCGATTATGGTAAAAATAAGAATCCCGATTATTTTAAGTGATATTGAAATCATAATTAATATACACAATTATTCATTTATTCAAAAACTTCAGTACTGATTTAAACACAACTTTAAAGAACCAGCAAGTGGCACATACAGTATTACTGATACACATAAGTCACACACACTCGCTGTGGCTGCACATGGAACACAGAAGAGCTATGAAGCACAGGAACTTGCATACATCTACACTGTGTGGCATATTATTGGTTTTTTTTTGATTATATTGTTTTTATGATTGTCAGATGGCAAAATTGAAATCACGATTAAAATCCAATTAATTGTCCAGCCCTAATCCACCATTATCTAATGTAAGAGTATAATACAGCGTTTTAACGTTGTGTTAGTTGCTTTTTTTGTGAAATAAACGGAGATAAATGCTACTGTTAATTCACATGCCCACCATTATCTAATGTAAGACTATAATTCGGCGTTTTAACGTAGTATAAGTTGCTCATTGTGTGTTTACAGTTTGACTTTTTTTCTACTTACTGTTTAAAGTTTGACTTATTTATTTAAGGTGTTTACAGTTTGACTTCTTAATTTATTATTGTGTTTACAGCTTGTTCTTATTTATCATTGGTTTAAACTACAGTTCTTATGTTGACAGTTTTTTAATTAAAGTTCCTTGTTTTAATTTAATAGTGTTCTGTCTGTCTTGAAACGTATGGGTATTATAATAATTTTTGTTTATATACAGTTTATATCCTTTGTATTCAAATAAATTTATTGTATATATCAGCCGATATATTGGATAAAGGCTGATATATTGGATATCAGCTTTTTTTGTCCCCATTATCGGTATCGGCAGCAGCCCCAAAAATCCCATATCGGGCTCTACTTAATACACACGCTATGTGGCAAAACATAAGCAAACAACAAAAAATTGATAAGTTGAGCCATAATATCAATACATGTTATCATATTTAAGTATTCTTGCAAAAAATGATATTTTTTTGCACATGCATTAAATTTCTTTTTGTGTGAAATTTTTGAAATTTCTAAAATGTTTGCATTTTTTAAATAAACTTTGTGAATTTAATAAAAACCAAAAACTAAAACATCATGCGTACAATTTTATTTCTTCCAAAAATCTTCTGGTTTAGATTATTACTCACTAGATATTTACTATTTATAAAATTTTATACACTCTTATTTCTCGGTGTAAAGCCAGAGTAGATTTTGTGGCTCCAGAATGACTTCAATCCAAGTGAGCTGAGGCAAAATGGCTCCAATGAAAGTAAAGGTTGCAGATTCCAGTTCTGGGTGAGGTGAAGTAGAGTGGTGGCAGGCTTTATTAACAGATGTGATGAATATTTAGTTCAACAAAATGTTAAATCATCATACATTTAGTTTCAATTACTTTTATCATCAACACCCTCTGTAAGAAAAATAAAAATTCTTCATTTCAAAAATATTTTTAAAGCTCCAAGGAACCACTGCAAAAGAGCCAAAGAGCCACAGGTTGCAGACCCTTGTATTATTCTTATTATTGCCTTGCACATGCATAACATGACAACGTAAACAACATTAAAAAACAATATAACAGATTGGGAAATAAAATGATGCAGGGTTTGGTATTAAAAACACTAACTTTCCTAAATAGTTTAGGCATCACATGAAACACAACACACAACAAAGACATAAAGCTGTCTGATTGATCTCTTGATTTCTGACTGCTCTGAGATGTTGTCAATCTACTTGGTAGATCCACGCTCAGTTGTGCAACCCATGTGCCGTTATAAATGACACTACTGTTGGAGAAAAGTTGACACGCATGCTAACATATCTTAAACTTGTTTCAATTGTTTGCTGTTGTATGTTTATCTGCAGATGAGGAATGCAAACCATGAAGCAATCTTACCCTTCCAGAAGGCGAAATACAGCACAGCACTCTTGGCTCAGCCCTCTCACTTTAAGGGCTTTATCTAAACTTTCATGCACAGTCTGTCCTTGGCGAACATTCACCTGCCAACAGAGAAAAGGATGTAAACAAATGTGTCTGTAACTTAAAAGTCAGTGGCTTGATACATAACCAGGAACAAGGAAGAGTACTGTACTGTGAGCACTGTCTGCTGACACTGAGTTCTGTTGACATGGTTGATAATGGATGTTGTGACAGTCAAGATTTCAAATCATTAAGTATTGGCCGATATTGATCCATATGAGTCCATATCAGCAGGAATCATACACACTTTATTGACTTATTTTGTAGCATGTGATCTAATATTATTACTCAAACTCCATGGCAAAGTTGGTTGTATTAAACTCCCCTGATTCTGTACCACCACAGGAAAACTTCTGCATGACAAGTTTTGCACTCAGCTGCTACGTGTTTTACACACTTTATGGAAAACAAAGCCTCACTCCTACCCCGACTGCTCTGTTAGCACCTTAGCACATGCTGTTGTTGTGATTGTGTGGGCTCTGCCAGGTGGATCTGCACACTGCTAGATTGGAGTTCTGGAGCGGGGTTTGAAATGGACAGCTTGTATCAGAGTGCTCATATCAGAAATTTTAGATGCTGGACAATGTAATCTGGTAACTCCTTTTATTGCTGATAGCGGACCAATATCTGATATCATTATCAGATCAGGATGTGTGAATGATTGAATGTTTTTGTTTGATAATTTGCACACATCATTCAGCCTGTCTTCTGTTCTCTTTCTGACAGCTCGTTGGGATGGAAGGGGATAAGAACTAATGCGAAGTTTTGGACACATGATAAAGTGTAAAAAAATTTGAGCACAACAAATTCTCAAATAAAAACCAGGGCCTTTCTTTGCTTTTACTGCAGAAGGTTTCTAGTCTTTTTATAAAACAAGCCCACATTGAATCCTCTTGGACTAAGAAGTGTTACTGACAGCCAGTGTCGTTTTCGATTTGCCATCAGTCATAATGCACCTTTGATAGGAGCATTAAATGCAGGACAATAAAAAACCAGACACCAGTTCCTAAACAGAACATCAATTTCAATGGCAGACAAAAATATCTCCAAAGCCACAAACAGTAATTCATGATAATACCATCTTACATTTCGAGAACTAAGTGAGGGGTTAAGTGTGGTAGAGCTGGTGTTTATTGTTGGTAATATTTTCTAAGAAAATGAGCTTAATCTCAGATAAATTCTGCACATGGGTAGACCCCATTCCCTCTGAATGGTCAGCCTTCTGGAGGCCTGTGGGGGACAGAGCTATGGGTAGACCTTGGTGTTTGAAGCTTGATCCTCCAACATGGCCTGAACCAGATTCTTATGATCTAATTAATTTAGCAAGTCTAATGAAAATCTGGTGCTGTGTTCTGTCAGGGATGAATATGGAGCAGTTTGAAAGTCAGTACACATTTAGTATGAACATCCAACATAGTTACTTTTATATATGATTAAAAAATTGGAAAGCACACAATATAGCCCTCTTTAAAAATAACTTCTTCAACCACAGAAAAGCCTAAGCTATAGAGTTATTAAGTTAGCATTCTCAACAGATGCAGATAATAGAGTAGTACCTGTATAAGGTCCACTCCTTTGTAACTTTTAAAGGCAGTTAGGGTTTTTCTTTCACTCAGCCCCATAATGGCCAAAGCCTACACTGTGAAGAGTTGTATGTATAGTTGTGTGTATAGTTGTGTGTATAGTTGTGTGTATAGTTGTGTGTATAGTTGTGCTATATCTGTGTGTATAGCTGTGTTGTGGTTTATAGTTGCTTCCTATTTTCTTCACTTTACTTGCTTCAGTTTTTTGCTCCACAGCCTACTTCTGTATTTTAAAATCTCTTCCGAACTCCTGCACTGTTTCAACTCCTCTTGTTGTAGATGCTATCAGAAAGCAATGTTTTTTCGCAAGCATTACTTTTTTTCTGAATTAATGACCTTTGTCGTTAACCTGAATTAAGTGTTTAATATAGCCATGTGGTGCGTAATAAAGTAGGGTAATAAACACCTTATCAGCTATGCTCTGAATGTAATAATAAAATGGGAGTTTCAACTCTGGTTTACTGACAGCCCTAGTATGTAATAACAAATATTGATATTAGCCAAATCAAACCTTTGAAGGCATAGGAGGTGCATGCAGCTATACTGACGTTTGCATGATGATTGTCTTTGCACACAGACACAACATTAGAAAGAGTAAGATCATAATTTGTACTCTACATACTTATGGCAGTACAGCTTAGATACAATTGAGCACAAGACTGCTTATTTCTCACAATATGAAAACAAGATGTTGACTTCTCATCAAAGTAGAGCTGAGAGATTCAGCAAAAAAATAATCAGAACCCACGGTCAGAGCTTCTAACTGATGTTAAACTGCCATGCCAATTATTTCCATTATCCCCTCCTTGTTATTCTCGCTCTAAATTGGATTTTTCCCCCCAAAACCTTTCAGTTCTCATTGATACGTTTTCAGGTCCATCGCTTCAATAAATAACCTTTAGTTGTTCATTTCAGTGAATTGTTTCAAAATTACAGAGTTGAGAATGGGAGAATGGTGAATTAACCCAAATCAAGGTAGAAGGTTCAGTTAATCGTGATTTTAATTTTTGCCAGAATGGACCAGCCCCACATGAAAAAAAGATGTTGGCAGGCACCATCTGTGAGCCTGACACCAACTGTTGACGAGCTTATTCAGCGATATGCTGGGAAAGAACTGTGTGGAAAATTTTCACCTACACCAAAAAGAGCTGGTAAAACTCTTTCATGAGGGAAGCAACACAGATGTCACACACGGTCATAGTTACAGCATGCTGGTTTTTATATGAGCTCTTAAGTTAAAAAGGATTTCATTACAAAAGCCTAAGTGTCACTGATAAAGACCAGATAGAGGGTTGAACATCTTACCACTGTCCTCTGTTTGTTTGGGAGGTAGACTCGGATTGTGCCCCCCCCTCGGGGTACATCCTCCGGACTAGTTTCTCCTGAGGAGGAGTACGAGGAGGAGGTGGAGGACATGATGAGCGGCAAGATGAGCAGGGGGATGCAGCAATCAGACACTACAACCTCGGGAGAGCTTCATGCACAGTAAGATCTTTATTCACAACCTGCAAGACAAGAAACCAATAAATACAAAAAAGAAATGAATGTCAAGAGAGAAACAGCCCCTCCACAGGCTGCTAGAGCAGGGACCCAAATACTAACAACCTGTGTGAGACCAAAAAGCTGGATCCTTTAACAGCAGTTATTTGTGCAGTGATGGATTGATGCTTGATATAAAATCAAGCATTTTGTACCATGTCCCATACATTGATGCGCTTTACCCAGCAGGGATTTTAAACTTTACTCATCAACTGATCACTGCCAGTGTGGAGGGTTAAAGGGTGCTGGGTTACAGGAGGGAAAGACCTAGGGATGGGTACCTTCCACATTTGCAACAATACAATACTGATACCCGGTACCTGGCAATCGGTACCAGTCCTCAACGGTACCAACTTTAGGTACTTTTTTTTTGCTTATGTTGTACAAAATATCAATTTGTTAAGTAATAAAATATTTATTTATCAATATAACAAATTTATTCTTCAATATGTAACCTTTCAATGCTGTGTTCATGTCCAGCATGGAAAATTGCCCATTCTTCCTCTCCTTCACGGTCACATTTAGGTACCTATACATGATACCTTTTGACTTTACATGAATCGGTATCCGGTAATTTTGACATAAATTGGTCGGTAAAAAAGTACCTAATTCGGTACCCATCCCTACAAAGACCTAAAATGAAAGTGGTGGAAGGAAGTGCAGCTCTGTGCTCAGAGCTGCCCTTATTTTTATGGAAAAGACGATGCCAAAAGCAACAAAAAATGCTGACAGCTGAACACAAACAGCAACAGGTCTCGCATTACAAGAATCACCGTTCTGCTTAAACAGGACATACATGCAAACTGTAAGAGGTTAACGCTGCCCACCAACACAAAAAATAGGCTGTGAACTGTGATAAGCACAAAGGGAAAAACACAAGTGACCGTAACCCCTGTAAGTCGTGTCCAGGAGTTAGAAAAAAAGAGGCACGTGCATATTTTTTTAAACTTAAGAGGTTAAAAACCATTTTCCAGGCTTCCCATAGTGAGGGCAGGACTCCCTTGTATATTCCAGCCATTATTGTAAAAATACATATAACTTTATGGGTGAAATTTGATATAAGCCATGGAAATAGAAAATTATTGATCAGTTTCCCACATTTCTTTGTCGAGGACCCCAAGGTGACAAAACCAGGATAACAACAGTATCAGCAGAGGCAGATTAGTTTAGGAAACAGCAATAAGTGCACATAAGTTACCTGATTTTCAACACACCACATATATAAAACTTTTGTCTCTGAGCAGATGAGCTAACCACTGTGTTCCCACAGCAGGGGACACACCTATTTCTGGGTACACAGTTTAAGAACCTATATTTAAGAACTAAAGCCATGGTGGCTTGCTGCTATGGTAAATATTTCATTATTATATTTTAAAATTATTGGATTTCCTCCAAATCCATTTGCATTTATGGATGCAACATTTCCTTGGCAAAATTAAAGACTTCAGTTAAAATACAAGGCTACTATTCACATAATTTTTCCATCAATCAAACTGAACACATCTTCCCTGTGAATTAGTTTTGTCCCACGTAGCATGTCAAATAATGGTGAAATTTAATCTATAACAGAAATCAATAAAGGCTGTAAACCACCTTTGAATAACTTAACTTCAGTCATCTCATCAAACTGATTGCCAGTGTTTGATCAGAGGAACTCAGGACTGGGGAAATTCGTCTAAAGGGTCTGTTGAAGCCGAAGCTATCCAGCAAAACACCTGACGCAGGCATTTTCTGATTTGACACCCAGACGCCCTGCAGCAGTCTCCAAAAACGCTGGAACTGCAGCACAAACGCAACGTTACCAGGTAAATCAGCAAAGAGAAAAAGTACATGCAGCAAGGATTACTTTTGCTCACATCTATAGAACGCGTGCACGGCGCCGACCCGAGAAATAAAGTTAAAACCAAGAGCTGGCAGTGAGAGTCACACACTCGCATGATAGTAATGGTAGTTGACGTTAGCCAGCTAGCTTAGCATGGGATTTGCCTGCTATGTTATGACATTTCGAGTTTTGGGAGGCCATGTTTCTCTCGGGGCGCCAGTTACACTTACACTGCAGCTACTTTTAAACGCAAAAGAAGGAAGTCGAAAGTTTAAATAACTGCAGAATAAAGTTGACGATGCATTTCTTTCAACACTTTTTATAATTCCACTCAACTCGGCTTCAATCTATGCTGGCTAGGAAGCTTGCTAAATGCTGACTAGAGTGGTGGGGGAGATTAGGTAGCTAGCTCAGAGGCTAGCCCTTTCGACTTTGTAAAGCTTCAACGCTATTATACGCCTAGCCGGGTGTTCTATCGAAAAGTGCTTCCTATCGACACGTGCTTCCTCACACAATCCAAGGCGCTAATCGCCTTCGTAAATAGTATTTGTCCCATCGTCCATCGATACTACTGAAATGTTATATGTCCAGGTTTCTGGTAAAGTATATTAATTGACTTAACTCCCTTATCAGTGCAACCTAAATGAGTAGTGATGTTGAATGATTTGATTCCTTACTGGGAGCTTTATTCGATAGCGTTCATTTAAACAACGATGTGCACACCAGAAGTCTTACAGTTTTGTTAATATAAAATAACACTAGTCTTACTGTTAACAGGCACCTACTGAAACATTATAATCTAAACAATAGATATAACAATGACACATTAGGTTATTCTTTGAGTTTATACTATGGTAGTGTTTTCAACAACGCAGCATAACCCGTCAGAACACTGACTAACGTTAGCCAACTTGGATGGGGGTGGGGGGTGGGGGGTGATCACAGCGTCAGCTTGTTGGCTACTTCTCGTGCCTTTCAAACATACGAATCAGACACTTACTTCATTCAAAAGCGCAAAACTACTAATTATAGTTGTGACTTTACATCTGCCACAATAACGACAGGGTTCAGTGCATCAAACATGCTGCCAAACGAATGACATATAAAATAAACTCTTACCTGTAGCAGCCATCTTGAATTCTCTCAATCTGAAGTAGTAGGATCTGTCAAGAACTCGGGGAAAGCGGAAAACCTCGGAATTGCGTTGTCCTGATTGGTCAGCTTCGTCAGCTGTGTTTTCGTTGGACAACACGGGCTGTACGTCAGGGGTGGGAGTGGTTACATTAATGTAAATACACTGCCAAACGTGAGACTTTCTGTATGTTCTTATTTCACTAATACCTACATTAAACAGAATTAGAAACGTAATCCTGAAGTAAATGTGTCAAATCATTATTTCACATAAGAAAAAACTTACACAAGTTTACTGTAAATGTGAGTTTATTACAAAAAGTTTGCATCTCCAGCAAGGTGCTCAAATGAAACATCTTTCTTTGGATTGGAAAAAAAAAGATACAGAGAAAAAAAAAACTGTTGTAGGGAGTATACTTGACAAGAAGTTTCATTATTTGACTACTGAACACTTAGAAACCTCTTCTTCTTGGCTGTGTGTGTGTATGCATGGTGACGCCACTCTACGTCTGCAGTGCTCTCATTTTCCAGGGTGCCCAGTTTAATCATATACACTAAAAGAAAGAAAAATAAGAAAGATAAATAAGCATTCAACCTATCACAGAGAACAAAAGTTTGACAGGGATTTTTACCAAAATCCTTTTTCAACTCTCTCAGGTTGGTAAGTTTATTTTCTTTGTTTTAAATCACCTGAACAGTACACACATCTACAGGGCAGTTAAAGCTGATGTTTATCTTAGGAGTTTTGGAAAAAGACTGGCATTTCTCTCAATTTAATTCAAATACAACGTAACAATTGAGGGAACAAATCCAGATCAAGATTAAATAGGACACTTCATTTTAGAGTATTTTTTCAGCATTTTTGCCAAAATTAGATAACAACTGAGGATAAAGGAAATGTGGGGAGTAAGTGGAAACGTTGTATGCCCTACAGTTTACAAAAGGGAGAAGTGGTTTGGACAGTTTGAGCTCTAAAAAGGCAGAAATTCTAAAGCTCCTGGTACATCGTCAGTCTTCAATGTAAAGTTGGTGTGATGGAGAGACCAAAATGTCCTTCCACTAAGATGGTGTAGTAATGGTAGGGATGGGTACCTTTGACATTTGAAATGATAAGATAACGATGCTTGGAACCTGGCAGTCTGTATGGGTGTACTCAACAGTGCCAATTTTCGGTACTTTTGTATGTTAATGTGGTAATAAATATTAATTTGTTATTTAATAATAAAATCTCAAAGTTTTTTTAATTCAACATATTTATTTCTCAGTATATAAATTGCAATAATGTGTTGATGTTCTGCACAGAAAAAAATCACCTACTCTTCTACTCCCTCACAGTCACAAGGTTACGTCTCGATACCGAAACATGGCACCATTTAAATTAACTTGAATCGGTACTCAGTACTACAGACAGGTTTCAGTTGGAACCTATAAAAGTAGCTATTTTGGTACCCATCCCTGAGTGAAGGTGGTGCTGGTGTGGACTTGCAATGACGAAAGGGCTAAAAACTAAACGGTCAGATTGGCACCTGAATAGAAATTTAGTTCCACCAACAAAATGAACAGTAGTTCTGTTTTAAGGGGGGGCATGTCTTTACTGCATTCCTGCAGAATCTCTCTATAAGGACCAAAAAGGACCAAAGCCTTTTTCCCCACAGGTATAATATTTTAGTGTGCCACATAACAAATCAGACATTTTTTGCGCTCAGAAGGCAATCTCAGTGGAGAAGGGGTCAGATTATTACCTCAATCATCGCATCCCAAATGAACTAGCACTGGATCGAAACACCAGAGAAAAAATGAATAGTGCCTGCTGTGTGTCTTCTTGTGCTTTTCTGGATCCTGAGCAGGTTCTCTTCTTTTTGCCCTCATTTTACAAATCAGGCAACCACACGAAGCCAAAATGACTCAGAAGAAATCCCTTTGAGTTATTAGCAGTGTTTTTCAGAACAGTGACAGCCAGTTTCAGCCAGGCTGGTTTGATGCTCAACCTGTCTGCTAATTCAGAGATTGTCTCCAGACTTGAGGTGGTGAAGGGGAGAATCTCTTTCTATCAATCAATACTTACATTTCATTTCAAACCTGGGTCCCACTTCAGTCAGCTCAATGTTCTTGTGGTCTGTTTTCTTGTATGTATGATGTCTGTAAATAAGAATCACAAGGAAAAAAAACTGTAGTGTATTTTTCAAAAGTGCACTGTCCGTGGCACGAAGAGTGAAGCAGTCTGTCACACTGACCTGAAAGAGATGAAGTCTTCTTGGTTGGCGAATGTGATTACACGTCTGCTGTCTTCCTTTGGCACTGGAAAGAGATACTTGAGGATATTGGATACCTGTACAAGCAGAATTAATTAGTTGCAGCAAAAACAAGTGATGAAAGGCGATTCGAGTGTCACATGTGCAGTGTGTGGTCCAACGATTACTCACCCTTCTGCCGAGTCTTGAGGAGAAGTTATGAAAGATCAGATGGGGGTAGGCCTCAGACATGGTGCCTATGTCTGGAACATCATGTCTCATCACCACATTGTAAAGTGTGAAATAAGCCGTGGGTCCAAATGGCAGGTGGCACACCACCAGGCCGTCTGTTAGGAAAAAAGGGAAAAAAAACATCAGATACTCAAGGACACTCAAGATTCTGTACTGAAATACATTTCTTGGATACAAACAGGTGATGATCGTAAGCCTTCTTCAGTGTGTTCATCTGTCAGTCTACCCATTTCAGTGGTCAAAGGCACACGTATAACCATCTACACATTTAACATAAAAGTATTCATACTTGTTGCTAAGGGTCCTGTTTGCTCTTGCAAAGCTGCATCAGTCTTACTTTTAAAAAAGTCCTAAAGGAGGCTTTGAAAAGAGAAGAACTTAAAAATAAACTTCCTGACTACTTAAGCAATCATCAACAAACATGCAAATGTGGTATGATGTTGGGCTGAACAATTACAGTGAAACTGACTCTGTAATGTAAAAGAATGCAATTTTCAAATTGCTAAGGCTGCCATTAAAAAAAATGAATAAATAACTAAAAAGTGGGGAATATAGTAAATTGTACTTGTTCTTCATTAAAACCAGCAAAAGTCAATATGCTGGTTTCATTCATTCTTTCATTTTCCGAACTGCTTATCCTGTTCAGGGTGGTGGGTGGCTAGCGCCCATCCCAGTTGTCACTGGGCGAGCAATATGCTGGTTTTTCTGGCAAAAAATATTACACACTTTCAGTGTTTGATGTGAAATAAAAAATGTGTTGTTTCTATCAATTCATGCATCAATTCAGCTCATTTCATCATAACATGAAGACCTGGCCTACAGGAATTATTTTTTTATATGCTGACAGTATCCTTTGTCGTGTTGGTCATATCATAGAATGATTCATTGCTTATGTATAGAGAATAATGCAGAAGATAACAACAGAGGTGTTTTCTATTTTCAGAATTTTTATTAAGAACAAGAAGGTAACTTTAACATTTCGGTATAGCTTAAGCAACACTGTGTTTATAACTTTGACAAAGTCATTTAAGTAAGACAGTGAACTAGAGTTAGTTTGTTGAGCTAATATGCCATGTAAGAAAGTAAACTAGAGATGGCTTGTTAGGCTAATATACCAGTGTTTCCGCTACATGTAAATGACTGTGGCGCACTGCCACGCCAGTAAAAAAGCCGCAATGCCTTCAGAAGTATAATCTTTTTTCCTCCAAATGTTTCAAAGATGAATACAAGGCTCTTTAACATGCAACCAAAACTGCCTAGACTAAAATTCACACTCCTGATAGAATCATATTGTGGTCAAAACCAATGAGACAAAACTCGGGCGGGTCTTCACAATTTACAATTCTCTGCTCTCTGCATCGTGCACGGCAGAATTCTGCCCCGATGTGCACATAAAACATGCAGTTACTGGAGAAAATCGATTCTGCGCTTACTTTGATCATTAATCAGTGTTTACAGTTGCGTGTTATCATCTAGCTCTATGCTTTATATGCTGTGATGATGGAAGTCACATCATTAATATCCCATAGTTGTGGAGTAAACTTTCGTTTTCTGCGCTGCATCGCAGTGTTTGTATCTGTATATGAAGTCAGCATGAGGCTGAGGGGCTCCTCCAGTTTAAAAAAATCCTGTATAAAATCTGTATACAATGTAGGGCTGGGCGATATGGCCTAAAAATAAAATTTCAGACTTTTTCACCAAAAGTTCAATTTACGATTTTTTTTTTCCTTTTAGAGAAAACAATAAGTACAAATGACAGAGATAACTCAAACCAGTTTTGTTTTAATTTTGTCAAAAACTTAATAAATGTAACCACTATTTGACTCTTAGATTTGAATTTTCAGCTTTTCTTCTGTTTAGGTAACTTCACTCTGTAGTTTTAAAGGAGGCAGACTTATTTACATTCACATTGACAGCTGCACTATTTTGTACATTTTGAATTTAAAAACACTGCCAGGAAAGCGTGTACAGTACTGTTTCAGTGCACTACAGCACAGTTTCCTACTTTTAAAAAATAAAAAAAAAACACTTCGTTTCTGTCTAGTTTTATTTTTTAAGGCTGTAGCCTGTTTATCCTTCAATTTTAAACAAACAAATAGGTAAAAATAAATATTTATTTAAGTGTGGACTCATAAAATTCATGCCTCTCTGCATAAGTCAGTGCCCTGGTCAGGGCACCCCAGTCTAAAAAGTCTGGTCCACCCCTGCTTGACAGAGCGCACCTCGATGCTGGTTTGTTATGTTGCTCTGTTTGTCAGCAGATGGATTTATACTGAATGGAGGATTTAGTTGGTGGAACAGAGGGAGTTGCAGGGAAAGACAGAACTCAGCTTTCCCCAGGTAAAAGTTTAAGAACTTCTCAGTCATGTCTGTCCAAGCAGCGCCACTCTGTTCGATCGCCTATTGTCGTCCCGTCTCCCACCCCGCAGTCCACTTTCACAAATCATGATCCATCCAAATCACCATCAGAGGGGATTTTCTTCGGTACAGTGACGGTTTTCTGAGAAAAACTAATGTATATTTCTTTACTGTCTAAATCTCAAAATGATCAGAGTATTAACTTGCGTCAATCACATCATCTAGAATCTGCAGGTGAACCAAAAGGGGTCCTGGCTTTGTAAATGTTCCAATGATCTAAACAAACTCCTGAAACTGTTGCTCATCGGTGCAGAGCAGCCCCAAGCTGAAACATGACACCAGGAAGATGGAAGCAAATTTTCAAAGAATTCTTTAGATTTAAATACAGGACAAATATTTATCATTTAGGGCTTGTTTGATGCAGAAAAGAGTATAGAATTATCTGTTTTTTACAGAATTGAACTAGACTAAACGGTTGATTTTCTGCAGATTTTCAAAAAGGACGTGTGAATAAACGAGATGTGGGCGGCAGTACCCCAAAAATTACTATTTTTTAATGAATTTAAGATATATTACCTTAATTTTAGCCACATGAATTTGAAACTTTTCAAGGATGTGCAGACATCCTGTAATTGTTTCCAGATTGTTTTGGAGCAGTTTCTTTACCACTCACAGTGTAAGTCGATGTATCGCTGTGAAGAGTGCTTCATTTCCTCAGTCAGTATATTACATTTTTTCCAATTTTAAACATACCTCTTTCCCAAAACCAACTTAGAGTTAGTGGAATGTGTGATTTGGTTAAATAACAAACCTGGTTGTCCTCTTGTTTCATGCACAATAACGAGGTCTGTGACGTTGTTGGCTTTGCAGGCTCGAACAAGGGCTGCAATTTCATGGTTTCCTCTGTTCATGCGCTGCGCCCCAGGGAACATCAGCTTTACCTCCTGGAACAAGATTCACACATTACACTTTATACTTTGTTGTTTTGGTCACTGTTTTGTGGTAAATTTTCCTGGATAACATCTTGATCAAGAAAAGTCAGTGAAAAGAGAAGACAGTTTTATGCATGCTATTTCCCCTGACATTTCAAGGCTCACATAACCCTGAATGAGAGAAATTAAGAAACAAAAAGGACTAAGATCAATCTCTAGCTAAGTTAGGACAAAGACTGATGAGGGATTATAAACACATTAAAGATATAAAACTGGTAAAAGAAAATGTGTCTATGTCTCAGTCAATGTTTTCCCTTTTTTCCCTACAATCAGCACTTCATGATCATCAGTCGCTAACTTTAATACGAGCCTTAGATTTCCTGCAGATGTAACATTTAAACAGTTTCTTTCATTTCTGCATTAAAAGGCAAAAAAAGCCATCATAGGTCCGTTCGTTCGTGCTACTCTGGAGTTATTCACTACTTAAAGTGTTTTTCTTTCATTCACCTGATGCATGTTAAGTAAAAAAAAACTGTCAGCTTCAGTAGCTTGATTGACAGGAAACTCCATCTAAAATGGTGACGTGCCGTTCATGGATCACACTCTCCTCTCTCGCGTCTCATGTCTCTCCTTAGGCCATAAGAGTCGCCCAGTCCCGCCCTCTCTCTTTCATGTCAGTGATCAGTACTGGCTGAACCAACAGGACAGGGCCCTGTGTAAAGCTTGCTTGCACTTTGTATCAAAAGCCACGTTTCCACCAAGCAGTCTGGCTCGGTTCAGAGAGGAAAAAATGCTGCATGTTTTCCGTCTGTGCTCTTTGTTTACTGTGACGCGTTTTTCTTCTTCGTTGGATTTATTAGCGGGGTAAACTGTGCTGCGCTGCTACGGCGTCATGTTATTGTTTAACAGCTGCAGCTTTTGGCATCCGGCTTACACGCCACCTACACCAAGAGGGCACAGTTTGGCTGTGGAAAGGCAAACGGGATCAGGCTTAACTGTACCAAACCGGGCCAAACTGTACTGAACCGAGCCGAACTGCTTGGTGGAAATAGCGGCTTAAACGTACTGAACAGCAGCTCTGCCTCTAAGTCTCTCCTCCTCTCAGTCAGACAGTAAGTGAGTGATTTGTCTACTAAACAAAATAAACAGAACAGTTGGGGAGTATATCTGTGATTGTTTTAGAAGCTTTCAATTTTCAAACTGTAAATTTATCCCACTCAACTCTCCACTCATTGGCTTATTATTCACCACCAGCTGTGGTCAGTACCGTCACAAGCAGAACTAAATGTTGGGCTGTGTTTCAGCTTAAACTCTGATTTGCAGACATAGCTGCAGAGAGTACTAAACAAGTCGATGAATGAAGCACTTCACTGATCTAATTCTAATGATTCAGTACAATGAAAAGAGCTGCTTCCAACAATCTAACGGCATCAGTGCATGCGCAACTCAACATTAGACAGACAACAAAGAGTTTTACAAAAAGCACAGAGGTAGAGCTCAAAATTAGAGGTCTAAATAAGTGAAATAAAAGGACCTCACCTTAGCAAACATTTTGAGTCTGGAGCTGGGGTCCCTGGATGTAGTAACCATGAGTTTAGGATCTTCTACCCCAGCCCATTTGTACTCATCATCCATGTGTGTACTGACACCTGAAGTGGAACAGAAGTTAAAGATTAGGAGATGTTACTAAGTTGGACAGAAGCTATGAATAAAAAGTACTGTTCATAAAAAGAGGATATAGTAAAACTGACCCTCAGCTAGGGCTGGGCCATTATGGTAGAAATAAGAATCCCGATTATTTTAAGTGATACTCAATTATTCATTTATTCAAAAACTTCAGCACTGATTTAAACACAACTTTGAAGAACCAGAAAGTGGCACATACAGTATTATTGATACACATAAGTCACACACACTCGCTGTGGCTGCACATGGAACACAGAAGAGCTATGAAGCACAGGAACTTGCATACATCTACACTGTGTGGCATATTAATTGTTTTTCTTTGATTATATTGTTTTTATGATTGTCAGATGGCAAAATGAAATCATGATTAAAATCCAATTAACTGTCCAGCCCTACCCTCAGCCCCCTCGTCATCATACTCCAGTAGTTTCTGTAGCTGCAGAGCATCTTTACGTACTTCCGTTGGCAGAAGACGATTTTCTGAAAAGAGAGAAAAGACTTGTCTGAAAATATTTTGAGTAGGGATTCATTTTTATTAATGACCAATAACAGAGTAAAGCAGTGAAAATTCAACGCAGTTATTATTTGTTCCTACCATCAAGTGCACCCTTCAGCCTCTGTTTTTTCTCCTCAATCGTTCTGAGTCTGTCCTCTTGTGCCTTTCTGTACAGATACTCCCGCCTCTGTCTCGCCTCCCGGCGTAGCTAAAACAGCGTGACGAAAAACACAAAGTAAATCAACTTGCTTTCTACTTTAAAAAGATACATCAGTGGAGCTATATTTTTCACTCTTAAATCCCATTTTTGTACATTCATTCATTTTCTACCTCCTACCCTGTTCAGGGTCGTGGGTGGCTGGAGCCTATCCCAGATTAAGGCAAGATGTGGGGTACACTTTGGACTGGGTTCCAGCCAATCACAGGGCTGACACACAGAGACGGTTAACGCACACACTCACACCTTTGGGTAATTTAGAGCGACCAGTTAACCTAATGAGCATGTTTTTGGACTGTGGGAGGAAGCTAGTTTACCCAGACAGAACCCACGCACACACAGGGAGAACATGCAAACTCCACTCTGAACCAGGATTTGAACTAATGACCTTCTTGCTGTGAGGCAGCAGAATCAAATGTTGCGCCACCATGCAAGCCGTAAATCTGATTTTGTTTCACAAAACTTAACCTACATCAAAAGAACAGGATAAAGTTTGGATGATGACCACAGACAAGAGGAAAACACAGTGAATGCCTGGTTCTGTGGGGACCTTACTGGCTGCACATTACTTCAGAAAAACAGCTTCTTTCAAGGCTGGAACAGTGGGAGCATCTCAAAGAGGTTAACTGCCTATGATGTCTTGATGTCTCAATGCATAATAATTGTGCTTGGAGGAGAGAGGAGACAGGAGACTTTTCTTTGTGTGAAAGTTTCAAACAGGTTAAAACATAGAGCTCTGTTACTATTTGATTAGAGTTATTACAGCGCACATGTGCAGACGCACAAACAGCTGTTAGAGCTGACTGACAAATGATTCAGAGGTGATCAGCTGACGCTGTCATCATGAAATGTGTTGCTTCATGTGACGCTCCTGAAGAAAGGACATCTCATTGCTCTTGAAATGAATCTCCTTGTTTCCTCTCTCCTCTCTTCATTTCCTTCATCTGTCCCATGGATCTCTGGTGGGAGGGACTAAGATGCCAGTGAACAACACAAGTGAAGGAAGGAAGGATGGAACTTTGGGGCTTTGCACCCAGGGAGTGAAGGAAGTCTATTGTCAAATGGATGTTTGCCAAAAATATTTTTTCTTTACTAATTTTTACAGAGACGAAAAAGATTAAGCTGACAGTACTTTATGTGGAAGTAGAGATAAATGTGAGAAAGGGTCTGTTCAGGTGTGTGACACCAACATAAAGTTTACCTTTGTACTGGTTCCAATGAAAAGGTCATATCTACAGTTGTAAGTAATAGTCAATGCGTCAGAAGTATGAGTATTGTTTTAGCTCAATGGCCAGCATCTAGAAAACGTTTCAATTTGAGAAATGGAAAAGCCAAATCCAATCAAGAGTTTTTATTGTTCTAGAGGAACATAATTCAATGTACATCACGGGAACGGGTGCAGTCTGAAGCTGATTAATAATAATGTCAGTCATCCCGAGGCTAAACAAATTCAAATTAAAGTTTCTGGTTCGTTTTGTTTAATAAATGTGGGGTGATATTTGGCCTCCAATACATCTCTGTCCGGGTAACTATCCTGGAATATCTCTAATCGTGCTTACAGTAAATGTAGCCTGAAAAGTAAGTCAGTGCATCCCTTACTTGAACATTACAGTCGTAGTTGAAATGTGTCCGGAACCAAGTAAACATTACCCTTATGTATTCATCCAAAACTTCTTGGTTGTGGAGTAAACTGTTGTGTTGGTATCAAGAGTCCACGCGTTACAGTGTGAGCCGATAACTGATCAGATATCTCTACAAATCGCTTGTTTATGGTTGCTCGGGTGTTTGTTAACCTAAACATGATGTAAATCAACTGAAATACCCACTCGTTTTAAGTTAAGTCGTTTTTCTACTTACCATGGTTGTTCTTTAGGCTCTGGCTGGCTAACAAACTAGCTTTAGGCACAAGCTACTACAGGAACACGTGTACTAGAGCGGCCTGCATTGGTTGATAGAGAAGCCAATGGGAGTGCTCAATACTGGCTCCCAGTCTTTTCAAAATAAAAGTACAAACTATAAATCTGAATTTGTATTTATTAGATAAAAAAAAAACGACCAAGGTACGTTTGATCAGCCTGTTTCCTGGGTATAAAAGACACGAACAGAAACAAGAAATCAAGCAGTTTTTCCGTTTTTCGGTTTTGGTGATATTTGACTTTCATTTAATGCAGAAAGTTAACATGTTCTATCATTTATTTAGCAAAAAAAAAAGCTAATCATGTGTTGGAATTTGCAGTTTTTGTGCTGTCTGATTTCTCAAATGTCAAGTTTGCTCTTCAAAATTAACACTAAAATAAATGTTTATGTAGTTATTCAGTGTTATTTCTTCAAAATAATCATTACACCATGACAAACCTGTTAAAAAATATTTAAATTATTAATTTAGATGAAATAACTTCACTTCCTGTGTGTATGAGAAATCTGTGTCAGCTGTGTTACCCACTGGATAAAAAAGAATAGAATAGAATGGAATAGAATAGAATAGAATAGAATAGAATAGAATATAAAAGAATAGCATTGAACTTTATTGTCATTGTAACAAGTACAACGAAATTGAAGTCACAGCAACAATCAAGAAAACAAAAGTAAGAAAGTGTATAGAAAGTGCAAAAAGCTCCATAAGAAAATAGATGATGACAGCTTGTCCATCATTCTTCAGTTCAGCCAGCCTCCACCTGCACAGGGTCCAGGACTGAGCTTCTTCAGACATGCTCCATCTCTGCCTCCTATATCCTGTCTGCTGACAGCAGGTGAAGCTCTTCCAACATGGCGTTGGTGCCTCATGTTAGCTCTGTTAGCCATGACTGTGAATAGCATGATGCTACTCTGCCCTCTGGTATTCCCTATGTTGCTGGGTTAGCATGGCTAGCTCGTCCATCTTATTGGAGATAGATCTTATGTTCCCAATAACGATGGATGGAGGACAGGTCCATGTCATCACTTCTTAGCTCACACCTGGGAGCCAGCACGTCGTCCTCACCTCCTTCTCCTCACCCCGTGGGAAGACATCAGGCCTTACACCTGTTAGCATTGACATGCTACAGGCTGCAAACAGCTGAGTTTACATATAAACAATGCAGCCATGCTTACATGTAGGATCTCCAGACAAACACAGGAGAAAAAGTAAAAATGTCTGAAGCCACAAAAAGTTTGGTGTCCATGACCAACAAACAAGCCATACAAAGTAATGATCATCTCCAAAGACAAAGATTACGAAAAAGAGACTAAAATATTACAAGAAATTGACAAAGAAGAGAGAGCTGCTGCAACAGGCAGCCATAGCCAACAGGGCGGCACCTAGCAATCTGCAAACTAGCAACCTAGCAAAAAAAAAACAAAAACAAAACTATGAATCAGCAATGGTTTGCTCCAAAGTCACATCACCCAAATCAATTGAGGTCACATCCTTTTTTGGTGGGAACCTTGAAGAAAGTGTGGCATATTTTAACTCCTCCCCATCAATATTTCATCAGAATGATTGTTCATACATGGAGCACATTAATTGTTCATCAATTATGTTACCAACATTTTCTGGTGTTCTTGCTGTAAATGTTATGAAGACCAAACTGTGAAGAAAATGTACAGAAATATGAGGTGACAGAGGTCAGGTGGTGGCATGTCCAAGGTCTGCAGTTAGCACACTGGACAAAAAATGGAAGAAATGTTGACTGTGTTTGCATTACTAAATGTAGTGCTGTTGGGACAGGTTCCTCTCTTCTCCTGTCAGCTGTGTCATTGTGATTTTTGTTGCCATAATTCTTTTAAATCTTGGCTACACTGTGATATAAATCATGAGAGCCATTTTTAGGAGCCTTGGTCTCACATAGAAATGTTGAATAACTCTAAACTCAGTACAATATGGATTTATGTTGAAAAAGTAGTCCCAACTTTTGTCCTTAATGCTGTTGACAAAATAATGCACCATTTTTTAAAATGACTTTAAGAATTTATTAGAGCTTAAGCTTGTGAATAAATTTAGTACATTCCAGGTTTATACTTTGTAAGAAAATAGAATATGAAGGGGAAAATACGATTTTTTTCACTTTAATGCACCCCTGATCATGGAATCACATTTATAATAAACAAATCATTCCTAAAATGTTAAACAGTCACTTACTTGACAAGCTAAGTGTGATATAAAAGCCTCCAAAGTACATGAATGGACAACCCCTTCTCTGTGGGTTGTGGTTTCCTGAAGCTCTGCTGTGTGAAAAAAGCAGCTTCTCTTCCTCTCCAGTTTTCAGTCTTTACACCTACAGGGCTTAGATTATGCTTCATCTCGTTTTTATACTGCTTTTGGCTGTTGGTAGGTACACAAAGTGATAGAAAATGAAATTGTTAACATTATTTAAATTGTTGTGATAAGTGTTTGTTTGGTTTAATTAAAATCATGCTTATAGTTTTCATGAGGTAAGACTTTTTGATATTACATCTAAAGGGTTTGACTCCTCCAGTTCTGATAGCTAAACAGAGCTATTTGGTGCATCATGAGGGACACATTTTTACCCTGATACCGTTACTATGCACAAAATCCTAGATTTTTATGCTTTACAGAAATATTATAAACTAGTTTCTTTACATGTCTTGATGAAAATAATATGTTTTGAAAACTGGAAGATTGTAATGATAAAGTGTTAGAGATTGTTCTGGTGTTAAATTGAAGGTAATTTTCTTACCGCTTCATAACTATGTACAGGTACTTGTGAGGCAGTGTTTTGGCAGACGCTGACATGCAGCTATGAGTTACCCCATGAAAGCCTGCAGAGGATCTGGTGCAGAAAGAGCTCATCTGAGTGCTGCTCTGGCTTCACATTCAGCAACAGTATCCAGTCTATGGATGGAGGCAGACTGAGGGTGACCCAGGGCTCAGGCTCCTTCTCTGTGGCAATGTTCCAGCCCATCCATGGAGAGGGAATATACTGGTGCGGTGTTCTGAGCAAAAATGGTACCATCATCAAGCTGACTGAGCGCTACTTTTACAGTGAGTAAATATTCAGCTTTGAGAAAGAAGGATTCCTGTTTTGGCTGATCAACATCTAAAAACCTGATATGAAGCTGGTCTGAAAACACAACAACCTGCAACAAGGGCCAGATAGACCAACACAGTCACACACAGACACAAACAGACAGAGAGAACAAGACTGATGTAAAGAGAGGACATAGAAATCAGAAGTACAGACTGCTGCACATCAATCAGAGAAGTAACAAATACATTTTACTTCTATTACATGTGAAGGTTGAGAAGACTGAGAAAACAGATCAATAAAAATGAAAGCATTATAAATATGACAAAAAACACAATTCACCTGAATTCAGGAACTGTCCATTCACTTTTACAAAAAGTTGTTTAATGGTCAATGCAATATCAGTTTTTCAAAAGCGGCTGGGGTGTGGCTGGTTTAACCCTTGTAATGTGTGAGAAAGCTGCCAACGTCGTTAGTGTTTGGAGGTCAAATTTGACCCATGGTTAAACTTAGATTGACTGACTTGAAAAAAAAACTATTACTGTTTATTGTTTTACACCTCTTAGCTAACTTATTATGTATCTATATCCATTTAAAAAAAAATTTAATAGTTCATTTTTTTGGCACCATAGACCTTTTATCTCAATATAACGCTCAACTTTAATGAAAAACAAACAGTTTCAAATCACTTTGCTAATTTCTTTTAGTGAAGATCATAAGTACGCACATTATCCAAGTCTTAAAGACTAATATTAGAGAGCATCTACCTAATTTACTCATGTTTTTTAACCTGACATTATTAGCATCTGCAGTGTTGCAGGTGAAAACTGACCCATATGAATTTATGTTAGAGCAAAAAAATCCTTTCTTTTTCATAAAACCAACCCTATCTACTCAGAGTAGCAGCTGAGCCACAGTCTTTCTTACTCTGTTCATAATTGCTTCCACTGAACGGTGCAGCTGTGTCTAATAATCAGAGAAGTGTTTGGACAGTAGACGGCCAAGTGTGTTTTCTTTGTCCTCCAGAGGTCAGGCTGAAGAGTATATGATGTCTTATCTGGGCTCTGCAATCCGACCTCATGGACCCCCATGTCCCACCATGTCTGTGATGAGGTTTAGGGCTTTTAGAGTCTGAAATACAGACACAGCTGCTGGCCAGTGTGTGTGTGTGTGTGTGTGTGTGTGTGTGTGTGTGTGTGTGTGTGTGTGTGTGTGTGTGTGTGTGTGTGTGTGTGTGTGTGTGTGTGTGTTGTTTACATGCGTGAATCACACTATGTGATGGTTTTGTGTGCTTTATGTATTTCTCACATGTGTGGTAAGTGGTGCTAGTTTTTCTGTCCTTGTTGGGGGGCAGGTCTTTCTCCTGCTCCCCCTGGCTCTACTGTCTGGTACCTTGTGCAGGATGCTGGTGTGGGTGTGGGTGTAGCCTGGAGCTCTCTCATTGCACTGTCATCTTTCAATGGTTCTTTGCTCACTGTCTTCAGTACCACTGTCATCACCAAAGCTTTGATCATCAGCCCCACAGACAGTGATTTTTTTTCTCATGTTCACTGGTGCTGCTACAGAGTGAAACTGATAACAGGTTTATAGATGCTAATGTTAATATCTATTGAAAATGTCACAATATCTGCAACAAAGTTTGAGTTCATATGGGGATGGGGTGGTGTGCATGTGTGCTCATGTGTTTTGGTATTCTACAAGAAAGTTTATGACCCTACAGGAAAGCCTCTGTTTGTTTGTGTGTGTGTGTGTGTGTGTGTGTGTGTGTGTGTGTGTGTGTGTGTGTGTGTGTGTGTGTGTGTGTGTGTGTGTGTGTGTGTGTGTGTGTGTGTGTGTGTGTGTGTGCATGCGTGCGTGCAAGCGTGTGGTGTGTGTGTCAGAGCGTTCCTCCCATACCTGTTACACAACTAACGTTTGAGTAGCTGCAGGAAATAGACAACAGTGAGGGTCTCACACACTCACAGGAGCAGCACCCATTGGAAGCTTAGTTATTTTCATTTGTAGCCCCTGGATGTGTCACTCACAGTAACACAACACCTGTACAGAGAGAAACAATTGGTGCCTGATGTGCTATTTACAAAGTGCTGTTAAAAAGGCTGATTAAGAGTTAGGCCTGTGAGCATGATTTGTGAGCCCATAGTTTAGAGCCTGATCCTGGTCTAAAATGCAGTGTCCAGAAGCGTGATGTGTTAACCTTAAGTATACAATACAAACACCCAAAGGACTATATAGTGAAGTACATTAGCACACTAGGCAGATAGTGTTTGTTCAAACAATAACTTTGATAAAGAAGATTCCATATAAATGATCCTGTTTTTAATAGCTTTGCAGCCAGTGAACCATGCAATAGAAATACTTATCATTTTTAAAAGTACTTTTGGGAACATTTCAGAGCCTGTTCTTGTCTACTTTTGTCTGAGTATTATTGGATGAATACTTTTTACTTTTAGTCAAGTGGTTTTTTACAGAGGTATTTTACTTCCTCTCGAGTAAGGAATCTGGGTACTTTTGCCATTTCTGATGACACAAAATTTGGTTTGTTTAGTGTTTATACTTTGATTAATATTTTTCTGTGATAAAGTAGGTAAAGTGGACACAGGCTACCAATGAAGACTTTCATTAAAGTAAGAATAAAATCAAAATGGTCTTGTCCCTCATTCTTACAGAACCAGAGGTTGGTCTGGTTCTTCTTCAGGCTCAGGTGGATCAGAAACATCAGCACAGAGAAGGACACTGAGCCTGGTAGCACTGTTGTGCAGAACAATATGTGCAAGTATTATGTATATCATGCTTTTCCCTGAACATTCTGTATTTTGTCAACTATTGTTCATTTCGCCTTTTTCAAATCTAAAGTATTTTCAAAATATCCACATCATCTTTGTCAATGTATATTTGTTATTAATTTGTTGTGTCTCAGATGAGGGCTCATAAAATAAACCGTAAATGGAAGTGGGAGTTTATGTCTTCTTTCTGTTTTGTCTCGAAATCAGAAAGTCTTAAAGTGAGTCTGGGCTCTTCTACCTGTTGTTCATTGCCCACTCTGTGATACGTTGTCCCATCTAGAGCCCTGGTAATCTGGATTTGGTAATCTTGAAAACGGTGTATCTGGATCAGGGTGATGTTGCTTTAAAAAACCGGTACAAAACTAAAATGGATTACTCATCCTGATTAGCTTGATCAGATTGAACATAGGATTTTCAAATCCAGATTATTCTGATCCAGATTAAAATCTTTGAACAACTGGCCCATAAGGATCTCCTAACAGGCTCATGACATGTTGGAGGTGTGGGCCTCAAAAACCAAGGTCTGCCCTTAGCTCTGTCCCCAAGGGGCCTCCATAGGGCTAACCAATCAGAGAGAAAGTGGTTTGTAGAGTGGAGCCTCTAAGAGACAGCAACTGAAATGAAATGTTCCAGAGGCTGAAGAAAGGCTTTTCAAAAACACCAAATTTACTCAAGGGGCACCAAAATGAAAAACACAAAACCCCATCTTTAAATATTTATGATTTAATAAGCTCAGACATAACTGATAACAGTTATTGTAAAACGCAACTGAATACTTTGCCTGATTAATTATTCTTCTTTAAAAATCTTTGATCAAACTTCATATTAATTAATTAATCATTGTTTTTGAGTTTTTATTCATCCACAAACTTATTTTTATTTGAATTAGAGCTGTATCACTTTTTTCTCATTCTTGGTTAAAAGAAAAATATTTGAATAGTTTTGTGCCCTCCATTCAGAGTCTTGTTTTCTTTCATCGTCAACATACACTTTGACCTCAGATAAAAACGAACAAAACAAAAGGACAAAAGAAGGCCTGGATTTCTCAGTGGAGACTTAAGAGATTTCAGATACTTGTCTGATTTTTCTCTCATTGATCAGATGTTTTTATTGACTGGGGATGGTTGTGTTGATGTCCCTGTGTCTCATATTTGTTGCAGCCTCCAGTTGGTACATCTGGAGTCAGGCTCGATGGATTCTGCTGCCTCTGCTGCCCATAATAACTGTTTTCATCAACGTTTTCACCAGAGGTGAGTCGCTCCATCAGCAAACACACACATACAAACTTCATATGTCAGCAATACAAACAGTACAACACCATGGTTACATGCTATCTTATCAGCCTACGATGTACTTCACACGTCAATATCAGTGTCAGAGCGTTTTCCTGTCAGCAGTCCTCTATGAGGTCAAAACAATGACTTTGATATTTGGTATTGAAAATAAAGTTTGACACTGAAAAACATTTATCATAAAAACTATAATGGCATTTAAACAGGTAATAACATTGATAATGTTTTGCCAAAGATAAAAACACAGACAGTAAATTCCATATCTCGGTCCATTTTTATATATTTTTTCATTCTGATGTTTTTGAGATCAGATCATATTTTTTTATGTCACTGTTTGATCAATGACAGTTTATAGTTTCAATGATGGTTTTCTTTTTGATCACACTTTTTTTCTCTTACTGTTTTTTTCAGTTTCAACTTTCTGTCACTCTGTCACTTTGGCATGGAGGTGAGGGTTTGGGGAGGGGCTAGGAGAGCATTTTGCATATTGGAGTTTCTGGTTTCTGCTAATGTGACAGAGCTTAATACATTAATAAGGTCTTGTCAGCACTGATACTGGCCTCAAACTCTTGGGGAAATAAAAGAGATTGCAGAGCTGGACTCTTTCTTAGTCACAGCTAGCCACAGGTTAGCTGAATAACGCCTATAGATAGATTAAAATTTCATTTGTCATTGCAACAAGTACAACAAAATCACAGTTACATCCCTTCCAAGACATATAAGAAAACAAACTTAGACAAGGGAAGACCAGAATGGAATAAACCTGGGAGCTAGCTGCCTAGCGCTCCTTTGACAAGATAAGAAGTAATAACACTAGAGGAGGAGAGGGGAAAAAATGTCAATTCCAGACTATTCCACAGAGGGGTCGTAGTTTGAGATAATAACGCATATGAACCAACACCAGCTAGCTTGTTTTAGTGGACCTCTGCAAAACAAGGGGAAACATTCTGTTTAGAAAAATGAAGTCTATGCAGAAGTTCTAAAAGTTACTGTTAATGAGCACCATCTTTAGTCTGGCTGCAGAAAGCACATAGAAGTCACGTACACACTCAGCCAAGAAAACAGACCTTAACAGCATGAAAAACATGTTACCAGCCTGGTTCAAAAAACGTCTTGGGTCTGAAATGCTGAGTTTTCTTTCAGCACATACTGTGCGGTGGGTGAATTTTCTTTTGATTGTCCAATCAGAGACTCAGCTCAGCTCAGGTGACTGAAGGGTGCCCTGTAGCTGTTTGGAAGGAAACTCAAAGACAGCGTCATAACCAATGTGGCTGCGCCCAAGAATTGGCTTTACTCCATGGTATCAGTAACAGACGAGTGACGTCGTGGAGATTATGTCCATGTTTTTTAACAGACTATACTGCAAACCTCTTGTTGCATCATTTAAAACGTACTCAAAGCCATGCCACTTCTTGATAAACAACAGCAGAAAGAAACAAACTGACTGTGATTTTGGAGCTCCAGGTAAACTGTGGACGTCTTACGCTCAGGGGTTGAGTACTGTGTTATTTACCAATGCTATGCAAATAATATGCAAATTCAATCATACTAGCTCCTCCCCAAACCCTCCCTTCCACACCAAAAGAGTAACAGAAAGTTGAAACTGAAAAAAGACAGTAAGAAAGAAAAAAACTGTGTGTGTGTGTGTGTGTGTGTGTGTGTGTGTGTGTGTGTGTGTGTGTGTGTGTGTGTGAATGTGTGTGTGTGTGTGCTCAAGCAGGTAAGTGTGTGCAAGCAGGTAAATGTGTGAAATCCAATTAATAAAATATGAATTTTTTTTTGAATATTGAATTTGAAAACATCAGAATGTAAAAAATTATAAAATGAAAGAATTTAACCTTCGATGTCTTTGTTTCTAACTTTAGCAAAATGTGATTAATTCCACTACCTGTTTTAATGCTATCATAGTTTTTCTATTATAGATGTTTTTTTTTTCATTTACAGTTACAATTTTTTTTCAATGCCAAATTTTATTTTATTTTTATTTTTTTTACCAAACATTGATGTCATGGTTTTGGCTTCATGGAACTGATCCAGAATGCAAACACATGTGAGCATGTTAACACAGTACAGCTGCTAACATCAGGCTCTTTTATTTCTTCACAGTAACACGCAGACATATGCTCATGGTAAAACTCCACACTCTCCTTGTATGTCAATAAAACTACAACTCTTTTGAGTTGTTTGAGATAATCACTGAACAAATTTAATTCTCTTTTCTAGAAACCAGCAGAGTCTTATGATGATATTTGTGTGGCCCGACCGCTGCCTGATCCACCAAGTGGAGAACCTTTATATGAACTGGAGTAAAGCGGGAGGTGAACCATAAAGGGTCACACACTCCATCATATTCAGTCATCCCTGGAAACAAGTTTGGGTCATGTCACTCAAGACTCAAGCAGAATCGACTCAAGATGACAAGAGAAGGATAGAAGAAACTCCTCTCCTGCTCTCCTTTTAAAACACTGAATGATCCAAGAGTTGCTACCAGGTCCACAGCAGACCCCTGGATCTACCTGATACTCTGTAAAAAGAAAATGTAATTTTACAGGAAATTTTCTGCCATTTTTAACAGATTTGTCATGTTTTCTTATAAAACAACAAAATACTTGTAGATTCAAAGATATTTTCAGTAATTTTACACTGTGAAACAAAAAACTAATTACCTTAATGTTTTTAAAAAGTATTTTTTCTGTTTTTCAAAAATAGTATTTAAAACTGTAAAACAACAGAAATTATCTGTAAAATGACATCCTGGACTACTATTTACTATGCCAATAATGGCATACTATGATATTTTTTCATTCTTTGTTAGAGAATCCTGTTTTATCGTTTCTGCTCTCTTAAATCACAGTCAAATTGATGTAAAATGACAAAAATGATCTGTAACTAAATTTGTAGCTCATTTTACAAAGGTTTATGTCTATGCTAAGAATCTACTGATTTAAACTGGAATTTGCAGGTAAATCTTAACATATGCAGCTGCACCCTGTTCCCTCCTTACTCATGGTTACGATAATGATTACACTTCACTGTAAAAAAAAAAAAAAAAAAAAAAAAGAGAGACTGTAAAAAAAACGGGAAAAGCACTGGCAGCAAAGTTTTTAGACGGATACCGTAAAATTACACTCAAACAATTTTAAAACACAGAACTACATGAAATAGTTTTAAAAATACAGAACTACACTTTAAAAAGAAAAAAACTGTAAAAATACAGGAATGAATTGTTCTTTGATCAGTGACAGATTTTTAAAACCAGAAAACCTCCAAACAGAACACACACTACTCTTCTCCTTGAAACACTTTCCTCTCATGTGTCACTGGTCACTTTGTCTTCCATCAGTTTGTGTCCTAAATTTCCTTTTTTCCTGTTATTTGACAGCAAAGTCATTTTTATTGTGACAGCAGCAGTGAGTGAGGAGCACACACAGTGGTTATGTAACCCTGCTGTACAGGGGGCACAGCATGTCTGTGCTCCACAGCGCAAACAGGCTGTCTGTGCTCAAGGGGCAGACCAGCTGTCCGTGCTTTACAGGGCGGACCAGTTGTGGGTGCTTTACAGGGCGGACCAGCTGTCCGTGCTTTACAGGGCGGACCAGCTGTCCGTGCTTTACAGGGCGGACCAGTTGTGGGTGCTTTACAGGGTGGACTGGCTGTCTGTGCCCCACTGCGGGGACCATGTATCCAGTGATTTTTACTGCGTTTTGTGTTAGAGATTTGTTGATGGTCTTTACTATGTTGGTCAATTTTTTTTTTTTTTTTAAGAGTGTAATCAGGATTACACAGCCGGTCCATGCAGTGTTGCACAGGCAGCCTGTTCCTCCAACGCAACACCTTAGTGTTCAGCAGAGTTATGTCCACTGTGTTTCCTCCTTACTCGCAGTTACAAAACACCATCACAACAAAAAGTATTTTGATGTAAAATAACACAACATAATATAGTATTTTTCTGCAAAACTCTTTGCATTCTCACAACATTGAAAGTGTTTGACCAAAATAATTAAGGAAAAGTCTGTTAAATAATAGTATTTTTCTCTAAAATTACATATTAGTATTGTAAATCTAAAGACGTTTATCTTTATTTTTATGTAGAGAGTTTCTTTTTATACATTACAAATTTGTTATTGTACATGGGAAAAATAGTATTTTAACAGGAAATTAGAATGATTTGACTGTTTCCTTGTATAAATAATTTAAACAATGAAATTACAGAGATAAACCTGAAAAGACTTGAATGTGTTTTGACTGACTTTATATGTTATTTTAGAGTAAAAAGGACATTTATAAAATATGAAATACTGTGTTTCTAACCCTAAAATCTAGCTCTGTATTTTTACAGTTACTTCACATAGTTGTTACAATGCAAGACTGAATTTTATGGCATCCATCTGGAAATTTTCCTGCCTGTGCTTTTACTGTTTTTTTTTATTTTTTTATTTTATTTCATTTTTTTCTGTTTTTTTCTTATTACAGTGTACATTTGTAACAGACTCCTTTTTATTTTTTCATTCTGATTAAAATTCCAGTGAAATTCACATTAAGATTAAAAAAACATGATCCAATTTGTCTGACTTATTTTTTCCTGTGCTTGAACATGAAAGTTTCATGTTGTTTGGATTAATAAATTGATTCAGATTCAGCTTTGTGTTCATCATTTAAATAGCCTGTACCACATTTCTCTTTTTTTAACGTAAAGGTATTCAGTGTTTTCAGTCTTTATTTAAAGGTGTTGGGACATCGAACAGAGCAGGAGAGTTAGGGAGTGAGGAGCATTAAGCCGGACAGGGGCCTCAGGCAGGAATTGAAGCTGGACTGCCTGCTATCTGGGCTAAGCTTGTGCCCCCCAAACATTTTTCCTTCTTATAAAATTTACTTTTTATCAGCCTTCTAGGTAGGATAGGAATAGTTAAGATATTGGGGACAGTTGTTCAAAGAATTTAATGTGGATCGGAACGATCCAGATTTGGAAATCCTATATTCTGCTATCCAGGATCAGGTAATCCATTTTAGTTTTATGCTGTTTTTTCAAAGCAATATTGGATTGCATCACCCTGATCCAGATACACAGTTTTCAAGATGACCAAATCCAGATAGCCTGTGCTCTAAATGGAATATCATACTGTGGGATACCAGCTCTGTAGAAAGCAACAGGTAGAAGAGCCAACATGGGGTCATTGTAAGTGTTTTTTTATTTTGACAACAACATCCACTTCCATTTTTAATTTCTTTTATGACCCCTCATCTGAGCCACAACAAATGAGATGTAAATTGTAAAGTGTAAATTAAAAATACAAAGTGGATAATTTGAAAATGTCTGAAATGTTAAAAAAGGGGCTAAATGTCCAATAGTTAGCATAATCAAAAAAGAAAGGTTCAAGGTTCTTCTTCATCTGTGAAGGAAAGTCCAGCATTTTTAAGTTCTGCTTTCAGAAGGATCTGAAGTTATTCTCTGGTTTGCTGCAGTTTGGTCAGCTTGATTTACTCCTCTGCCAGGAGTTTCTCTGCTTCTGCTCTTTCAGTTTCTCTTTGTTTTTACTTTACTATACTGAAAGGCTTCATTGGCAGCCTCAGTGAACTTTATCTACCTTTATCACTGTAACCGCTAAACATGTCAAGTAAAGTGCAAAAAACAAATAAAAGTATCAACACTAAACTGTACGAATGTTGTGTTTGACCAATTTTACAGTAATACTACATTTTCTTCCCGTAATCCACCTTGAAATCCTACCCTCTGTTGGGATCAGGATAATCCTGTGTTGTTTTTGTTTTTTGGGGGGGATCAAAGTGATCCAAATCATACTGAAAAGTTCTGAACAACACAAACTGAAGGTTTGGTCCAGATTAAAACTAGGATTGGATTGTGATGTAACCCGATTTTGAAATCATTCTTTCCCTTTTGAACAACCAGTCTTCAGGATTTAATCCAATCCAATAACCCAAATCCAATTGGATTACTTTTGAACAACTGGTCCGACGGCTTTATTACTGACACACGTCGCTTCTTGTGACGCTCCGGGGAGAGGATGTCCCATTGCGTTAAAAACAAATCTCCTCATTTCATCTCTCCATCATCTCTGGTGGGAGGGACCAAGACGCGAGCGAGCAATGCAAGTGGAGGAGATGCACCCTACGTCACATTTCACACAAAGTTTCCCATCCGACAGAAATAAGTGTGTGCACCTGTAGCTGTCAGTGAGCCATACTCTCAGATGAGAAGTGGAGTATTAACGTTTGTCTTTGATGGTGTTTGGCAGTGAGTTGCACTGTTGTGTTGCCCTGACAGAAAATGAAAAAGCTCTTTCTGAATGGAATCTGAAGGTCGCCTCTTGTGGTGCTCCTAGTGATCTGACTGCTGTTATGTTGGATGAGATTAGCGGAGGAAGAGCAGTGTTATAGAGAATTTTGTAGACCAGGCAGATGTTTTTGTATTTGATGACGTCTTCCCAGCTCAGTAATTGTTGGTTATTTAAAATAATACAATGGCTTCTGCCCAGCCTGTCAAACAGTTAGTTAGATGTGACAAAATCACGGCATCCATAAACAGTTGGGCAGTGTTAAAAGTCGGTGCATTTCTAACATATTCAAAACTGAGCAGGCTAAACTTGACCCTGCTGCACACTTTCTTTATGTGTGCTTTTAATGAGAGATTAGAATCAATAACAACATCCAGATACTTGAATTGTAGCACAGTAGTGATGTTTTGGCCGCAGTTGAATTTACACTGAGTTGAAGGCACAAGTTATTTAGCCAAGTGGGTATTAAAATCATGGATCTAGTGAGTTCAGCAGCAGCTGGATGTTTTGTCTTGGTGTGCACGTACACTGTAGTGTCATTCCCATGCATTGGTGTTTGTATTTCAGGGCAAACCGACTGCAGAACATTTATATATAAACTAAAGTGGGCCAAGTATTGATCTGTGTGGTACACCGGTGCATCGACTAGGAGCTGATGATAATTGGTTGCTGACAGAAATATGTTGACTAACATATTCATATTGACTAACTGGCATACCAGTTAGGTATGACCAGTCAAAGCATTAAGCATGTGTATTCTGCAAGCATGAAAAAGAAAAGACTCAAGCATGTTACTGATTGTTTACGCAAACTGCTTTGTTTCACTATTTTTTTTCACAAAATATTTTAAGTTCTTGCAAAAAAACATTTTTATGCTCCAAGTTTAATGCACAAATAAAACTGTGTTAAATCAGATTCAGAGCTTTACATGTTGCTTCAGCACACTCACCTCTACTACTCTCTAGGAGCCAATCAGTGAAACAGGAGAAATTTTCTTCACTGTTCTGTGGAGGTCTGATTCAAAGATATCCACAAAAAAACCCCACACTGATGTGCTCTCATTTCTGCAATGATAAGATTCTGTAAAATAAGACACAGGAAGTCTCCTTTATGAAGAAATAAGATTGCATTTATTGGACAAACTAAACATAGGCAAACTCACACAGAGTGTAGAGATGGAACATGACATGGGGTGAAAAATAAATGAAGGGCTTTTTTCCAAAAAATCACAGGTCTCATTTTTCCTGATGTACAAACTTAATCGGATCCATTCTGCCAGACTGTTTTTTAGAGTTTCAGCTACTCTGATTCCACCTTGTGTATTTCTCATTTTTGGAACAAAGCCCCTCAAATATATAGATCTATTTATATACTTTATACATTCTTTTTTTTGCTGTACATTTAAGTCTCATGCTCTGCTTGAAACTGTGCTTTCAGCATTTATCCTCAATCACATGACAAACGACAGAGGAGAGCATACAGTATTCAGGATCAATGCTGCATAGTTTCCACTTAAGAAAAACCAAACATGATCTCTTGGTAAACCACCAGAGTGTCACTGTCTGTGTGTGAGATGGAAAGTGTATGAAATCTCTCAAAACATCTAAAAATACACGTCATTTCTCTAAAGATGCCAGAATGCTTCACTCGTCTGAAACAGTTTGGTTATTTATGGAAGATACTGCACATGGTTTCCGTTTATCATGAGCAGGCATTCTGAGGTGTAAGAAAACATGAAGCAAAGTTCAGCAGTTCATCTCCATAATCCACCTCCTTCAAAGCAGTGGAGGTGAACCGCTTCAGGATGAGTCACAGGTAGAGTTTGGGAGATAGGAGAAAACAAATTCAGCAAAACTCACACAAAATCTCAACAAAATAGAGGCAATAAATAAGAAAGGATAAAACGAGAAAAAGTTTGAAGTCTGAGCAGAACTTCAGAAGGACTCTCCTCACAGATGGTGTTCAGGTGTCTAATGAGATGTACTGCAGGCTCCAAACAGGCGTAAAGGATGGTAGAGTTTCATTAATGAAGGACAGACTGACAACATCCTGAACGCGTGCCAGCTCCCAACACTTTACACTAAGAACACTTCAGTGGTTCATGAGGAAAGCGGCATGTCATTCCCTTGTAGCAACCTTGGTTAAGGCAATCACAGAAATCATGACAACAAACTGCGTGTGGCCCACGGAACAGAAAGGTGGTCTCTATGAAACGTGAACAGGGCAGGACGGGGACTTTTACCGGCTGGATGAAAATTGACCTGTGTGACTTCTTCACTGCAGATTACTGAAATCAAAACCAAAAGCTGACATCACTGAGGAGCCAAAACAACATCCGACGTCACAGATTTTACAGATGCTCAATGTTTATTTCAGCTATTCCCAAAGCTTGAGGATTTTACTCATCAGCTGAGTGGACGCAAAATCACCTTCCCTAAGATCAAATCTCTTTAATTTCATTGTCAGGCTGCATCACTCAGTGTCATTTAAAATGTTTTTATTGTGAGGCAGGGCTGATCATGAACATAGATAGTAATCAACAGATCTACATCACACCAGTGATCAGCCTCAGAGTCTTAAGAAGCTGACACACGCAGCAGGTGGGGCTGCCAGCCAAGCTGCAACATGGATGGAAAAAGAAATTCTCCCAATTAATCCACAATTCATCTTCAAATATATATTAGTTAAGGTTAGAGGGTAAAGCAGTTTCTCAAACTTAATTATGCAAAAAAAAGGTGTGAGGAGGATGTCCAGCAGCGGTCCAGCACTCAGAAAATCATATGGCTTACAGGTAAAACATGTGACTTCAGGAGGCCAGAGCAGGATCCTGCCGTGGAGTTTCTCTCAGTGCAAACCTGAAACCTAAGTATCTCTGTTTCTATCAAAAATAGTCTTATCAGACTGAGCTACATTCACCCGACTAGTCCAGAAAAATGTCTCACATAAAGATATCAAAAGACAAAAATGTCGCCTGAGCTGCTGGCCAAGAGTAAAAACATCTGCCAGTGAGGTACAACTAAATGCACTTCAGTTTCTTCCATTCAGAAATGACTCTTTTTGTAAAGAAACTTAGAATATTAAAGATTTTTACTCCACTGATCAAATAATTTACTCTTCATAAACAATTGAGACGTTGTTTTTTAATATAAGTGAGATAATATAATATAAATGACATTCATGATTCGTCGGGTAAATGTGGCTCAAACTGAGTCTAATAAATAGAGTTTTGACCAAAAATGAGCAGTAAAACTTCCTTAGGTTTCAGTTTTTGCAAGATGGGCTGAACTAAATGAACAAGCAGCATTTGAAAACTTCCTTGGACCATTTCTGAAAACATCTGCGTCCAGGTCAGAGGAATGGAGATGTAATTAACAGGAAAATGTTGTTGCCACCTCACTGTGGACACGCTGACAGGGTAAACATGTTGGTCTTTTTGTTTAAGTGGGCAAGCTTCTTCACCAACTCTCTAAAACTTTATAGACACAGCACTAAATCTGCCACCAACCATCAAGCCAACAAGAAGAAAAGAAGAAAAGACAAACACGAAGAAGTCTCTGAGGACTCAGTCATCATGTCGAGCATGCTCTCCATCAGTACATCAACCAAACACAGACTCAGACAAAATGGTAACCCTATTTACAGCAGCTGACTTGGAGTGGATCACTTACAAAGTGTATCAAATCAAAGAAAACATCAAGAGAAAAATTGAAAGTACAAAGAGCCAATCAGAGGCTGCGCCAATCAGAGGCTGCACCAATCAGATCTGAAGGTAAGGATTCACTACAGTGCTGTTGGCCTCCTGGCTGTTTCTCATGGGTTGGAATGAAAGTGAAAGCAGTAGTGCAGATGGGAAATCAATTATAGGGAACATACAGGTACCAGAGTCCTGGGTTCTTTGACCTGGGTGTCATCAGAGAAGCCGTGTGTATTGCGTATGGCTTGAAGATGCTGCTTTATACTCAGATTCTTCAAAGAACCAGGAAGATTGTTAGCAACACCTTTTCTCTGCTGTTCTGTGGCTCTGTAACCTGCCCTGAGCAGGAGCTTTCAGAGTTCTTCATAATCACCATCATCTCTTTTAATGGAGCCTGCTCCTCCACCCAGAAAGTCCTCCAGCTCATCCAACTCAGTCTTCTTGGGGCGAGACTTCTTCTTCTTTTTCTCCTTCTCCTCCACCGGAGCAGCTTCGTCTTTTTTCTTGTGTTTGTGTTTCTTTTTGCTCTTTTCATCCTCCTTCAGATCAAAGAACAAACAGCAACATTGATGTTTAAGTATTTCAGAACAACTGTGTGCAGAATAAATCACTTTACCTCTTTGCTCTTCTTCTTCTTTTTCTTCTTTTCTTTGGAGGAGTGTTTGCTTTCTTTTTCTGGAAGAGAAGAATAAAATTCATAAAGTCACACTCAGAGGTCAATCTCTGATAAAACAATTGATGTCAAAATGCTTTCAGTCCAAATCCTCCTGCAGTAAAAAAAAAACTGTCTTGGAAATGTTGGGTTCACGGTCATCTTCATTAACAATGATAACTACAACTCTCTGCAGCACCAAACAGAAGGCTGCAAACATGAAGGAGACTCAAAGGGGAGGTCAAAGGTTTGCTTGTAGTTGATAAGTGTAGCTAGCACAGTGCTGGTGGGATACTTAAAACCAGTGATTCTCAAAGTGGGGTTCCCATATCTTAGTTTGGGGGTCCTTGGAATAATTAAACAGTGTTTCTTTAATTAGAGGTACATTTCAAGTTCACGGGCTAAACTTATCAATTTGACTAAATATTAATTTCAAGCAGAGACCAATTTTACAATTTTACAAAAAATGCCAATCATGTATTGGAATTAGTAGTTTTTGTGCTGTCTGATTTCCCAAATGTCAAGTTTGCTCTTCAAAATGAACTAGAATACATGTTTGATTGGCTGCAACAATGAATCGATAAAAATTGATTAGTAAAAGCGTCTACAACATTTTTTCATAATTGATGCAATGTGCTGCGCCATTACTGTAATAGTTTATCTTCAGCTTATTTGTCTTCTTCCTGTTGCTGAAGGTGCATTACCGCCACCTACTTGACTAGAGTGGCGATTACATATTTTATATCAACAACCTGGTGCACAAAACAGCTTGGGTCTGACACACTGATTTCACTATCAGCACACACTGACACACACACGTACAGGGGTGAATTTTATTCTAACTTGGCAGTTTAGAAGATATAAGGTTATCTGATTGTCCAATCAGAGACACAGCTCAGATCACATGACTGACGGGCGTCCTGTAGCTGTTAGAAAGGAAACTCAGAGCTGGCGTCATGTGGCTGTATCCACGGATGGGCTTCAGTTCGCTGTTTCAGGAACAGACGGGTGACGTTGGGGAGGCTACGTCTTTATGTGATACAATCTATGGTCAGCTGATACCTAGATTCAGTGAGACATGAAGAAGAAATAACAATGGCAGACCTTCAGCAATATATTTAACTGCCTCACCAACCACCACCTCCTTCACCTCTGCCTCCATTTTTCTCTATTTTGTTAGAGCTACATCATCAACACCTTCCCCACGGTCATGTTTGTTTTTAAGTTTGTTGTTGTCACAAACTTTTGACTCTGGGCTGCCCCCCCCCCCTGTTGGATGTATTGGTTAACAGCAATGCCAACGTACAGGAAGTATGGAAGTATGAGAGCAGTGATGGTAACATTGTTTGAAAAGGACGGAATAGGCATTAACAATGCAAACTCTCTGCACACACATGCTGTGAAGAATCTCAGTGGTTTAGAACAGTCATTCCCAAAGTCTGGGTCCTGACCCATAGGTGGGTCGCCAGAGATTTTTTTGGGGTCGCCAGATCAGTTTCCAGAATGTTTACATAAAATTCATGCTTTTCCTAATCAGAAGAAGTCTCCCCCTCAACGATTTGTTTACTGATGATTGGCTCCTCCCACTGTCATATCTGTATGTATTTTGCTTCTTATCTCTTTCACAACCACATAAAAATGGAATAGAATAGAATAGAATAGAATAGAATAGAATAGAAATAGAATGGAAATAGAATAGAAGTTTCTTTCTTGTCTGTCATGACTGACAGAAACTTGACTCTAACAGGCTCATTAAAAAAAATACAAATTGGAGTTTTCACATTATTGAAGACAAAATACAGAAACAGACTGGATGCTGCGCTCAATACGTGTGTTGTTCTCTCATCTTGTACACATAGCTGGGATTCAATTCTGAAAAGCAAGCAGGCTAACCCGTCATAGTAAAAATGTATTTTCAGAGTGTAAGCCTGACAAAGTTGTAATGCATTTATCAAATTTGTCTCTTAGGCCTTTTAGCTGGTACCATAGAAGTATGATGATGCAGAAACATGATTAAAGAACCTTTGTTTATTTTTGCACACTTATCCTGTCAGTGGATTTACTGATTGGACATATTTTGGATTTTTTGGATTTGGTCGCCGTGGCTTATTCCTCCAAAAAAGTGGGTCACCTGAACAAAAGTTTGGGAAACACTGGTTTAGAAGATATTAAGATTAGGAGTTTGTCCTGACAGCTGGGCACCCTGTAGCTGTTTGTGAGCAGGCTCTGAGCCTGCCTCTTAAGTAAAGCGTTTCCAATATGGCCTCCAAAGACAACAGGCTTGAAAACTCAGCACCAGAAACAAATATGTGACTTTACTGACACTACACCATTCATCACACAGACTACAGGTGTTTTTAAGTCCAAAGGGGGAGGCATTACTGACTTACAGCAAAGAGGTAGAGTTGAGGTCATAATCTGCTGTTTCAAAAACAGCTGAAACAAACCAACCTGTCAGTCAAATCAGCCGGTTCAAAGTATTCAGGTCAAAGAAGTGAGATAACAATTGTTTCCTGACCATATTCAATTATTTTTTAAGTCTATTTTTTTTAGATTTATGTGTCTTTAATCAGAGGACAGTGGATAGAGCAGGGAACAGGGTAAGACTGGGGACTGATGTGCGGGGAAGAGGTAGGAGGCTGGACTTGAACCCAGGCCAACCACTTCAGGGCAAACCTCATGGAAACAGGTCAGGTTCATTTTTTCACTGGTCATGGCTTTTGAAAATGGAAAAAGGAGTTCAACTGCAGGCATCAAACTCAGTGGAAACTCATTCATATCAAACAGCTTTATCTCCAAATCGGTTCCCTCAGTCAACAGCAGGATGTTAAAGCTCTGCAAAGAAACCAGCAAACAGGCCGTAAACCTCTTCTTCCTGCCCACTCTTATCTGGAGAAGTAGCTTGATAAATCAAACGCCCAGCAGAAAGAGATAAGAGATGTTTCCCCTCTGATGTTAAAGCACAGACCAGAACATGAGGGTGTCTGTTGGTTTAAAAATAGGCATGTTGCCTGATGGCTTTCTGACAGTTCATGAATCTTTTCATCTCCTTTACTCAGCACGAACTGGAGGTTAAATCAAAGAAGAACAGAATAAAGAGCTGAAAAAAATCGAGTTTTCTACTTATCAAACTGTCAAGTCAACAATCGACCAAAAATCTAACCTCCTGACACCTCAGTGCCTTTGAGAAATGAACCTCTGACACTTGCATGCTAGTGTCAGAGCATACAGGCCCTTGATAGTTCCTGAAACTTTCCGCTCAAACATGTATCTGACGAGGAAATCAGACAACTTGATTTACTTGATAACCTAGGTGGAGAGGGAGAATAAGGGCAAGGATAATATGAGATATGCTCACAGGGGATCTTCATGACAACCCCATGTCCTATGACAGCTCTATTCAATTAGCTGCCCACGTGCCACATGTGGCCCAAAAGCAGCCATTGAGTGGCCCGAAAGCAGCTCCAAGAGATTGGGTTTTTCGATCCGATGAGGAAAACATCTTTTACTATCTGACAAGTTTGTACAAAAATTCCAACATTATTACAAATATTGATGACAACACCTATTGTAACCTAGAAACTAACCCACAATGCATTGTGCCATTGATCAAGTGCATTTGAAAAGTCAACATTAGCAGTCATACACCAGTAAAAGTAGCACGTCTCTTTCTAACTTAAAACAAAAAATTAGCGAGAATAATCATTAGTTTAATCCTGCGTCACCAAGTCCAAAAACCAAACCAATGTGTTTGCTCTGCAACAAGTACGTTGCAGTGCTGAAAGATTATAATGTCTGAAGACACCAACCTGAAAAACATGCGTTTCGCACAAACTTTCTCGAGAGATCTCATGAGGGGGCGGCTAAAATTCAGAGTTTGACTGCGTCTTTCAACAGGAGCTGTGCTACAATAGAGCAGACTGGCAGCTTAACTTTGTTGCTGGAAATGTGCAGCCCAGCTTACGTCCTTAGTCTGAAAACCCAGTCTGACTACATTTTTTATTGAATAGCCCTGTCCTATGAGATGATGATGATGATGATGATGATGATGATGATGATGATGATGATGATGATGATGATGATAATGGTGATGATGATTAATATTTAAGACTTGGCATGAAAAGGTCTGGATAAAACCAGAGTAATAAATCATTTATGTATTTTCAGGTGTATAGCAGGTTCTAGATTCCCAAAGACACTTGATAGGACATAAAAAGGAAAATGTGGAATTATTACCAACATATCCACTTAGTATGAGAGTTAGAAAGACAAAACCATCATATGTGACTAACCATCCTGCTCATCGCTGCTGTCTTTGGCTGGAGCAGCCTCCTCTTGAAAGCCAAGGCCGAACAGGTCAGTGTCGTCCTTGTGTTTGAAGGAGATCACGGTGGGCTTCAGGGGTGCGGCCACCTTGGCTAACTGCAATTCATCGTCAGAGAGCTCAGACAAAAGCTCATCTCTGACGGGGAAGGTGTCCTGTAAATGTGGAGCCAAAAATCAAAGAACGCAAGAGAAAATGCTTTATAATACTGAATACGTATACATTTTTGAAGGAAAGACTGGCTCAGAGAGGATGGCTTTGTGAAATGCTCATGCTTTTATGCTCGAAAACGCAAATCTAAACAATTCTTTATGTCTTATTTAAAAAAATGTCTTATTAGGCTTTACATTAGCCATGGTTACCTGAAAAGCCCATGAAAATGTTTTATTTTAAGATATTGAAAGACAAAAGAAGGACCCCTGCCAATGAAGTAAGAAGAATGTACTTAGTTTGATGAAAGACATTTTTCTGGCCCTCATTTTTCAAACATGCATAGGACTGAAAGATAGGTGTACACTCTCTTATCCACACATAGACTGGCAATTTATTAACCTGAGTGTGGATGGAGGGTATTCTTAAATCCCATGCAAGCTCTGAGTACACAGGTTGATGTCAGAGGGGTGAGTGCTGTGAGGTAGGGCTGAACGATTTTAAGAAAAGATTAAATTGCGATTTTTCTGGCAGATATCGTGATTTCAATTCGATTCACAATTTTCTTCAACTCAAGCTTTGGGATAGTCACATGTAGGGCTGAGCGATTTTAGGAAAAGATCTAATATTTCTGGCAGATATTGCAATTCACAATTTTTTAATTATCAATAGTGATGATAAATAATCTGTTTTCATCAACTTCTACTCCTAAACAGAGGCTTTTTGTTGTTGACCTGCTTACCAGCACTTTTAACACATAGATTGTCAACAAATTTGTAAAACAGAATGTGTATAATACTTGACACAACAGATCCTGAGTCAGTCAGGAGCGCTGCAAGCTTGTTTTGATTTGTAAAGCTAGAATACCATGAAAGAACTGTGTTGTCAAACGGTCCAGTTTAAAGCTTTCATGTGGCGCAGTGCTCTGTGGGTAACGTGTTGTATCACCTGTTGTCTTGATATGTGTTCCTAACAGAGTGTGTATGTCTGCTTTGCCTGCACGTGGTAAAACTTAATTGGCAAACTCCGTCATGTTACAGATTTTTATTGTCTGGTACTTTATTCTTAGGTCAGGTAAATAAATTGCACACTAGAGCCCAAAATAAAAAAGTCCCAATGTGAGAGACAGTGCACGCTGATGCTTGCTGCCACAATAAAAGCCTTGAACACTGACTGAAATGTTTATGACCTCTGAGTAATGTATTAAAGACCATCACATGACATTTTTTAATGAATTCAAGACATTTTAAGGCATTTATTTTAGATTCATGAATTAAAGACTTTTTAACGATGCATGGACACCCTGGATTGAAAATGTACTTTCATCTCCATCTGACACTTGGACCCTTGTTTGTCTTTTTGTGACTTGTGCCTGAAACTGACGCAGACCCATAACTTGTCTATTCACTCTTCAGTCTGTGGCAGGATCAGGCTGGAGTCTGGCTTAGGTTTCTGTAACAGCTGCTAAACATGCTCTTGTAACAGTCCTAAAGCAAGCTTTTTTGGACCTGACATGGACATAACTAATTTAGATGATGGTAGAAAAGAAGGGTATATGGAAGAAGTGCTTAAAACTCAGCTGGAGTTTGGCTGTTGACTGCCAAAGTGATTTCCTTTCACACGTGTTTTTTCTAACTCTACTTAACGCCACTTTTAAGGCTGTCACAGAAAAAATCATCATTTCTGTCTGCCTCTGGTTTTACAGTGTTGATACGAAAGCCTCCCTTCATGTTGCAGTTCAATAGGTTAGGGAGGCTGAACTGTGAATACTCAGAGGCGTGCTATTTTAATGACACCTGCTTTCAGCTGCCAGATTCATCGACAGCTCATCAGGTGTATGCAGTGATTAGACCAGGTACACTCGTTTCATAAATTACACAGAGTTGTTGATTTAAGCTTATTTCTACACCCAAATATGATTGTAGTTTTTCCAGTGTAGAGGAAAAAAGCCTGATGTTCATTAAGTCAGTCTCAGTTTGTACTGCTCCAGCTCACCTTTGCTTTTTTTGGTGTGTCAGAAGCTTCTGACTCGAAATCAGGGTCATCCATTACAAAGGAGAGCATCTGCTGGGCTACAGGGGCCTCAGGATCTGTGTCAGAGTCCTCAGCTTTTGGGGTACCCCCCTTCTTCTTGCTTTGGTGTCGGGTTGGCTGCTCTGCTGTGGGAGTCAGGGTGAGGGAGATGGGTGCTGCTGTCTGGCCTCTGGGCTCTGGGGGCTTTGATCCCACCTTTGGCTTTGTGATGTGGATTACAGGCCTGATAAAGAGCAACATCAAACTTTAGTTACCCCTTTTTTTCTCAACTTTTTTGGATTATCACAGTGCAGTATTACTTTGATCGTTTCTTGCAGCAGTAACAAACATTCAAGCTTTTATCTTGACTCTAAAAAAACACAGAAAGTGAACCATCATGGTTCAGCTCACCCTTACACTGTGATTACATAGATCTGACCATCATGCCAAAAAACGCTGGTTGACCACAATTAATCCATGATCAGGCTGTGCATTAGAACCAGAATACGGTACTCTGAAGTAGGAGGGCACAGTGAAAAACTTCAAACTAACAAGCCATTAGGTAATAATCATTTTTGGTACCACTATACCAGCTTTAACTTAATCATAAATCTACAAAAAAACAAATCTGGACAAAAATACAGATTTTAATTCTGTGTGGATGGATTCATTTAACTGACAACATGTTTGATATGTGGCAATACATTGGCAAACAACAAAAAGTGATGTGTTGAGCGATATTATCACTATGTTATTAAATGCAATTGATTTTTCAAAAATTTTGAAATTTTTGAAATGTGAAATTTTAAAATTGAAAGTTTTGCAGATTTTTTTAAAATCATTTTTTAATTTTAGATTTTTTTCTTTTTCAAAAATATTTGCAAAATTTTAAATGTATTTATTTTATGCAAAGTTTTGTTTTTTCAAAATGTTTTGATTTTTTTTGCAAATTTGTCAACAACAATAATAATGATAATAATAATAATAATAATAATAATAATAATAATAATAATAATTATTATTATTATTATTATTATTATTATTATTATTATTATTATTATTATTATCATTATAACAATAAATGTAATAATAATAATGATAATTATTTGATCCCTTGTTTGGATGTGTGAGTTCTCTCCTGGTGCGTCACTTCCGTCCCCCTGTCCAGAGACATGCTAATCACTTTGATTCTTGCTCTAAACTGCCTGTAGGTGTGAGTGTGTGTGATAATGGTTTCTCTGCCTCTACGTGTTAGCCCTTTGATAGGCTGGGGACCTGACTATGATGAGCCCCACTTTGCCCCAAATGGCAGCTAGGATAGACTCCAGAACCCTGTGTCCCTGTGTGGGGGTGAGGGAGAAAATGGGTAAGATAACGGTGGATAGATCGTCCAAATAATCATCTAAATTCCAGCAAGCTGCTTGCTAGTTTGCAACACAGACTTTGCCACCAGATCCGTTCATTTTGGGGGTTTAGAATCCTGAAAAAACAACTTACGCTTTAAGCTCAGGTTCACTGTCCAGGTCTTGTGTGATGGTTGGGGCTGTTATTCCTCCCTCCTCTTCATCACTGGTCAGAGTAATATCTTTGCTGGGGGGCAGGGCCTTTGGTTGGGGAAGGCTGGGCTCAGTGTCATCAGGATCAAGTTCGTCCTGGAATCCAGACACCATGGGGTTTCCTCTGCCTTCACCATCGCTAGAGGAGAGAAAAGGAAAGGGAGACAGTTCTTTTACCTCTTCCCCTTAAGACTTAATAGTGCTTCCACTCAATGCTTCACCTAGCCGGGCTGAGGGTTTGGGGATTAAAAAAGATGTTTTTTCAAAGTGCAGTTACTGTGAGGTGGCTTGGTTGGAAACATGCAGCAGTTTGACTTGCTGTTGTGAAACGTGCCCTGTGCTCTAGACACTACGAATGTGGACAGCACAATCTCCCATATTTCTTTTCTCGTTTTTTAAAATATTGAAAGAAAAAAAAGGAGCTTCCTAAGTTTGATGATGCTCAACCCAAACCTCAGTAAAATCCAGTGCAAAAATGTGCACAATTTGCAAAGCACAGTAAGTATAAATAAAATTATGAGCAAACACCATGAAAAGACTGTGACAAATAAAGCCATGCTTTTCTGCACAATAAATACATTTCAAGGCTTATGTATTTAAAGTAAATGCACGTCATTATTAGAGTTTAACTACATAAAGTAAAGACTGACCTGTCGCTGTCCACAGCAGCTGCAGGCTGAGGCCCCTTGTTCCTGAAGGGCAGGCTATCCTCCAGAAAGCTTTTATCCAGTCTCTCATCGGGCACAAAATCATCCACACTCTGAACCTTTGAAGGACAGACAGGTGTAGGCTGCTCCTCTGAGGAAAACATAGAGTATGATTTATAATCAACAACTGAATAAGTTTAGTTCATTAAAAAATCTCTACCGTATGTTCAGAAGCCCACCATGTGCCGCCCTCTCATTTAACAAAAAGCTCAACAAAGTCATGACATCACATGACATTCATACACCAGCCAGTCATTTGATCTCTTGAAAAGCTCCACAATACTTTGACTGCTAAATCAGGAATCTTGTGACTACTTATTGTTGAATGGAGTGTCGCATTTGTGCCAGAACATTTTACAAAAGAGAGAGAAACAACTTTGAAAGCATGCATCTTCAAATATACAACCCTAAAATCATAGACCTGTCCACACACCACTAACCAACAGTGGGAGCAAGTAGGGGTTCAGTGTCTTGCTCTAAGTCACTTCAGCATATGACTAGCAGGAACTGGAATCGAACCCCCAACCTTCTGATGGAGAGGCGACTACTCTACCACTGAGCCACAGCTGCCCCTATAAATGCCACCTGAGTTGCTTGAATCTAGTCTGCCAATGGATTAGGAACAAATTTACTTGTCATGTTTCTTAGATAAGGCATAATTTCTTAATACAAGAAACTCAACAAGTACATTTTTTACTAAAGCTTTAGGATACACATAAATGCAGAGGAGGGAAGAGAGCTAGCACCAGGCAGAGGTAGGAAGGAGATACAAGCCAGGTCTCCCCTCTCGCATTATGAACAATACAATGTGTGGCTAATTTGTAAATTTTTTACGGCCTCCAGGGGGCACTCTTCAGGTTGTACTCATTCAGCAACAATTATCTCCTATGATTTCTGGAAAAAGAGACAAACAGAGCGGCCTGTGGTAAGAAGGAGAAACACGGGAAAATTGCAAAAGCCCTTCAGTCAGTGCAAAATAGTTAAAAGTGCAAAATAGCTGCCAAGTTCAGGTACATTAACATGAAGTATTTGTTTTATTGTGATTATTAGAAGACAATGAGGTACTGATTTCAGCCTGTGTTCAGGACCCTCACTGCTGTTGGGTAGAAACTGTCTCTGAACCGGTTTGTCCTTGCAGTGAACGACCTGTACCGCCTGCCTGATGGTAACAGATTAAACATGTGGTGTCCAGGGTGAGAGGAGTCCTGGGATATTTTTCCGCATTTCGGAGGCAGCAGGAATGGTGCAGTTCTTCCAGTGTGAGGAGAGGGCAGTCGGTGATGTTTTTAGCTGTGTTGATAATCCTTTGTAGTGACGTCCTCTGAGCCACTGTGCAGCTGGTGTACTTTATATAAACAGTTCACCAGGATGCTCTCGATAGTGCACCTGTAGAAAGACACAAGCAGTCTCTGGGGGATGTTGTTCTTCCTGAGCAGCCTCAGGAAGTGAAGTCTCTGCTGGGCCTTCTTCAGTAGCTCAGAGGTCTTCACAGTCCAGGTCAGGTCCTTCTCTAAGTGGACTCCCAGAAAGCAGAAGTCCTCTACCCTCTCCACACATTCCCTGTTGATGTGTAGGGGTGGAATGTCTGTTTTAGTCCTACGAAAGTCGATGATCAGCTCCTTGGTCTTAGCTGTGCTGAGGAGCAGGTTGTTATCTCTGCACCACCCAGTCAGCTGCTCCACCTCAGCCCTGTATGCATAGTGTGGTGTTGTTGGCAAACTTGATGATGGTGTTACTGGGGTGTGCAGAGGTACAGTATGTGTAGAGAGTGTAGAGCAGAGGGCTCAGCACGCAGCCCTGGGGGGAGCTGATGCTGAGGCTGACGAACCCGGATGTGTGGTCTCCCACCCTCGCCTTCTGCCTGCGGTCCGACAGGAAGCTGTAGATCCACATGCAGATAGAGTGTGGAAGTCCAAGGTCTCCCAGTTTACCCACCAGTTTGAGAGGAAGGATGGTGTTAAATACGGAGCTGTAGTCCACAAAGAGCATGCGTGTGTAGGTCCCCTGCTGCTCCAGGTGGGACAGTGACATGTGGAGCGCTGTGATTACAGCATCCTCTGTTGATCTGTTCGACCCGTAGGCAAACTGGTGGTGGGTCCAGGATCTCAGGGAGGAGTGAGGTGATGTGACCCCGTACCAGTTTCTCAAAGCACTCTATCACCACTGGAGTGAGAGCTACTGGTCGGTAGTCATTGAGGCTGGAGATGTGTTGCTTCATGGGCAGGGGGACGATGGTGGAGGACTTCAGGCATGGTGGAACGATGGATTGGGACAGGGACAGGGTTGAGGATTTCAGTGAACACTCCAGCCAGCTGGTCAGCGCAGTCCCTCAGCACCCGTTGGGTCCAGCCGCCTTCCATGGGTTGACCGCCTGCAGCGTGCGCCTCACGTTGTGTTCCTCCAGTGTGAGGCTGGAGCTGCTCTGGACGGCAGGGTGTGGTGTAGCTGCCTCCTCGATCCTCCTCCTGTAGTCTCTCTTGGTCTCTCTGATGCTCCTCTTCAGGTTGGCTCTGGCTGCACTGTACAGAGTGCCGTCACCAGCCCTGAAGACGGTGTTTCTGTCTTTAAGCAGCTGCTGGACCCTCTGTGTCATCCAGGGCTTCCTGTTTGGGTACACCTGGATGTTCTTGTCCACTGTGACGTTGTCTGTGCAGTTTTTGATGTAGCACAGAACACTGTACTTGAACACCTCCAGGTCTGGATGTTCAAAAATGTCCCAGTTAGTCCTTTCAAAGCAGTCCTGTTGCTGCTCAGAGGCATCATCAGGCCAGGTTGTGATCCTCCTTCTGGTTCTAGGGGCAGTTTTCCAAAGGGGGGTGTATGCAGAGATCATGAGCAGGGACATGTGGTCAGACTGGCCCAGGTGTGCTAGCTGTTTAGCCTTGTAGCCCAGCTTGATGTTGGAGTACACCTTGTCCAGTGTATTAGCCCCTCTGGTGGCACACTTAACGTGCTGATGAAACCTGGGAAGCACCGTTTTAAGGTCCACATGATTGAAGTCCCCTGTTATGATGTGTGCTCTCCTTGGGGTGTCTGCTCTGCTGCTTGCTAATGCTGCTGTGGAGTAGTCCGTTAGCCGAGCTAGCATTAGAATCGGGTGGGACGTAAACAACAGTCACAAACACCGCTGTTAACTCCCGGGGAAGGTAGATGGGCCTGCATTTAACAGTCACATATTCCAGTTCCACAGAGCAGTGACTGTCCACAGTCACTGCGTCAGTACACCAGTTGTTGTTTGTGTACAAACACACACCTCCTCCTCTATTCCTCCAACAATCATTCGTTCTATCTTGTCGATAGGCTAAGTAGCCCGCTAGCTCGATGGCCGAGGGGTGCAGAATATAGCACAACAAGTCCGGTGTTGTGCCATATACTGCACCCCCTCCAGCGGAAGGCCTATTGGAAGCATAGATATAGAGCATCCACTTCCCTGTGGAAATAGTTCTCCTAAACGCTTTGACGCACAGCTTTCTGGCACAATTCTCCTGGAGTTTCATCTGGTGTCTGCACAGACATGAGTTAATATTGTTTCAGTGATAGAATAAAAGGAGCCAGGTATTAACCTAGGGTCTGTCCTTATATTTTGGGGGCAAAATGCAATGGCGCGAACATCGGGCTCACCCTTCCTGTGTAAATATCTCATGTTCGAACAGTAGTTCTAACTTAGTTGGAGCGGCTTTTATTTGTAGTCTGGAAATAGCGGTATTCTGAGTCTTATTCTGTTTATCAAATGATGTGTTTTGTCTTTTAAAGGCTTTTTCATAATGCCTTGATCACCATCTTTGCTGTAACCCTCTCAGACACAGAAAAGAATCAAAGATGAGCTGATTCTAAATAAAAGTGTTGGCTTTCATTCTGTGGGTGTCTAATGCAGCTACAGTGGTTGTTGGCACTGTCAAATAATTAATACCTCCACTAATTAGGCCAGTGATGGATGAGGACAAACGTTAGACTGACTGAGTACATCAGTTTTTTTTTTTTACTTCTAACTGAAGTCTTCAGATCAATGTAACAGCCACAGTAATGTACATGTTAAGCAGCATATGCACACAAGCATAAAGAATATTTTAAAGACAGCTTGAGCAGAAGAGACTGACCTGATGCAGAAGCCTCAGCAGCAGGAGAAGAGCCGAACCAACGGGACATGAAGCCACGTTTCTGTGGGGCTGTGCCTCCAGCTGTAGCTGAGGACTGAAGGTGTTCAGGAGACTGAGCCTGAGGAGGCTTAGACTCAACAACAGGTGAAGCTGCTCCACTAGCCATGGTTACAGGAGGCTGAGGGGGAGAGGCTGTCACCGATGGGGACTGTGGGATAACCTGGGACAGAATGGGGGGCTGTGGGGTACTGGGGCTGGAGCTGCCTGTGGAGGCCCCGCTTGGGGGGACGATGGGGGACTGGGAGCCTGAAGAGGGACTCTGACCGTTGGCTGGACCAGGAGAGCCGTAGCCTTTACTGCGAGACTCCAAGTTCTCCAAGAAACTGCAGAAATCATGAAAGAGGCAAGAATGTAAGGCTGCTCATTGAGCACATCTTTGCCCCAACTCCCCCAATCAATCACAAATAAAACACCACACATGGTTTTAAATTAAAAATGGGATTATTTCAATATTTCTGTCAACAATGAACACGGATAAATTTAGTTTTCTGTACTATACTTCATTCTACTTTGACCTGACACTTGACAGATTCACAAACTAAACATCCTAGCCTAGATGAACTTGATAGCTGCAACCAGTAATAAAACGCAGGGCACAGTGATATACAGTATCTAATTTCTTTAAAAACTGATTAGAAGCATTCATAAAAAGCAGGTCTCCATAGTCCAACAAAGGTAAAAATGTTGTGGCGATCAAATGTTTTCTGACTTTTAGAGAACAGTTTAACTTACTTGTAAATAAGAAACCCAATTTAAGTTTAAATGCCTCTCTGGGTACACGCAGGATTTCTCAGCTAAAACGTCTATCCACCTAATATCTGTCCACTTGCTGATCTTTTCTATCCACTCACTGCTATTACACAAACCTGGGAGCTGTTTACCATCTGTCAAAGTAATACTAAGTTAAAAATGTGTTTTTTGGTGGTTAACCCCCACGTCGATTGATAAACCATTATATTCTTCAGTGCTTCTGCACTCAAGTTGCACGTGCATCCGTCATGGTTGATAAACAAATATTTCCTCTCAAATATTCCCTATCCTCCCTAAACTGATGTCTTTAACCTGCAGTATGCCCTTTTGGCAGAACGGACTTGGTATAAATAGAATATAACAGCCAGTGTACTTATGCCCCTCTTTCTTTAAACAGTAAAGTGGCAGATAGGGAGAAAGACAGATGGTACATGTCATAGTTTTGATCCTCAGTCTCCTGCTGGACGCACAGCTCCTCTAGCGTCGCATCCATGTCTAGCTGGTTGGTCTCCAGCTGCCTTAAAAGAGTCTCTCTCTGCACGCACCCACACACATCCACACACACACACACACACACACACACACACACACACACACACACACACACACACACACACACACACACACACACACACACACACACACATTAAACACAAAGCTGACATGAATGATTAATCTAAGGCTAGGATAAGGCTAGGATTAAGTCACTACAGTCACACTGTTAGAAAGTGTGATCAGAATGAATGTCTCTGGTTTAACAATAACGCATGTGACTTAAAGCTTACTAGAATCCTTACACCAGTAACAGACAGGAGGAAGAGGAAAAGTTGGAATAACCATGACAGCTAAGATGACACATGAGGAAGAGGAAAATGACCTGTAGTTGCAGGAAGGGGATGTTGAAGAACCTGTGCAAATACTTCAGGCCGAACCCGTTTTTCATTGAGGACTCAGCGTAGTGGATGTAAGAGGCTCCCATCGGTCTGTAAAACACACAAATACAACCAATTATCCTTCATAACAAAGTCCTGTTTGTTTCATCACATCAAAGACAGAGACAATATTTTCTTTGGTCACCAGGGGGCAGAAGACTGGGCCCTGGCAAACCTCTCTACACTTGGTAAATCTACTAAAAACCATTTATCAAACAAATCTATCAGTCAATTTTTTCATCACGTTTTTATTTACATCGCTACCTGCTACTGCTGCGGATGAAGGGATGATGGCAAAAATGTAACAAAATAAAAAAAAACCCTCTTTCATAACATTTTCTTTAATACTGTTTTTTTTGTTTTGTTTTCTTTTTTAGATCTTCCAGGGCCCGCATTAATAGCCATTAGCAAGAAAAATGGACTGTTTGTACTAACTGTTAAAATAATTGATCAGTGGTATGCATGAGCCAGGTTAAAGGGCCAAAAGAGCAGCAAATATACCCCATTACAGGTGCTAACAGCAGGGTTACAGCGCCTGATCGGTTGTTTAGGCAGATGTGGTGCTTATACCGTTCAGACAAAATATGCAAAGACAGTGGATATTTAGGGATCAAACTAACCCTTTGGAAAAGTATGATGATGTGAAGCTGTACAGCAAATTTAGATTCAGGCAATCCAAGTCTCTAACAAGCAATGCTGACTGCTCTCAGCTTTACAAGTTTGATTTGAGCTTTGCCGTTATGTGCTTCCCACTCCATTGATAAGCCTTTATTCATGTTGCGCTGTAAAACCTCAAACCTGGTCTGAATCCACTCATCATGTCAGTTAATCATCGTAGTCGAGGTAAATACAAACTGTTTTCGACACGGTCTGTTTCATTTTGAAAGTCACTGGCTGTTTGTAGGTAGTTTCCAGTAATGACTTCCTGTTCTGCTCGATCTTCCCTACGCTGAATTTATGTGTCACAGCACCATGTCCATCAAAAATAGGATTACCTGCAACACGACAGACCAGCCAAGCTAATGGATTGAAACAGAACGGATCCAGTGTAAGTTGACAGATTGATTTGAATGAAACCTATTCGATTAGTTTGCTGTAACAGAATGGAGACGCCCTGTAGACGCATCTGGTGTATTTCAGCCATAATGCTACTGTTTGTTTGATGGCTGAACGTGCATACGGGCCCTACTCTCTAACATGAACTAGTGCAATCTTTCCATCTTCTGATGTTGCCCTCAGGGAAACTGGTAAAGTATGACAGAACCATGATGTATGAGCAGGACTGTATTATAGTAACCATTCAGCTTTAATTACATAATTGCCTTAAAATCCCCCAAAATCCCTTGAACCAGATTCTGCTCGAGAGCATAGACCAGGATATTAAGTCTGTCACATTCAACCTTCAGAATGAAAGATTTTGTTTCATTCCACCATCAAGCTGATCTCTACCTGTTCAGTCCAGCGATCAGATCTCTGATATCATCGGGGAGGATAACGCGGTGCTCGCCCATGTCCCTGTGGTTTCCCAGCACACACACTGGCACGTGGGTGGGCACTTTGGGCAGCTCTCTCAAGATGTAGTTAAAAGTCCTGCAAGCAACAATAAACATTATTCTGAGATTAGTGAAATGAAACTGTAATAAAGTAAAAAAGGGATGCTTAAACCTGATATGTACATCAGTATTAGTCTGACTGGATGTTTATTATAGGAGCTGGCCCAAAGGGTTTTTCAAAACATTTTAATTCCTGATCCTTTTGACTTTTCCAAATGAAATAAGATGTGTTACATTTGCTTGTTGCACAATTTTCACACCAATATAATCAAGTAGGGTACCACAGAAGCTTCTTTCTTACATCTTAACACACTCAACACTTTCAAATTAGTGTGTGTGTGGGTGTCTGCTTGGCTCTGAAATTATGCTACATGTGCTGCAGGTAGTACTGAGAGAATTGTGAACTAGTGAGGCAGAGCACACTCTGCTGGATGGGCCGTATAATGATGCCATTTTCAAATCATCTCCAACACTGGCTGAATCCCAAAGTGTTAAAATGCAGTCTCCTCTCTGCTCTGCAGCACTGGGAGTACTTTCTAAGCCAAGGGTCAACAACTAGTAACAACCCTCTCTTTTTCAGGGCTCTAAACTAAATTTTTCACTGGTAGCACTTAGTGGTGTAACGGTACACAAAAATGTTGGTTCGGTATGGTACTCAGTTTTAAAGCTTCGGTTCGGTACATTTTCAGTAGAGCTGCAGCGATTAGTCGACATAATCGACTTGTCGAAGATAAAAATTAATCGACGCATATTTTAATAGTAGACACGTTGTATTATTGTTTTTATCGTCGTTGACACATGGTGAAATCAAACACCAGGGGGTAATACTCATTTGTAACTTCAGTTCACAGCATGAGGTGCTGTGTTATTGGATACTTTTATGGGAAAAGATCACTAAGTTCATACGTCATCATACATATTGATGAGGAAAAATCTCCACTCCCAGAGAGCGCTGTGCACTGATGGAGGCTCTGCATCTCCGGCTTGGACAGCCTGACAGCTCCCGGAGTTTAGCGTCTGATAACGTGATTTAGACAGTCTCCTTCACTCTCTGTTACAGACTGTTTTTCAGGATCTGAGTCAAAACTAGTGTCAAAACTCCCCTAACTTTTTAAAAGAGAGGACATTTATCTGATGGCGCTCTCACTCTCAAGCTCACACTGCACCCGTAACACTCAGCGGGGAGGAGGAGGGGCGAAGTGCGCATGAGGGAAGTAGTACATGTAGAGAAACAAAACTAAATGCATTGTCATGGAGAGCTGGGAGAGAGTCAGGCAGGATCATACAGAGAGCAAAGCCCCAATAAACAAATAAACATTAGAAAATAAGCACAAAGTCACTAATAAGCAGTCTGTCCAACACTGCGAACAACAACTTCATTTCCCTGTTACCTGCTTCATTCATTTTGAGATTTATTTTTTCTATAGCACTTATATTTTTTTATGTTATCATGAATGAAATAAAGACCAACAAACGAACAAACAAACATGACACAGGGCTGACCAATCAGAGGTGAGAACCCAACTCTGGGCAAATGTAGTGAAAATGCAACACACAGGTTGAATTATAAAGGTCTGCACATTTTAAGGGACAAATTAGGTTGAAACACAAAATAACTGTGATTAATCGACTAATCCAAAAAATAATCAATAGATTAGTCGACTTTAAAAATAACTGTCAGTTGCAGCCCTATTGGACTGTAAGAGTAAACAGACTGGCCTTTTATTTTTTATGATTTTATTCTATATTTTGCATTTTGCTGTGCAAAACAGTATTGTTTAATTAGCTCTGTTATGAAAGAGATTGTTTTGGCATTTATTGGGGAAACATTATGGTTTTAAAATAATTGAACAGAAAAATAATCATTAGACTAATCGTCCAATTAATGGTTAGATTAGTCAACTAATCGACAAAATGATCGCCCGATTAATCGTTTTAAAAATAATCGTTTACCCCCAGCCCTAATTTTCGGTACTACAAGGGACACAAATGCAGCATTTTTTTTATTATGAACATTTTGAATTTCTGTCTTCTGTCTTTTATCTTAATTGCAGCATCAACAGTTTTGTTAATAAATACAATTTTAATTCAAAAATTGTAAAACAAAACATAAAAGAAATAAGAATAATGCTGCAACCTTCAACCAAAAGAGTCCACAATATAGAAAGGGTAGCATTCAAGCAGAAAAAAAAATCATCTGTTTATGTTGAAGAAAAAAAGTAAGGTCATTTTCTCAGTCTCTTGTTGTAAACAAAAACACAAAGTTTCGAGTGTAAAATGAACAGTTCAAGCTTATAGGCTTACAAACTAAGATATTGTCTTTTCTTTTTTAGGGAAAGGAACTTTTCCACATAGTCCAAAGGGCAGCATTAACAGTTTAGTTCCAGCTAGAATTTCCGATTAGCTTCATTTATTTTCATGTTTTTTGCCAGAAAAATCAACTTGTCCACATTTTCTGCAGAAAGGGCAGACCTGCTGGCAGTTACAATGTCACCAGCTGTAGAAAATACCCTCTCACTAGTGACAGAGGTTGCAGGTACAGCAACGTAGTGCTTTGCTAACTTGGCAATATGGGGGTATGTAGACTCATTGGTCCTCCACCAGACAAGTGGGTTGGAATCCAGCGAGATGCAGTCTGCTGCCTTGTATGAGGTACCTTCTTCCTCCACCACCTGCAAAATAGGTTTTTGCCCCACCTGAGACTGGAAGAGCTCACCAAACAGTTCAGTCATGATTGACTTTTTGAGAGGAGGAGATGAGTTAGATGCCTCTGGGTGTCCTATACAGGAGATGAACTCGCAGCTGCTCCCTCCTTGTGCTACAAAATAAAGACAAACAAACAAAAAAAACTCAGGTTAATTAGAAATTAAATTTGAGTAGCATGTTTTCAATTTAGCGATTAAATATTTTAAGAAAAGGAATTACCTGTTCTTCCATGGTTACAATCTCTGCAATGATGCCATTAAAGATTCTTTCATGGCGGGAAACATCCTCCTGAGGAAGGGCCTTGAACCTTGGGTCAGAGCTGTGCATTGGTGCAGGAAGTCCTCACATGCTAAGTATCTGTCCCGAGGTTATCTCTGATGGCAGCTTTGACTCCTCTCACAGTTGGACTGTCCTCCTCACTGAGTTCCACTGATTTGAGCACTGTTGTTTTCAGGGGCAGTATCATTGATTCAGAAGGTGCTGTGTCAGTGCTCATCAGAGTTGTGATTGTTTTAGTGGACATCTTGATCAGACAAGGTGGCTATGTTTTTTTTCTCAAGAGCCTTTTCTGTTAGAGCTGAGTACACAGCTGCCTGTGGCTCAAGGTACCTCTCCAGCATATCCTAACTGGAGTTCCAGGGGGTACTGACTTGGGCTTGGGTATATTGAGCATCTCCTGTTTTCTCTCCAATATGCGTGAAGCTGTGGCGCTCTGGTGAAAATAAGCCACGACTTTTATGACCTTACCAAGCACTCTTTACAGCTGGTTCAGTCCTGTTGCTTTTTGTGATGCTAAATTAATCAAGCATCCAACTTGTGGGCCGAGTCCAGCTTCACTCACTGCATTCACAACATTTCTTGCATTGTCTGTGGTGACAGGGATTGAGGTTCCTGGCTTCACCCAATTCCACTCTGATACTGTCTCTTTAAGTGCTTCTGCAAGATCTGTGCTTGTGTGTTGCTCATAAATAGGTCGAGTTTGAAGCACATGGCTTACCATGTTCCATTCCGGTGTGATATAGTGGGCAGTTACCCTTAAGTAGCTCTCTGTAGCTCTGGATTTCCATCCGTCAGTTGTGAGTGCGATGGTTAAAGCCTTTGATAAGTTGTGCAGAACTGCAGCTTTGGCTTCTTCATACAGCGTTGGTACAATGGCACTGCTAAAAGGCCGCCGGGAAGGAATTTTGTATGGCGGCTCCACTGTCTTTAGCATGTGTCTCAATCCCACGTTCTCAACAACTGAGTAAGGTTGTTAATCCGCTGCAATGAAAAGTCCAATAGCCTTTGTAATGGCCTTGGCTCGCTCGGAATTACTCGCAAAAGGCTGTTTAAATGCCAAAGTGAGTTGACTTTGCTCCACGACCTCCTTTCGCCTAGTCCCAGTTAAGTTAGTGTTTGCGTGGTGCCTCTTGAGATGCTTTAACAAATTAGACATGTTGCCAGCACTGTAGCCGATGTCTGGTGAACAACGCCGGCACACTACGCATATCTTGTCAACTTGTCTTTGTCCAGTGATGTTTTTCACTGGGAAACCAAAATCTTTCCACACAGGAGACCTCAAAGATGTAGGGGCATCTTCCAGCTCGAGCTGTTGATGAGCTGTTGCTGCCATGCTGCTTGCGGTCTGTTGTGTGCTTCCTCTTTGCAGACTGTTAGGGAACATGAGTACACGTGGAACAAAAAATTTTTCCCTTGTGTAATCGGATCGATTCGCATGCCGCACGGACCGAAGGCCCTGTACTGAAACAGTCCGGGCTGAGTTCATGTACCGTTACACCCCTAGTAGTACCGGTGTGACAAACTTCCTCAGTTGGTCATACCTTTTATTTAGTGTACGGTAACTCTAGTTATGATATTTGCTAAGTATTTTACTGTGGTTATGAAGTTTGTCTGCAACAAGCACTGGATGAAAAACTAGGTTTTTTTATTGTGCATAACTTTAAGAGAAAATAACAAAATTGCTTCTTGAATAAAAGCAAAGAATAAAAGACATGTGTGTGTTTACATGTCAGGGTTATCATATTTAACAAAAGTATTTTTGATGTATAGTAGATTAGTAAAACTGTAAGTTTATGAAACTTACTAAAACAAAATAAATTCTAGAGGAAATGTCTTTTGTTTTTCTCTTTTTTAATCTGTCTCATACATAAACTTATACAGAGCTACTGACAGGGAGTGCTGGCAGGCTGCCATTACTCAAGCATTCTCTTCAACAAGGAGAGTTTAGTGCTGCGTAAATTTTAAACTGTTAAATAGTGAAACGCTTGTTGTTGTGAAGTTCTGTCTGTCTTTGATTTGTCATGATAGACTGTGTGTGAGGCGCATATGTGCTGTGTGTATACGCAACAGCGCTCACTCCTCAGAACAGGAGAGAGCGCAGGTGGAGGAGACTGACTAAGCCAGTGGAAAAGACGGCGACTTTTAATTATGTCTTAAACAGTGCCTGTGATAGAGGAAGCATTAAAACATGTTCCCTCACACGAATGCACCCAGGCCACATGTGCGACCATTTCTGTCGCAGTCTCAAGTCTTGTTTTTTGTATCATAAATTTCAAACTACCTGCTCCTGTGTCACATTTTTGTTCAATCTAACTTTACTGCAGCCTCACCATGTTATACAAAAAAGCATGTCAAAGTAACAGAATAATGTTCCTTGTGCAGTCTGTCATTACCGAAAGACACTAAATTAAACGTAGGTGCACTATTTCTGCACTAAAGCAAAACATGCCACTGTTTCTCTTTCTTTCAAGAATCTATCTCCCTCTTAACATTGACATGGACGCTTTGGGAATGTGTTTGATGAGTTTCCCTTTGTAGCTGAACAGAATCCTTCTGTGGAAACTTCATAGCCACAGGCAGACTGACTGAAACCTTATCTGTCCATGCATATTGTAGCATTGGAGCTCACTGATGAGACAGGGTGAGAACAACAAACAGGACACAGGACTCTTACCACTGCTTGGTTATATCAAACATCATGATGACCCCGTTACAATTCTTGTACACATCCAGGAACTCAGCGTCCAGGGCCACCTCATCTGACTACAATAAACAAAAAACACACACCACTGTCAGTTAGGAGTGAGTGTTTCACATGTAGGTGGAAACAAAAGACTATTTTTATATAGATCTGAATCCTATAAGATCTTTCAGGCAAATTCCATCTCTGACCCACATACTATAAGTCAGCCTTTTTTTCTGAGCACATGACATTCATGTGATAATCACCTCTTGAGTCTCATTCTCCAATTTCAAGTTGTCTCCACGCCGTTTGCCTTTGCCTGAAAGAACAGAAAAGATGAGTGAGGACAAGCTGACATCAAGTTTAGTCCACAGCTAGGAAAGTTGATTTACATTTGTTTATGATAAGTAAAGCAAGCACAGTAGCTTTTCTCTCTGAAAAGCATGTTGCAGGGTTCTTTTAAGGCACACTGCCCGTGTAAACACACATTACTGGCGTTTGGTTCATATGGTGCACACACACACTGAAATGTAGCCACACAGCAAACCTGGGAACAGCCAAACCTTCAGACTATTGACATTTAACTACAAAGAGAAGAGCTAGGCAGGGCAAACCTACAGCACACAAGCAAGTTCAGTGTCTACACACTATGGTCCTGCTCACCTTCAGGTAGAGGATATTTTTGGCCTGATATGAGTGTGAGAGGTACAAAAAAAAGAAAACATCAACACTGAGGACAGAAAAAAACAGAAAGCACCCATGTGTCTGTTTGATGTCCTGACAAACTGTAGCAACATGACTGTAGCATAGACAAAGGTGTAACTTCTCAGAGTGAGTGGAAAGTCTGTCACTTTAACTGACAGGTGTGTCAGCACTCACCTTTGTCTACCACGTCCCACACCTCTACTTTGACCACATCATCAGTAGCTGGGAAAGAAAGAAAGGAAAGATACACTGATCATGTTTCCAGAGAATTATGACGTACAGTGCTCTCTTTAACTTTGTGAGTTTTCTTCGTAATATTTGTCAAGATTCATTAAAGTTGCTAACATTAAAACAAAAGTGCCAATTTCCCACCCTCATAACCTTATTTTTATTCTAATTGGCTGGCTAACTTGCCTGCTTGCCTGCTTAAGTCTGTAAAGGGTAGAGTCATTTACATGCTAAAGCTAGAAAGCTATGGAGTCAAAACAATGACTTTAATATTTGACACTGAAAAACATATACTGAAACTGAAAAAAAGAAACATTGGCATTAAAAAGCATGTATTTAAAAAAATGAAATGGCATCGAAACAGGAAATGGCAATGATAACGTTTTGCTAAAGTTAAGCACAATATCAAATTTCATATATTATTTCATTTTTATACATTTTTTCATTCTGATGTTATTTAATACAAATCATATTTCATTTATTCTATGCAACCGTTTTATCCATGACTGTTTATAATTCCAATAGTGTTTTTCTTTTTTGATTACACGTTTTTCTCTTACTGTTTTTTTTCAGTTTCAACCTTCCATATTTTTGGTAAAATAATGTTTCAGTTTATATAATTGAAATAATATAACATTTGATGTCCTTGTTACCTTTGGATTAACATTATCAATGCACTCACATTTTTCAGTGCCAAGGTTCCTTTTTTTTGCAGTTTGAGGGTATGTTTTACGATGCCAAATTCTATTTTCAATATCAAACATTAAAGTCATCATTTTGGCTCCATAGAAAGCTAGTCACAAAAGAACAACAAAGAAAAAAAGTTGTTTGATGTAACCAATGTTACAATGACATGCAATGTCAAGCTTAACTGCTTTTTACTGTTATCTGGGGTCAATGTGTACCAGGGGGCAGCCATCTTTGTTTTTAATCAACAGAAAATTGTTTTCTGTTTTCCTGTTCTTGCTTTAAAACCAATATAGGGGAATGCCAAACACTTAAAAATCTCTTTTTATGGCATAATGTAAAGAGGGATCTGAAAGAAAAACAACCCAAGATCAGAATTACATAAGACGATCATCAGCATGCTGACCCTGTGTGTACATGAATTTCTGGACTGAATGTTTTCTTAATGTAGTTTACTGAAAGGTTACATACCCCAGTTTTAAGGGCTACAAAATGATACAGGAGCTAAAACACCAAAAGACGTGAAAGAAGGAAACTGTTTGATCCCTGGAGACGGACTAACAGGATTTTTACTCTAAAACACTTCAGCTATAGCTACATCTAAACAGATAGTCTTTGTTTTACCTTGATAAGGAGCCACTGAAACACAGCACCAGGCACAACAGCAGATGTTAAACAATCAACAAATTAAAAGAAATTAAAACAGAAGAAGCTTTAACAAAAGAAGAGTAAGGGATATCAAGAGAGAGATGCATTTGCTTACTTTTGTAATTCCAATGAATACTTGTGGCTTGGATCTCCTGAGTGGGGAGGTACTCTTCTACAAACTTCTTGCCCTGCAGTCGATGCCATAGAGTACTTTTTCCAGTATTTCTATCTCCTCTAATGACTATTTTCACTGCAATGAGAAAGAAAACATATATTCAGTTAATTAGAGCACAACCTAAAATGATTTTTTTCATTACTGGGAAAGACTAGTTTTACTGCAGAGCTCTAATCCTATGACTGGCTGTTACTTACTGTTATACTGAACCCCTTTGGCAAAGCGTCTCTGCAGACTTTGGTTCATGGACTGCATGCCAGCTGGAATGTTCTTGTCCCTGAGCTGCCCCGGCTCAGACCCCACCAGCTTCTTTAGTGCTGAAAACATCTTGACTTTGCTTTACAAGCTTTACGGGTTCAAACAGAAACGTAGTGGTTGCTTACAGCTGCAGGAAGTGTGTAACAGTGTTCTTAAGGGTGAAGTCAAGGGTCCATGCTGTAGAGCAGAGCTGAGGCCAATGCAACAAATATAAAGCAGTTCTTCTCTTAAACACAGCTTGTTGGTCTTGTCTTTAGGTCAGAGGTGGAGGTGTCTACCGAGTTGTTGTGGGCACCATCTGTGAAGAACCAAAGAAACATTGGAGTTAGGGTTGAGAATTTACTCCACTTCAAAAGTCAGGAATGTCAAAACAATGGCTTTGTCAAACGTGTGCTTTAACAGACTATACACTGAAATCCTGAGGTTAACTTAAATACCTTTATAAGACTTTTTAAAAACCTTTCAAAAAATAATAAGACCTCATTGTGACTTCAAGCTGTTGTTAGCAACCCATCTTTACCAGTTGTAGTTTGCATTTTAGCAGAAATGAGTTTAGCTGAAAAGGACTAAAGCTTGAAAGGATAAATGAAACTACAGGCAGCTTTATTGACATTCCCATTCCCACAACAAGTAACAGCAACCTGAGGAAAAAACAAGAACTTAGTTCACCATTATCAACTTTTAGGACATGTGCCCGATTTTATATGATATGCTTTCCATCAGCTTCTCTGTGTCCATCAGCACGCCATTGATGACATGTAAGTGGGAGGCCACCGAGTGCACCACCAACACATTGTTTTCTCTTTTTGTTTTTTTTCCACATCACATCACATTGTTCCTTTTAATTTACCTTGCAGAGCAGGTGCACTTGCATGATTCATTGTCTGAAATCCTACATGTTCATCTTGCCAAGCTCCAATAGCTTACAACTTCACTGGCAGAATGCTTAATGGCCCAATTAGTAGGCAGGGGAGGGAGCTATGGACCAGGTGCGATTATTTTTGAAGGTTCAGCCCCTCAAAATGTTTTCCAATGGTTCTTACCCAGATAGACTATTTCAAAAATGTTGTAGTTCAAAAATGTATGGACATATGGTGAGGCATAATATCTCCTCTTCAATCTAAATGCATATCCAGAAACTTCAAGACTCCGACTACCATCTCAAAAGAACAAACAAGCAAAAAAAACAAAAAAAACAAAACAAAACAAAAATTCTAACAACCGCCATTTTGTGTGGGGTTTTTTTGGCCTTTTGATTGTCAACAGGAAATCTTTGAATTTCGGACCAGAGCCTGTCAAAACATACCATTTAGTGATGTTACTCTGTTGGCAGTTGGAAGGAATCAGTGTTGGGTGTGTTTGCTTCTTTCAATCACTTTTAGGTCTCTAATTTTGTAGCGCAGCATAGGGGGCGCAAGCCTGGCGCACCCCTATGCTGCGCAGTGTTAATTTCGGAGGTTGCCTCTCTGCATAAGTCAGTGCCCTGGTTGGGGCACCCCAGTCTAACAAGTCTGGTCCGCCCCTGCTTGTCAGAGCGCACCTTGTTGCAGGTTTGTTTTGTTGCTCATTAGATGGATCAGATGGATTTATGCTCAATGGAGGGTTCAGTTGGTGGAAAAGAGGGAGCTGCAGAGAAAGACAGGGCTCAGCTTCCCCCAGGTAAAAGTCAAACACCCGCTCAGTCATGACTGTCCAAGCAGTGCCCCGCACTGCTCCATTGCCCATCGCCCTGCAGTCTATTTTCACAAATCATGATTCACCCATATCACCATAAGAGAGGATTTTCTTCGGTAGAGTTGGGATGTTCTGAGAAAAACTAATGTATATTTCTAAACTATCTAAATCTAAGAATGATCCAAGTATCTTTTTGAGGAGCAGCAGGTTTTATGTGTGTCAATCATTCCATTAATAATTTGCAGATGAACCTAAAAGGGTCCTGGCTCTGTAAATGTTCCAGTCAAAGATCTTAATCAAACTCCTAAAAAGTGACAGATTGAAAACGGAGGACTGGAGGAAAGGGGTTCAAACATTTACTGATGAGAGGTCTAGTTCATGTTAAACTCATTGGGCTGTTGATAGGGACCATAAGGAACACAAGGTGCTGGGTGTCAAAGATGCACAAGAACATTTTTATGACATTCCAGTTTCTGTTGTTTTGTTAGTGAACTGTTAAAGCACGCTGCACACATGCAGAGTCAGTGCTTGCTGCAGAATAAAAGGTGCGCAATAGCGGTGGAGAAACATTTGAACTTTGCATTTTTTAAATCGTCCACAAAGAAAAATTCAAATTAAACAATATAATCCATATATTGCCCAGGCCTAGATACAACATGACGAGGTAAGGTATTTATCAGTACAGTAATGTGACAACAAGCTAATGTTGTAAGTTTATACTGTATTTCAGTAGCCAGCTATATGTACCTCTACTCACAGCCCGGTGCTATGATGTATCTATAACATGACAACAAGTTGTCAGCTCATACAGTAATTTTGCAGCCGTCCATACATAGCGCTACTGACAGTTCGGTGCTCTAAGACATGTCTATAATATGTAACGTTAGTGAATCCTGGTCATGTCCTCCCAGTCATCTACCAATCAGAGCTAGCGTAACCTCACTCTTCATTTTATTGATAGACTCTCAAGTTTGAACAGACCACTGTAGAATAACTGCTGACTGTGGGTTCAAATCAACATTGCCACAAACACAATAGCCCCTTAGCTCGTGCTCTATCACTCTCCCGTTTAGCTTTCTTCTGCTCTTCTGTCCTGTCTGACAGTTAGGCTCCAATGTCCACCATCACTACAAAATACATCACAGAAATCATTTTCAGCAGAGAAAAACACAGATCTCTCTTCTTTCTACAAAACTTCATCAGCTAACGTGATGTTGTCATAGAGACTTAGACGTGTTGTAAACCAATCCAGTCTTGCTCGACCTGATTAGGAAGCTAAGAAGTAGCCATGAAGTAGCATTTCAAAATAACCTACATTGGTGCTTATCATCTCATTTTAAAGTGGGATTAATGATCAGGCATATATCTAGAAGAGATACTTTTTCAAGCTCCTCCTCACAGCCTTTTTAAGGAAAATAGTTCTATAGACAGCACGGCAAACTGACTCAGACTTTTATAGTTTTTCCTCTTTTCTTCTGGCAACTGAAAGTGCTTTTATATGACATGTCATGTCTCATCCATACACCAACAGAAGAGGGGACTTGTATCACCATGAACTGATCTCACTCACACACTGCTGACAATGGCACACATTACTGGGGTTGACTGCTTTGGCACTTCTGCACGTGGAAAACCTCAAAACGGAGCCACAGCAACCCCTAAGCAAGTTCATTCATAACAATCTAGGGGTCAGTTCAAACTAGGGCTGGGATGATACACTTGTCTTTGTTTCGCTTCTTTACCATTTTCTCGGGTGCTGATTCAATTTAAATTGCAATTCTTCAATATTTCTTCATTTGAGTTGGAGTTTTTGTAACACCAGACCATGTGAAAAAGTTGAATAATGATGATGATGTCTACAGACTATATTAGGAGCCATATTTTCCCAAAGAATGAACATCACATGTGAGTCAGTTTTTTAGAATTTATACAGGAGATCTGACATCTCAACTTTTCCCCAACCCAGCTCATAAACAAAGACTAAAATTAAGGATTTTAAAAAAATCATTAAACAAAAAACCCAGGGATATCAGACATCATTTCCCCCCATTCCTAGTTAAAACAGATAGTTTAATATAATGGGATAAATATAAAGATTACTGACAAACAAAACAGAGAAGATTTGACTTCAGAATAACGTGTCAGCAGAATAAACTATCACCTCTGATTATTACTCATAATCCAGATAGGGTGTGTTTATTTTCAGAGTGTGTGCTCTCTGTTTATTTGTTATACCTTTCCTTCACTGATGAAATCTTTCTTTTTTTTTGGTGTCAGTCATTATGCTGTAAAGCTGCCTCACCACAATCACCACAGGGCTAACAGTCAACACTGGGAACAGTGTCCTCTCCTCGGCTCTCCATCTCTCCAACAGACACTAGATAAAATACCTGCCTCTTCATTAGATCCTATAGGACAAAATGTCAATATTTGCCAGCGAATGAGTGAGTGGGGTTATCAGTCTAGTGACTGTGATGAACAGCAGAGCAAAGACAAACACAGAAGGCAGGAAGAGGAAACATGGCGTCACTTGTAACCAAACCTACACCTAAATGTTAGTGCAGTGGTGAAGACAAACTGAAACTTTCAATTTTCCTGAGAAACATCCGAAAATACTTTTTTCATTTTACAGTTTTCTCAGTTGTTCAACTGGCTTAATTATCAATCTATTCTTTAACATAGTGGTCCACAAAATGGTAGTCGGGAACACCTGTGGGATAAGCACTACATTTCTACACAGTCGATATTCAGGTTCAAACATTCGGAATAACCCTTTCACAGGGTTCCAGCTACATGTAAATGAGCATAGCAGCAACAAAAACACCAATTTCATATCTCATTCATTATTGTAAAAAAAATAAATAGTGGTTACAAAACCATGCTGACAGTAAATGTTTGATCTAGAGGTGCACCGATCACAATTTTCTGGCAGATCACAGATCTTTAAAAAGCCTGACCTGCCGATACCAAATTGGGCCGATACCGGAGTGACTTTTTATTTTTTATAGCTGACAGCATATGCCTTCAATGTTCCAATCTTATTTTATTTAAAATTATTGAACAATACCTTCGAAACAATAAAATCTTTACATTTTAACTTAAACAACCAATAAAGTTTCCTGAGTTTTAGGTCTCAGAGCAAAAAGCAACAACGGCTGAGTGTCAGACATTCCCGGAGGTATACAAGATCAGTTTCATATGTAAGGATGGATCAATCACTGATCACTGATCTCTGATCACAGATCCCTCAAAGTTAAGGAAATCAGCACCAATCAATCCAAATTTCTTCATTGATGAACCCTTTGGTGACTGAGCCAGGATAACAACAGTATCAGTGGAGGCAGAGCAGGAAACACAGCAACATGTGCACCTTTGTGCTAATATCTGATCAATCCACTTAAGTATCTTCTTCTGATGTTTTTGTCTGGTTTTGGATCAGCCCATTGCTGTTTCCCCACAGCAGGGGGGGACCAGTCTCAAGTACCACTATATCTTGGGTTATCAAAGTATTTACCAATATCAGTCTACTAATAGTATGTAGTGAATTTCCATTAACAGCACGTGCTGGAACTGAGTGTACAGATGTGGTCTGATTACGCACTGAAACAGAGACACTGTAAATGACTCAGTTACCTGCTCAATTGCAAAGTGCTGGATGGGTGATATGCAGCAAGGGTTAACTGCATTGCATTCATGATCCTGTTAAATACCAGAGGGAGCAGCCAGTTTAAATACAGTATTATGTTGAAATTAGCAAAACTCAGGTTGCATGATAAATTGTGACATCATCAATGTCATATGGGGCAATTAAAAACACATTGAGCCAAGCGGCGCCAAGCGTGCACACTTCTTCATTTAAGATGGGCCTTTTGGATGGTGTCAGATGAAACACATGTTAGCTATCAGGTAGCGTCAGGTTAGCTGGAGCCAGTTTGGTGGCTTTAAAATGCCTCAATCTCATTGTGGATTTCGGATGATCACTTAACAAACAAGCATTATCCAAAACTGGCCAGATAAACAGGTGTATATTGCTGTTTGGGTCTATTTATCACACTTTGTAATAATTAACCAAATGTAGAAATGCTGTCATATTATATTTAGATATTTCCTAATATCCTGTGTCCCACTTCAATATCTCTGTGACAAAACATGACAAATAACAGGGACCAGATGGTTTAATGCCGTCTGAAAAACTCGCTGTTACAGGTACCTTAGAAAGGCCTCAGCTACAGGATCAAATGTGAAACATGTGAGCTGACCAAGTGATGTGTGAAAAGAATTCACTGCAGTGTATTAAAACCTCTGATAAATCCCAAAGGAGTCAGCTAGGAGGGGTTTATCCACAATCGTAGACAGTTATCCCCAGTTGACACCGTTAGAACAACGTATGCTTAGTTACATGAGAGACTGTCTGTATTTGAGAGACGGCTTGTATCACAAAGACACAATGAATCAGTTACTTCTTTTACCATCAACACCATCCTGCTAGCGTTAGCCAACCAAGCTGATAGCTCGGCTGATCTATATCTGAAAGGAATAATGGGGATAAGTGATAAATGAAAACTATCAATATGCCATTTAAAAATGAACACAACCTTCGTGGTTGATGTGGTTGCCCGGTTTGTTACCTACACAAACCAGAAGGTAACGTTATCCTCTGACACTGTTTAAGCTAGTCGATATTAGCTTAGCTCTGGTCCCTGTTCGTTCAGTATCAAACGACATAATGACTGAGTGTTATTAATATCTTCAGTGTCAGCTATAAATACTCACTGCTATTAAATGAGACAAGGAGCTGCATCCCCGACATATTCATCTGGAAACATCTGTTAGACCTCCATCCCGACTCAGATGTAGCAGCAACATTCCTTTGCAAAGACAGCAGCTACAGTGACCCAGCGTTGAGTTGCGCACACTAAGACACACAGCTTCCGTTGATACTTTCAGAATAAAGCAAAATGTGTTTATTTCCCATTATTAATTTTAGATCGAGGTGTCCACACCAGGTTTGATGTTTTTTTTTTTTTTTTTACAGTCTATGGTCTAACCCCCCCGAAACGTATTAACCATGAAAGTAACACATGAATGCTCTTTTTGAATAACTATTTATTTGAGCAATTTCACTCTAAAAAAAGGTGCTGAAACATTCTTGTGCCATCATTACAGACTTATGAAAGAAAACTCCACTCGTCCCTCAATTGTCTCTTGATACCAGATGATAAGTGGTCAGTTTTTGCAGTGTTAAAAGAAAAATGTTCTTCAACCTGGGGGAATATGGGGAAAATATGAGAGGATCAAGTTCTGGACTTAATCATTGTTTTCCAGGATGTTTTAGGAGTAGTTTGACATGAAAACAACATTTTTAAACCTATTCATTTCCCATCCTGCAGTCTGAACACTTTGATGGACCAAATTTTTTGCCTTCCTAGCTCCATCTTATAACTTGTGTTCTCTGATGTGTATTTGTGACTCTGAATGTTCAAGAAGCACACTTTCACATCATAATAAACACATTCATTTAAACATGTCAGCTACAAGTGTTCTTGAGTTTCTGCAGAATGTACAGAGATTTAGTTTTGTGTAAGTAGCCTGCAAACACAGTCTGAATGTAGAAAGTGAGACATTGCGAGAGATACTTTTTGTGACCTTAACAGAAATCGTAAATGTGTTGCTTTATTCCATCCACCCATTTTCTATACCACTTATCCTGTTCAGGGTTGCGGGTGGTTGGAGCCTATCCCAGCTGTCATTGGGCAAGAGGTGGGGTACGCCCTGGACTGATCGCCAGTCAATTGCAGGGCTGACATATAGAGAGACAAACAACCATTCACACACATATTCACTCCTACAGACAATTTCAAGTGACTAATTAACCTGGTGTGCATGTTTTGGACTGCAGGAGGAAGCTGGAGAAAACCCATGCATGAGAACATGCAAACTCCACACAGAAAGATCTGCTGGCTGAGGTGGGGATTTGAACCAGTGACCTTCTTGCTGTGAGGCTGCAGTGCTGACCGTTGCACCACCGTGCAGCCATGTTGAGTCAGTTTCTTTTTAACGTAACCTACAATGTTTTCTTGTTAAGCTCTTATGATGCCATTTCCTAAGGTCCTCATCACTTTTAAAGAAATTTAAACAATAGTTTGTATCTTAAACATGCACTGAGGGGTGGCTGTGTGCAGGTCTTTTGAATAAATACTTCATTTTATCTTATAACTATTTGGATCATTTTTCCTATGTACATGACTTTGTGTTGCTACACTGCAGGGGCAGTGTTAACAGTCCCAAGCCTGGCCCAAAATATTTTCTCTCTCTCTCACCCTCTCTCTCTCTCTCTCTCTGCACACACATACACACACACACACACACACACACACACACACACACACACACACACACACACACACACACGTATATATAAATATATATATATATATATATATATATATATATATATATATATATATATATATATATATATATATATACCTCTGACCTCTGTAGGTCTTTTGCCTGTGGCTGCCTTCAGCACCATCACCTCATGCTTACCATTGTAGCCATCCTGACCATCTGCTTTGTTGCCCTCTGGTAGTTTTACTCCTTCCCTTTTCTTGACACCATCAGCCTGCACTTATCTAGTCCGAGTGACATTCCGTTGTCATTGCTGTCGATCCTAGTGAGGTGGATCAGGGTGTCGATGTCACATTCACTCTTGGCGGTCAGCTTGATGTCAACCATGTAGTGCAGGTGGCTGATAGTTTTTCCACTTCTAGAACGGTATCCACAGCCACTCTTGATCTTGCTAAGGGGGGTCAGGCCTATATAGAACAGCAGCAGGGACAGAGCATCTCTTTGGTATATAACACATTCAGTGCTCATTTGTGACACCGACTTTGAGTTAGCCTCCAGTGTTGTCTTCCATTGTTCCATTGAGTTCTGGAGGAAAGTTAGAAGTATCGGATTGACCCTATACAGCTTCAGGCACCCCTACGGGACTTGCAATCCCTGGAGATTGCTCTGCCAACCAGTAACTGGTGCTTGGCTCCTCTGGTGTTATTGCCAATTCCCTTCTGTGCTCTTTTTATGTATTGATCCACATGCCCACTCATCTTGGTTGCTATGATACCTGATAGGAGCTTCCATGTGGTGCTAAGGCAGGTTATAGGCTGGTAGTTAGATGATGTTGATCCCTCCTAAGGGTCCCTCATGATCAGGACTGTTCGGCCTTGGGTGAGCCACTCTGGGTGGATCCCCAATATTAGCAGCTGGTTTGTTGGTGCTGCTAGGCGTTCATGAAGAGCATTTAGCTTCTTCAGCCAGTGGGTGTGGACCATGTCAGGCCCTGGTGCTGTCCAGTTCTTTTCCTCATTTTTGACACTCTTTGGACGTTGGATGTCTGCTGTTTTACTTGCAACTGGGACTTTCTCTGGGAGGCTGCTGTGTTTTGCTTATAGGTCCATTGGGCGTTGGTGTTTTGTGATTCCCCATTTTCCCAGACATTCTTCCATTATAGTTCAGTCTCAGCTCCGGGTGGGTCTTCTGTATTCTTACTACCCTGCCATTAAGAGCCATTGTGAAAATTTGTCACTTCACCTTTGTTTTGTTGTTGTTAGATGCCCTTTCATTATACAATGATTTGAGTTTGGCAATCTTTTCAGACTTTTAGAAAAAATAAAATAGGGAAAGACTGAAGATTTCTTGTCTGTTATTTAACTGAAGTAAATGCCTTTGCTCTCAAATCCTTTAATAAATGGAAAGCTGTAGCTGGCTGGTTTATTATAGCCCTGTAATAGAGTGAATGCAGGTAGAGCCATCTTATTAACAAAAACATAGCAAAAACGCAATCATATACTAAGGGAGCCAAGGCAAAGAAACCACACACAGTAACTGTAGTTTATCAGTCAGTTGTGTTTGGTGCTTTAAATAGTCATAGACTAATTCTTGTTATTTGTCATATTATCATGTTATTATTCTTGTCATTTAAGGCCCAGTCAAAATTTGTTTGTCCCAGCTAAAACTGAAATTCTGGCTCTGTACTTGATTCACTGTGTATGAAAAGTGTTTTATATGTTAAGTCTGATTGAGTCCAGTTTTGAGATCATTTATCGTTGTAACATAATAAAAGCCTGTTCTCAACTGATGAGAGTCGAGTCGAGAAGGATATTGATATAACCTGTACTTTCAGTCATTAAATGTTCCATCATTTACTTTGGACCTGTGAACACACTTATGACACCTGAGCTGAGGATTTACCGTTCATTATGCCATGCATCATCATTTTATTACTGAAAAGTTTGATATTGTGTTGAACAGACCAAATCAAAGGCAGGGGAAAATAACAAAATAAAACAAAAAATATAATCAAGGCTTATAGCAAGGCATTTTAATACTTTCTACATTCCAGAAACAAGAAATCTCATATGGCAACAGTTTTGGTACACCTAGAACAGGCCACCACTTCATATCTTGTCTCATTCAAATGCCAACAGTCTCTTCCTATTTTCATACATTGACTTCATTTCCTGGTTTCCGAACAAATGTAAACGTAAAGACCGTGGTTTGTGCTTTGAAGCTACAATTTGTTTCACTTCCGCATAAAGCAGCTCACTTACCGCGACAGAGGCGGTCCAATCCAGCGCGCCAGCTTCCCCACTACACCCTCCTTGGATGCTCCTCTCTGCGGCTTGCGACACCTAACGGCAGATGGCAGGGCTTACACCTGAGCATCCTCAGCTGTCACTTTACCACACGAATACGCCTGATGATATCGGCCTCTGCGTGTTAAGATCAAACAGTGCCGTGCCGTCTCAACACAAGCAGGAATGTAAATATCAAAATATAGAGAGACAAAAATGACTTGCTGCCGGCGATTGTTTCTAAAACTGAAATCAGCTTTATTTGCTGTCTTGAACACACCCCGCTGAGCACCCCGATTTTGTTCAAGGGGAATAATGGCTGCACAGGAGCCGTCTCCACCATCTTCCCTGGAAGGCAACAAACCTGGCTTTCCAAAGAAAATTCTCGCCAACAGCCTCGAAGACAAACATCTGTGCAATTCGTGTCAGAAGGTCCTGAGGAGGCCTCTGCAGGCTCAATGTGGCCATCGCTTCTGCTCGTTCTGTTTCAACAAAATAGTGAGGTGAGTGTCATGGTAGCTAGCGAGCTAAGCTAAATGTGTACAGCCTGTTTGAGCAGCTTTAACCAGCCCACTTCAAGTATCTCCCACTTTCACAACACCACCCTTCTTGGTGGCACAGGAGTTGTTGGCACCATCATCAAATAAAGTTGCGGAATTAAGAAAGGCGTATTGGAAAATTAGACCGGATTTATTTTATCCTTAACCCCCCAATGCTAATAGATGTATAACTTGGTGATGGTTTGGCCATGTGAGCCCATAGTCAAATCTCCTCTCCTCAGAACCAGAGCAAAGCATAGTGAACCAGCGTTTCATCGTCATGCAGGATTTGTTCCCGTCTTTAATACAATAACAGAATAAATATAAATATTAAACAGGAAATATAACAGGGCTTTAGTGCGAAACGAAAACTTAACAGAAACTGTCATGTGTATAACCAGCTGACAAGAACAAAATAAAATCTGTGAGGATGTACAGCCTAAAATCACTGTGGGCTAAAACCTTAAACGATGACACAGCCACTCTGTCTGTCACATAGGGGAAAGGGGCTTGTTGGCATACTTTATCAGGTGTTTCTTGGAATCATTGCATCGGAATACAAACAAATGTGTACCAGATGAAAGACCGAAGTCTCAGGTATACGTTTTCGTGGACAGTAAATGGTAAAAATTTAGTGATTGTTTTTATATATATATATATATATATATATATATATATATATATATATATATATATATATATATATATATATATATATATATATACTTGAAAATGAACTATATAACAACAATATAATTGAATGCAGCCACTGATCATACTTAAAAACTTGAAAATTAATCCTAACTCTTTTTTTCAGATTGTCTCCTGATTGTCAAAGGCACGAGCTCTGGTGAGGTTAGCTGCGGCTGGTTGTCTTTGAAAGAGTGAAGGGTGCCTCCCTTAGAAGCCTGTGAACCAGTCAGGCTTTTTCTTTGTCAGCCCAACTTTGTGGAAATTGTGTACTTCTCAATCTGCAGCTCCATCTGTGGGCTGAAAACCTGCCTTGGTAGTTTGTTCCCAGCCACTGTAGTTGGGACAGCTGTCTGACTCTCTGACTTTATGATGAGTTAAGGTAGGGGAGACCGGGCATGGTTGTAACACTTTTTGCTTCAGCTCCTCCAACTCATTGAATTTTTGAGTCAGAGTTCTCAAACTTTAAAGGGCTGTGAGGAGTTTGAAAGTGATCTTGTTAAATTCTCTCTTCTAGATATATACCTGATCCTAATTTACACTTTAAAATGAGATTATAAGCACCAATATGGCTGGTTACAGGATATTTTAAATTGCTACTTCTTAGCTTCCCCATCGAGTCAACCAGGACTGGACTGATTTATGGCCCGTCTAGGTCTCTATGACAACACCACGCCAGCTGACGAAGTTTAGTAGTCAGAAGAGATGAAACACAAAGAGATCTGTGGTTTTCTGGCTAAAAACAATTTCTTTGATGGATTTCTTTGATGGTGGACACTGATGCCTAAATTTCAGACAGTAAAAGGACAGAAGAGCAAAAGAAAGATAAACAGGAGAGTGATAGAGTCTGAGCTAAAGGCTAATTGGCCTTTAGCTCAGACTATAATTTAGACCAGTTACATTCACATCTGATGAAATGAAGAACTCTGAGGGAAAAATCAAGCTATTTCTTTCATTCAAGCACTGTTGGTGGCTCTTTATTTAGATTTAAGTATTTATAGACCTTTAAAAAAAACAAATACCAAGAAAGACTTTAAATTGCTGACATATCTTTTAGTTTTCTTTTAATAAATGCAGTTCCATATTTAAGTTAAATTTTAGCACATCGTTAAATTGTCTCAATTTAAAACTTGTTTGAAATTTTGAAATTTTTATACTTTTGTTTTAATCTAAGAAAAGTTCAAAAATTAAAAAATAGAAAAAATCCCCCCAAATTTGGAAATTTGCTAATTCAAGTTCTTGCAGTCCCATTAAAAATCTTTTTTTTTTTGGCATTTTTCTAATGTGAATAAATTTTTCAAATTTTTGTAAGTTTTTTTTTTTTAAAAATGTCTTCTTCAATTTCTTCTTCTTCTTCTTCTTCTTCTTCTTCTTCTTCTTCTTCTTCTTCTTCTTCTTCTTCTTCTTCTTCTTCTTCTTTTTTCTGAATTTTTTCATTTTTCTGAATAATGCACTAAGACATTACATGTACAATTTCATAAATAAAAAAAAAATTCTGATCACTGACTGTTTCACTAGATATTAAAAATGTTTGGAACTTTATACACTTTTTTGTCTTTATTGAGAAGATAAAGTAGATTTTGTGGCTGTGGACTGACTCTAATCCAAGTGAGATGAGGCGAAATTTCTCCTATTAAAGTCAAGGATCGCAGACCCCTGGGACAGACTTTAACAGCAATATCTGAGGTGTACTGGCATGTTGTGAGCATGTGCAGTAACATGAGACAGTATTTACTGTAACAGTGCTCATATTTGTCTTTTTCCCTCTCTAGCTCTGGGCCACAGAAATGCAGCACCTGCATTAAAGAGGACTTGTTTGAAGAGCCCACCTCCATCCTAAAACAGGGTGGTGTAAGTACATTTTCGAACCTACATACCATGCCCTGTTACTCCACAGTTTCCTGAAGTCCCCCTCCTGCAGGTGTGTTTTGCTTTGTTTGCAGATGATGATCAGGAATTTTTTGGGAGGTGTAAAATTGAGAATCAGTACCTAAAGCTTGTGGCCCTTATATAAGTTTAAAACAGAAGCTGTGGCATCTTTGATGCTCCTGTGTCTAGTGAAAGAGCATATGTGCTGGAATAACTAGAGCCAGGAGAGAGCGGTGATCCTGATCCTCAGTAAACTTATGCACAGAGTTTGTAACAGTATTCCTCAAACTGTAACTGAAGACAACCTCTGCTTCTTTGCAGGCTTTCCCCGACAACGCAGCACGGAGAGAGGTGGAGGCTCTGGCAGCTGTCTGTCCAAATGAAGGATGCACCTGGACGGGGACCATCAAAGAATTTGAGGTGCAGGTCAATGCAAAGCAGACTGGGAGACGACTACAGGCTCCCAGTCTGATGTCAGTGAAGTTTTTAAAGTGCCAGGTGTGTTCGTGTGCTCTGCCAGCCACTCATTGTGACTGTAGAGTGATGTGTTTGAGCATCTGCTCTTCTAAATCTTTGAATTAGTTTTTAAACAATAGTTAAAATTTTTTTTAACAAGTTAATGTTTGTCACAGTGAGAATGTGTTGGTTTTATTGTCAACCAACCATAAGGGATTAAGAACAAGGCATATACTTTGATTGGGAACAGTTACCCTGAAACTATAATGTGCTGTTACTGCTAATGATTGTGCAAAATGGTTTGTTCGCAGCAGGAAGGTCCCTGGTTTGAATCCCAGGAGCCTTTCTGCGTAGAGTTTGCATGTTCTCCTCATGTATGCTTTGGATTTCTCTCCCACAGTCCAAAATCATGCTTGTAAGGTTTTTTGGTCACTCTAAATTACCCATAGATGTGAACGTGTGTAAATAGTGTCTATGTGTGAACCCTGTGATTGGCTGGCTACCTGTTCAAGATCTTTTCATAATTCAGACTTAAAAACATGTCACAGATAAGTCCGAGGGTCAAAATATTTGAACTCCCAGATTTTTGATCGTTCTGATGCTCTGCTTTTTCCCTTGAATCATGTTCTAATGGTTCAGTAATTATTTTACTATGTGCTAGGTCCCAAGGTGGTATAGTAGTTCAGTCTTCATGTTTGAAAGACAATTTGCTGGTCTGAACACAAGTAAATAGTTGTTAATCTTTCTCAGTTATCCATCACTGATACCTCTCAGACAAAACAGCTTTGTTACGAATAATTTGCTCCAGTAGAGAATCCCTCTTCTCTTAAAAGTGCCAGTTTTCTTATTATTATTTTAATTGTTAGAAAAGAATAGAACAGAACTTTGTTTTATAAATTCAAATTTGTCGTAGAATCAGTGTTGACACCAAACTACCTTCATAAAGAGGGACCATCAGTCTACGTCATCATAAAGCTGTGCATGCATCTTGACCACAGAAGCAGCGCTTAGCTCCATTCATTCAGACACTTTACACCAAAACACCAGCAACATCTGTGGTTTTGTAATTAAATGTGCTGTCTTTATCCTCCAACGTCTGTTTACCAGGTTTGACCACAAATAAGTAGGGATATAGGATTTTTGCCGATATGCCAATATATCGAAACCCCTTTTGGCCGATACTGAAACCGACACCGATAATCCCAAGTTTGTTTATTTTTTTCATTGTAAAGAAAGCCAAGTCTTTCCTGTACTGGAATTTATATGTTACTCTTATTGTGACGGTCTTATTTGTTTAAGAAACACACATAAAACAAGACATAAAAACATTTGACTTTACCATAAATAAGAAATGTATTATTTTTTCAAACTCAAGACATTCAGTATTGAAATACAGAAAAATAATTTCTTTAGATCACATGAACTCTAAATGTACAATGCATTTTTAAACATAACCAAGTTGCATTTAATTATTTTAGAGCTACTGTAACAACCTTGTGACAGACACAGAGCTCTGCAGTGAAAATAAATGAAGTGCTACATTTTATTTAAGGAGCTTATTTTTCAGATGGAAAATAAAAATAATCCTAACTGAATAGCACCTTATTGGCTGTGCCTATGGGCAGAAATGTTCATATCTGCCGATACAGATAAACGTGTTTTTAAACTTTTATCAGCCGATACCGACATTGTGCCGATAATATCATGCATCCCTACAAATAAGCAATATTAACTGCTGATTTTCAAAATCCAGATTTAACTTTCCTTATTTAATGAAAAAGTTGCTTTGGGGCCGAGGCTATGACCAAACATGGACTCAATATAGAGAGGAAATAATGAGTGAAGCTATAAATGATGATTAACAGAGACAGGTATTAGGATCAAAGTAAAATTAGGGAATGTTGTGAAATGATTAACCATTCTATTAACCCTGAAATTCACAACCATTAATATTCTTATGTGGTGCAGTTCTCTGGACGCAGTTTTCTGGTTCTTTTACTATGAACCGGGTCTCAGACTCAGCAGTCTGTGTGCTCTTTTTGGTTTGGGAGGGTTTCTGATTTATTGACACGTTTACGTCCTGGTATGTAAGTGTCCACGGATAATGCAGTCATGAGCATAGTGGGACAGTTGTGTGTTTAAATACCTCTCTGGGCACACGCTGGATTTCTCCTCTAAAAACTTCTGCCCTAATATCTGTCCACTTGCTGATCTCTTCTATCCACTCACTGCTATTTCACAAACCTGGGAGCTGTTTACCATCCTTCAAAGTGATGGTCTTAAGTTAAAAAATATGTTTTCCCCTTACGTTGGTTGACCAACTATTATACTCTGCAGTGTTTCTGCACTTAAGTTGAGCACACATCCGCCGTTGTTGATAAACAAATAATTCCTCTATAGTAGTAAAAAATAAGGAGCCAGCCAACCTAAGCTAACCCTATCCACACAATGCCTCCAGCACACATATAGTTCAACTCCTTATTAACACAATAAGTGTGTGAATACTGCTTTGATAAAGACTTATATAGACTTAACTATGCTCATAAGCATGCTAACTTCAAATCAAAATGATCAGCTCATTTGCAGAGACAGGGCCAAAGAGAACTCTTCATTTGTTGAATATTAAACTTATCTGTGTGCACTGCTTTTATGTCTGTTCATGGGTTAGCCTAAACTGTCAGTCACATTTTCACCACAATCAGGCTTTTTCAATCAAGTTTGCTTTTAGATCAGCTGTAAATGTAGAAACCAAACGCCACCTTGTGGCCATCTTCAGTAACCGCATTAGGTCAGCGATCCACCTGAGCTGACAGGACAGAAGTTAAGACTGAAGAAAGAAAGGAAGGTTGATCTTTGTTGCTCTCCAACAGGCTAGCCATGAAGGAAACTGTGACTTCATGATCATCCTGTGCCCATCCTGTAAAGAGCTGATGAGAGCCAACGAACAAGAGCGCCACAATGAGAGAGAGTGTCCAGAGAGGACGCTCAACTGCAAGTACTGCAAAGAACCTTTCCTGTTAAAGAACATCAAGGTCAGACTGCTCTCCACTTTCACTGTCAAACACTGTTCAAGTTCTCTGTCACTTCATCCATTTCTCCTCCTCTCTGTCTTTAGTTTAAACATGCACTCTTTGTCAGTCCCTAACGAATAAACCATAAATCTATTTTGTTTCATGAATTTTTTATACATGACCTTACCGTTAGCTATCATAGTCAGGAATGTTTCATTTGAGGCAGAAGCACTGCACAAAGTCAAAGAGTTTGGTCAATGTCTGTTAAATTACAGCAAGTATAGTGTTGAATAACTTGTTACAGTAAGAACTAGTAGGAACAAGCTTCATCCCTCTCCCCAGCCCCCAGATCCCAGTCCAACCTCAGATGGAGGTGGGGGCCATACACAGCCCCATAAACTGATTCACTTGCTCAAACTTTCCCCAACAAACTACTGCATTGCATGGTGCCACCAAACATGTAGGGCTAAGGGCAGAGGGGGGCATGTCAGGGGCACCAGATGGTGCTGATGAGCCCTCCTGAGGTGCAGGGGACTGGTCCCCCCACCCCCCAGGGACAGTAATTAAGCTGTAACTCAGAGATGACATCATCCCCACTCCCCACTTCCCAGTTCACCTACATGAAACACACAAGCACCAATGTTTTTTCATCACCAAGCCTCAAACTTTATTCTTGAGATGAAGTAAATTTGTTGTAAACTTGAGAATTTCTATGTTTTTCACGTTTATTGATTGATTGATTGCAATTTATTTCGAACATGAGGATAAAGTGAAATCCCTGTCAAAGACAGAAAAAAATACAAAACAAACAGACATTATCTAATGACATATTCGAAAATGAGTGGGATGAAGTAAAAACGTATTGATTCACACCCCTTTACCAAACAATTATTCACAAACAAATGCAGATGTTATGCACTTACTGTACATATACTCATTGTCAACTACGCCTTAAAGAGAATAAAAAGGTCTGAGGCTGAGTGTAGTCTGTAGATCACTGACATTTTTATGCCTTGCTCTAACTTTGTTTCATGTTTTTCAAGGCTCATGATGAAATCTGTCCAAAGTACCCAATGATCTGTGAAGGTTGTGCAAAGAAAAAGATTCCCAGAGAAAAGGTATCCCATCTGCTTTTGCTTTCTCTCATAGTTCTGTTAAATTGACCTCATTAACCATTTAGCCAAAGATCAAATTCTGCAACATAAAATTAACATCATTAGCTTCTTCTTCATTTTTTGTTTTGCAGTATGTGGACCATATTAAGTTCTGCAGTAAATTTAAAGCACCATGCAGATTTCATGTTGTTGGCTGCGATACGTCTGTAAGTAGACATTTTTGTCATAATTTGCTGTTTGTGTAACAGTGACTGATGTAGTAACTACTGGATCATGTAAGTATGTGGCAGATTAACCAAATACATCAGCTAGTGAAGGTTCTGGAACTGATCTATTCGGCTGATACTTAAATCCATCCATTTACTCTTTTTCATCCAGTCCTCCAATGGAGTGATGAATGGACTGAGAGCTTACATCGTTCAGCAGTTATTACAGAGTTGGTTGCTTCATGCCTGTAAATAAGTCCTGTGCTGTTGATTATGAAGTTTTTGTGTTGCCTACCAAAAGTATTCCATTAAGGTTGCATTGCTCATTGTTGGCACTGCTTTCTTCAACTCCATGCTCTGATTTAAGTACATCTAACTTACTGTTGAACTAAAACTGCACTCTTTTGTTTTTTGTTATTATGGATGCACTGATCTGATCCTGGTATCTGTTGGGCTGGGCATCTTTAGGTGATTTTTAGGGATGTAAAGATGCATCGCATCCAAGTTAAAAATTGAAACAAATGTGTGAAGATCCAAATCAGTTGAGATAAAAAAGTAATCGTTAATATGCTAATCGTTATGGCCTATTTATACAGCAGAGGGCTGTTTTTCCGTAACAAAACAAAACAAAACATGACGGAGTGCACTCTGTCACGGAGTCACACTCACAGCTGAATGAAGTTCAGTTCATCAGGGTGTAGGGTATAAATCCATCTTTGGGACAGAAACTTCACTTGATCTCAGGCGGAAACAGATAAACAAAGAAAAAAAAAGAAAATATAACGTAGAAAATACTAAAGAAACTTACTCCCACGCTTCTTTGGCTGCATTTATTTTTTTATTGAAGAGTTTTTCATGTTTCACTCTCACTTGAATAAATTCTTTTGTTTTTGTGACAGTCCCTGTAAATATTAAACACTCAAATGAACACAAAATGTCTGGACAAATGCAAGGCAGGCCTTAATCAATGACACGTACATCTAAAGTTGTGAACATCTGCATGACAATCATTAAATATTTGTGTTAGTTCAACAGTGTTTGTGCAGGCAGATATGCGTGGAACTTACATTTGTCTGTTGCTTCCTCCATGGCTGACACCGGACACAATTTAGCACTGCACGTGTTCAGCGAGTCGGCATCCGTGCAGACTCGCTTGTGGAGGGTTTTAAAGCCCACTACCCCTCCCCGCAGATTGGTTTGGGATGGACCTTAATGTGGTGGACCCTCTGCAAGAACGCGCAAATGGAGGGGTAGTGGGTAGGGAGAGTGTGTAGAGGGTGGTTTGAAAAAGGCCCATACAAACCTGAAATTGTTTTTTTTTTTTTAAGAGGTTTTGTTTATTTGTATTATCCATTTAGTTATTTTGATGTGAGATTTGATTATTTTTTTTTACTCCCCATTTTTGGTTATTCAAGATAAAATATAATTTCACTGGCACTTTTTTACCTCAGAGAATTAAAAAGGGAATCCTCTTTAATTTGTTTGAAATAAAAGAAAACATATTTTGTAGTTTCTGTACATTTAAAAATACAAATGTGTGTGTGTGTTTAAAATTTTGCATTCACTGCATGGTTTGTGTTTTGCAGTTGCTGAAATAATTTCAAGAATCTTCCTCATTCATATTTGGTCTGCAAGCTCATTCTGCTAAAAAATTTAAAGAAAATCTCATCGTTAACCCAGTATCAGAAATTGTATAGAATCATGAGTTGAGTGTATTGTTACATCCCTAGTAATTTTTGATACCAGTACCGATACCGTTACCTTCGTCTTTATATCAGCTCCTGAAGTATACTTTTTTGGCACCAATTTTATAACATTAATTTTAACAAAAAGAAAAATACATTACACATTACAGTACAAATCTTGAGTTTTTTATTTTTTAGCTGTATTATTTTTACACTCTGATCGGTTTTCTTGTAAAATAAATAAACAACAAATAATTACCCTGTGCAAAAAAAACAGTTGCAAACAAGTGACAGGTCAGTACACACTGAGTGCACCTTAAATGTGTTTATAACTGATTAACTTTTTTCTGATTTTTTTTATGTCAAAATAATCCTTCTTCTTTATCAAGGGTTGCATGCTTTCAGGTCAGTCTCCAAACTCCAGAAAAGTTGCTGGATTTGTCAGTAGACGTATTTTTCCCCACAGAAAAAAGGGGGGTCTGATCCACAGAGCCGCTAAGTTGGCAACAACCTGCGTGTCTGTAACATTACAGCCAGTCACCAGTGCCATTATCAGATCTTGATCATGTGATTAACCCTATGAGCACTGTGATTAGTCAACGAAAGACAAGACATGTTTTGGTACTCGCTACTACTGAAGAATTTCAGCTGGTGCCATAAAAGAACCAAAGTTCGGTACCCAGCCCTCGGTATCAGGCTTATGTCTGATACAGACTTGAAAATGTAAGATTAGATACTGGTAACAAAGGGTCTGTATTTGCAACCGCCATGTGCCAGAACTGTGTCATCAGGTGCACAGTAAGTCTGTGCATTTATTTGTGCTATAATAGAGCTGAAATGACATGAAAGATAACAGCGGCTCAGCAGTTTGGAGGTGTTTCACTGGTTTCACTAACAAGTGTGGTTGACTTACTCATTATCCACTGCTCAGGTTAGCGGTGAAACTGCAATTCCTGTTGGTATTAGAGATTTATTCACCTCACATTTACTTAGTCATGATCCCATAAAACGATAATAATGCCAGTTGAAATATATATATTTTTTTGTTTACAAAGTCAGAAAACACCTGAAGTTATCAAAAACACTTTTCAGACTCATCCTGGTATTGAGGAATAGGGAAATGGAGTAATACTGGTGTCTGATCAGTATCAGGTGTTACCAGAGCCCTGTAACACCTGACAGGACTAAAAACGTTGAATCAGTGCATCCCTACAGATTTTGCAGCTGTGACACAGAAACTTAACAAACATTATTATGACCGAAGGCTTTTTTCACTTTTAGCACCTAACGTGTATGACTTATCTAACTTACATAAGGCTGAAAACCAGCACCACCGAGCACACTTCCGTAGTGTAGCGCTAATCACACCTTCTCAAAACGTACATACCTCCCCAAAGAATCACAAAAAGTTCTGTAACTTGATCTTTTTAAACATCTGTAAAAGTCTCTAAGGTGAAACCTCTGAGGAACTCTGTTTATCAACCAAAGCATCTGCTTCAGACTGTTTATTTTTCAAAATGCTCAAAGCTTTTGTTCTTTTCCCTGTCAAACTGCTGTTTCAGAGTCAAAATGCTGACAGGCTGCTGATAAATTGAAAAGTCAGCCAGTGGACCCTACTTTATTCTTTATTACATTAATAATGCTGTTTCTCTACATTGATCAAATTCATCTGTTTCATGACAAAAGTATCCATTCGTCAGTGCACATTACAGTTTAATAAAAAGTGGTTATCATAGCCAATAGCCAGTTTAATTGGATTTTTTATTAATGAATAAAAAGGGAAGATACAGTGGGTTATGCTTTAGATTTAGGCAATATCAAATAGAGTCATTTCATACATCATAACATATTTCATATGAAAAACGAGTCACTAACTGTTTTAGATTTGTTCTGTTGTCAGGAAGGATGGGAAAATGTGTTAGCATTGCTCCACAGCAGTCACACTGATAAAGCTGTGCCAGCAGACATGATGATATAGGTCTATAGCAGATTTGTTTGAAATATATTTAAACAAAATGATGAACTGATCCGTTCGAAAAATAACTGCATGGGGGCCATATGGGCCATTGAGCTGTCAAAAAGTTCTGAATAAGTTCTAGGTCTGCACTCCAATTTAGCCACTCTGAGATAATACTTTTGACAGTCTTTATCTGCATCTCAGGGCTGATAAAGGGTCTAAATGCTGTGTCAATTTTCAGAGCCTTTTTGCAGCTGGTTATATTTTTCCTCCACACTTCTCCTTGGCGTCTCTATGGCATCTCCACAGCATCATGCTCTATCCACCATGTGGATCTGTAATGATTCTGTTGTGTGTAGGGATGGATGCTGAATTAGATAGTTTTATAGGTATTGACTGAATTCTGTCTACAGTTCTACAGTTTCATTTAGCAGACGCTAAAGAGACGTACAACACAAGCAAGAATTTAGACAGTCTGTAGTACCAATTCACATAAAATTAAAGGTACCATGGTGAGGTACCTAAACGCATCTGTGTGTATGCCCGACATGAGCACAGCATTGCAAGTTTATAAATTGAGAAATAAACATGCTAAATTTAAAAAAATGAGATTTTATAATTAAAGAATTAATATTTTTTACCACATAAACACTAGGGATGGGTATTGATAAGATTTTATTGATACCATTGCCCTTATCTGTTCTGTGTTTTGAACAGGCAGAGCAACTTTTGGAGTTCCTGTAGGTGGACATGAAAAATAAGGGGTGAATGTCCTGTTTGTTTTACAGCCGTTTGGGGCTTCATAAAAGCTTTGCAGACAACTTTTCTGTTTTTCTTCTCTGGCAAAATGCTTATACATCAAAAAACTGCAGTTCCTGTCAGTGTGAAGTCAATGGTTGCTGCTGTATGATACCAAATGTGTATTAGCTCATCTGTCTTTGCTACCAAGGTGGAGAAAGAGAAGATCCATGACCACGAGCGGCAGTGTTCTTACGAGCACCTCAACCTGCTCCTGCACTTCATAATGGGCATCAAGGTGAGCCTGGAGAGCCTGCAGCCCCAGAGCCTGGAGGTGGCCAGCCACAAGCTGCAGGAGCTCCACCAGTCCCTCAGAGACCTGGAGCTGAAGATGAACCAGCTGGGTGGGGCTGGTGCAGCTCCCATGCAGGGTGCGTGCGCCCCGACCCTGACCACCTCCTTCACCCCCCTGCCCAGCGCCATGGGCGCTGCCCTGGAGCTGCAGCTTCAGAGTGAGAAGACCAAGGTAGCTGAGCTGAGCCGGCGCTGCCAGGACCTGGAGCTCAAAGTCAGCACGTTTGAGAACATTGTCTGTGTCCTCAACCGAGAGATGGAGCGCTCTTGCACCACCATGGAGGCTTACAACCGACAGCACCGACTGGACCAGGACAAGATTGAGATCCTCAACAACAAGGTGAAAAAGCTGCTTCACTTTTTCTGTTGAGAGTGTGCTGAGGTGAGGTCAAAGGGATTATTTGATGCTGAGACTCAGTGACTTTGATTAGAAATATAGATCCTCAGTATTTGCAGAGCAAATATAGAATGTCAGTCATGGGAAGAAGGATCTGGACATCTCTGAGAAGGGGGAAGGTCATATTTTTTCCTGTTAATTATAGGGCTGAAACAATTCTTCGAATAGTTAGAGTACCTTGATTACAAAAAAAGATCAAGGAATCTTCACTGCTTCACTGCTTGAAACAGGGCATATAGAGCTGACGTCAGGCATGCATAGGAAGATGAAAGAAGTGGGAGCAGTATTGCTGTATTTAGTGACTTTTCAGAGCCCTCCTGGGATGTTTTATTTTTTTTTTTTTTTTTTTTTTCAAAAAAGCGACTAGCAACAAATCTAGTGACTTTTCTGGAGTTTGGAGACTAATGTGAATGTATGTATAGATCTCCAGCTCCGGCTGCTTCTCAACCAGCAGTGCTGAGTGCAGTGCTAAGCCTCTCATCAATCCATAACACAGACAGACTTCTCGGCCGCAGCACCTCTCAGCTGCTCTTTTGGGGTCACTTTTACTGGTCCCAAGCCCAAATAAAGGGGGAGTGTTGATATTTTGATATTAAAAGAAAACAAAACAAGAATCAACCAAAGAAAGTTGATTTGTGGTTCTAAACACATTCAAAGTGTGTTATTACAGGCTTTGTCTTTCCTACAATGTTACTCTTCGCTCCTTTATCATCCACAATAATACATGTATACATGTTGTTGTTATGCAATTCAGTAGATTCGTCATTTAGCGACCGATTTAATCTGTAAAAACAGCGCTGCAGAGTAAAGAAGATTAAAAATAAAATGCTTGCAAGGCAGTTGTTAAATTTGGTGCATGTGTCATTGATGGATAAAATATCAAGCAGCACTGGAGCCTAATGTGCTGCAATACTGCAGGGATCATAATCAAGAATATGTCTGATTCCTAGTTGAAGTCCCTGTGAGGAGTTTCCTAGTGATCTTGAAAAAGCCTTCCTTTTAGATTTATGCCTGATCCTAATCCACACTTTAAAATGAGATTATCAGAACCAATATGGGTTATTCCTAAAGGCTAGCTTATAGCTTCTTCTAAGCTTCTTCCCAATCAGGTCGAGCAGGAGCTGCTTGATTTATGGCACATCTAAGTCTCTATGACAACACCACGCCGGCTGAAGAAGTTTAGTAGAGAGAAGAGAGATCTGTGTTTTTCTCTGCTGAAAATGATTTTGTAGTGATGGTGGACACTGGAGCCTAACTGTCAGACAGAAAAAGGACAGAAGAGCAGAAGAAAGACAAACAGGAGCGATAGAGCATGAGCCAAAGGCTAAAACATGAGCAAAAGGCTAAAAGGGCTAATCTGTTTGTGATAATGTTGATTCCAACCCACAGTCAGCAGTTATTCTGCAGTGGTCTGTTCAAACTTGAGAGTCTATCAATAAAATGAAGAGTGAGGTTACGCTAGCTCTGATTGGTAGATGACTGGCAGGACATAACCAGGATTCACTAATGTTACATATTGCAGACACCGCAGTGCACCGAGCTGTCAGCTGTGCTAAATAAAGACAGTTACTAAACTACTTACAAACTGACAGTATTTACTTGATGTCATGTTAGCTTACAGATATGACAGAGCACCGGGCTGCAGATAGCGCCACAATTATAGCTGGCCACTACAATGTTTGCTTGATGTCACGTTTCAAACCTTAGTGCTACGTAACTGTACTGATAAATACCTTATCTCGGTGAGTTGTGTCCTGTAAAAAGTTGACTTAAAGAAAGAAAACTTGTTTCGATCCAATCTCCATTTAATTCCAAAACAAACACACACCTCGCTAAAAGTAATTTACGGCAGTGTGTGTGAGACTCTGGGCCAGAAGGTGGCGAGGCAGTGAAATTTAAACAGATCCTCCTCACAGCATCTTTAACATGTCTTATTTCTAGGCAGATCTTATTGAACTTTAAATACATCACCCAAAGTTACTTGTTTTTCACCTGTTTCAAACACTTTGGCATTTTAAAAAAAATGCCCATCAACTAAAAAAAAACAGAATTGCCGATTACTTCATTAATTGATGGAGCTTTCAGTAGACGACCTGAAGACTAAAATACTCCAAAGCTCCAGCCTGAATTAACTGTCTTTCTCACTTCATGCTGTGCTAAAGGTTCGTCAGCTAGAGAGGACGGTCAGTCTGAGGGATCTGTCCATCGTGGAGATGGACGGTAAAATGAGGGAAATGTCTGCGGCAACATACGATGGCATCTTCGTCTGGAAGATCTCAGACTTCACCAAAAAAAGACAGGACGCTGTGGCTGGCCGGGCACCTGCCATGTTTTCTCCTGGTAAGAAACATCTGACTTATTACCTGGTCTACAAGGACATTCCCACTTCTTCTTGGGTGAAATAGAGAACAATTTCATTCTCTACAGTTTATTCTCTTTTGCAGCCTTTTACACCAGTAAATATGGCTACAAGATGTGCCTAAGAATCTACCTAAATGGTGATGGTACGGGCCGTGGTACCCACCTGTCTCTGTTCTTTGTGGTGATGAGAGGACACAGTGATGCACTCCTCAAGTGGCCTTTTAACCAGAAGGTAATTTTCAGTTTTCTCAGGAGCATGGACAAAATGCTGCTGTGTGATGTGACTATAGTGAATATAGGTAACTGTTCTAGGTTGTAAAAATAGTTGGCACCTCTCTTGAATCTTTGCTCCAGAAAAGGTGACACAAGTGGTGTCCAAAGCCACATTTCCACCAAGCAGTCCAGTTCAGTTCAGTACACTTTGGCACGGTTTGGTACGGTTAAGCCTGATCTCGTTTGCGTTTCCACAGCAAACTGTGCCCTCTTGTGGTAGTCCGTGTGTAAGGCAGATGCCGAAAGCCGCATTTGTTAAATAATAATGTGACGCCATAGCGGCGCAACACAGTTTACCCCGCTAATAAATCCAGTGAAGAAGAAAAATGCGACACAGTTAACATAGAGCATAGTTAAAAGACATGCAGCATTTTGTCCTCTCTGTGATTGGCATGTGGCTCTTTGATACTAAGTGTAATCAAGCTTTGTTCCAGAGGAGGCTGTGTGCCGCCAGGAGAAATGTAGCCACTGTCGCATGGTAAGTTACGCTTCTACTGACCAATCAACTGTGTGCAGTGTTGGAGCTCCCCCTTCCGAGAGCGGATCAGTTCAGTCTAGCACCCATATGAAAAGATCCCAAAAAGTGGGACAGCTCTACTCGGTTATTTGGGGATCTGTCCTAGGATCAGTCAGCGGGAATGCTACAAAATGTGCGCCAAACTGAGACAAACTGAACACTTTTTGTAGCGTTTCCACTGACTGATCCCGACTGCTTGGTGGAAACGTGGCTTAAGGTTTCTGTAAAACCTTTGGTCTCACAGCTATCCTTTTGGAGTAAATACAAGCAATTAAGTCATTCAAAGAAAACTTTGAGGTCCTGTTGGTCTAATTGTTTTTGTGAAGGAGATATCAGTTGCTGACTGCAGAAAGACCAAATAACATGTATACACCCAGCCAAAAAAAAACACCAGACTTTTACGGCATAATATATTAACAGCCTGGTTAAAAAAACAGCTGGGGTCTAAACAAGGTTTCTCTATAAGCACACACTGGATGAAGGGTGATTTTTTTTTTAGTTCAGCGGTTTGGAGGTTATTGGGATCGTCTGATTGTCCATTCAGAGGCGCATTATATCTAGTAAAAAGTTGTCTTGAAAAAAGAAAATTTGTTTTGATCTAATATCCATTAAATTCTAAAAGTCATTTACAACAGTGTGCGTGAGACCCAGAGGCAGGAGGTGGGGAGGCAGTCCAATTAAAACAGATCCTCCTCACAGCATCTTTAAACATCTGCAGGAACAATGTTATTGCTGCGTTAGACTGTCAAGCTTTTTCCAGGATGTTTTTATTTATTGTATCTATCTTCTAGGGATCCATTACACCGCTGTAAACACAGTTAGTCTTATCACTGCTTTCGTCCAAAGCGTCATCATGCTTCAGAGTGTGTCTAAGCTAAGGTTTATCTGCCGCACATTCCCAGGTCACCCTAATGCTGCTCGACCAGAACAACAGGGAGCACATCATTGATGCCTTCCGGCCAGACATCTCATCCTCGTCCTTTCAGAGGCCAGTCAGTGACATGAACATTGCCAGCGGCTGTCCGCTCTTCTGTCCTCTCTCAAAGCTGGACTCCAAAAACTCCTACATACGGGATGACACCATCTTCATCAAGGCCATTGTAGACCTCACCGGGCTCTAGTTAGGCAAGTCCCACCCTGCATTCCTTTGATTCATCAGGCTGATTCTTCCAGCACCTGGCAGTTTTTCCAAGGTGTGTCCTCTACTTTTGGTCATGGTGTAAAAAGTAAAAAAAAAATCTGTCTGCGACTAGACCAGACGACTTACTGTACTTGTCATCAGCAGTGGTTTCAAAGACAGCAGGGCAGTAAACACATGCATGTGCCAGTGTTTGCAGGTGATGGACCCTTGAACAGCATAGGGGCTTAGAAGCATACAAAGACCAGGATAGGATGGTTTGCTTACAAACTGAGCTGGGTCTAGTTTTACTGTAGGCTATAGGAACAAATGTTGTCTAAGTTCCTTTAATTGAGCTAAAAGGTGCTTTTCGACCAGAGGGTTCCTGGGAACTTTTAGCCCCTGGCAGCCCATTCTTAGGAATTCAGTAATTGCTGTGGCCTTGGGCAGGTTATCTAAATCAGGCCAGTGACACAGAGAGAAAAACTAAATAAATAACTGCACTACACTTCCAGAGCAGTAGAGGGCAGTTAAACAACAAAGAAGGGCATTCAGCAAAAATGACTGGAGAGTAGAAGGAGAAGAGAGGCCAGGGTCATAATGTGAAGCTCCACGGTTGGCCTGTTAGCCTGTCCTGGTTCTGATGGTGCTCCATCTCCCTGCAGATGGATTTGTTCACCCCTGAAAGGAGACAGTATAGTGTCATAGCTGTCACAGACTGAAGCTGTTTCAAAAAGCCCTGAACAGATTTGACAGGCTGAACAGCAGACAGCTCTACCATCTGACAACAGAGATTGATGAAACACATCTGATGAAGAGAATTTGTCTCATACATTTATCTATATTACTTAACTATGATGCATAAATCCATAAGGACGTTTCATAAACTGGATATCCACTGACAGGTTCAGCTGAAAGTCTCCAGTTTACAGGGTCACTCTTTAAAGTGGAACACCAGGAGATGACAGAGACACATTCACACTGTCAGACTCAAAGAAGACCATTGTAAGGAGGTACTAAACCCAGTGATCTTATTGTGGATGGAGGGTGAAATAAAACACTGTGGGTGCTCCCCCAATCAGAAATGTTTGTCTTATGTCCCACCCCTGATGTACCTGGACTTCTAAAAAGTAAAACCCAGAAGATAAGGCGGGTTCAAGATGTGGATCAATCACCCTGAAGCTAAATTTAGGCCCTAGTTTTTTCTGTCAAAAACTACACAATCCCTCAATAAGTTCCTGGTTCCTGGAAAAAGTTCCTGTGGTCGAAAAGCACCTAAAGAGTCAACTTGCAGTGTTATACCTCTGTCCTGATGAAAGCATAGCCGTGGTGAAGATATGTAGATTCCATGCAGTGACCCTGACATGTGTACCTTCCTTTGTGGTCTTTTTGCTATAAATACAGACAAAATTTACGAAGTCAACATTATACTTTCTCAAAGAAGACTTAACCAGCAGTTGTCCTGGTACCTTCAGAGAAAACTTAGGCTAAGAAGAAGACGAAGAAGAAGGTAGCATTTCTATTTCAAACAGTAGAGACGCCCTCTGCCTGTCAGTAAATAGAATCCTGGTTTTAGACACTTCAGCACTCAATTCACTTTAAAAGCAAGAGGCTTGGTCCATTCACAGACTTAAAGTTTACACTATATCTTTACTTCAGATCAGTGGCGGCTGCTGGTCAGTCAAGGAGGGGAAGCTCATTTTTTTCTGGCCTACATCATAATTTGATTTAATTATTTTTATTTCATTAAATGTAAATTCTATCCTCTGTTCCTTTTCAAGAAAATGATCAGTGATCCCGTCGTACAAACCAGGTGTTTTTTTCCAGGGATTTTACCAGTGTTCTCTCAATGGCCAGCAGAGCTAGACTGCTTAAACGACTTGGCCCATTGTGTTGTGGGTATAAGACTTCAGCCGCTTTAAACAGGAGAAGCTCCTCTCTACACCTGCAGGCTGTAAGTGTGAGTGACAGGGGGAGAAGTTCCACAGCTGTAGCTGAAGCTGCTTATTGGTGAAAAGAGAGAGAATCTTTAAACACAACGCTTGTTGTTTTTAAGAAAAGTAACTTGCTGGGGATTGATAAAGCCTCCAGATCAGTCCAGAACAACTGAATGTATAACTCAGAAGATGCTCCGGTGGAGGGTTATACTTCAAGATCCCTGACTGGCTCATTTCACTGTCAATCAAAAAGGGATTCAGCCTCAGACAGATCATCCAATCATCATGCAGAAGCCCAACGTCCAGGCCAGTCCACTGTCTCATAGACTCCCAGAAACGCTGAGACGACGAGTGTCCGATGGGCGGGACAAAGCCCAGCGTTTATCTAATGACTGTCCAGTTTCCACAGTGGAACAACCCACTCTACGCTTCCCCACTGAAGTCAGAAGACACTTAGCATCTGACTGTGTTAAAGACGAGACGCTGTGGGGATGAATGAGAAGGGGGTGGAGCCAGTTACCTGTGACAAGTAGCTGATTCTGAACAAAAGATGAAGTAATTCTAGCGCATACTTTGTCAATGAAATGTACACACAGAAGTACATATCACCACTTTTTTTGGGGACATTTTAGGGGAAGCTGAGCTTCCCTTGCAGTCTTAGAGCAATCGCCACTGCTTCAGATTCAGTTTCAGTTGTTGTGGGATTGAAAAAACATGATCTTCAGTATCATTTAGGCACATGAAGCCTTGGATGTGATTGTATTTTGCTGCCTAAAAAAATTACCTGGACCTTAACTTGTAGCTAACATATCTGACATAAACTGAGTCCCCCATATGGTCGAGTTGAAGGCCAGAAGGTCTAAGTAAGCCTTTCTTTATGTTATAAACAGAGTATGAAAACATTAGCATGTTCCACCTTTTTAGAAGCAGGATATTTTCCGCTGTTCACCATCTGCTCACTGACATTCTGTGTTTTATGCAGTTCTTTCTCCCTCTACATCTTTAACACAGCTGAGCTGCAGGTGACCCCCAGACTGGCTTTAAGGCTTTTACCCAGGATGCTTTAACACAGGACATCACTAGCAGCCACCTGAGTGAAACCCCAGGCTGTGGGTTCTGACTCTGCAGAACTTTGTCAGTCAATGAAATAACCTACATATAGGTGGTGTGAAGTGGATTTGTCTGGTTTCTTTTCAGTACACACAGCTGATGTCGGGAATAGACAGGATCACTGCAGCAAACCCAAACATTCGAACCTGGGGAGTTTGTTAATAGACACTGACACACTGAGTAGAGTTGGGGAGAGCTGCAGAAAGGGTGAGCTACATCCACAGGAATCATTTCCACTTTTCCTTTTTGTTATTGATGATGCAAATTGATCATTAATGTTAATTAGAGCTGCAGTGAAGAAGAATTATGAAGTGCTTTTAATGCATACATGATTTTTGTTACCTGACTTTCACCTGGGTTTTGTATTTTTATAATTTTAGGTTCAATGATTCATAAACATTTCCAGATTTTTTAAAGTATGAAGTTTCAAAAATGAGCTCTGAACCAGTGACATCGTAGCTTTGTACTGTAGATTTCAACACAATACTAGATTAGGCCGTTCTACGCGCACACGCTCACTATTTTTATTATATTTTGTCAACTTTGGATTTTTCCCTCTGTTCTTTGTTTTTAACACAGATTTCCAATAAGAGTGTGACACACATGTAGCTCTTAGATATTACGAAGCTTTGCAGAAAGTTTGTCGTGCAGTTGGACTTTAAAGCTTGTGAACCGTTTTTGAACATCTATGCCTCTATATCGTGGTACCGTGGTCATGGACATTGCTTGAATTCCATGAATTCTGATTCTGAGTGCAGTATCTCAGCTGTAAATGTGAATGTTTGTGTGTGTGTGTGTGTGTGTGTGTGTGTGTCTGTGTGTCTGTGTGTCTGCGGTGACGGGGGGGTGGGGGGGATGTCTGTCTTACTTTGTGATGCTAGCTGCTGTGTTTATTTGCATGTTGGATTTGTGGGAGACACCCTTATTTGGCTGGTTGCCCAGGAAACAGATGGCAGTCAAGCTGATTTTCTCAAACTGATAGTTGACTTATTTGACCAGTCTCCATCAGTCTTTCTGAGTATTATTCTTGGTGTATGGACTTATTGCAATTTAAACACTGTGCACCCAGATGGGTATCGTAATTGATGAAGAAGAATAATCTGTGCAATCCTATTTCCTGGCCAACAAGGGGGATTCAAAGAAATATTTCCACTGCAGTGTCTTCACAAAGAACCTACCTTTTCTCCGTATCACGTTTTTTTATTTTATTTTATTTTATTTGTTTATTTGACAGGGACGATACATACCACATTGCCACAATGGGAAAATGTGAACATATATATAAGACGTCTAGCTTTAGCTAATTTGCAGTCCTTGTCCCTGGTCAGGATTTACAGTACAATGAGTTATGCAAAATACAGATACAATTGTATGAATGGAGTAATACAGTCAATAAAGTAAATAAATACCATAAATAAATAGACACAGTTGTAGTGAATTAGAGCTAAAACACAGGTTACATTTAACATCAAAGATTATTAAAATAGTTTACAGTTAGTTACTTGTGAGAAATTAGTGTTCGCATTTCTGCTGCTGTTTAAGCCACTGTTTAACTTCTGCACTGAACTTTTGAAGTTCTGTTTGAGATTTAATTTCAGATGGTAAGGTATTCCACAGGTGTATGTCTTGCAGTGAGAGCGATGACTGCCCAAATGTTGTCCTGCACCTTTGGATTTTACAGTTTTGATGTGTTCTGTTCCTTGTTATTGTCCTACAGCTGTCTATCTTTGTAAAGTTCTGGGACATCACTTGTGGAGCCAGACCATTTAGGCACTTGAAAACAACTTTCAGAAAAGATAATTTTATAAAGTTAGAAAAGGTCAACAAATTTTATTTCTCAATAACTTTGCAGTGGTGCCATTTTTGTGGCTTCTGATCTAAGGTTTACAAAGCTTTTTTATAAAGTAAAATAAAGGTTTTGTAGTTGAGTCTGTGGCCTGGCCCCAGGCAGTGATGCAACAGGACAACTGTGAAAGGACCATTGCATGCAGATATAAATGAGCTGCCTTAAAGGAAAGACATGACCTAATAAGTCTAAAGCAGTTCAGACTGGTTTTCACAGTTTTAGATAACTTCTTTATATGTAAATCAAACTTAAGTTGAGAATCTAAAGTTACTCCTAAATATTTAAAGTCATTTACCACATCTTTTTCTTTCGCATCAATAGTGATGTGAAATTTATCTAGAACTTTCTTTCTTATTGAAAAGCACATTGATACTGTTTTTTCGTAATTAAGTGTTAGGTGGTTCCTTTGTAACCACTCTGAAACACTAACCATCTGCCTGCTTAAGATCTCTGAAGCTTTATGGAGGTTCTTTGCTGAGACAGAAAACACTGTTGCTTCTCTTTAGCTCAGCAGACGCATTCCTAACAGCTGAAAGTGGAAGCATCCTCGTACCCTAAAAGTCAGGACAGGACAGGTTACAAAACCTGAAGCTAAGTAAGATCTTCTAGAGTAACAAGCAGGTGTGTCATTTTGAAACCTGTAAACCAACAGGAATAGATACCACTTTAACTGAAATATATACATTAGGAATGTGCATTTTAAGCGAAAGAACAATTTGATATCTGTTCATAACTATTTGAAAATTATTCGAAGATTGTCCTTGCAGGTCCTTTGCCTTTCAGAGTTTGCACTGCACCTCATTTTCATTTATTTTTTTGAAGGCTTTCCCCACACTTCCCAATCCCTTTTTGAGCGCCTCCTTCTTCTTGATTTGGCTATAAATCCTCCAGCCTGTTCACTCCTGGTCTGGCTCCATTCATTACGTCACTTTGTTTCCGGAGTCAAGTTAAAAATAATCTGGTTTGGACACAGATTATTTTATTTTATTTTGAAAGTCATTGGGCATTTTAGATGATTTCCGTGCATGACTTCCTGTCCCACTCGACCTGCTTTTTGTGAAATTGACACATAACAGCTCCAGCATCCTGCATAAAACTGCGACCTGCCACAGACAGGACAAAGCCATCGTCATTTGAACAATTTGATTTTTTTTAACGTTAATGATTATTTCAATATTCTAAAATCATTGCCCATCCCTGACACACACATATACTACATTTCCAATTTTAAGGTTAAGTGATGCTCAGGGTGTGTCACATATAGGAAAAAGAACCTTCCTTCAGCATTTTTTTGATGCTTGTTATGCCATGTTGGTTAACAGGGAAAAGATCTGTCTCTTTCTGAAACTTTGTGAAGACACTGAGTGAGACTACCTGTGACTGCAGCCTGTTGGCTTCAGATGGTGTGAAGGCTGAAGGATGTTGATGTTATTGTAATATTTTCCTACTTAAGGCTTTCCTTGCCGCTTTGAACTGACCTACTTTTTGCAAAAAATTGAAGTGCCTGTACCTTTTTTCTGTTTCATGAGCCCACTTCTTTGTGGATGTGCTTTGATGTGAGTTTCAGCCTATGGAAATGTGAAACTTTGGGCAATGTTTGTTTAATTTGTGTCTGTCATCATTGGTCTGATATGAAGCCCCTTTATGAAATGTAAGGTGTCGAACGCTAAGTGACGAAGAATGTTTCCCTTTGAATTCAAACCAGTGAATGTTACAGCTTTTATTTTGGAGTTTTAGTAAGAAACAAGGTCAGAACAATTATGAGCACTCAGCCTAACACACCAAGCATGTTTTCAAACCTCAATGAAAGCTGCGATGTTTCTGTGGGAAAAATACATGAATAAGACTTATTTCAATGATTTATCATCAATATAACCATATGGGTGAGTGGTTTTGTTAAACACCGTAATGAGGTGTCTAAGTTTAATGAGATATGTGCTGCTGTGATGAGCACATCTCAATAATATACATTAAAAGAAGACACAAGCTCTAAGTGGAGAGCAGGGGGGGTATTCCACGAAGCTGGCTTAGATCAAAGCCTGGCTTATTTCAGTTAGCCTCACTAACTTTTGTGAGAGTTGAGTTCCACAAACAAGGCCTAGGGCTAGCGTGGCTTGGTAACCATGGTAAATTAGCCAGTGCGACCAGCCTGGTCCCGGTCAGGCTAAACGTCAGGCTTACCTTAGCTGCGTCTCAGAGAAGGTCCAACAGGCTTCTGAAAGACGCCTTGTAAACTGCAGGTGTCACGCTGAATTAATCTAGGACTGCAATAAATGATGGTTAGAGAGCAGGACGCAGACGCACAGTGATCCGTATTTCTTCTTTCGGCGTGGGTTCGATCCCACCAGGGGTAACTATTGGAAAATACCTGATTTTCTTTCTTCTGTCACCCTCAAAGTACAGTCAACATATAACAGAATAAAGGCACAAATTGTCTTATAATATAAAAGGTGACAACAGCCACAATATAAATACTAACCTTTTGCCAGCAGTCCATTTTGATTATGATGATAAAGTAAAGGTGATTCCAAATGGTGAGATAACTTTGTGTCCTCCACCTTATTTAAATATAGGGCAGTGTATCACTATCATCCCTATAAGAAAAATGACATCTCATCTTTACATGTTATTTTCTACAGTTTTAGTCAGTGTTTGATGAAACATTGCGACATGAAGTGTGTGTGTGTATGTATATATATATATATATATATATATATATATATATATATATATATATATATATATATATATATATATATATATATATATATATATATATATATATATATATATATATATATATATATATATATAAATAAGTGCTGTCAGGCAATTTAAAAAAATAATCTAATTAATTACAGGATTTGTAATTAATTAATCTAATTAATCACATTTTAATCTCATATCTGCTTAAGGTCCCAAAATAAAGAATTTGAATTCCAAGACATTAAAATTACATTAAAAGACATTAAAAAAAGAAAAATAAACTCAATTTTCACTGCAATATGAACTTCTATACTTCTAGGAGGACAGGAGAACCAGGGCTAAAGGCTAAAAACTGTGAGGAACTATGTACAAAACACTTAATTCAAGTCTTGGATCAAAGAAAAGTGAAGTATTCTCAGTTTAACATGCTCTGAACACACAAACTGTTGCTCATTGGTGCAGAGCAGTCCCAAGCTGAAATGACACCAGGAAGATGGAAGGAAATTTTCAAAGAATTCTTTAGATTTAAATACAAGACATTTATCGATCATTCAGGGCTTGTTGGATGCAGTAGAGAGTGTAAAATGACCTGTTTTTTTTACAGAATTGAGCTAGAGCAAACGGTTGATTTTCTGTAGATTTTCAAAAAGGACGTGTGAATAAACGAGATGTGGACGGCAGTCCCCTTAACAGCGCTCTCTCCTCCCCCCGGTTCAAAGCATGTTGCTGACGTGATACATTCAGGGACCGTCGGAAATTTGAAAATCTGACAAGAACACCACTTTTTATAAGTAGGACAAACAGTTTGTAAATGTTAAACATTAGAAAATAAGTGCGTCTTTGAACGCCTCGCGGGTTTGGGATCAAGATGAATCTACGTTAATTTTTATATATATATATATATATATATATATATATATATATATATATATATATATATATATATATATATATATATATATATATATATATATATATATATATACACACACACACACACACATAAGTATGATATACACTTGAACCAGTGGCATCTCTGGGTTTATTAATTGCCACAGTTGTTACCCTTTTATGTGATTTTCACCTTGTAGTCGTCATACAAGGAGTTTTTTCTCCGCTGAGGGAAAATGTCCTCGCCCTTGCTTTTGACATGATTTCGTCATTTAGACAATCGACACGTCTGGGCTTTTTATCTACCGTGGATGCGCGCTTAGCCGCAGCTTGGATCAGTCTGGCTTGAATAAGCGTCTCTGTAAATCAGCTGAGCCTCGTTAGTGGAAAGAGTTGCAGCTAAGATTAGAGTGGCCGCTTATTCAAGCCACGCTTACCGGCGATAGCCCGACCTTTTTTAACCAGATTCATGGAATACCCCCCTAGTCTTGGTTGTTGGGCTGGTGTGAACGGTTTCAGTCTGACCTCAGCTTCAGTTCCTGGAGTCAGCTTCCTTTTTCTTACTAAAGAAACAGATCTGTTCTGCCCTCTTTTACATTTTATGTGTGAACTTTTTTGCACATTTTGTACATTACAATTTGCATGTAAGACTGCAGCCTCAAAGAAAAGAAGCAGCCCGTTCATCTGATTCATGCTCAGCGCAGTAGCACTGTGTGGACGTTTTTGCTATTTCTTTGTCGGGGTTACCTAACGTGTGCAGTAGATCCAGAGCTGGTGCATAAAAAGGGCTTTCTATTTCACTGCATCTAGGAAATGTCAAATAAAAGTATACACACACACACACACAAACACACACACACACACACACACTCACTCACACACACACACACACACACACACACACACACACACACACACACACACACACACACACACACACACACACTCACACACACACACACACACACACACACACACACACACACACACACACGTCTGTTTCCTGCCCGCTGTAGCTCCATCTGTTGTATGGATCTGACGAAAAACTTCTCCAGACTCCAGCTGGAGAAAGAAAATCACATTGAGCCGGTTGATGTTTTGCTGTATCAGCGATGTAGACTAGTAGGAAATGCCACACTGCCTCACTGTTATTGCAACAGAATAAACAATATGTCAAGTTGATGTATGTATTTGAACCTGTCCAACTGAAGCAGCATGCCTGCTGTTGATCTACATATCTCTCTCTTTCTCTCTGTACAGACTCCTCTAAAGCCCACGTTGAGATTAAGATGAAAAGCTTTCATCTGTAGCAATGACATCAAACTGCAATCTACTCTCTCTTTCTCTCTGCTACTTGGTGTGGATAGTGACCTGTGTGTTAATGTACTCTTTGTACTACAGGAAATTTGTTTCATATTTGTATTAAGTTCTGTTTTATTAAAAGTTTGACGATGCCCTCTATGCAAAGCTGTGAACTGAGTCTTATTACTTCAACCCCTAATGGTGCGGCCACACCAAACGCGAATTTGCAGCGCGATTACATACAAAGTCAATGCAAAGACGCGTTAAGCCGCCGATTCACCTCGGGCGGCGCGTTTGGGCAATTTGCTCGAGTTCAAAATATTGAACTTTTGACGCGAATTCGCGTGAAGGCTTGCCATGGCCGCCAATCAGCGATGACGTTCCCCCAGACGTTATTGTTTCGATGACGTTGGGGGGCAACCGCCGCCTGCTCCGGCTCCAACTCCACCGGAGGATGGAGGAGAAAAAAATTTGTGCGGTGTGTCATCATCCAGAGTTATACGATGCGACGTGTGTACTCTACAGAGACCGGAAAAACAGGAGCAGGCTTGGTTGAAAGTCTCTGAGGAGACAGGTTTTGAAGGTAAGTTCTGTAAACATTCGTTCCCAGCTGGATTTGCCTGCACGGGCTATCACTGAGTCCGACTGTGTTTTCCTCAGCGGAGTTTTGAGCCTGATTGAGAGGAGGAAAGAGCGGGGCAGGGGCAGAGCCAGGGAAAAGATGGAAGTTCTCTGTGCTCCTCTCTTTCCTCCACCCCTTCATTATCCCCAGGGAGACCTCCGGGGACATGGGTCGGATGGTCAGGGGTTCGGGGGGTTGGAGGTTTGGGGGATCGAGGATGAGATCGTATGGAACAGCCAAGCAGGGCTGGTGGATTACCAGGGAGAGGCAGCAGGCCTTGATTGTGATCTCCAAAGCTTTCACACACTCTCCTGTCATGCTTTGGAAACCACAGCTCATTGTTTTCAGATGCTCTTTTGGACTTCTCTTCAAATGAACGGGCTCTCTAGTCCGCATGTGCAGTGCCGCGCTAACGCACGTTCGCCCCTCAGCTTGTCAAAATAGTCCAGCGGTGAGACTCGGGCGTTCACGCAGTGCGTGACAGGCGATTTGCGCGAATAAATTTGCGTGTTCGTGTTTGGTGTGGCCGCGGCATCAGTCTATGGGGTAAAGTTATGAGCATGTATTTATTGGGTTTTTACAAGTGACAAAACACATTGAACATAATGTAACATAGATCCATCAAACTGCAAAATAATCCACTCCCCCCAACCCTTAAAAACAAACAAACAAAAAAACAACAACTGGGTTGCAACATCTGTAACTGTACACAGCTTATCATCACTTCATTAGGGTACAAAAGTTAAAGACACATCTCCTCCACATTATCATAGCTTCTAAATTTTACAGTTCTTTAAGAATGCAAGAAAGGGGTTCCAAATCTCTTTAAATTTTGCTGATTTCTTTTTAACTGCATATGGTAACTTTTCAAGGACAAGGCATGCTGATAGTTCTTCAGCCAATGATCAACAGAGGGGCTCTTGTCACCTTCCCAGCAAAGAGAAATCAAGCGTCTAGCTCGTACTAAACACAAGTCTGTAATTTTCTGCTGCTTAGCACACATGCCTTTGGGTACAAATTGAGAATACAACGCATAGAACAATCGGGTACTGGATTCAAGATCATGTGAGAAATGTATATTGTGACTTCATTCCAGAACTTTCAAATCTAATCTATTTTCCACAGACAATGAAGTAATGTGCCCTTTTCAACATTGCATTTAACACAGATATCAGGAATATTAGGATTGACCTTGTTTTGTCTATTCGGAGTAATATAAGTTCTCATAATCCAGATATATTGTATAAGTCTGAGATGAGTATTTATTGATAGGAGTTGAGCTTTTGAGCACACCTCCTTCCAGTTCCTCTCAGAGAGATCTTTTTGCAGGTCATTTGCCCATTGAGTTTTCTTGTCTGAAGTAGAGTCTTTATGATTTTCAACTAGTATGTTACGGAAGAGGGATATCTGACCCTTGCTGGGTTTACATTTATTTATTGCTAAGTTTTCAAATATGAACGGAGGGGGTTGTCTGTTGGAGTGTATCTGTGCACAAATAAAACTTTTCAACTGTAAATATTTAAAGAAGTGTGTCTGGGGTATATCATATTCTTTTCTAAGTTCTTTAAATAAAAAGGAGTCTGTCCTCCTTATATAAATCCATAACCTTACGAATGCCTTTTGTAGCCCACATTTTAAAACCTTGGTCTTTTCTACCAGGGAGGAAGTTATCATTCCTCTGTATAGGTGAAAAACCTGAAAACAAATTAGCTTCACCAAGAAATGACTAAACATTGTTCTCAGTATCATGTGTTTAAAATAATCATTAAAACATGAAAAAGCTGTATTAAAACTATTTAAATAATTTAGATAAAATAATTCACTTTGTGAGTGTCCAAGATATCTGTGTCAACTATGTTACCCATTGAAAAAAACCCTATAAATCAGCAATGGTTTGCTCCAAAGTCACATGACCCAAATCAGCTGAGGTCCCATCCTTTTTGGTGGGAACCTTGAAGAAAATGTGGCATATTTCAACTCCTCCTCTCATCAGAATGATTGTCTGTACATGGGGCGCATTAACTGTTCATAAACTGTTACCAACATTTTCTGGTGTTCTTGCTTTAAATGTTATAGAGACCAAACTGTGAAGAAAATCTGCAGAAATATGAGTTGATGAAGGTCGGGTGGTGCCATGTTCAAGGTCTGCAGTTAGCACAAGGTACAAAAAATGAAGGAAATGTCAACTGTGTTAGCATCACTAAATGTAGTGTTGTAGAGACAGGTTTCTCTCTTCTTGTCCCATCAGCCATGTTATTGTGATTTTTGTGCCATAATTCTTTCAAATTTTGTCTAAACTGTGTTATAAATCATGAGGGGCATTTCTAGGGAGCGTAGTCTGACATAGAAATGTTGAATAACTCTACATTCAGTATAATATGAATTCATGTTGAAAAAATAGTCACAACTCTTGTCTATAGCACAGTTAACAAAATAATGCACCATTTTTTTTATTACTTAAATATTTAAGAATTCATTAGAGCTTAAGCTTGCTAGTTAATGTATTTAGTTCATTTCAGATATACACTTTGCAAAAGAATATGAAGCAAAAAAAAGCTCTGATAACACTAATTGTATACTTGAAGTGTTACCTGATTATAGAACCCTCACATACAACTCTTTTCAAGGAGACCAACTGGACTACAGGCAGTCCTGATGGACACGGTTTGACCACATGGGGGCGGGCATGCATAACATAGCTCAAAAGCAGCATCAAGACAGGTTTTTCTCTTTTCATAGAACAACTTGTATGGTCACAATACTGAAAACCCAGATGTTCTTAAATTGACAAAAAGTAAAATGTTATTGCACCATTTCACCCAATCAGTGCCATTTGCGTCCCCAAGGAATAAAACGTATAAATGCATGATAAAATTAACTGTAAAAAACATTTTTGAATGAAGCCAAGTGTCTAGCACATTGATTTGATGCATTTAATAAACAGAATTTAATAGATTTATTTAAACAGCCTTAAATACTACAAAAATAGCATTACTTGCCTATCCCTTCTTCCTAAAATTAGACTTTACCATGAAACGTAATCATTTAAATCCCTCAGAAATGTGATATTATCATTTTTTTTTAACATATTTTGGTTTCTCCTTATCCCAGCTATACTTAAAGTAAATGATAAATGGACCTGAACTTATACTTTCTCTAGTCTTTCGGACCACTCAAAGCACTTTACAATGCTAGTCTCATTCACCTATCCACACCACATTCACACTCTGATGGTAGAGGTTTCTACTGGGAACCATCGGTTTTAACTAATACAGTCCCACCCATCCATACCCCACTGATCAACAGTAGAAGCAATCTCAATCCAGGTCCTGCTCACCCTTTAGAAATTCCAATGTGTGCAACTACCCATTCACTGAACGTTCTCTCTTACAGCTCCTTATTTTATCAGCAGAGGTTTGTCCTCCAGTGTCCGAAAAACCTTCATTTCTCTGGCTCTAGGACAATTTCCTGCCTGTGCAGATCATATTCTGTGACATCCATATGCTGGATGTTCCCTCTCTGCTAGAAATTCACAGATTTGATCTGAAACTGATCTGATGATAATATGCTCTGTGATCAGCTGGTATATTCCTCAAAGTACAAAAAAAACTGAAAGGACAATCAAAAGCTGAATTCTTAAAAATTATACTCATGCCAAATATTCTTCACCCAGTGGTATGAAAGAACTTCACCTTGAGTAGTTTAGCAAGTGGCCTGAACAAAGAGCCCATTCTGGTTCCTCCTCTGCAGGTTGGGACCAGTTCAAAGACAGGGTCATGTCCAGTAGGCTGCACTACTGGGACAGAGGAAATGAGCGGTGACAGGCGCAGAAGGAAACAGTGAATTCATCATGAGGAAATATTACCTACCATATATATGGGGCTTTTCTTTTCTGAACAAGATAATCATTGTGCATTGTGCCCCCCCCCCAGCTCTCCAAGACAAGAAGAACCATGACTGGGTGAAGCAACACTCCCCCTGAGCTCAGCCCTCAGGAGCAGTCAGTGTTTACTAGACTTGTAGTAAAGACAGCTTCAGCCGAGACCAAGACAGTACCAAGACCAAAAGGAACGAGACCAAGACCAAGACTAAAATCGAGACAGAACAAGCAAAGACCAAGACTTAGTCAAACCGAGACCGAGACCAAGACCAAAAAAAAGGAAAAAAAACAGTCTAGAGTTGGAGTTAATATTACACCATAATCTGCATGAGTTGAAGAGCCAAAGCACCACCCTGGGGTTCAGCTGCATGGTATATATATGATTATATAACAAATGTATTATTTCAGTACATAGACGGTGCATGTCTTGTGTGTGAACTGTGAATTAATGTGTCCGTCGCAGTATGGCTGTGTCCCAGTTCAGGCAGGAGACATATACTCAACAATTCTATATTTGCCAGATGCTGGAGCAGTGATGTGTTAATTTAACAAAAAGCAGATGGAGTGAGACAGGAAGGTGTGCACTGACACCACCCAAAAAAATTAGGTAGAGCTACAGTTTGAAATGTGACAAGAAGCTAACTTTGTCAGTTTGCAGCATAGTTTAGTAGCTGTCTATATTTAGCTCTACTCACAGCCCGGTGCTCTGAGACGTGTCTGTAACGTGTAATGTTAGTGAATTCTTGTTATGACCTACCAGAGCTCATCTACCAACTCTAACCTCACCAAGCAGAGCTAACGTAACCTCACACTTTCACTGATAGACTATCAAGTTTGAACAGACCACTGCAGAATAACTGCTGACTGTGGGTTGGAGTCAACATTATTATAAAGGTTAGCCAGTGTTTGAGCCAACACTCTCTCTCCTGTTTGTCTTTCTTCTGCTCTTCTGTCCTTTTCCTGTCTGACAACTAAGCTCCAGTGTCCACCATCATTACATAATAAACCACTGAAATTGTTTTCAGCAGAAGAAAAAATAGATCTCTCTTCTCTCTACTAAACTCCGTCAGCTGGCGTGGTGTTGTCATAAAGACTTCGACATTCTGTAAATCAATCCGGTCCTGTCCAACCAAAGAGGGAAGCTGAGAAATAGCATTTGGAAATAAGCTATGTTGATGCCGATAGTCTCATTTTAAATTGTGTATTACAATCAGGCAAAGAACAGAAGCTATTTCAAGATTACTTGTAAAGTCCTCACAGTCCCTTTAATTTTTTTCTTTTGTTTTAATGATAATATTTATTTATATATTTATTCATTTATTAAAGTGGACATATCATGATTGTTTCTCCTTTTCACTATGCCAGACTAGGATGCCTGTAAAGCATTTCTGCCCTCAGTACAAGTCATTTAGTTCCTTCATTGCCCCACAATAGCGTTCTCAATATCCTCAGTTTAGGTCATTCTGAAGATCTCGTTGAAACGCTCCGTTTGGAGAATGACCTCCAGTAACCTCGCAACGTCACAGCCCTTTGTGCTCTGATTGGTCAGTTCTATCAGAGGGGCAGAGGGGGTAGAGCTAGGAGGCGGTTTTTGCAGCATGGCAGTATTTACAAAATCGCCATACTGGATGGGGCAGACCGAGCGAGTTTGCTGTTAGCCAAAACTTCACTGTAAGGCATTGATAGCACTAATAAAATGGCAGAGTGTAGGATACATCCTTTTGTATTGGACCCCGAGTCAGACCCTGACGGTTCTGCAGCTGCATCTCAGGACGCTTCAGTGTGGTGAGTCAAACCGGTACTGTAACATGTATAGTTTATACGTTTATACTCGGCTCTTGGTGGGTGTATCCCTCGGTGGCGGTTGTGCGACTAACTGACTTCACAGAGGAGGAGCTGCTTTATCAGATTACTCCAATAAAAAGAAAGGATCCTCGTGTCGTCACGACGGTCGAAATCTCGCGGCCAACTGGCAATGACCTATTTTCAGAGGCATCAAATTAGAAAAAATACAAGATCTAATTTTTTGAAAATTCAGGGGGTGTAAGGTCTTGTTTTCAAATTTATTATATTATATGTAAGTATTAAATCAGGGATCAGCGTGATATGTCCCCTTTAAGACTTTTCCATCTGGTTTGTGGCATGTTGGAGGGATGGTCCTTAAACACCAAGGTGTAACCATTCAACAAGCCTACAGAGGGCTGGCCAGTCAGGGCTAAACCAAGTGTTTCAGGCAGAGGCTAAAATAACATTTTTCTGAAACACCAGAGAGAGAAAAATGGGACTTTTGTTGAACTGTGAATTGTTTAAAGCCACTCTAGGGGCACCAGAGGGACAAAATAAAGGCCAAAAAAGTGCATTACTCTTGGAGTCATTTTTTCATGAGGATATTCAAAGTCTTGGACCTGCTCTTCTCTGGATCTTTGACCAAGCTTTCCTAAGTCATGATCAAAGATCCAAAGAGATCCAGATCCTCTGGAGTTCAGTCTCAGTCAATCAGTCTTTGTACAACGCCAAATCATAACAAACAATATCTCAGGACACTTTCCAAAAACATGAACAGGTCTAGACTTGTTGATGTTACTGAAATTTTATTCACAGAAACCCAACATCAAGATAAGGAGTCTTATTTTATCTTAACCCACTATGAGGACAGTTCTAACCATGAGTCTGGTCAGTCAGCACCCAGTGCTCAGTGCTCAGTGGTAGTCAGTGCATTGCTGACCATTACCAGATTAATCACACTGTGCATGAGATTAGAGTCTTAATAATGAATTCAGCAGACAGTGAGCTGAGCCGGGACATGAGGTCTAATATGTGGATTAGCACATGGGATCACAAAGAGGAAGAATATTCACAATCTACCCGAAGCAATGTGGGACATGCTTGGCTGTAAATCCCTTTAGCAGTGTGAGGGCAGAGCCAGTGCTTTTATCAAATCTGTTATTGTTGAAGTATTACTCAAGGGCAAATAACAAAATTATACCATGAATAAAGTGAAAAATTATCCAAGACCACTTTATTCTGTGCTGGGGAAAGATCCATTGAAACAGCCCCTGTGTTTGGGAAAGAATCCAGTAATGCAGAAAACAGCTGGACATCTCAGCTGTAGTAAAAATCTCACAGGGTCGACTCTGATGGTGCAGCATTTCAGTCTTGCATCGCTGAAGGACATTGAAACTAGGATCACTTACCAGTGGAACTTTCACTAAAGTATCAAACCAGACCAGAACCCCTTGGACCAGTTCTTATGCTGATATAGCAGGGGACTGATACACTGAGCTCCTGTTTCCCACTCTCCTCTACCTGTCTATCACCAACTTAAATCTTGATGTCACATTAAAGTTCCTGATCATAGATCTTTCTGGGAGTCCCTGAGCCTATCTTGTAGGTTCCTCTGTGGACGGCGTGCTGCTGTGGACCCTCCCCCTTCACTCCTACCCCTGTTTTTAGCATCAGTAAGACAAATGCTACCATTAGACCTATTGACTTCACCCATAAAAGTCAACTTTATTTTGTTATTGTGCTGTTTTCTGGCCCTGTAAACACACTTTCCTCATGGTCAGTGGGAGCTCTGTGTGAGCTGTTTCAGTTGATCTCTCTCTCTCACTATTCCTCTGTCTAACCCTGACAGTTCTTCTTGTGTTTTCTATCTGTTAAAGTAGGTTTGTTCATACCACTGTAACTCACCAAATGCTCAGAGGAGTCTGGAGATAGGATGAGATTGGATCTTGTTTTCATGTTGGCTGTATGAACAGACTACTGTAAAGCATCTGTAGAGAGCATTTTGGCTTTTCAGCAGCAAAAACGGATTGATTGAGACTATAAATAGTTTTGAGTTGAAATTGTTGGTCATCTCATTGAATCATTGACTGTAAAAACTGTGTTTTTGTTTTCTTCAAACAGTTCACAAGTTAAAAAATGAAGTTAAAAATGCTAAAAATGAATAGTGATGGAGGAGCCAACTTACAATCTTAAAATGCGCTCTGAAAACTTTAAACTTAAAGTGTTTTTTTTTTTTTTTCGCTAACAAATCTTTAGGATATTTTGCAAAAATATGTAGCTCATCACAGTGACTGCTGATTGATATGAGACAAGGCATATCATAAATGAGAATGAAATACAACATACAACAAAATAAGTGGTAACACCCTCCACTGCCAATAGATCTCAAGTGAATAACAACAACAATAATAATAATATCAACTACAGCGTTTTCTGGCACTCTTCTCTTCTGCATTGGGTGTGGTGCAGTCAAACACATGCACACAGACATGGCGGTGGCAGGCAAAAACCAAGCAGGTGCATCCCCACCTGTAGAGACCCCAAAGCCAGAGACCTCCACCCAGCCACTGAGGACAAGTAGCAACGTCCAACCAAAGAGGTGGAAGGCAGATATTGCCCCCACTAAGACAGGGGTGTCTAAACTATGGCCGGTGGGCCAACTGCGGCCCGTGGTCCATTTTTTATTGGCCTGCAGCAAGTTTTAGAAATATATTTGAATATGGCCCTCACAAAAAAACTTGCACTTGACTGTGTTGTAATTCTTAGTTTCAACACTAGGTGGAGCGCCAGTCTTCAACACGGCAGGTTTTCCACTAAATAAAATGAATAAAAGAAAACAGCCACAAGTGACCAAAATGGGAGAACCAAAGAAAAGCAAGATAGCAAGTGAGTGCAGAAAATGAATATTTCTTCATGGAAGTCAAGGAGAAATGTGTCTGTTTGATTTGCCATGAAAGTGTTGCAGTGATGAAAGATTATAATGTATGAAGACACTATGAAACCAAACATCAGACCTACACGTCCTACACTAGTGCTGAGCGAGAAGAGAAAGTTAAGCAGATGGCAGCTAGCCCGCTCGCCCAACAGCAGTGCTTTCTCCGTGCTAACAAAATACAAGAAACTGCCACAATAGCAAGCTATAAGGTAGCTGAACTAATAGCACAGCAGGGGGAACCCTTCTCAGATGGTGACTCCAGAAACGATCTGCCCAGAAAAGATGCAGGAATTTCACAACGTGAGCATGTTCAGAAACACAGTTGTGCGACAAATCAAAGATTTGTCAGCTAACTTAGAACACCTACTGTCACATAAATCTTGTACTTTTGACTTTTACTCGATTGCATGTGATGAGAGCACCGATGCTACAGACACCGCACAGCTGCTGATTTTTCTGCGAGGAGTGGATGATAACTTTCGTGTTCAAAGGAGCTGCTTAATCCGAGGAGTCTAAAGGGCACAACAACGGGAAAGGACATGTTTGAAGCTGTGTCAGATGCAATTACAAAGATTGATCTTAAATGGGACAAGTTGTGTGGAGTTACATCGGATAGGGCTCCGGCTATAACATTTTTCTCCATGATAACCAAGCAAGTCTGCAGACTCATCATGACACAACTTTTTTTATTAAATCACAAGCACAATCGCAATATTGTCCACCTGATCGCAAATCGCACCTTTTCCCCAAATCGTGCAGCACTACTTTTAATACACTAACTATATACTAGAAGTGAGGCGATAAACCTCATCACTAGTGAGCGGCCCAGCCTTTCATATATTTTTCTGCATGTGGCCCTCCATGAAAACAGTTTGGACACCCCTGATCAAAGAGCACCGAAGCACACCATCCTGTACAGAAGGTCAAAGGTCAAAAAGTTGCATGAGAATGATCAGATGGGTTCATCAAATTATAAACATTTCTGGATCATATCTGCGGATCTTTCATAAGGTCTGTAAAAAGTAGCTTCATGTTGCAGATTCATGTTGGATTCTGCATGGCAAAAGCTAAATTAGCACCCAGACATTCTCATACAGTGCCCCGTTTGGAACTTTGTGCTGCTGTTCTAGCTGTTGAGCTAGCTGAGATGTTACAGAATGAGATAGATATCGTTCTCCAAGCTGTGAAGTTTTATACTGACAGTCGAGTTGTTCTGGGGTACATCAACAACACCAGTCGAAGGTTTTATGTGTCCGTCGCCAAGAGAGTTGCATGCATCAGAAAGTCCACTCATCCTGAACAATGGCATTTTGTTAACTCTGAACAAAACCCTGCAGACCATGGTACACGTCCTGTACATGCTTCGCTACTGAAAGACACAAACTGGTTCACAGGTCCATCCTTTCTGATGGAGCAGGATGGCTTTCCACCATCTTCGACCAAGACCTTTGCACTTGTAGAACCAGACTGTGATGCAGATGTGCGCCCTCTGGTTGCAACTTTTGCAGCAACAGCACTAGAGCCTCAACTTGGTTCAAAAAGGTTTGAACGGTTTTCCAACTCGAAGTTGCTCATCTCTGGATTAGCTGCCCTGATTTGTAAGGTCAGGTCTTATTCTAAAGCTAAAGCACAAGAGACACAACCTGCAGACCAGTTTGTGCAAGCTAGAACTGTTGTCATCAGAAGCATCCAGCAAGAAGCGTTCAGAGACGAAATCCAAAGCTTGTCTAATGCAGAAGTTATATCAAGACACAGCTCTCTCAGAAAACTTGACCCCTTTCAGGACAAAGATGGCCTCCTGAGAGTGGGTGGCCGCATGTCAGCTTCTGGCATCTGTTGGGAAGAGAAACATCCAATTATTTTTCCAAAGAACCATGTTGCTACACTGCTGGTACGACACTACCACGAGCGCGCTGCACACCAAGGTCGACATATCACTGAAGGCATCATTCGTTCTGCCGGGCTGTGGATCCTGGGAGGACAAAAGCTTGTGTCCAGTATTCTACATAAGTGTGTGGCCTGTCGTAGATTAAGAGGGACTCTGGAAAAACAAAAAGTGTCTGACTTACCACCTGACCGGCTCACCCCAGCACCTCCATTCACACATGTCGGACTAGATGTTTTTGGTCCATGGACTGTTTGTGCTCGACGTACCAGAGGTGGCCTTTCTGAGAGCAAATGCTGGGCCATCATGTTCACTTGTTTGGTTACAAGAGCAGTACACTTGAAGGTGATTGAATCTCTCTCAACCTCAAGTTTCATCAATGCACTCAGACGGTTTACAGCAATCAGAGGTCCAGCAAAGCTTTTTCGTTCGGACTGTGGCACAAATTTTGTCGGTGCTTGTAACGAGCTCGGCATCACGTCAGACAACTCAGAGGTTCAGTCATACCTCAAGGAACAGGGCTGCACATGGAATTTCAATGTGCCACACTCCTCTCATATGGGAGGAGTTTGGGAGAGGATGATAGGAATCGCTCGTGGGATTTTGGATGGTATGCTGTTCAAAGTGCATTCTCCTGGTCTCTCCCATGAAGTTTTGGTTACATTAATGGCAGAGGTCGCTGCAATCATGAACGGAAGGTCAATTGTCCCTGTGTCTTCAGATCCAGATATGCCGACTGTGCTAACTCCTGCTATGCTATTAACACAGAAAATCTACTCCTTCTCTGCTCCATCAGTAAACCTCAACCTGAAAGATATCTACCGGAGTCAGTGGAAGCAAGTCCAAAGCCTTGCAGATTCATTTTGGACAAGATGGCGGCAGGAGTATCTTGCCACACTACAGCCGCGAAAGAAATGGCAGACAGAGCAACCTAACCTGCAAGTTGGAGATGTTGTTCTTTTGAAAGATAACCAAGTGAGGAGAAACAAATGGCCCACTGGACTTAAAACCAAAACATTCCCTGGTCAAGACAACAGAGTACGTAAAGTTGAAGTGAGAGTGATCAAAGATGGCTCCCCCAAAGTGTATTCACGACCCATTTCAGAAGTGGTGCTGCTCCTTAAAGGAACTTAGTGGTATCATCAACAATACCAGGCGGGGAGTGTGGGCTGCGCATGCGCAGTGTTGCTCTCATGGACTGGTTGTGCGCTGTCCCTTTAAGAGCACCAGCTGCACAGCATGGAGTGAATTGCTCATTATTCCACAGAGAAGAGACACAGAGAAAAGTTTGCTGCATCCTTTTGCTGTTGACTGCCTTTTCTCTAAACAACCTGCAACAATATCTGTCTGTGAGTAACTCATGATGTTTTCCAACAGTGTTAATGAGTATTACAAGCAGACAGGTTGATTTATAGAGAAGTGCAGTCTATGAATCGTGCATTATGAATCAAGCATTCTGAATTGTGACCGTTGTATTTCCTTTTTCTGTTTTGTAGTTTCACAAAAATGAACTCAAATGAATCCAAATGAACTGAAATGGAAACGAAATGGAATGACTGAAATGGAATGGAACAAAAACTGAACATTGATAAATGCTCCAAACCATACCTCATCTCCTGGATGTTTTTTTTGGGTGAAGTTGATTCACTGTTTACCTATCTGTCGAGCTGGACTGATCTTCTAGTGAGGACAGAATATGTTTACTTCGTGATAAACTCTTGAGAACCTTGACACAAAGTTTAGATTTTACAAAGATGGCAATACCCCCACCCCTACTGGGTCGATCCATCCTGTAAACTCCATACCCATCAATCCAGATGCCCTTGTCCAAGATGGATTTATCTAACCAAGATTCAGATATAACGATAACATCAGCGTCAGTCGAATGTGCCCAGATACGCAGCATATTGAGCTTCTCGTTCCAGCTGCATGCATTTAGGTGAATAAAACCAAGACCAGTCTGAGTTTTAAAGTCAGACGGAGTAATAAATCCAGTGTTGCAAGGTGAGACGTCAGCGGGGCCGGGATTAGGCTGAACATTACCATAGACCAACAGCAAAATGAGAATCAATAATTTCCATCTAATGAGCCTATCGGGCACAGCATGAGCCTTGACTGAGGCATGTAAGACCCGACAGCCACGGAGCCGTCATGACTGACAGAATGATTTTTCCAGTCTTTCATACTTTCCTGGCTAACAGAGCGACTACCATCAGAGATGCTACAAAGGTGTAGTAGGTGGATTGAAGGACCCAGCTTTCTTTGGAAGCCAGAAAGGCATTGGCTAGAAAATATCATGGAAATCAGCATTTCAGCAGATGATCCGGAAGTCAAGGGTGAGTTTGTGGTGAATGCTGTTGTTGACAAGAACCTGTCTGCGACTGACCAACGAATTGTGTACTTCTCAGAATGGAAGAGGCTCAAGGTTGATGTTGCTTGGTTCCCCAAAATCAAAGGAGTTCTCTTGAAGCTGGGTAAAGAGTAGTTAAAGTAAGGAGTTGCTCAATTCTGATGCAAACAACAAACCCACACATGTAGAGTTGGAGCTGATGATCTGTGTGAGGCAGGAAATGCAATTATTTGCTTCTTTCAGCAGCAGCAGTTTAAGGCAGAGATTGATGCTCTTTCTTCTGGAAAGTCAGTCAGGAAGGAAAGTCCTATTTACAAACTGGATCCATGTCTTGAGGATGGCCTGCTTAGAGTTGGAGGACATTTAATAAGGCAGCTTTGCCAGAAGAAGTTAAGCATCCATCCTCACAAAAGGCCACCACATCTTGACGCTCATTCTGAGGCATATCCACCAGCCACTGGGTCATAGTGGTAGAAACCACACATTATCCAAACATAGGAAAAGGTTCTGGAATACGAAGGCTCCTTCAGCAATAAGGAAAGTCAGTAATGACTGTCGGGTGTGCAGACTCCATGCAGCAAAAGCAGGCGAGCAAAAGATGGCAGACCTTCCATCAAAAAGGATTGTGCCAGATCTCCCTCCTTTTACAAGTGTTTGTGTCGACTTCTTTGGACCAATTGAGGTCAAGCGAGGAAGAAGCCTGTGTAAACGCTATGGAGTAATCTTTACCTGTTTAGCAAGCAGAGCTGTTCACCTTGAGGTTGCTAACTCACTGGATACTGATGCGTGTATAAATGCTTTATGACGATTTATAAGTAAAAGAAGCCAAGTTTCTCATATGCTGTCTGACAATGGCACCAATTTTGTCAGGGCAAATAGAGAACTGAAGGAGGCTATCGTTGCACTTAAACACGACCAGACTTTGGGGGAGGTTGGGAGCGCATGCTCAGATCAATAAGGCACGTTCTGAAATCTGTGTTACACCAGCATCAACTCGATGATGACAGCCTTCACATGATTCTCTGTGAAGTTGAGGCCATATTAAATGACCAACCCATCACTCAGCTGTCCAAGGATCCCAACAATCTTGAACCTCTCACGCCAAATCACATTCTCGTCCTGAAAGGCAAACCTGCATTACCACCTGGGCTGTTTGTGAAGCAGGATCTGTATGAAAAAAGAAGGTGGAGACAGGTTAAGTACATCTCAGATCTGTTTTGGAAGCGTTGGGCTCAGGAGTACCTACCTCTGCTTCAAGAAAGGCAAAAGTGAAACAGAGAGAAGAGGAATCTTGTGCCTGGAGACATCGTCATTGTCATGGATTCAGATAATAAAACAAACTCTGAGGTGATGGGTATTTTCCAGAAACTGTGTACTCTGTGACCTAGATAAGATATTGAGAGGTTAGGTACTTTTCCACGCTGCTCTCATGCTATCCTACTGTAATGAGTCACCTGCGTAATATATCACTAATTCACTTGTGTAAACTCTTCATATCATGGTATGTTATGCATCCTAAGGCAAAGATGTGATGGAAACAAATAAACTAGGGCCTGTATGGGCCTATCTATCTAGATAGATAGATACTTAATAAAAATGGTGATAAAAATAAAAAAATATATAGCAAAATACAATCTAGGCTACTTAAACAGTAAGTCAAACAATCTACATATAAAAAGTCAGATTAAGATAAAAAAATTACTTTAACTCTAAAGCATACATTTATAATAGTAAGACACTACACAAAAGCCAAACTTAAAAGATAGCAAGCAGATAATGTTTATGCCTGAGAGTTATAAAAAAATATATTTTTAGGTTCACTATGATACAGTCCAAGAGGTATTGATCATCAGGCCCTAATCTGATGTCTTAGAGGGCTAAATTAACCTAAAATGCCTGTACTGGAGCCACACAATATTTAAAGTAACAATGGCAATGATTTTTTTAATGCTTCGAAATGCAGGTATAAGATGTTTGAAAGCAACTGCATTAAACAGAGATGAAAAAAATGAAACAGTTTTTGGTGATTTTTAAAAAAAAATATATTTTGTTGAGAAAGTACACTGCAAAGTGTGCGTGTGTCCGAGAGAGGGGGGTTAAAAACGTCCTGGAAAAGTATAGGAAATGTCCTTGAAATGTCCTGGAAAATAATCTCTAGAAAAGAGTGGGAACCCTGTAAAACTATTTGATCACTCTAGATTGCGTACTAGAGGGGTAGGTGAAGTTTATCATTGAAAGTTTCAGTCTAAGTCAAGAGAAGCAGCAATCATCATGGAGACACAAGTGCCCTTCATTTCTTCTCAAGTTGATGCAGACCCCATGGGCCAATACGTCATTGTAACTGGCAAACTGAACAATTCTGTTGTTTTAGCCAGCGTTTATGCCCCTGACTCAGATGACATTGCATTCTTCCAAAACTTCTTCTCCTGACTCCAAGATCTAAACAAACATCATTTGATAGTAGGCAGAGATATGAATTGTGCGCTAGCCCCTAGTTTAGACCGTAGCTCTGTCAAAGTGATGCCAAGCTCCAAAGCAGCCATTTCAATTCAACAGTTTCTTAATACATACGGTTTTGCCGATGTTGGGCTCACCCTTAACACAACTGTTCGTAAATATTCTTTTTTTCTGCTGTCTATAAGTCATTTCCACAAATTAATTATATTTTCATGGATAAATGTCTTCTTCCATTGGTTCAGGAATGTGATTACCATGCAATAGTTATTTCCAACTACTCTCCTCACACCCTAAAGCTTAATCTACCCACCAAACAGCCAGTTTATAGACCCTGGAGGCTAAATGCTTGGTTGCTCTTGGATAAAAGATGTTCAGAGTTTTATTTCATCACAGATCGACCTTTTCCTAGAAATTAATCAAACACTAAACATGTCACCATCAACAATGTGGGAAGCACTGAAAGCATATTTAAGAGGTCAGATTATTTCGTATGATGCGCAGTTACTTAAAGCCGGGGACAGTTTGCATTAATGAATTTACTAAAAAGATTTTTAACATTGATCGGCAAATAGCAACATGTCATTCAGCCAATGGCATTAAAGACCGTCTGCTTCTCCAGAAAGAATTTGACTTACTAAATTAAGCGTAGCGCTAGTTCAGGCCGGTCACGATGTCAAGCTCTAACAACATAGCTGTCATCACCGGTGCAGATCAGCTGATGGCTCGGCTGACTCCCGTGTCCACCTCCTATTGGAAAACTGCTGTTAGAGCGGGCTATTTAAGCTGCTCCTGTCAAACCTACTTCCTGCTTCCTCTGCTGGCACTTCACAGTCAAGCCCCCGTATGAAGAGAAGTTTGCTCCTGCTCGTTCTTACCTTGCTGCCCCAGATGTCGTTGCCTCTCGCCCACGATGAAGACCCGTGGCACTTCGACGATGTCACGGTAGAGCCTCGTCAAAATTCTGATCCAGAAGAAGCCATCAACGACGAAAGGGCTCCTTCTGTTCGTCGTAGCTCCCGTTTGGCAGGTAGATGTCATATCCCAGACGTTCCTTTAATAAATGACTGGCCGATTCCTAAACTGTTGGAGTACCTGTTTGCAAACAATGTCACCGCTCCAGTCGGAGCTTCCCATCAAGAACTGTTCGCCCTGTCTCTTAAGTGTGCTGGGTTTCCACCCGTTGAAAAACGTCCTGTCTCCGCTCCCCGGAAGGCTCCGGCGAAACGTAAACACTGCTCTCAGGACGCAGTCGTTGCTCAGTCTCCAGCTGCTGCCCCGCCGGCTAAAAAAGTCAGACCGCCGACCTCAGCAGTCACCCCCTCAGATCCGGTAAACGACGCTGTTCTGGCAGCGCTGTCATCCATCCAGTCATCCCTCTCCAGCATGAACTCAAGGATTCAGACCTTAGAGGCCAACGCTTCGTTTTCCAACTCCGTGGTCCAGTCCAACGTGTTTTCATCCCGGGAACCTGCTGCCTCTTCCTCGACACAGGCCTGTGACGTCACACCGGCGCTCCTCGACGGCTTCACAATCCCGCGCAGGACCCTGGGAAGTGCAGTCCCGATCTCATCTGGCGTTCCATTCTACCCCCCTGCTGCTGCCATCTCCTGCAACTTGAGAAGCCAGATCCTTGCAGGTAATGACGTTAATTTAGTCAAAATCCTGCTGTGCTCAGAAGTCAGTGATAAGCGTGTGGTAGATTGTGGCGATGTGTCTGTGATGTTAAAGGATAGTGACCCCAGACTTTCTAAGACTCTGACATTAGCAGAATTTATTGGAGTATTCAGAGACGTAATCTGCGAAATCTATCCATCCCGTCGAGCTGAACTAGACACTTATCTGGCCATCATTGCAGATCTCGCCATGACTTACGGTGGGACTCTATTCTATGAATACCACAAATCTTTTTCTGCAAAGGCTGCTATGTTCATTCAGATGTTTAACCAAAGACTGGACTGATCCGTGGTTGACCTGGCTCTAATTAGCAGGCACTGCACTGGCCACCAAGCTCTTTCCTGCTCTATTTGTAGTTCATTCTCACACTCCTCCAACATGTGTCCCAAATCTGTGGCTGTAGTCCATCCGCCAGCAGGTCCAAAAACCAATGAGGATAAGGTGTCACCTTTTTGGACTCTGTTATGTCACAATTTCAATGAAAGTGTATGCAAATTCGTAAACTGTAAATATATCCATGCTTGCAGCTACTGTGGGGACAGCCATCCAAAATCTGTGTGCCCCAGACGAACTCGCCTTGTGAGGAAGGGAATGAGAAAATAAAACCTTCAACTCCAGTCAACGTGGCTGAGCTGGGGAAGGCTTTGGAGAAGCATCCAAACCGCTGCTTTGTCAATTATTTGTTAACGGGACTGGTTCAAGGATTCATGGCTGGTTTGCTGTGGCTGCCTAAAGTGTCTTTTTCATGTTGTAATCTGCAGTCTGCCCTGAAAGAGCCGGAGATTGTTGATACTTTGTTGGAAAAAGAAGTCAGGAAAGGTTTCATGATCGGACCTCTGGATAAATCTCCATTCCCCATGTCACGTATCAACCCTTTAGGTGTCACTACTCGGAAATATTGTGGTAAAAAGCGTCTCATCATAGATCTATCAGCTCCGCATCATGACGAGGTCCAAAGCATTAACAGTCTGATTCCGATTCAGCCGTTCTCTCTGTACTACGCTTAAATCGATGATGCCATTAAGCTCATTAAACAAGCAGGTCGTGGAGCGTGGTTATCAAAGGCCGACATCATAGACGCGTTTAAAGTCATGCCTCTACACCCTTCTCAATGGCACCTGTTCGGCGTTAAATGGAGACAAAAATTGTATTTTGCCGTTAGGCTCACCTTTGGATGTCGCAGCAGTCCAAAAATTTTCGACACGTTGTCAGAAGCGCTCTGCTGGATTCCTTTAAATAACTGCAAACTGCCATTCGTGCTTCATCTGTTAGATGATTTTTTGCTCATACATTATCCTCACGCCAAGCCAGATCATGCAATCTCCACACTTAAAGATACTTTTAAAAAACTGGGAGTCCCCCTATCAGAGGAGAAAACTTCAGGTCCACTTAAAGTTATCGAATTTCTGGGTATCCAATTAGACAGTGTTCTCATGCAAGCTTCCCTGCCTCTCGAGGAATTAAATCAGATCAGAGAAATTATGAAAGAACAAGTTTCAAAATCAATTTCTAAAAGAGATCTGCTTTCCCTTTTAGGTCATCTCAATTTCGCCATGCGCGTGATTCCTCAAGGCCGTTCATTCATATCCAGGCTTCTTGACCTCTCAAAATCAGTTGAAAAACTTAATGACACAGTAACTCGGGATGAAGGATGCAGATCAGAGCTCCGGTTCTGGTCTTTGCTTCTCGAGAAATGGAATGGCATTTTGTTTTTCTATAACGATTATTCGGAATCATCTTTGTCCATAAGATTATTCACTGATGCAGCTCACTCCGTAGGTTTTGGGGGGTTCTTCGATAACCAGTGGTTCGCTGAGGCATGGCCAAAAGAAATGTCATCTCTGCCAGCAAGTGCTTCTTCTTCTGCTCTAATGGAAATATACCCAATTGTTATAGCTTGTCTTCTCTGGGGAAAATCCTGGTTCACTGTTTCGAGTCCCGCAAAATGCAGCCGTCCTCCATCAAAGGCCTCCTCACAGGTGTCCAGTTTGTTGTCCACCTGCGTTGCTTGGATCCGTCTACCTTCAGTTTACTCGAAAATCCATCCATTAAGCTTCTTCTAAACGGCTTTAAAAGAGAAAAACCACAAGGCAATGACATTCATCTCCCTTTCACTCCTGCACTTTTGCATAAATTAATCTCTCACTTAAGGAAGGGGGGCTTTGATCCATACACCGACTCACTGTTAGAAACGGTCTTCCTCACGGCTTTTTATGGGTTTTTAAGGTGCGGTGAATTCACAACACGATCACGATCCTTTGATCCTTCTCAAGACCTCACCATTAATGACGTAGTAATACACAGTCATTACTTTTCTGTTTTCTTGAAACATTCTAAGACTGATAGAGATAGGAGAGGAACATCAGTTATTATTTCTCAAACTAACTCTGATTTTTGTCCCATGTCTTCCATGGTCCGCTATCTGAGGAGCCGTGCCCAGGCCAGTCCTCAGGAGCCGCTGTTTGTCAGGGAGGGAGGAGAACCCCTGTCAGGTACTTAGTTCACATCACGCCTTCGTCTCCTGTGCCAGCTTTGTGGTCTCCCTCCAGAACACTATACGCCTCATTCATTCCGCATAGGAGCAGCAACAACAGCGGCTATGGTTGCTCCCGTATCCACCCTAAAAGCCATGGGCTGATGGTCTTCCTCAGCATTTGAACGTTATCTGCGCCCTGGCAATAAAGCCATCTTAGATGCTCAAAAAGCCATGAGCCTTTCATTGTAATTTCATTCGATGTAATAAATAGTTTCGCAGGTAAAATTGTTTTATCTAATTCTTAATCAGCCTGAAGGGTTTTGGAAGGCTTACTCCCTATTTAAATTTATAAGCAGTAAATTAGTGAATAGATTAACAATACCAATAGTAAATTCAACCCTAAATAGCTTCCTGGCATCTCATGTATATAGGTTGGCACTGCTGGTATGGTCGTTTTGGGTTTTTTTTATTTTGCTGCTGCGCTCCCTGTTTATGCCGTTCATAATGGCTCATGATGGGCAGGAAGGTGTGCTCTTCCTGCCTCAGGCTTTCCACGCAAGCGCGTGGAAGAGCAGGGAGTCCCAGAACAGAACCAAACCGCCAAATGAAAACTGTGCAAGTTAATAAAGTTTATTTTGACAAAGTGGTCCTGACTGAACCACCTAAAATGCTGAAAATCGAGACTTAATCATGCATACTATGAGCATGGTGAAAAAACTGGGAAGATACTTGCACATTGTTATAATTGTACGTATGTAACTTTGTTACCATGGCGGCGCTTACAATAGCTGCGGCTCTCTCAACCAGTGTGTTGAAAACAGACAAATAGACGATCTTAAAACTAGATATGATAGACATGAACTGCTCCGGATAGGACAGGGAGTCATACAGAGCGTCACTTCTGACTTTATTAGCTCGCACAACCTCCCGCCGAACTTGGCAGGAACTCCCGGGTCTTCATGTATCACTATGCCGGCGGAGAGGCGATGTAGGCGGCGTCAAAAGAGAACGCAGAAGCGGGGCTGCAGGGCTGGAATGCTTACACGGCTAAGGAAGCAACCTCACAAACCAGCTCTCCCAAGCATCATTCTCTCAAATGCACCATCCCTCGCCAACAAAATGGATGGACTGAGGCTCCAGGTTGTGGTTAACGACATTGTTAAGGACAGCTGCATTATTATGATCACGGAATCTTGGCTAATCTTATCCATACCGGACTCGGCTATCGAGCTAGCAGGCCATATAGCACATCGACAGGATAGGATGGATACCAGAAAGAGTAGAGGAGGAGGTGTGTGTTTGTACGCAAACAACAACTGGTGTACTGACGCAGTGACTGTAGACAGTCACTGCTCTGTGGAACTGCAATATGTGACCGTTAAATGCAGGCCCATCTACCTTCGCCGGGAGTTAACGGCTGTGTCTGTGACTGTTGTTTACATCCCACCCCATGCTAGTGCTAGCGTGGCTAACAGACTACTCCACAGCAGCATTAGCAAGCAGCAGAGCAGACACCCTGAAGCAGTACACATCAACTTCAATCATGTGGACCTTAAAACGGTGCTTCCCAGGTTACATCAGCATGTTAAGTGTGCCACCAGAGGAGCTAATACACTGGATAAGGTGTACTCCAACATCAAGCTGGGCTACAAGGCTAAACAGTTAGCACACCTGGGCCAGTCTGACCACATGTCCCTGCTCATGATCCCTGCATACACCCCCCTTTGGAAAACTGCCCCTAGAACCAGAAGGAGGATCACAACCTGGCCTGATGATGCCTCTGAGCAGCAACAGGACTGCTTTGAAAGGACTAACTGGGACATTTTTGAACATCCAGACCTGGAGGTGTTTACAGACAGTGTTCTGTGCTACATCAAAAACCGCACAGACAACGTCACAGTGGACAAGAACATCCAGGTGTACCCAAACAGGAAGTCCTGGATGACCCAGAAGGTCCAGCAGCTGCTTAAAGACAGAAACACCGTCTTCAGGGCTGGTGACAGCACTCTGTACAGAGCAGCCAGAGCCAACCTGAAGAGGAGCATCAGAGAGACCAAGAGAGACGACAGGAGGAGGACCGAGGACCACCTGGAGAGCAACAACAGCAGACAGGTGTGGCAGGGGGTCCAGCACCTCACAAACTACAGGGCCAACACCGGAGCTGCTGAGGGAGGAGCCTCACTGGCAGGGGAGCTGAACAGCTTCTTTGCCCGCTTCGAGACAGGATCTCCTGAGGCAGCTACACCACACCCTGCGGTCCAGAGCAGCTCCAGCCTCACACTGGAGGAGCACGATGTGAGGCACACACTGCGGGCGGTCAACCCATGGAAGGCGGCTGGACCCAACGGTGTCTCTGAACGGATGCTGAGGGACTGCGCGGACCAGCTGGCTGGAGTGTTCACTAAAATCCTCAACCGGTCCCTGTCCCAATCCATCGTTCCACCATGCCTGAAGTCCTCCACCATCGTCCCCCTGCCTAAGAAACAGGGGCATTTATTGTATGATAAAAATCATAAATAAACTTTGTTTAAAAAAAAAAAAAAAAGCCACAAGAAGCTACTGCAAAGGAGTCAAGGAGCTGCATGAGGCTCCAGAGCTGCAGGTTGAAGACCCTTGCTCTAGACTTTATATAGCATCTCTTAATCCCTTAATATTCTCCTGCACAGGGACCACAGATGAACTTGAGTTAAGTTCAAACCCTGGCACAGCTCAATGCCTGCAGGCTGCCCTTATCAGAAACATTCTCATGAATAACAATTGTCACATTTACAGGACATGTCTACAAAATGTCTTCAAGATATTAGAGGCCAGAAGTAAGGCAAAGGACAAAAAAACAAGACAGAAAAAAACAAAACAAAACAAAACAAAAAACAAAAGAAGTACACCACTATAACAGAAAAAGTTGGCATGCCTAGTTTGGGAAAAACACTTGATGTGCCCCTGCACTGTGGCTACATCTGAACCATGCTGCTCAGTAGAGGGCAAGCTTGTCTCAGTTTTCTCCCACTCATATGTGACTGCTAACACAATCTCTTCTCTCTTCCCTCTGCTTTTCTATCATAAACCATATCCCCTTCTTTTACTTGATTTTCCCATCTGTGCTGGTCTGTATCTTTGGGACCACAATGTTTGCTTCAGTGTGCCCTCGTGTGTCGTTTCAGAGATGCAGTGGGGAAAGAGGGTAATGTGAGGGGAATGATCAATGTTTCTGGGAACACATTTTCTCTTCTCCATTCATCTCGCCATGAAGTTCCCTGCTGTCACCTCAGATGAGGTGACATGGTCACTGTAACTCAGTGTAATCAGGCCCTGCGGGGAGCAGGCTTCAACTTTTCCTCCTCTCAGTGATATCATTTTAACCACTTCCACTGCTCCTCTGGGTCCATATTTTCCAAATCAAAGTTAGATTTCTTCCTTGGCCCAGCATTCATGATGCTGCCCTCAAGGACGTCTTTTGTGTCTCCTCCATTAGATACACCAGCAGCCATCCTCCATCTCAAAGGCTAACATTGGGTAGTCACAGAGGACTGTCCCTGCTGTGGTAATCTCCACTGCAGGAACGAATGGAGGTTACTCCACCATAGACACAGGAGGGGAGAAACAGCCACAAGTTTCAGGAGAGGGCAACAACTCTTCCTGCTGTGTTTAGTATTAATGTTTTTAACTGAACCCAAACTTTTCTGCATTTTATCACTGTTACTAAACACAGTTTAGAGTCCAAGACTAAAGTGCAAACATGGAAGCAGTTGTAATCACATAAAGATGGAATCAGATTGCATTTAAAGAGCTTAGTTTTGGCCACTTAAAAATCTTTTGCCTAAGAAATGTTTCTAAAACCCAGTGTTGGGAAAATTACTTTAAAAAAGTAATTAATTATAGTTACTAGTTACTGTCCCAAAAAAGTAGGTGAATTAGTAACTGAATTACTTATTAATAAATGTAATTAATTACCTTCGGAAAGTAATTTTGCACTACTTTCTTAAAAAAAAAAGTCAAACGTGAAGGAATTTGATTAATTGAGCAAGTTTTACAGGTCAGTTCGTAGAGTAAAACAGCATAGACGGGTACTTCATTTAACTTAATATTTATTATACCTTAAACCACAGCTGGTAGACACACCATGGACTCTATTACAAGTATTGTCATCACTACAAAAACGTCCAAAAATAAAGTGCGTTTAAGTGCAGTGTAAAATAAAATAAAAAAACTGTCCTGGTTACTAAGAGACCCAGTTATTAAAGGCATAAAAGTATGTACTTGCCTTGGTTCTTCAACTTATTTAGGAAAAAAAAAAAAAGTCACACAGCTTCCAGAAAATTGGAACATGTACTTCCACGTAAATGAAATATTCTCTGTGACATTAACAATAAAATGCTTTAAGCTATCTATGCTGTAAATCCGGTAAATCAAACTATTGCACAACTACAGACAAATACCAACCGTAAATCACTCCAGGACTTCACAAGTATTCCTTCAAACAAATGCAAACAGTTTATCAACATGTGCTTAGAAATAGAACTAACAAGTATGAACAAATCCAACATTACCTACTAAACAGTCATTCATTCATCTATCCCTATCCATATACTCTGAGTACTATGAACTTCAACTTATTTTTTCTCTGAACACTGTTACCTTCAGCTATTTTCTCTGAACAGTGTTACCTTCAGCTTTTTTCTCTGAACACTGTTACCTTCAGCTATTTTCTCTGAACACTGTTACCTTCAGCTTTTTTCTCTGAACACTGTTACCTTCAGCTATTTTCTCTGAACACTGTTACCTTCAGCTTTTTTCTCTGAACACTGTTACCTTCAGCTTTTTTCTCTGAACACTGTTACCTTCAGCTTTTTTTATAATCTGAAGTGTTATCCTTAACTTTTGACTACTGTTAGGATAGTAGCTGTGTGTGAGTGAGAGAAAAGTGTTTGTGTGGGGAGTGAGAGAGAGAGCGAGAGAGAGAGAGAGAGGATAGTGTGCATGAGGGGGTTGTTGTTAATCTATGTATGTTACCCTTCCAGAGACTCATCCTTGCGATTGAACCAGTGATTATATCTTAAAAGCAAAAGCTTTACAAACTTCTGGTCAGACAGCCTGTTTCTCTTTGGAATGAAGATGAGCTTCCCCAGGCTAAACAGTCTTTCAACAGGGGCACTTGATGGAGTGGCTGCATTGTATTTGAGTAGAACAGTCTTTATCAGTGGAAATCCCTTTAAACTGTTCATCCCTTGTGCACCTGATTTCAAATAGTCCATGACTTGACTTTCAACAGTAGCCCAGTTGTCATCCTCGTCCTCAAAGGAGAAGAATTCATCTTCTATAACTGAGTCAGTGCTGAGAGGGTGTTTTGGTGTGCTGGTACCTGTTTGCTGGTCATTGTCTCGGGTGCCTTTCCTGCATTCTGCCAGCAGACATGCTTTGGCCTTGTCCCTCCTGTCTTGTGTCCTCAGCCAGCGCAGTTTAAACCTGGGTACAGTCACTGTAGCCAAGACAGCATCCTTGCTCTCCAGCACCTCTGCAAATCTTCTTTTGATTGCCTGACATGATGAAATACACAAACATATAATACTGACCATCTCTACATACATACAGACACACACACAAACACACACATTACAAGGCCTACACATTATGGGTGTATTTAAAAAATAACTAATTTTACTAGAAGTTTTTTTCTGTTAGGTATATAAATTTATTTCTTACCATCACAATGGCCTCTGGAAGGTCAACAAGGATTTCCAGGAGACTCTTCTGGGTCTTGTGCATCAGCGTCTTAAGTGTTGGTAGCAGTGTACCATGGAAGCAGTTGTCCTCTCCCTGGAGGATGTCTAATGCTACAGTTAAAGGCTTCATCACGGTGCAATACTCCCTGATGAACTGATGCTCCCTATCTGTGATGGCTTTTAATCCAAACCTTGAGGAGATGGTGTTCAGCCACTGTTGAGCGGCTAGCCTTGCTCCATAAGGCTGTGCATCTTGCTGTTGAACTTCTATATATTGCTTTTACCTCTGGTCTCAACAGGAACCACTTGTCGACATCTGTACATGAAACCAGGTTTAATGTGTGCGATGCACATCTCTGATGCTGTGGCAACGTAATTGTAACACCATCATCATCGCCACCACTGCTCTGCAAAATATCATTATTGTCCATAAAAGTCACCTCTTCCTCATCATCACCAGATTCATCCTCCTCTTGTACTGGCTGGTACCTTCTGAAGGCCTTGATGAAATTGGAGCCATTGTCTGTGACTGTGGATGTTATTTTGTAGGATATGCCGTAGGATGAGTTGATGTTGTGTAGTTCAGTTGCAGTACTATCGTAGGTATGATGGCCCCTGAAGCACCTGCATGCCAGGGCTGCTTTCCTTCGTTCCATGCTAGGTGGATCTATCCAATGTGCAGTCACACCAAGATAGCTTTTGTTGTATGCAGTCCATATGTCAGCAGTAGCAGAGATATATTCCAACTCTTTGAAACCGTTTTTGAGCTCGGCATTCATTTTAAGGTACTCTGCCTCTATGAAGTTAGAGAATGTCTTTCTGCAAGGTGAAACAGCCCCTCCCCTTTTCGGTATTTTAGCAATTATGGCTCTGAATGAATCTGAATCAACAGTTGACTATGGGAGCATGTTCTCAACAATGTACCTGCCTATCGCAGAATTCAGTTCACTCTGTGTAACAAGTCTTTTCTGGGCAGAAAAATCCAGCCTTTGCTGCTCAAATGGCGGGGCTTCATCTTGTGTCCTGTCTTGTCTTGAACTGGCCTTATGTCGGCAGCAGCGGGAATATCAGCAGCGATGTCTCCATCTATACACTCTAGCTTTGTAGTGGTGTGTACTGTTGAGAGATGCTTCATGAGGTTAGAGTTACTCACAACGGACGTGGACAGGCACTTTGCTCTGTGACATAACGTACATTTCACCTGTATGTTCTTGCCTTTTACATCAGTGACGCTGAAGTAATGTCTGTACTTCCACCTTGAAAACACCATTTTAAACACCTGAACACTCTCCGGATTCGCCATTGTTTCAGCCACTGTTGCTTTTCTTCTTCTACTACTGCTTTCTCTTCTTCTTCTGTTTTCACCGCAGTTTTCCATTTGCAGCGCGCCAGAGTTATGATTACAACACCCACCTACCTCAACTCTGCCACCGATTGGCTTGCCATGGGAACATACTCTACCTTGAGCCAATCATCTTCATTGTTGTGTGTCCTGGCGCGTTCACCCTCTAACCAAAGCAGGACAATATTTGCAGCCGTGGCCTCTTCCTTCATGTACCTGGTTGGCTGAGTGAGCCAGGTCTGGCAACAGCTGTCGTTTGTCAATGAAAAGTAACGCACCACATTTCCTTGTCGGTAACGGGAACGGAGTTGTAACGTTTGAGATAGTAGTTAATTTGATTACCCATTACTTGAAAACTGTAACGGCGTTAGTAACGCCGTTACTTGTAACGCCGTTATTTGTAACGCCGGTATTCCCATCACTGCTAATACCAAGGCAGATGTAAAGACTTCATGTCAAGAGTCCGGAGGGAAAAAACAAAAGAGGTGGAGGACCCAAATGCAGATGAAAAAAAACTTTATTTTAACTAAATCCAAAAACCAAGCTTAAAATCCAAAAACTTAAAAGACAAAACAAAACCAAAAACACTACAACACTCACTAAAAGCACCGGGAACACAGCACCCACAAGAATAACTAAGATTAACACAGGTGACACAGAAACAGGACAAGAACGGAATTACAAAGAAACACAAGAGGGCAGAAACACAAGAAAACCCAGAAATACAGAAACCAAAATCCAAACCATGACACTTCACTTACTAAAATGGTCATTGGCCGCGATGCTGTGACATGATGGGGACCAGATTGGTCATGTATGAGGGGCGAGGTTCTGGAGAGCTTTTTAGGTGATAGGGAGGATTGATACCCCTTTTTTCCACCAGTGCTCAATGGTGCTGGTTCTAGTCAAGTTCTTCCTAAGAGCTGGTTTGGTTTTCTGAGTTGAAGGGGAAAACATAAGTACATCACTGCATACGTAGCTGTTCCGGGACACTTGGCGCTAGGAGCACTTACAAAAAGGCAGAGACTTTAAAAATAAAATCTGAGTCCCTAATGGTTGTTGTGACATTACTTTTCCTGACCGTCTGCTCTAAGGCGTATGGTAGTTGTGTGCGTGTGTGTTTGTGTGTGTGTGTGTGTGTGTGTGTGTGTGTGTGTGTGTGTGTGTTTGTGTGTGTGTGTGTGTGTGTGTGTGTGTGTGTGTGTGTTTGTGAGCACATTGGAGAGGGACACTGCCATAAGTGATAGCGAGAGGATGATAAATGTAAACAAATGACCATCAGTCAGAAATGTAAAAAATATAAATGACATAAGGCTGTTTAGTCTTTTTTTTTATTCTAATAAACCTTTATTTAACCAGGACATTAAAGATCTCTTTTCTAACACTTTCCTGGCCAAGACAGCAGCAATATAGTCACATTTTTTACCACAGACACAAATATGCATGATGCACCCAACATCACATGTAAATACAACAAATACCATCTGCAGACAGGTATAAGGTACAACCCTGACCTATGAGAGGTAATGTATCGCTGCTTCAATTTCTCCTCTAGTTCAAGTTCTGAATGAGGAAACACCAACTAAGCAGACGACTCACTCAGCAGCTTTCATTTTAAGAATGACTGTTTATCACTCAGGTCGTTGGTCACTGTAGCCAGGGCTGCCTTAACCTAATGGTAGGCCCTGGGGCTGAGAGGTTTTGTAGGCCCTACTCAATTATCCCAATCGACTCCAGAAAATGCATCAGTTTCATTTACAACATACAACTGTTAGTTTTCCTTCTTTAGCCAGAAAAAATCAGCATATTATTATTAATTTACTTACATGAACACGAAAGGCGCTTTGTATAACAACAATACATAAGAGCATATGTGGATGTTTAAAACCAAGACGGGTGAAAGTTTGAAAACAAAAAAAGAACTTGTGGCTGTCAGCCCGGAAAGCCAGTCCCTTTTCAGCCAAATACTTCACAACAGAACCAACCCTCTGTAGAACCTATATCATACCAATATTCGCACTCCACTGGAGTCCACTGTCCCACAGTCAGCTGCTTGATTGATGTAAGCAATCATGGCTTTTCTGTGGATGTCAGAGGTTTCATGTTCTGCTATACCATCACCTGCACGTTTCCCCCACTAACAAATGCAGACTTTCCTTGCTCTCACCAAACATCTTGCAAACGAAACAAAACACACTGCCTGCTGATGGGGAATAACAAAACCACTCTCTATTTACATATTCCCCCGTTACTCAGTTTGCGGTGTAAATGTGTTTTTGAGAAAAATCTTCGCTGGTGTTTCTATATGTGCTCCGATGCTCGGAGGTCAGCACTTTTATTTTGACAAGTTTCTGTTCCCATTTCTGCCCAGTAAGCACGTGCCTACCAGTCAGTTTCGTTTCCCCAGCGGCCTGGGTCACTGCTGTAAGGTCCTTCCCCGGACTCGTCTCCTCCTCCTCCCTGATGATTGAGTATTACCTCCTCCTCCACAATCTTCTCCTCCTCTACTACCTGTGCGTGAATGGTTGTCTGTCTCCATGTGTCAGCCCTGTGATTGGCTGGTGACCAATCCAGGGTGTACCCCGCCTCTCGCCCAATGACAGTTGGGATAGGCTCTAGCCGCCTGCGACCCTGAACAGGATAAGCGGTATAACAACTGCATGATATAACCGCAAAGTATGCTGTATGTGTGTGATATTAAACGCAGGAAGGCCTTGAATTGAAGACAGATAGAGAACAGAAGTACCTTGGGAGGAGACAACAGTTCTGATAAGGCAGCATGAAAGTGTGCGATGTGTGTGAGTGTGCATTTAACCTTTTTTTGTATTAGAAAAACACCAGACGATTCTGGGAAATGAAAGGAGACATCACTGGCTCACCCTTAAGATAACAATGTAACCCGGTTCTGTCCCCTAAGGAAAGTCCGAGACTTGTATCAGGGCTGTTAGGGAGAGTCAAAGAAGAACCCAGAGCTCTGTCCCACATTCTTGACTTGCTGTAATCAATAAATCTAAATAACTGAGAACTTGGATGCGTCCTGGTCATCTTCTTCTCCGATCCACGAACATGCTGGGAATGGCAAAAAGGTAATTGAAATATTTGGGAGTCACAGAATTAAGACTTTTGCTTTGAGTAACAAATAATATCTGCAGAGCACCCTCTTTATATTGAAAAGGCGGCAGTTTGGGAAAATAACTGAGCACACAGCTATGGAGTAGCCACTCCTTTTAATGGATATTGCAGTAAGGGAAAACAGTAACATTGTAACTTGGAGATAAATTTATCACTCCATTTCCTTTCAAGCTCAAGGGGAAATAGCTTCATGTTAGCAAAGACAAATAGACCTTGGAGTCTGTTATAAGTTTGATCTTCTGGGAGAGTTAATATTAGCTCTTTGAAAAGCTGAAGTTTTTGAAAGGATACATATTTAAGTTTACTGTCTCACTCCCTCCGCTGTCTGTCTTGGCAGAGATTTACTGACTCCTTTCAGTTGTTATGATTGTCTTAGATCTCATTTTAGTAGACAATCACTGATAGCTCATGTGTTCTCTGGTCTATTTAACTGAAAGCTTGCAGCTGTTTTATGACTCAGTGGAAACAGTGAAGGGCGTTCAGGAGATGCCGCTGGGCTCTCAGAGATTCTACCCGCTGTGTTGTTCATCATTACTGCTAAGCGTTACCTGCTGAGCAGCAGGGCTGTTTCTCCACGCTCCCCCATCAGCCCTAACTTTGAACTAAGCCCTGATATTTCTGCTAACACAAAAGAGCTGGTATTGTTCATTGCTCACACTTAGAGCAAAAAATAGCAAAAAAGGGTTTGGTACACAGGAGGTCAGGTTAATGAGGCAAAAGTACAAGTCCGGTAGGCACAATCAGGAAACATGACTAGGCGGAAAGGTCGGAAAACACAGTAGGCAAACTGGTAAGCGGCTGGATGTATCGACTCAGGTAAAGATAATCTGGCAGGGAAGTTAGGGAACACCAAGGTTTAAGAAGGAAAAGGGGAGTGAGTTAAACAAGACAGGTGCCACACATTAGGGAGGGACCCAACAAAGGCAGAGGACTCAGTGCCTGATCAATCCCTGCGGGATCCATTTCTGGTCAGAGCCTGGTCTCAGAATGAAGGATTCTCAATGCAGGGGTAGAAGATAGTTCTCAAGAGTCTTTAATACAAAATATCAGCAGTGAGGGCGGCAGCTTGACAGGAACTCTAAGAGACAAAAGACGGAGTTTAACAAAATAAAACAGGAACCTCCAAAACAATGTTTAAACTTGACAGATACTGGCTCCCGACGGCCCAGGAACCGCAGAATGTTGGCGGTGATAGTCCTCGATGAGAGTGGGGTCTACAATGTTAGAGGAGGAGATCCGGGATCTCTCCTCTGGTCCGTAGCCTTCTCAGGGGACCAAGTAGTTGACCAAGTATTGCCAGGCCCTTCCCACGACGACGAATGGCCAGCAGGCGCTTCACTTTGTAGACAGGACCCCCATCAATGATCCTGGGAGGAGGTGGGGGCTTTGAGGGGAGAACCAGAGGGCTGGACTTGGCTGGTTTAACCCTGCTCACGTGGAAGGTGGGGTGAACCCCCATGGTGCTGGAGCCGTAGCCTGACGGAGACAGGGTTGATGACCTTGAAGACCGGAAAGGGGCCAACAAAGCGAGGAGTGAGTTTGTGTGACATTGTCCTCAAAGGTAGGTCCTTTGTGGATAGCCAAACCCTTTGACCTGCACGGTGAGCAGGGGCAGGGGTCCTCTGACGATCGGCCATCTTCTTGTAGCTGGCTGACTTTCTGAGGAGGGTCTGACAAGCCCTTAGCCAGGCCCTGCGACAGCAGCAAACCAACGCCTGAGCAGAGGGGACTGCCACCTCAGGTACAAAGGCTGAAAAATGGGGGGCTGGTAGCCATAAACACACTGGAAAGGAGTCATGCCAGTGGAGGCAGAGGGTAAGGAATTGTGGGCATACTAAATCCACACTAGCCTGTCAGCCCAAGTCCAAGGATTATGCAAGGTCAGACACCGTAGTCCTTTTTCCAACTCCTTATTGACTCTTTCAGTCTTCCCATTCGATTCAGGGTGGTACCCAGACATAAGATCCACTTTAGCCCCCAGAAGTTTGTGGAACACCCTCCAGAAACGGGATGTAAATTGGGGACCCCGGTCAGAAAGCACCCTGCTGGGAAGCCCATGAAGGCGAGAGACGTGTTGCAGCAGAATTTCAGTAGTCTCTTTGGCAGTGGGTAACTTTGAGAGGGGAATGAAGTGAGCCATCTTAGAAAAATGATCAACAATAGTGAGTATGGTAGTGTAACCCTGTGATGGGGGCAGACCTGTAACAAAGTCCACTGCTGTTTCAGACCAGGAGTGATGTGGGACTGGGAGAGGCTGAAGCAACCCAGAGGAGGGTCTCTGGGAAGATTTATTCCGAGCACAGACCTGGCAGGCATCGATAAACTCCTGAACTTCTTTACTCAGATTGGGCCACTATAACCTCTAGCCGATTGACAAATGAGGTTTGCCTCGTACCTGGGCGGCATGAAAAGTCAGAGGAATGAGTCCAGTGATTTACCTGTCCTGGGGCAGGTTCAGCAGCCGAGGCTCTACAAACCTCCTCCTCAAATAAATAATCACGGGTCCGACGAAGGCAGAGGAATCAGTGCCGGATCCCTGCTGGATCCATTTCTGCCCAGATTATTCTGTCAGGCTCAGAATTAAGGATTCTCAGTGCGGGGACAGCAGATAGTTCTCAAGAGTCTTTAATACAAAATAACAACAGTGAGTGCGGCAGCTTGACAGGAACTGTAAGAGACAAAAGACGGAGTTTAACAAAATAAAACATTAACCTCCAAAATAATGTTTAAACTTGACAGATACTGACGCTTTGGTTTGTCTTTTGAGTTCATAGTTTGGATTCTGTTTGTTTATCTTGAGTTTCTTTGTGGTTATTTGGGTTTCTTGTCTTGTATTTTCCGTGTTAATCTCAGTTATTCTTGTGTTTTCCCTTGTGTCTTAGGACGCGGTCACACTGGCCATCCAAACCATGCCGTACTTAAACATGATTGCCCCCCCCGCAGCGCTGTTACCCAGCAGTAGAGTACAGCCAGAGGTCACACTACCCCTACGTCAACCAGACTTTAGCAGGTATCACACACACGCACGGCCCGCCTCCATCATCATGAAGCATCTGTTTACATGACGCACAATCTCATCAGAGTCAGCACAATGAGACACAGAGAGCACTGCTGCAACTTTACAGACTTTTGGTCTTATGGTGAGTTATTTTCGCCGACACAGCCATCTAACACCCCTGCTTTGTTTAAAATGATTGTCGAGAGATGCGCTCGCGGGGATCACACGAAATGGATCGCACGTGCTGTCCGCGTGCTTGTGCTCGTGCATGAATTAAACCATGCCGAAGCCCACCTCTTCGAAGCGTGCCAAAGCACGGAAGCAAATCGTGCTCAAGCACGGTACAGTTGCGGTCACACTGGCCATTCCAAACGTGCTTTACGGCTGAAGCGTGCTTAGGCACGGCACTATTGGCCAGTGTGACCGCGTCCTCATATTCACTGAGTTGCTCCCTGTGTTTGGCTTGGGCCTTGTACAGACGGCCATTTTCAAAACTGAATTCCCCCTCCTTGTTCATTTTTGGATATACTTTCATCCACACGCAGTGGGCAAATATGCTGATAAGTGCAGCCCAAGGTATTTCAAACCCATATCTATCAGTGTTTTCCAGACATAAAACCCATGCCAGCCAATCAGAATGAACCCCTGTCATTCAGCTGTGACGCTTGAGAACCAAAAACTCCAATTCCCCTCAGAGTTTTCCAAAATCTTCACATGGGCTGAAGTTTTCAGAAAACATTGTTTTTAGTGACATAAAACTGCAGTTTGGTGTGGATAACAGGACTTAAGTATAAAAATATATGCTGTTTCTCAGAAACCCAGCTAGGAGTGGATATGGCCTTAGTTGCTCTGTTTCTTGAGTTCTTTGTCAGTTTTCTTGAGTTCTTTGTCTGTTTGCTGTCATGCTGTGTGTCATGTTGCGTGTCTCCAGTTTTCATCCGTGCCTTCCCTTGAGAGTTTTTCTAGTGTTTTGGGGTTTGTCCCTTTTGTCAGAGTTTTTGGTTATGAGTTTTGGGCTTTTGAATTTAGTTTAAATATACCTTTTTGTTTAGTCAGCATTTGGTTCCTTCACCTCTCTTTGTTTCCTGTTTTTCCAGATTCCTAACACTTTATGATGTCCCTCTGATAACCAGTTTTAAAAGAATCCTGATTGTTTTTTCCCCACACTGTTGTTTTAGAAAATCCCTGGTTTCAGCCTCTATCAAACATTTTGTTTAAGTTGCTGTTTCTTTAAGGCTCCCCACTTCACACACTCCCTCCCTCTGATAGGTCAGTGCTTTCGGGACCTGACAGGGTGGAGCTATGGCCAGACTTTGGTGTTTCAGGCCCACTCACTAATTTTTTACAAACGAATGACCTCATCATTCCAACATGTCCCATGATGATCTCATTGTGTTTTCAGAGCGGGGCATTTTGATCAGATAGATCAGACAGGGATTTCCTCAACATGTGAGGTTTGAAAATCTGCACACCCTCAGTCTGAACATCCAGCTGTGTTTCTATGCTGGAGCTGTGTTTCCTGAACTTCCATTTGGAGCACTGCTTCTTGTACCGTCTAATCAGAAACTTTAGATGTGATTGTTTGATCATAAGCTCTGCTGGAAGGTGTCCTTTTCATTTGCACTTTTGCATAATTCCACTCGCCACAAAAACACAAATTAGACCCACTAAACATGCTAAAAAAATTCACCAAAATTGACACGCACCTCAAAATTGTGTAAAATTGCAATTTGATACAAAACATGACCCCCGACATCCCATAATAAGCTCTCTAATACCGAAAAAACACTCAAAAACACACTAAAATGGCTCTAATATGGGCTAGGAATGTCGTAGAGAGATGAAACCAATGCCAAAATGTTTGTCTCATTGAGACGCACAAAAAATGTTTTCCACCTATCTCGCACAGGAAGCTACGGAAGCGCATTGCATTCACTGGATAAAAAAAAAAATAGACACCTTATCTTGTAATTATGAGATCCTGATCTCGTAATTATGAGATAAGAACTCGTAATTATAAGATAAGATCTCGTAATTATGAGAAAAGATCTCATAATTACGAGATCTTTTCTCATAATTACGAGATCAGGATCTCATAATTACGAGAAAAGCAAAGTGGAAGTTTCTTCTTCGTGGAATATAATACGGAAGTACAGAAGTGTAAATCCTACTGCAGTGATGGAGCTGTCCCAGTGCTATCAGTGGCGTGGCGTCGGGATTTTTTTATTTATTTATTTTTTGAAGAAGCCAAGTGAGACAAAGCCTCTAATCTGTATGATTTTTAGGGAGTGTGGTACATAAAAGACTATGTTGCAGCTTGTATATCGCTATTTCATGTAACGGAGCGACCTGTTAGAGCGCCAAGAGAGCGCTTATTTTCTAGCAGATCAGACAGCAGCAGACTGTGCACTGACTGTCTCATTGAAACACATGGGAGTGCGCAGATGCGCGCGGATAAGATGGAGTGAATCGTCAGCGATCTGTTACTTATAAAGAAAAAGCTCAGGAACATGTCTGTATAAACCTTCACTGTGAGTTATTTGTCTAATTTTTATAGAGAGATGTTCACATTTAATATCAAAATATCACACAAACAATTTGACACAATCTTTTATTATTTTTCGTTTTTCCATTTTTAAAACCAGGACAGAAAATCGTGGATTTTCTGTTTTCCCTTGGTGAAAAAAACAAAACAAAAATGATTAGCCAATCAGATGAGGCTGCGGTCATGACACTGCTCATCTGTGATTGGCCAAGACTGTGTCAAGGGAAGCCACCCTGTCTTTGGCCTCAAACCAATCAAATCACAGTATCGTCATCAACAAGCCACTGAATGAAATCAGGGAGGTTAGCACATTAGCAGTGTGCATGAAGCGGTCGGTTGTGTGTTTGAATGGGCGGTTGAATGAATTAATAAGATGTTTAAGCTAAATCAAGAGGACAATGTACGTGTGTGAATGAGTGAGTGAGGGAAGGGTGTGTGTCGTTGTTCAAAGTAAGTAAAATAAGCGCTCTCTGGGCGCTCTAACACAGGGGTGGGCAATTAATTTTTACCAGGGGCCACATGAGGAACCTGAATTGTGTCAGAGGGCCACCAACTTTCTTCCATCGTAAAATGCTCTAAATTAAATATTTTGAATAGTCGGAACTGATTATCAGAAGAATAAAGCACTCTGTGAATGTTTATATTAGGTGATGTAAAATTGTGGTGTATAGGTCAAGTAGAAAAAAACAAAACAATTATTGAATCCTAAAATGAAAGAGAAAATGTCTTAAGTTTTCGTCTTTGTCAATATGTGTCATACATGAACTCACTTTTACCGATCGAGAGTGCTGGCAGACTGCCAACACTCCTGAATATGGAGGGAAGCTCCCATTTTTTAAACCCTTTCTCCAGCTGTTCTCCTGGCTTGTGATTTCTCCTGATAGTCCCCAAAATTTAAGTATGCTTCTGTGAGCTCTAATATTTTACTAAGTCAAATCAAGTCCTGTACTTGGGCGTTATATCGAAAACTCAGAAACCATCCACCCCCTCTCTCTTAGTTGGTTTGATCCAGAGACGCTGCAGGAGACCTCAGAGACAGAGACAGATAACTTGTTGATGAAGACTTTATCAGAGCCTTAGCTGTTTCCTTTCTTTTTTGGAGAACTTTGACATGACATGTCGTGAGTTAGACTAACGTAGCTCTGCTCTAACGCAGCATCCTCTCCAATCAGGAAAGAGCAGCGTGAATTTTATAGTGAGAAGGCTGACTCTAAAATAGTGAAACGCGTATCGTTGTACTGAAGACAGTGCCGTCGCGTACATGCGCTGCGCGTGTACCAACGGCACTCTCTTGCGGGTTTGTAATAGCACACAGAGGAGGGTGGAGGAGACTGACTGAGCCAGTGAAAGAGAGGGAGAATTCAATCCAAAATATCTTGTTCAGTGCCTGTGATAGATGGAGTTTTAAGACATATGCACCCGCACGAGTTTTATGTTTATGTTTATGATTGGCCTCACACGGGCCGGACAGGGACGTACAAAGGGCCGGATGTGGCCCGCGGGCCGTAGTTTGCCCAGGTCTGCTCTAACAGGTCGCTCTGTTACATGAAATAGCGATATTCAAGCTGCAACATAGTCTTTTATGTACCACACTCCCTAAAAATCATACAGATTAGAGGCTTTGTCTCACTTGGCTTCTTCAAAAAATAAATAAATAAAAAAATCCCCATGCCACGCCACTGATAGCACTGGGACAGCTCCATGACTGCAGTAGGATTTACACTTCTGTACTTCCGTATTATATTCCACGAAGAAGAAACTTCCACTTTGCTTATCTCATAATTACGAGATCAGGATCTCGTAATTACGAGATAAGGTGTCTATTTTTTTTTTAATCCAGTGAATGCAATGCGCTTCCGTAGGAAGCCAGCAATTCGCCTTTCAAAATAAGAATTTGCTGCATTTTACCCTTTCTGCCAAAATTATCTCAGCCGAAACCACAAGTAGTACTGGCTTGAAATTCGCTTACATGACAGACTAGACCCTGCTCTACAAAATGTATTCAGGAATTTGTTATGTATGGCCCTGTTTTTTAAATGGCGAGCCCTCAAAGTCGACACCTGCTCTCAGCTCCCTCCATGTTAACAGATCGCAGAGCAGCCACAGGTGTCACATTTGGGCCTCTAGACAAAAAAGTAAAAGTCGCATAGCTTTGGAAATGACATGGTTCGATTCCTGACAAGATTTCCTACAAGAAATTCATAATTTTACACAGATTAGATCAATATTCTGGCCCACATGATGAGTACTTTGTTAGTTTTGGGAATTTAATCCTCCCTTTGGGCTGCTGCATGCTGTGATGATGTCACACACTAATTAGGAGTTCCATGCAGCTGGTCATGTGACTCAGCAGGGGAAATAATACATTGTATCAACTGTCATAGCACTAAGAGGGCCAGGAAGGGATGAAACTCTGACTGTGGAGGTAAAACAGGTATGACAGACCCGCGAGAGCATCAGAACTCATCCAGCACTGCTTCCACCTTTTTGTAGACATTACTTGCTGAATATTGTGCCATGTATCAGCATCTCTTTCTTAGCTCTGCAGCAGTTCGTGATCATATCACAAGCTCATTTGAAGTCCAGGGCAGCTGCTCACGTGACTAACTTATACAGGGAAAATGCTTTGTTTTTCTCGCACACACATTATAAATGTATTATATATGATACATGTATGACTCCAAACATCCCATAATATGCTCTCAAGTGCCACCTAGGCCCACTAAAATGGCCATAGCGGCCAGTAGGAATGTCCAAGAGGGATGAAACCAATGCCAAAGTGTTGGCCTCATTTTGTTGGACACAGTTGAGGTGAAACCTTGACAGTGGAGGGGAAATAGGTATGACAGATCGGCAGCAGGGACCGTCAAGAGCACAGGGACCCATCCAATTATTACTCCCTCCTCCTGTAAATCACTTATTACAACTTCTAAACATGCTCAAAAACTCACCAAAAGTGGCACACACATTATGAGCACCCAAAATTTTGATATGATACCAAACATGAACCCCAACATCCCATAATGTGCTCTATAAGGCCACCTGGCCACACTAAAACGGCCTTAACAGGGGCTGGGAATGTCGGTCAGAGATCAAACCAACGCCAAAATGTTTGCCTCATTGAGACTCACGGTGTTACAGACCGTGAGGGGGCAGGGGGGACCGGCAAATGCCCAGAGGACCCGTCTAACGCTGCTTGCAGCTTTAATTCTTTTTATTTTGAGTCAGAACAGAGGGAAAAATCAGAACGCTTGTGTTATTACTGGAGGTCAGAGGAGTCATTTTTCATTACTTGTTAAATTTAGTTTAAAAAATCAAAATAGCTGCTATTGAGACAGAACGGTTTAGATGTCGCTCGCCCATGATGACTTTTCATAAAGATCAATAAGAAAAAGGATTTTATTGGATTGGACGACTTCTACTTGCTTTTACTCTGTTCAAGCTGTATATGCATCATGTATCTGATTTGAGATGACTCCATACTTATTTTAAATTTGCTGCACACAGAAAAAAGAACATCTTTAGCCACGGACAAAGGTCTTGGTTGAAAATGGCCATGCATGTTTTAATTCCTAGTGTTGAGTTAGAGAAAGCCAAAACACAGCTGTTAAACGTCTCGTCGCTTCATTACAGCAGGATGCTCAACACACAACAGCGCTAACGTATGGAAAGTATGACAGTATTAAGATAATAAAGAAAAACTTTATTCATTGCTTCTGTGCACATTCACACAAGCTTCCACCCTAGCTCTCCCCTGAGTTAAACAGAGCTTTGAAGTCAGCTTGACGCTCTGTTTGACTTTGAGTTGATTCTCCAAAGGAAGTTTCATAAAGTCATATTTTAATTGGAAACTCAAGACCTCAGTCTCTGTTAATTCTCTGACTTACTAGCTACGCTGTCATGTGATTAAGCTAGTCACAGCGGGCCAGCTACAGAATGTGGCTGGGTTTTTTTCTTAGTAACTGATTAATGGTCATTGCATCATTACAAAAAAACTTGAGGGAGGCCAGATCAGACCTGGTGTCCAAGCAATCACAATCTATGAGCCTTGCTTCAATCTGATTGGCTAATACAGGCTGTTTTTTGCTTTAGGGGAGGCGAGGTGAAGCTGGCCTCTGAACTGACAGACAGGACAGAGGCCATGATGAGGGCTTAAGAAGCAGGGCACTGCTTTGCTCCCCACACTCCAAAAAAGTGCACTGTTTTAACAACAAGGAAATGTCAAAAATGAAAATGATCTCTTGTGGTGAATTTTTTTGTCGCTACATTTTAGCGGGGAAGCCAGGCTTCCCTAACCTGACAAGCCAGACCAACAGTTTCATATATCCGCCATGGAATTATTTCACAAGTCCATCTGGGTAGCAGCTCTTCTGATTTGTTTTCAGAGGCGGGAACTTAAAAAAAAATCAGCAGCTGGTGACTGGACGACCGTTCTGATTAACACACTCACCACGGACCAATCCACATCAAGCCATGGTATGACGTAGCTTATGTGTGCCGCCGCTGCAGAGAAACAATAGACCAACAACTACAGGAACTAAAGAAAAAGCTGTGATAATGGCGTTAAACGACTGCTGCCGTTTTTGTAAAGCCAACTGAAGAATCAAAGGAATGCTGACAAGTACGAAAGTCTGCTGATGTCATGTCTCGTCACTTACGCTGCTCCCGCAGCTCCCACCTCTCTTCCCTGATTGGGCTGGTTAGAATTTAGCCGAGTGAAATCGTTGGTCATTGGAGCCTGACAAGATGGATCTGCAGGATTTCAGAAACTGAATCAGGCAGGTCCGTCTGCTCTGCAAGGTTAAGAATCTTCTGGTGTGAAACTGTTCAATTCATTTTTCTGAAATTTTCTGCAAACAAAATACAAAACACCTCAAGCCACGAAAGAAAATGTAATATTTTTATGTAGTCTATAAATAGAAATGTCTTTTTATAAACGACAATTGTCGGAAACATATGGTTACATGATAAAAGATTTCCAAAAGGATTACTTTCAAACAAAAAGGTAAAGGTTGAACATGTGGACTTTCTTTCAGCTCTCACCCGAGTAGCTTCAGGATATTAACTTCTTGGCTTAGGGGGTCAACATGGCAAAGTTCATGTCCGCTGACAGATGACAAAAGTCACCTATAATTAACAGAGTAGCCATGGAGTCATCCTCCCCTCACACTCCTCTGTCAAATACAGTCTTTTTCATTGAGCTCATTGTGTCTGCTGAGCTGGTTCCAGTGAAATGAACAGTAGCTGATCCGTCATGTTCATGTTTCACTCAGCAGCACGGTTTAACCCATGATTAACATGAGGCCCATGGCTGGAAAACTCCTGCAGTGTTGGAAAAGAACATCACAGACTCCTACAAATCCCAGAGGAGCCCCTTTCATGTGGTGTTTTAAGTGTGTAACTCACATTCTGGCTGCCTGAGTTCACTTCCAGACTCCGTCTCTTGGCTTGGCTTTCATTGCCAAAGTGGTGAATACACACAATGTTCTTCATTAGTCATGCAATTACCCGCAGATGCAGGCTTTGCAGCACATAGACACTCTGCGGCTGGTGGGAATGGAAAAAAACTGGAGATGACTGGAGGTCAGACTTCTTGCACACCTTGAAAATCTGTTTAGCTCAACCGTCTGTTCCTAGTGCCATGGCAACAGCATTAAAAACGCTGAGAAAGCTTCCTGGGTTCCCTCGGACTTTTTCCATCAATACTGTGCAGACAGAAGACAGGTTAATCTCCAGCACCTGGATGCAGGCTGTCAGGCACAAGCATGCACTCGTTTTTACTCAGGCATGAAAAAAATCCTAAGGTTGATCAGATCTTTATGTATCTCAGGTATTTGTGTCATTACACTACTGCTCAGCGTGGTATAGGTACAGAGGTGCAATACATTAGAGGAGCCATGTCCTCTGCTGCTGTGGGTCCACTGGGTTTTCTTAAGTCTAGAGTCAATGTTGCAGAGCACTTCATGCTTCATCCGCTGATGAGCTTTATGGAGACGTTTATTTCATTTTCCAGCAGGACCTGGCTCCTGCACATGGTGCCAACAGATGTTGAGATAACTGTGACATTACCGTCTTTGATTGGTCAGCAAACCCACTGGACCTGACCTGCAGAGAGAATCTATGAGGTATTGTCCTGGAGAGGATGAGAGACACCAGACTCAGTAACATGGACGGGCTGAAGGCTGCAATCAAAGCAAAGCAATTCAAGGTCAATAACACCTCAGCAGAGCTTCAGGCTGATCTCCTCCATGACTCACCACACTGGGACAAGACTTCATTCAAAAGGACCCCAGACCAAGTATTGAGTATATATAAATAAACTGCCTTTCAAGAAAGTCAACATGTCTGTATTCAAAATCCATTCTATCTGTTCATGTTATATTGTAATGTTACCATCTGGTTAGGGATTATGCCTCACAGCTGTTGACAGAACTGATTTTTGACGTTCTGGTTTGGGGGGGGGGGAACCTGCAGAACCTCCTCTCTTTCTCTTTGTACTTCCAGGTTAAAGGGATAGTTCAGTTTTTTTGAAGTGGGGTTGTATGAGCTCTATGTGACCACTAAGGTAAATTAGTGGATGTTTCCCCTGTATTCCTTTCAGTCGCCATCTGTAGCAGCTCCTCTTCTGTGTTCTCCGGTTCATACAGGTATCCTTTTGGTTCCAAAGTGAATGAAACTTCATCGACGCTGTCATAGTCACTCATTTTGAATTTCCTACGCTGCCTCACAATCCTCTGAGTACAAACAAAAGAATTACGATACTTGATCAAACTTACACGAGGCTACAACCGGTGCCCGAAGCATAGCTTGTTTACATTCCCTACAGCTGAAAGGAGGAGGGGGGATGGAGCGCACTAGCGCTGCGCGGAAGGATACATGACCAGTTTGTTAGGTCTGGATAAATGTTTATATTTCCGAAGACTTAATGCACATAAAAAATATTTTGTGTATCGTACTATTAAACTGTGGTATTACTTTTTGATTTGAGTTCTTGTAGCAGAGAAAATAGCCTTCGAATTTGGTACGGTCTGTCCCTGTTAGCGTCTATTTCCTCGTCACCATAGATTACAGTCTGAGTCTTACTGAGGGAGAGGAGACAACTTTGTACTGTATCTAATGTCCTTAGTGGTCACATAGAGCTCATACAACCCCACTTAAAAAAAACTGAACTGTTCCTTTAACAGCAGGTAAGAGCTGTGCTGCAGGTGACCTCGTGGTAGCTGATTTAACAATTCACGTACTTAAATGTTTTGATCCTAGGATTGTGTTTCGTGTGGGGGTGTGCAGAGTTTAGGCAAATTTGAAGTGCTGACTATTCATGCATCATGATTACTAGTGAAGTGTTGTGAGGTTGTGAACAGTCAGGGTATAGTAGTAGTATAGTATAGAGTATAGTATAGTTTGTAGCACTTATCATTCCTGCAAAGATTCTCAAGCTGTTTTCAGTGGCTAACGTATGTTTTTTGTCACAGTTTTCCACTGTTGCCTTGTTCATTTTGCTGTTCTTTTTGTTTGTTCTTCTGGTGTTCTTGTTTCTTCTTCTTCTTTGGTTAGCACCTTTGGTTAGCTTTAAGTCTCTTTGGTTTAGCTTTACTTTAGCTATCTTTTAGAGGAGTCCTGTTTTGTTGTACTTAAATTAGTGTTTCTTTTAGGCCTCAGCTTTGGGTTTAGTTTTTCTTTGTTTAAGGAGACGCTACACAGTAACAGTTTGCACAGATACACAGCTTAGGAACAGTTTGCACAGAGTCTCTGCTCAGTAACAGTCTAGGAGGCCATGGCTGTGACTGCCCAGATTATTTGGTCAGGTTTTTCTTGTTTGTTTTTGTCATAATAAGTGCAGTTTTATTCTCCAGTAGAGTTTTATTTTAATGTAATTCCTTATTTTCTTTTGTTTGGTTATTAGTTTAACATAATGTGCCTACCAGGCACAGTGCAGTGTTTTTCAGGTTATGACCTCTCAAGTGTTTCTACATTTGTGTATTTATTGGTGAAGTAATAAGTCATTGTATTTTAAAGAAATTATCTTTTTATTGTGAAAAAAAAAACTTTGTATTTGTATTTGTCCAAAAAATACATACCTTTGTATTCATTTGTAGAAGTTACCCGTGTCTTAAAGAGGAAGAGGATTCTTTGGGTAAGGTGGGATTGTTGGTTTGTGATCATTTCTAACAGCAGAAGTTACACTTATTTACTGATCTACCAAGGTTTGTGTTTGTAACTGAGAGGCATCAGCCAACCACAGTGTCTAATAAACTTTTCAGCATTATTTGAACTTTTTGTGATGCACCTGTATATGTCAGGGCACTACCCCATCTGGACTTCCTGACAGAGAATGAAAACTGCATACCATCAAATACAGAACAGAATAGAATAGAATGGAATACAACAGACGTTATTTAAATTTTGCTGTGCCACCCTGAATGCAGAAGAACAAAACAAACAAACAAACAAACAAAAAATCAACACGTACAACAAAGCATACATATGGCAGCATTTATTCATGAATAATTCACTATAAGCCTTTGACGACAACATGTTTAAAGCATGTGTCCGTCCTGCTGAGGCAGATGGCAAGCAACGATGTTAGGCAAGGATCATTTTAGGGCTCACTTTTATCACCACAAGAGATTGGGTAACTCCTCAGAGAGCCAGGTATCAAATGACACCTCAGGTCATTTTACAGTGCAAAGGCACAAGTCATTGTTTTCCCAAGATGGATGACATGGTGTTAAGGAAGGTATGAGCCTCTGGTGACAGAAGCTAGCTGAGTTGTCAGCAGGTTCATACTGACAGCTCATCTCTGAAGAGTTCAAGGCTCTTGGAAGAAGTAATTTGTGATGGATGGTTGAATTGGTACCCAAATGCAAAAGCAGAGACTGAGGAAGCGTTTACTGAGATGCACTTATCCCTCATTGAGTCGATGTAGCTGCTGCATGACTTCACACCTGTCATTGGGCTTTGGAGACCTCAGTGTTTGGTCTGCGCACTGCAGTCAGGGCTACATTTCTGAAATTCTGTGAAACTCTTTTTTTTTAAATGGCTGTTTGTGAAGCCCCTGTTAAATCATGTTGTTTATAACCGATGTGAGGGAAGCATGGAGCGAGAGATCAACAGGCAGATCAGTGCGGCGTCTGCAGTAATGTGGACTCTGCACAGGTCTGTCGTGGTGAAGAGGGAGCTGAGCCGGAAGGCAAAGCTCTCTATTTACCGGGCGATCTTCGTTCCCACCCTCACCTGTGGTCATGAGCTTTGGGTAGTGACTGAAAGAACAAAATACAAGCGGCCGAAATGAGCTTCCTCTGTAGGGTGGCCGGGCTCTCCCTTAGAGATAGGGCGAGAAGCTCAGCTATCCAGGAGTAGAATCACTGCTCCTCTGCATTGAGAGGAGCCAGATGAGGTGGCTCGGGCATCTGATGAGGATGCCTCCAGGACACCACCCTGGTGAGGTGTTCAGGGCACATTCTTCCAGGAGGAGATCCCGGGGCAGACCCAGGACACGCTGGGGAGACTACCTCTCTCGGCTCGGCTTGGATGGATAGTCATATTGGAGGTGTGTCTGACGTGCTTCTCCTTTACAGCACACTTTTTAGAGTTACCCAGCACACCTGTGTCCAGAGGAGTGAAGCCACTGAAACTCCTGCACTTTCACACTCTTTTGGCTGCCCTCCACTTATCCACAGAGCCTTTTGGTTCCATGTTAGCTGAATCTGCCCATTTGTCACGTTTGCATCTCACAACACTCGCTGCGTTTAAATGCAGTCAGTCACCCTTTCATAATATTAGCTACAACTTGGTTGTGCACGGCCATGTAAACACCAATAACCCTTTGAAAACCGGGATATGCTCATATTCTGGTTTTTAAGAACCTGAAAATCCCCCTGGGTTCCTCCTTTCCTAACCTGAGTATTTGGTCATGTATATGACAATCAGGATGTCCCCATCCAAAGGAACATTAATTTGTGTTCTGTACATGTTCTGTTAGCAAGGAATCCTAGTCTTTGAGTACTGAGTGTCCTGGGGACTCTGGTGGAAGCGGGTAGCATGGATGTGGATGGCACAGCTCTGGCTCTGTTTCCAATTTCTTCATGTTCTCGCCTTTGATTATTGAGAAAATTGACAAATAACAGTGTCAAGTGGTGGTGGGTCAGTACCTGCATCAATGAGCAAATGAAGGCAACTGCTACCTGCTCAGGGCTGTTCATTATCCACTGTGGGGCTGCTGTTGTTGTTGCTACTGTTGCTATGGATACAGGGAGAAGCGGAAATGATAGGTATCACGTCATGATGTTCTCAGTGCGTTGAGAGGTTGTTTATGCGTTGCTGAATGTTTCAGAAACAGTCATATTGTCCTTGAATGCTGACCTTGTGTAAGATGTAACATATCCACTGTGAACCTTCAATGTTGAAACAGCAAAGTTGGAAGAAGCTGTGCCATTGGCGGATTTAAACAAGCTGTAAACAAGCAGTTTCAGGTGCTTCCGGTTACACTGACTGGAGCTTCCGGGCGCATTGAATTTATTTTTCACTCACACCAACACACACATACACACACACACACACACACACACACACACACACACACACACACACACACACACACACACACACACACACACACACACACAAGATTAGTAGTGGAAGTTTACACAGACATGAAAGCTATTACCCCCTGTGTGAAAGGTGGTCCGTGTAAATACTGGATGTGTGCTTGTGTACAGGTTTTCAGTGTGTGAAAATGTTTATTGTGTATGTATCCATTGTTAGTGTGTGTGCATGAACAGTTGTGTGTGCATACTTTTTTGTGTGTATATATACCCATTACCAGTTTGTGTAAATATTCAGTGTGTGAGTGCGTGCAGTTGTGTGTGCATATCTTTAGTGTGTATGTGCCTATTGTTGGTGTGTGCATGCAGCTTTTAATGTGTTTAGCCCTTTTTTTTCACAGTGTGTAAGAAACCATTATCATTGTGAGTGTGTGTAAACTGTGGGTGTATGTACAGATTTTGGGCGTTTTTTTTCCTTGTTTCAGTCTATGTGTGCCAATCATCAGTGTGTGTGTGAATCCATTGTGAGTGTATGTGCAAGTTTTTGATGCGTTTTGTCCTAAACAGCCTCCCATATCTTTCTGTAAACACAAACACAGCCTTCAAAGTCTCTGCCTATTTCATCAACAAAAACAAAACAAAACAAAAAAAGAACTAAACAAAAAAATGACCATGAAACAAAAACATTACAAAGTATTTAGTGGAGCTTTTAACTGCTTTGACTCACGTGGATTTACACACACCCTTCACTCAGACACATCACAGACGCCTGATTTTGCTGACTTTTACATCTCATTTTGTGAAAATTCAATTCGATGTTGTAATTTGGTCTAATTAGGTCTGATAAAGTATCACTTAAATGTTGTCCCCTGTGTTTTTCCTCTGCCTCTTTTCTAATCTTTTGAGCTGGGTTATGAAAATGCCTGAGATGTTTCTGGCGCACCTGCAGCCAGTCTCAAGCATACACTGAAGAAACAACTTTTTTTTAATTTAGGACTTTTGCATCAGCTTTGATTTCCAAGGCTGGTGGCTGGTGGGTGTCAGGCAGAAGCCACAGCACAAATGCAAAGAGCAAAAACTTGAATGCAAAAACTACAACACAACAGAAGTACAGCCACAAGGTAAGTCAAGAGGACAGTAAACCTAACAGACACAGAAAAGTTTTTAAAGTTCGTAAATGATTTTCTTTTTAACTTCATCAACTTAAAGCTTCGTAGGGGTCTCACCTTGTAATATCCTTCATAGTACTTATATTTCTTTATTTGCCAGAAAAATATGTCAACTTATATTTACCTTTATGAATCAATAACATTGACTTAATAGCTATATATGAAAGTAAAAAGAAAAAAACAATTATTTACTTATTTTCACAACTCTTCTGTGTGCGTTAGAATAAATATCCTTCTGTTGTGGCTGTACTTGCAAATTTTGTGGTTTTTGTATTTGTGTTGTAGCTTTTGTATTCGTCTGACACCTACCAACCACTGTAGACACTTGTTTAAAATGTAGAATTCCAGATTGAACCTTTGATAGAGCTGAAGCTGTAAACTCAGGAACTCCAAAGGATAAAAAAACCTGCTGCATCATTAACTGCAAGAAAGCACATCTAATTTTTCCCTCACTGTCAGCATGATGATAAAGCTGGCTTTTGTAAGGTTATTTAGTCATTAATGTAGTTATTGGGAGAAAAGAACTGTAATGTTTTTTGGCATGGGGACAGTTTTAGGCTAATGAAGAGTTAAGTGGTATTCAAAAGCCCTGCAGCTGTTTGAGATTTATCCATAATGTGCAAGTGTACAAGTAGAATTTCAAAATAAAGCTTTGAGATGACTTCTTGATTTTTATTTTCAGTTTGGTTCTGCAATGAAAGTAATTGTAGACTGGAATAAGTCAGAATAATCAGGTTAGACAAAGAGTACCCACTGGTTCTCCAGCTATATGCTCTAATGTATAAATGTTAATGACCATTATAATGGGTTTCCATGAATTGTATTGTGTAAACATGAACCTTTGCTTCTCTTATTATCCACCACTCCGTTTTTAGTATAGAAATGTGTTGCTCCTGTCTCTGCTCAGCCTTCTTTACTCAACAATGAGACCTCTGTCTCCAAATCATCTTTGTGTGCACTTTAAACTTTAAGTCAAAAACAAAATATGAAAAGCAGCTACAAAATTTACTGCACCTTTATTTGATTCACAGTCACAGATCTTCCTGATTAAGTTGTGCAACTTAAAGTTTTCTTTGTAACTCCACACTCCAATGTGCTGAAAAGGGATCATGGCTGTAGCTCCAGCACTCTAAGTGCTTGATTGAATTTGACAATGGAGTTCAGCCAAGTCCTTCTTGTACAAATTCAAGTTGCAGTCACACTTTGCTACATGAAGAAAAAATGAATGTTTTTTTTTTAAAGGCACAGGATACTCGTGCCAAAAAGAAAATCAGTCATTGCTCAGGACGAAGGGGTCTTAGAGTCTGGATTGTACAAGAAGAAAACATCTAGACCCCAAATTACACTGGCTTTAAGGTCTTCACTTTCAATAAGCCAAAGCCCTTCAGTTCAAGCTTCATATTTATTTTAGTGGGCTAATTTCAGTACACCGTTCAGGCTGATGTCAACCTTCAACGTCATCCAAGACATTTAAGAAAACTGAAGAAAAAATGAAAAGTACAGCAAAACAAAGTTTCTCTGAGCATCAACAAGTTTCACAAATTGAAGAGTGAGCTCAAACCAGATCACAGGAAATGTTTGAGATTCAACGTGGTGACAGGGAGGCGTACAATAACATAGCCCCCCCTCTTTTTTTAAATGGAAATCACTGGAAGCACAAAAAGGCAGACAGCAGCAGGTTTAAAACACCTGGATGGCAGCAGAGTTCTGTAGTTTTTCCCAGATTGTGGAACAGCACCTGGCCTTTCTCACACACTGATGCAGAAGCAGCGTTCATCAATACATCAGTAGTAATGGAGTTGAGTCAGTGCAGAGGTCTAAACCAGGCTCAGGCCCACCTTGGGATCATGAACTGGTGTCACGAGCTTTGCTATCATAAGCTATCCTGTGTTTAGCTGCACTGTAAAAGACAACATCGACTTCATGAAAAATATTAAATGAACCTAACTCACTTTTCATCTGAATTTTATTGGCTCTCATTTTGAACAAGTAATGGTAACTAGAAGTTGAAAAGTTGGGAAACTTAGTTTTTCTGAGTTGGGTCAAAAAAAAAAAAAAAAAAAAAAAAAATCAGCTAGATGTTTTTATATGATCAGTCCACACATGCTGCTGTAGTCATTTCCAGAACATTTGTGGGAAAGTCGACATACACTGGAAAAAACAAAGTTGGTCCAACTTACACAAAAATACTTTTTTTTTTAAAACTGTTTTAAGCTGCACTAACAAAAATAAATAAATAATATAAAAGTCACATGTGCTTAGAAATTTGATTCATTTCAAATCATCACCTTATATAAATCCAACTCTAAATATCAAGCTTACCTAAACCATTTACACTACATTTCAAAATTAGCCAAAATAGCATGAAAATCCAATCAAACATTTCATTTATTAATATACAAATCATTTGGCATACTGTAGAAGTTAAAAGGACAAGACCCCTGTGCCAAACCTATAATGTTTTACAGTGTGAGCTAAAGAAAACTTTTACTTGTGGGGTTTTTACTTTAGACTAGCCAGCCATTCAGTATTGAAACTAAAATCTGGGAAATGAGTCACCTAAGTACAAATTTTCAGCACTCAACCAGCAAAAACTTTTAGTTCCACATTTATTTTGAACTTTCATCTAATGCTTTGTGCATCTGGACTGTTTCTATCCAAACAAACCGTGTCATTGTGCAAACCAAGTTTTACCAGCTGGGGGAGAGATCTTCTGAGATCATTTTTATCAACACTGAGGAACACAGTTATAGATTCAGTGCATCTCCTCTTTGTGCTGTAAAGACAAAGACTCAGTTTAGAATAACTCAGCTGTTCCCTAGATATGTTTTAAACCTCTAATGTTCTTCCTCTGCACGCTGGCAGCCATGTTCTTATAAAGCCTGAATTCTTTAGATGGTTTTATAACTGTCAGTACATTCATCCCTTTGAGATCGCTTTGCGGTTGGCTTCCGGGAGGCTTGGTTCTGTCTGTCTCTCTCTGGTCTGGACTTACAGGCTTTATTTTCATTGCTGGAAGCTGGATCCTCTGAGGGATTGGGCCTCTTGCTGGGGCTGTGTTTTCCTTGTCATCGGCTTCTGTTTTCTTTAGAGGCCTCATGCCCGTGCTGATAGTGCTGCAGTAGCATGAGGTGAAAAGTTTCCCCACCTGAGTGACATTTGTGGGGAAAAACAAACGAATCCCTCCTGCAGCGGTGAACCCCTGCATGGTTTTCATTATCACTCCTTGGATTCTGAACCTTGGATTTATGAGCTCGGTTAAAGCCTGGATGGACTGCTCCACAAATGTCTCTGCTCTGTCAAATGAAGGCCTGTTATTTGTGATACAGAGACATGTAAATCATGTTCAGTGGTCCAGTGATCCAGGCTGTCTCATACAGATCTCCAGGCAGGCTCCTTCATGGCAACACTGCCTGATACTCTGCAGATGTTTGTAAACATCGAGAGACTAAGGTCTAACTTCATCTGGGCAGACCCCCCCCCCAACAGGCAGCAACGTTAAGGAAACTCTCTCTCTCTCTCCCTGTGTGTGTGTGTGTGTGTGTGTGTGTGTGTGTGTGTGTGTGTGTGTGTGTCTTGATAAGCTGATCCTCAGTTCTCAGCTGTTGTTGTACATGGTGTGTCTAAGGAGAACGTTTAGTATCATGAACACCCAGGTACAGAGGAAGCTTGAGCCCAAGGGAGACACCAGGTTTCTGTTTGGGGTCTCAAGCAGAAAAAGTTTTGGAACCCATATTCTACGGCCTCCCCTTTAGGGACCTTAAAAAGCACAGTACCTCCCAGACTCAGCCGCCCCATGACTCCTCCACTCCTGCTCCTGAGGACACATCACGCCCATCCCTCTGCACTTCAGCTCCCTGGCTAGCACTAAATCAACGTCAAGATCCTGCTCATCTCCTACAAAGCCCTCAATAACCTCAGATCTTATGACGCCAACTTCCTGACCCCCATCATGAGGACCAAACACCACACCGCAACAGAACCTTCTAATATGCCACCCCAACCCTCCCTTCAAACATCACTCACTCATCACATTCACTCCAAACGTTTTTAAAAAATCATATTTAATACCCATGTTTTCAAAACCCTTTCCAGGACCTGAGCCCCACCATCAAAACCTCTCATTCTGTTTTTGTTCTCTCTGTTATGTATCTGTATTTCTGTACTTCAGTTGCTGTAGCCTGTCTGCTTCAAGGTTGGATGTGTTGTGTGTTCAGAGATGGTCTTCTGCGGACTTTGGCTCAAACCAGTTGTTCTTCGAGTTCCTGTTGTCTTTCTACACTCAAAAACGGCACTAGGCAGGTCTTTGGATTAATTTAAATAAAACAAGTTCATGAAACACAACAAGATCATATTCCTCATGAGAACATTATTTATAGGGTAGATGTAACATATTAAAGTACACTAAAAAACAAACAAACAAAAAAAACCCACTTTGGATGAACTCAATTAAATTGTGAGCAGGATTTCCATCCAATAAATATTTGTAGCCCCAGCTCAAAAATAAGTACATACGCTGTTCCATGATATGTGCACAGACAGCATATCTCATATCCACTGCGTTGCCTCCTCACTCATGGTTACTCAGCAAAATGTAAAGAAGCATGTTTTTCTGAAGTGTGGTTACAGAAAATATTAGGATCATTGTCCTTTATCAAAAAATCCAACCAGGTTTTGTTTTTTTTATGGGATCAATCTCAGGGTAGTTTTTAGCTTGCTTAGATTTACGGTTAATCATAGTGGTTTGAGTTGGACAAATATATGGTGCCCAGTGGCATAATGGTCAGTGCTGCAGCCTCACAGCGAGATGGTCATTGGTTTGATTCCCAACCGGGTCGGTGGGCCTTTCTGTGTGGAGTTTGCATGTTCTCCCTGTGCATGCGTGGGTTCTCTCCAGGTACTCCGGCTTCCTGTTCAAAAACATGCTCGTCAGGTCAATTGGTCACTCTAAATTGTCCATGGGTGTGTGCTTGAAAGGTTGTCTGTCTATGAGTCAGCCCTGTGGTCGAGTGGCAACCAGTCCAAGGTGTACCCGCCTTTCACCCAGACAGCTGGGATAGACTCCAGGATAAGTGGTATGGAAAATTAAAGAATGAATGAGCTACGGTAATTTCATCTTGACTGTATTTTTTATCATTAAGTCGGACCAACTCATTTCTGTTATACGCATGGATGTACTAAGTTTGAGTTTGGGCCTGAAAATATCTATTGGATGGAAAACCTGCCCACAATTTAATTGAGTACATCCAAAGAGTTATTTTTTTCTCTTCTGACCAAGACATTTATACCCGGAGACCTGCTGCTCTCTGGGTATTAGCTCTGTTTGGGACTATTCTCTTTAAATACTCAGACCAGCAACTATGCCCCATTTTGAATCCCTTTGAAACTCCCTTTTTTCTCTGTTCTGAGTTTCAGTTTGAACTACAGCAGCTCTTCTTCACCATGTCTACATGACTAAACACAGTGTCCTTTTGCCATGTGGTTGGTTGATCAGATGTAATTAAACAAGGTCATAGGGTACAATCTGATCAGTCTGCAAAGAGAAACGAGCTGTTTGTCCAACAGCAAAGCATATACCACTTTTAACTGGCTTTATAGCAAAAAATCAAACAAACAAACAAAAAAACAACTAAGTTTTTCTTTTTTTTTTCCTTTTTTTTTTTTTTTTTTACATATTTTTTGGGGCCTAACTGGTCACTTTGACTGTTGCAGGTTATAATAAAAAGTGGCGTGTGGAAACGGTTCCAGCCATCAAACTCGCTGTGAGGATTTCTCAAACGTTGCTCCAGTCAGAGGCCTGTGGACAGGCAGCATGCTGGGCTTTGTAGTAAAAACTAAAAATGGTTCACTCTGGCTCTTAATCACCGCCTTGACGTTAACAGCTACACTAAAGATGCCAGGATGAGCTGTGGCTGTCAAGCTCACTCTTAACTTTCAATGTCACAACTACTGGTTTCCTTAGGAGGACAGCATTCCCGTCTTTTTTGCTGCCTGTCACAGGATTGAGGACAGTATTCAAGCGTTTCAAGCCCTCCCAGAGACTTTGATCATCCCTGTTCAAAGACTGGTGCACGGTGAGCACCTGGATCTTTCTCTCAGTTTACAAGACACAACTATGTGGCAGAAATGATAATAATGGTTATTACTTCCAGCCACTGGGACATGAAAGGTGGATGTTTACAGGGAGTGAGGGCAGCTAAACACGTCTATGAAATTACAGAACAAAAATGGTGAAAGGATTTACAGCAGGTTACGGAGAAGGTGGTAAGAAACAAGTACAAGCAACTATTTACACCAGTTTAAGTCTCTCACATCAGAAATCAATGAAGTGCCTGTCTTACTGGAGCTAACTGTCTGCAGTCATCACAAAGCCAGGTGCTTTCTCTTTCTTGTTTTAAGACTGTCAGAAATTTCACTTAGGAACTCAGTGGCTCTAGAAACTCACTTGACTAACAAATATGGACAGATTCAGTAATCAAAGCTTCAGCAGCACTTTATTCCTTTCTGCCATCCTTTCTGCCTCTATGTAATGGTGAAGCTTTCAGCCTGGATGTGCTTCTCAGGGCATCCCAGACTGAATGTGTGGAAATGTGTAGAACAAATCACTGGCATAGATTCAGGGCGTTTGCCAAACTCCCTCTCCCCTTTTATCCCTCTAACGTATCTGTGGCAGCTTTATAAGAGCAGCCTCTCCAGATGCTTTTTATTGCTGCTTTAAAACCGTCGCAGCCTCAGCTAACTGCATTTACCAGTGTAGCAGGGTGAAGAACATATTTCAATTAACAGCGACCCCTGTGCCTCTACAGAGGTTTGAGTTCAGTAATTAAAAGATCTTTGACATCGACCCCTTCAGTCAAATCAATTTTCAGAGGTGGGACCGTGTAAATTGCTGTCATTCTAGAGATCCCTGTGGAGCCATGGAAGGGGCCCTAACAGTGTTAGTGAGGAGGACAAAGAAGATACAGGGCATGGACAACAGAGGGGCTGCAGTACTGACTGAAACAGGGATGTCCCAGAGGAGCAGACTGCTTATTAAGTGGACATTACCACAGTGACATCACCCATCGGTCCATGGACTGTAATGATGCATCCATTTCATCTGAGCCATCGTTATCGCGGTTTCTTTGGAGCCAGATACGACCATATTTTAGCTCCAGATATACTGGAGAGAAGTTCCCTGACAAATATTGTCAGCAGGGCTTGACAGTAACACTCGCTAACCCACCAAATGCGAGCAAATTCTAGCTGTGGCGGGTAACACTGTCACTCCTACCAGCCACTTTGGCGGGTTGAATTGTCTGAAACACCTGAGGGCACCTGAAATACTAAAGCTTTTGTAATATGCGATAAAGACACTGCAACTCCCATGAGCACTGCCTGCACACACTGCTAGCTCATTGGTCCATTTGCAAAGTCTTCTGCTGACAGGCACCCAGAATCATAGTCTCCAGCCTCCGTCTTGGACACCATGACAGCTCCTGGTGTTTAGCACCTGGTAACGTGATTTAAAAGTTCACTTGCATCTATTTGCTCTCTTTTGTCAACAGATTCCGGGGTCTAAGTCACAAACTAGCACCAAAACTCCAGTAACTTTTTTTTGTAGCGAGGACGTTCATCTGATGGAGCTCATTTAAGCTCTCAAGCACCGCTAACACCGGCAACACTCACCTAAGGGAGTGGAGGAGAGGAAGAGAGGAGCACACGGAGAGGAGAGAAACTGGTGAGGAGCTGAAGGAACAATATTTAAAAATCCTAATATGCAAACATTTATCAAAGTTAAATGTAAAAAGTTCACTCTGGAAATATTGTAAATAAACCAAATCATTCTAAATAAATAAAACTTATTGTCCATTGTGACTCATGTATGTTATTTTTATCTTCATGACACATTTTTGACCGATACATCTTCAAAAAAATGCGTGATTATACTCCAGAGTGACTTATAGTCCAGAAAGTATGGTACTCAGTTTATTGTTTATTATTTATTGTAAATAAATATTTAAGCACACAGTGTTTCTTGCTAGATTTTTTTTCAATTTAGTTTTTATCTTTTCAATTAATCTTCAACCTTCACAACTTTCATTAAATGCAATAATAAACTCCTCCTTTTATTACTTTATTTTAATAGTCTGCATATTTTCATATCAAAGAGCACAACTGTTTCAGAGTAGTCTTTATTTGAGTGCGCACAGGGTCATTTACATTTAAAAAGCTTGTAAATCTATTTCAAGTAAACTTTACCATGTCATCACCCGCTTTCATCATATTAAACATAATTATCCAACAACACAATTGTGGCTAATGAAAATGCTGAGTGGCTAGTAACTCTGGGAAACCACTAGCCACAGTGGCTGGTGAGCTAAAAATTTAACATCAAGCCCTGATTGTCAGGGTAAAACCCGGAGACTTTTATGTCTCCAACAACATTGAGCAAGCACAGGAGCTCCTGAACAGTGTGGAGCTAGAGCATGCCAAGGTTGGCCTTAGGCTAAATGCCAAGTAAACCAAGGTCATCACCTGCAACATCTCTCCTGAGCATCAACCACTGACTACGATCAGTGGGGCTGTGCAGGAAGAGGTTGAGGACTTCAAGTTCCTTGGCTCATGGATCAGCTCAACCGAGCAGGACCTAAAAGTGAGGAAAGCACTAGCATGGAAGGCGCTGAACGGCATGACCTGTGTATGAAGCTCCACCCTACCCCCCCAAATCAAACTGAGCTTCTTTTTCACTACAGTGGAATCTGTTCTACTCTATGGCATGGATGCTGGTCTTTAAACGGGTGCTACACCAGGATGCTGCGTGCAGTACTGAACATCAGCAAGGACTCACATGTACCCAACAATATGCTGTACAAAGGAATTCCAAGGGTGAGCGACAAAGTAGCTGCCAGGAGGATGAGACCTGCAGGACACTGCCAAAGGCATAGAGAACTGCCAGCTAGAGAGAGAGATGTAGGGTTGCCAACTGTCCCGTATTAGCCGGGACGTCCCGTATTTGAGCCAAAAGAGGCGTGTCCCGTACAGGACGTTTTTTGTCCCAGCTGCATAGGTAAAGGCAAGATGCATATATTTTTTCTCTTAGTGCGCCATGCATTGTGTCTCTGGCTGCCTGCCTGCATGGCCAGCTGTACACTACGGGCACTAGGACCGCTCAGTTGACAGGTAGGCAGCCACAGGTTCAACTTATGGCTGCAGCACTTACATGCTTGTCCTTTTCTTTACTTGATTTTACAGCTAAGGCAGATTTCTATAATTGCAGCCATGAAAATAGAAAATCCCCTTTCTCCCCTTTGTATTCACTTATCCGTCTATTTATTTATTCATGTATTTATTTAGTTATTTATTCTTAAGTATTATTATTATTATTATGGTTATTATTATTATTAATAATAATAATATTAATAATAATAATAATAATAATAATAATAATTTTAATATTTTACTTATTTTTTGCTTATCCACTTGGCCATTTGAGTACAGGGAACTCATTGTTATGTTGAAGAGCAGTCTGAGATGATTCCAGCTTTATGACATGGAGCGTTATCCTGCTGGAAGTAGCATCAGAAGATGGGTACACTGTGCTCATAAAGGGATGGACATGGTCAGCAACAATACTCAGGTAGGCTGTGGACTTTAAACCATGCTCAGTTGGTACTAAGGGGCCCAACGTGAGCCAAGAAAATATCCCCCACACCATTACACCACCACCACCAGCCTGAACCTTTGCTTGCTTTGCATGCTTTCATGCTGTTGATGCCAAATTCTGACCCTACCATCTGAATGTGGAGCAGAAATCCAGACTCATCAGACCAGACAACGTTTTTCCAATCTTCTATTGTCCAGTTTTGGTGTTGCTGTGTGAATTGTAGCCTCAGTTTCCTGTTCTTAGCTGACAGGAGGGTCACCCGGTGTGGTTTTCTGCTGCTGTAGCCCATCTGCCTCAAGGTTGGACGTGTTGTGTTCAGAGATGCTCCTCTGCAGACCTCGGTTGCAAGGACTGGTTATTTGAGTTACTGTTGCCTTTTTATCAGGTGGAACCAATCAACAAGGCATTTTATATGTGTGTGAAAGAGTACTTACAATGGGGAAAATAAGTATTGAACGCATCAACTTTTTTCTCATCACGTTTATTTCCAAAGCTGCAATTCAAACAAAATTTCTCCCAGACATTGGTATTAACCTAAATAATCCACACATGAAAAGAAATCATGACATTCAAGTCTATAAATAATAATTATGTAGAATTAAGTATGATAACACAGGAAAAAAGTATTGAACACACCGTGGAAAGGCTGCATACTTTGGCAAGGAAATGCACCATACCACCTGAAATCTGTCAGTAATTATTACTTGAACTTCCAATTAGTGCAAACCAACATTAGCTGGGCGAGAGCAAATTGATGGTCGTATAAAAAAGGTTGTTTTTTGGCACCAAGCAGTTAAATACCACACCTCATGATGGGTAAAGGCAAAGAGCTCTTTGGTGACATTTGCAACCTGATTGTTGCTCAGCATCAGAATGGAACTGGTTACAGACTTATATCAAAGCACCTGAATATTCCAGTCAGCACCACTGGGGCCATTATTCGCAAGTGGAAGAAGCACCACCTTACCATCAACAGGCCACGCACAGGAGCTCCTTGAAGATTTCTGACCAGGGAGTCAGAAAGATAGTCAGAAGACTACTCAACGAGCCAAGGACCACCCTGAAAGTGTTCCAGAAAGACTTGGAGGCAGCAGGTACAATTGTTACAGAGAAAACAATAGGCAATGCACTCCACTGCCATGGCCTCTATGGACGCTCAGCTTGCAAGACTCCATTCCTCAAGAAAAGACATGTTGAAGCTGGTTTAAAGTTTGCTAAACAGCATCTTGACAAGCCTGTAGAATACTGGGAGAATGTTGTCTGGTCAGATGAGACCAAAACTGAACTTTTCAGCTGTCATACTACACACCATGTTTGGAGGAGAAATGGCACTGCACATCAGCCAAAAAACACTACACCAACAGTGAAGTTTGGAGGTGGAAGCATCATGGCATGGGGTTGTTTCTCATCTCATGGTGTTGGCAAACTTCATATAATTGACGGAGCAATGAATGGAGCCATGTATGGGGAAATTCTTGATCTGAATCTGCTGCCAGCCACCAGGATGATGAAGATGAGACATGGCTGGACCTTCCAGCAGGACAACCATCCAAAGCACACGGCAAAAATGGTTTCAAAAAAAGAAAATCAATCTGTTAGAATGGCCTAGTCAATCACCTGACTTAAATCCATGAACATTAGTGGAAAGAACAAAAGAAAAGGGTTCACCAGAGGACACCAAAGAATATTCCAGATTTAAAGACAATCTGTGCAGAGGAATGGGCCAAAATCACACCTGAGCAGTGTGGGCCATTAGTTCAAACATACAAGAAGCTTCTGGAAGCTGTCATTGCAAACAAAGGCTTCTCCACTTAGTATTAGATGAGTCTCAGCGTTTTCAATACTTTTTTCCTGTAATATCATACTTAATTTCCCATAATCATTATTTATGGACCTGAACGTTGTGATTTCTTTTCATGTGTGGATTATTTGAGTTAATACCAATGTCTGGTTTGTTTGAATAAAAGCCATCTTTGAAAATAAATGTGATGAGAAAAAAGTTGACGCGTTCAATACTTATTTCCCCCACTATATATATTATTATTGCCATTTAAGTGTTCTCATTGCTGAGACTGCTGGGGATTAAGTTCTAGAAAAAAACCAACGAAAACAGCATTGAAAAAAAAGATATACCCGTATTTGGTAGAGAGAAAAGAGCTGGGAATAAGGGAGACGTTAATTTTGCAGGGCTGTCAGGTTCAGCTGGTATGGACTTTGTATTATTCACTCAAACATTGAGGCAAGTTTTAAAACCTCTTTTGTGCAACATAACAACACTGAAAAATACAAACCCATGCACCACATGTCCTCACTTGTTTTAATAAAGACCCCTCAACTGCTTCCCAGCATCTGTCTGCTCTTGGGTCCAAGCTTAACTATTGGTAGCCAGACTGAAACAGATTTCACATGTAAACAATGTGGCCATGGTCACATGTGGGATCTCCAGACAAAGACAGGAGAAAAGTAGTAAAAATATCGCTGAAGCCACGAAAAGTTTGGTGTCCATGACCAACAATGAACCATACAAAGTGATGATCCACTCCAAATACAAAGATGATGAAAAAGAGATGAAAAAATTACAAGAAACAGACAAAAAAGAGAGAGCTGCTGCAAAAGGCAGCCATAGCCAACAGGGCGGCGCCTAGCAACCTGGATTATAACCTGGATAACCTGAACTGCTCTGAGGCAGCTCATGGCCAGAGGGCCCTGGAGCTAAACCCTGAACCTTCTGTTTTAGAGACAATAATGCACAAGAAGGGAATTCTTCACTTCCTTTTTGAGATTATAATGTTGCAACAAGCATTGAAATGTATGTGGAGACATATTGCAACAGTGTTATTTGAATAAACAAAGTTTACAGTTGATCCTCATTAAGCTGGAAAAACAAAGCCAGTGCAAAAGAAAATGGATGTGTGAGTGCAGTTAAGATGAAGCGCATGTTTCACTGCAGCCCTGCACAGTTGAGTTGAACAATCAGTTTCTATAAATCAGCTGCTGCAGCTGTTGGCAGCAGGGGAGAGGTGGTGCCGCTTCACACCAAAGAATTTAATTAGCTCTTGAAAACGGATTTATGTGCCATTTCAGCTGGTTTTCCACCATACTAAGAGTGGAGCTGAGCAGTTACATGAAATATAACCCCTCCAGAAAATGTTTGCCCCAACAGTGAAGTAGTAGTCACATCAGCTTTAAAACCCACAACTCAGGGATGAGAAAAGTGGTGGTAAAGGGATGATTTATGGTTGGTGTGGGGCTAAAAGGCAGCGACATGGCACATTGCTCTCCATAAACATACAGGGAGTGGTAACGGCGCTGAAGTCGCCTCATGTTAATGCTTGATGATTTCCTGCATGTCTGTGGCTCACCACACAACCAGGAGGCCAGAGCTAAGCACAAAGGCCCTCTGTCCTCTGAGATCCTTTATCACCTAGACCAAGATAAACCTCTTCAGGCCTTCAGGGAGCTGCTCAGGGACCCCGGTGGGGGTCTCCGTTCGACACACTCACTGAGATACTGTTCTCCAGATGTTCTGTTTGCTACACAGACTGTAAATTATGACATAATGCAGAGGAAGCACCCCTTAGGGAAACATCACCTCTGTAGAACAATGACTCTTTTGAGAACTGGAGGGCAAACCTCAAATGTCGCTCGTGCAAATAAAGAGATGGAGGGAGTTCTAACAATAAACTGTCTGAAACATGTCCATGTGGGGGGGTCATGAACATGAAGCATCAACTGCTCTGAATCTGCACAGAGGACTGATTGTGAAGACATCTGTGAAAATGCTCTCCTCACTGAGTTAAACTCTTACATTCAGTCACATTTGCAGTAGTTTTCCAGTTTTGATGCTGCTCAAAAGAAGCTCCGTTCTCATGACATCAGTTCCTAAAGAAAATGTTTTTTTCTGTGATTAATGAAGCTCCCTGTTATTGGTCAGCCACAGTTTTGCCCATGCTCATTATCCAGATCTGTGCATCTACCACAGAGTGGAAAGTCAAAGTCATTCTTTGGATCCTAAAACCAAATCCGCGTAAAGTGGAAACATTTTTAAACAAAGTGAAAACTTGGGCAAACTTTTTCAGCAATGTAGTTCTCTTTTTTTTTTCCAATAATGATGGTGATGATGATAATGATGATAACCTTTCACAAGACTTTTGAGGAACGAAGAGTATGTTCACATAAGCCTGGGCAAATTTATGGCCCGGTTTCACAGACAAGACTTAAGCCTAGTCCAAGACTAAAATGTAGTTTGAACTGGTTTAACATTAAGTCACTTGCACAGATTAATCATAAAATAGTCATAGATTTTGTCTGTTCTGGATTAAACAAAGCCAATTTCAAGACGGTGGTTTAGAGCTACTCCGGGACTAAATTGAAGCTTAAATTAATCCTGCAAAGAGGCAGCTTTAACTTCAGCTTAGTGCCTTTAGTTCCCTTAGTTTGTGAAAGGGAGCACACAAGTGGTTTGGGAGCATGGAGTATTTGGAATATTCAAATGAAGAACAATATCTGCTGCAGATCGGAGTAATCCATTGAATCAGTCTGATGAAATGACTTTCCAAGACCGCTTTCGTGTGTACAAAGAAGACGTAACGGAGATATTATCAGTTGGAACAAAAGTTAAACAACCAGTTTTAGAAAAGTACAACACTGTAACCCCAGACTGGGTGATGGTATCCTCTCCCACATTAGTGACCTTTTTTTCCTCTTGCCTCTCACGGCTCCTGTAAATCAGTGCACTCACCAGTAGCTGTCTGACTGACGTCATGGTTTAACTATGCTTTGATGCTCCTGGTGGGCTGAATCCGGAGGAGCCGAGGTAACTCCTGACTTCTTGCTTTGTAGGGGAGGCCCTGCATGCTGACCTGTGGTTGGCCCAGGATGTGTCTGGGGAGGAGATCACATGTGGTAAAAACAGATACACAGAGCAACATGATGACTCATTTTTTACTCGTGACAGCTTTTTAAAGTTGGGATATTTTCCCATCACAGTGGGAACCCCCTGAGACGGGGTAAGTCCTGTCAGACGATTGATATGGCTCTGGTATCCTCTGCTACCTCTGTTTTTCCGTTCAAAAAGTTAATGACTTTTTAATCTGTAACGTCCAGCTGCAGTGGTGTGCACGGGGTGGGGGGTGGGGGTGGGCAGCTCATCTTGCCCTACTTGTTGAAAAATGTGCACTAAAGTGTCCTCTCGGGGGCAAAGACATGTGCTCAAGTGCCCTCTTTTGAGCCAAGTGTGCTGAAGTTTCCAAAATACAAACTGCCAAATACCAAAATCAATTCTCTAAAAGGCCATCTTGGGTGAAAAAAACCCCACATTTGGCTGGTTAAAACATGATAAAGAGCACTCTCTGGATTTAAAAAGTGTGCTGAATTACCCTCCTTGAAACTAAAGCACACACTAAAGTGCCCTCCTGAGTCAAAACTTGCAGTAAAGTGCCCTGCTGGTTGGAAAAACACTTAAAAGTGCCCTCATGGGTGGCAAAAAACATGTGTTGAAGTTCTGTGAATAACATGCAGCATTTTGTGCCCTCTTTAATGACAAGAATGTGATGTAAGTGCCTTTTTGGTTATGATTCTGTTTGGTTTTGTTGTAGGGTTTATGTTTTGTTCTGCTTTTCCTCCTCCCCCTTCCCTTTCCGTTCTTTCACCTGTAGGTATGTGAGTGGCAGGGGGTGTGGCTGGCTTCTCCTCTCAGCAGCAGAGGCACACCTTGCTCCACTCAATTAATCTACTTTCCTATAAAAGCCTGGTCTTCACTTCACTGCTCTGCCAGATAATTCCGTTCTCCTGAGTAGTTTCTCAACCTTCGTTCTTGTGGACCTTCAAATTGCACTTCGCTGTCAATTTTTTTGTGTTTTCTGCGTTCTTGGTTCTTACCTGTGTTTTTTTGTGCGCAGATGTTCCTGGGTGCCTCGCTGTGCTTTTTCGTTCGTCTATGTTCCTGCAGTCCTCTGGGGATTCTCATCCAGCCAGCCAGCTCCCTGCCTTCACTGCCTGATTTTTGATTTATTAAAGACTTCTGTTTTTTGGACTTCACTTACCTGTGTCAGTCTCTGCTTTGGGGTCAGTTTGAACTAGACCTTATCATTTTTTTCTGGCACTGCCCTTAAAAAAATTTGTGCACACCACTGTCCACTTGTATGTTTCATCTCTTTTGTATATTTTCATTACAGCACCTGGCCAGGACTCCCTTGTATGAGATCTCAGAGAGGCTTTCTTGAACAACATCACCACCTTGGACAATATCAAGGGATCCCAAGACGTTCCCAGGCCAGGGGATGTGAAGATGTAGTCTCCCCAGTGTGTCCTGGGTCTGCCCCGGGGTCTCCTCCCGGTGGCACGTTCCCCAAACACCTCACCAGGCATCCAGGAGGCATCCTTATCGAATGCCCAAGCCACCTCATCTGGCTCCTCTCAACACGGGGGAGCAGCAGCTCTACTCTGAGCTCCTCTTGTACCTGCGATCTTGTTCTTTCGGTCACTACCCAAAGCTCATGACCATAGCTGAGGGTGGGAACAAAGATCGACCGATAAACAGAGAGCTTTGCCTTCCGGCTCAGCTCCCTCTTCACCACGACAGACCTGTGCAGAGTCCACATCATTACTGCATACGCTGCACCGATCCACCTGCCGATCTCTCGCTCCATCCTTCCCTCACTCGTGAACAAGACCCCGAGATACGTAAACTCCTCCACTTGGGGCAGGATCTCATCCCAGAGAGGGCACTCCAGTCTTTTCCGGCTGAGGACCATGGACTCGGATTTGGAGGTGCTGATTCTCATCCCAGCCACTTCACACTCGGCTGCGAACCGCTCCAGAGAGAGTTGAAGGTCACGGCTTGATGAAGCCAACAGCACCACATCATCTGCAAAAAGCAGTGATCCAATCCTGAGGTCACCAAACCGGACCCCCTCGACACCCTGGCTGCACCTAAAAATTCTGTACATAATTCCACTATTTACTAAAGTCCACTATTTCTAGCTCGATCTTCTCAACCTTGTGCACCAGCTCAGGCTCCTTCCCGCCAGAGAGGTGACATTCCCAACTCACACTGCACCTGACCCATATGGCCCCTCCTGCAGGTGGTGAGCCCACGGGAAGGGGGTCCCATGTTTCCTCTTCTTTGCCCAGCTGGGCCCCATGGGAGCAGGCCGGACCACCAGGCGCTCGCCATCGAGCCCCACCACCAGGCCTGGCTCCAGGAGGGGGCTTGGGTGACCCATGTGCAGGCAAGGGCAACCTAGAACACATTGTTGTTTCTCATCATAGGGGTCTGTGTGAGCTACATTTTGTCTGATCCCTCCCCTAGGACCTGTTTGCCATGGGAGAGCCGACCAGGGGCATAAAACCCCCGACAATTCAGCTCCTAGGATCATTGGGACACGCAAACCCCTCCACCACGATAAGGTGGTAACTCACTCATGGAGGGGATGGCATTCTTTCATTTTCGTATTATCAGGAAAATCAGACACATCTTGTCTCAGAGTGATGCAGAGAAACTAGTCCATGCTTTCGTTTCTTCTAGGTTGGATCTGGCTGTCCTAATAAGTCTATGAGGACTCTGGTTCCGAACTCAGCAGCTCAGTGACACACAGGACTCCAGTTTCCCTCTCTCCTCTCCTCTCCGTCTAACTTCTAGTTTTAATGTCCCGTTATAGTTACTGACCATACACCTCTGTGGGAGGCTGAGTATGTTTTGTAGGTTCCTTTGGATCAGTAATGTGGACCTATAAGTTTCACTTAAACTATCGCCACAAAGGCAAACTACAGAATGTGTGGTGGGTTTGTGTGTGTGTGTGTGTGTGTGTGTGTGTGTGTGTCCTTCTCTCAAACTCACTCCCTCTCCTTCTCTCTTACACCCCCCCACCTCAAGGGAGCAAGGGAAGGAAAGAGCAAGGGAAAGGAAGTTGCTCCTCTCTATAGCAACTTGCTAAATGCGGCAAAGTCCTGAAAGCATAGTGGGTTAAGATGAGATCAGAATAAAATAAACAAATTGATTGATTGAGAATGTGCATCTTAAGGGGAATATTCCTGGTAAAATTACATTTAAATAAGATAAATAAAATCACGTGTTGTCTGCCACTTGAAGGCTCTCTGGCTCAAGCTGACACCTCTTTAGACTCAATTAAACCAACACATGGCCATTAGGACAGATGAGTTTTCACTTTGGCCAGGCTAACAGGGAAGGTCTAATTGCATTCTGATTTGGCTGTTAGTGTTAAAATAGGGTCGAAGAGACGAAAGTAAAACTGGTGATTTATCCCAGCGAATGAGTCAGGTCAGGCACTGGGACCAGTTTCAGAACCTCCCCATACACTCCTGTCTAAAGGCTAATGGAGCCATTAACCAACCACTTCTTTTCATCCATTTAATTGCTACCATTAATCAAAATTAAATCTCCTTCTTGCACCAGAGCAGAACCAGAGAGCTGATACACCCTCAGTTACTGTCTTAGACCCCCATGTCCCACCATGTCTCTGATAAGGTTTAGGGCTTTTAGAGTCTGAAATACAGACACGGTTGCTGGCCAGTTCCTCCTTTAAAACTGTTTGGAGGAACAAGATTTTAAAAGCCAGAATGATGCAAGACTGTGACGTGTGTGTGTGTGTGTGTGTGTGTGTGTGTGTGTGTGTGTGTGTGTGTGTGTGTGTTTGCATCTTCATTTTAAACCACAACCCAACACAGAAGCCCATTGGTTAAACTAAGGCAAGTAATAGTCATAAAAAAATAAAATAAAATTACAAAAGAGGTCTCGATCTCACTGGGTTTTCAAAAAAAAAAAAAAAAAAAAGCAGAATGAGAGAAACTCAGTTGTTTTCAAAGATCCAGTTTTAAGTCAAAATAAGTTTCAATCAGTGGCTATTGCTCTATGAGCTTCAGTTCCTTGACTGACCAGCAGCCTCCACTGGTTTCAATAGATGATTTACAGTCCACCTCATTTTGGCAATGGACGCAGTGTTTAGCTTCATTCATTCATTCATTCATTCATTCATTCATTCATTCATTCATTCATTCATTCATTTATTTATTCATTCAATAACTTTGCACAATCCACTTTCAAAAACTCTAGAATCAGATCTATAGTCGCTTTAAAATTGATAGACATTCTTGTTCTTGTTTTGCACAGTCAAAGAGATGGATGGACGTACTTGTTCTTATTTTTCACAGTTTTTTCCCATCTATCTATCTATCTATCTATCTATCTATCTATCTATCTATCTATCTATCTATCTATCTATCTATCTATCTATCTATCTATCTATCTATCTACCTATCTATCTATCTATCTATCTATACTACCATCCACCCATCCATCAAAAACACATTTTCTACATGAGCTCCTGTTAAAAAGTAGACAAGTTGTGTGTGGTTTTTTTTTCTCTAGTGCCCCATTCCACAGCAGCACACTCCAAACTCATAGCCCTGGAAGTTCCACCAGCCTGTTCCACCAGAGTTCAGGAGGTCAACAACAACAAAAAAAATCTTCTTCCTCTTCAACAACAATCGCTGACCTCTTCTCGTACCATAAAACCAACATTTGCCCTCTGCCTTCTTCTCTGCCTGCCTTCCAGGTAGATTTCAGGACCGGCATCCAAGCTTGTTAATCTGCCTTTTGCTCTTTCTGTTGTAAATCTACTGTAGACAAACATGGATGTTTATTATGTCTGCTATAAGTGAGACCCACAGTGATATATATATTAAAAGCTTTATATAACTTAATTAAAGGAAATCAAAAGTTTAATGGGGATTATTGTACACTTTTTTTCAGGATACTTTCCATACATATATAAACATATCTCATATCCAACGCTTCAGCTCACCCAAATGCTGCCTACTTTTACACACTGCACCTTTAAGTTACCTCACTCTACTACTCTCCATTGTACTACATATTACAAAGCAAACATATAATGCCTCATTCTCTAAGAGGTTTTTTTTTGTCTGTTTAGTTTTGTGAGGTTTATTCTTTAAAAACTGAAAGTACAGAGGCTTGAAAAAAATGTTGATGAGATTTATTATTTGCTCTTAATTTTAGATTTGCTTCCTGGTGACCATCAGGGGTTTGACATAAAGTGTGTCACATGAAACATCTTTGCCTTCCCATGTTCTTGATGATGTTGCAAGGAAAATAGCATCAAAGACTCATAGGTAAGTAACTGTAAACCAGTTGAAGTCACAGTACAGTCTTAAAGCTGCTTTGGATCAACTGCTGTTGCTCACACATTTGTTTGTGATGCCAGCAATACTTGCTCTCCATATTACCAATATTTGAGTAATTAAGGAACAATCCTGGTTTATATTTCTCACTAAAAACATCTCCAGAAGCAGAGAAGAGTTTTCTAGCACACCTTCATGGTTCAACTCTTTAAGCCCTGGCCTCTTTTTTTGGTCTGCTAGAAAAATGTCATACCCAAATTGAATGAGTTTATCTCTGCATCTAAAAAAATATTTTTGAATCATTCTTGTGTTACAATATAGGGCAAACTTGTGAAATGTGCTTAGAGGTATCAGTTTTGGTGTTCATGTAACTGGCTCAGAGAAATAACTCAAGTTTTACTCAAACACAAAGAACGTTTAGTTGAAGTATGACATCACAGCGTTTGTAGCTGAGTTTCTCCTGTTTAATCCGATGAGCAACATGACTATATTTATAGGTGTTAAGTGCTTCATTTTATGCTTTGTGTTGCCGTGCGACTACAAAGTCCTCCAGTTGGGGGACCTTTAAGCAAGAGAGGCTAGGGTTGTTTTGAAAAGGGAGAAAAAAAGTCACATTAAGTAATGTGAGTTACTTTAAAAAAATGTTGCTCCCAAGGTTTTTGTTATTTCTAATTTAAATAAAAATCTTATAGTGTGATTGCAGATGCTGTGTAAAATATCATGACTCCTGTTCTTCAACTGATGATGAAATCCAAAGACATGCCATACCATGGTTCAACCTTTTAGCTGATAGGGGATGTTCAACACCACTCATTTAAAAAAAATAAATAAATAAAATAAAAGGAAAAAATTCTTTCCAGTGTTTATTGACCCTAGAATGATACTGAACTTAAGAATTATAGAGTGGCTTTAAATATGTTTCTTTTTTTCCAAAGTGTTAATCACATCAGATTTTTATTTATGAAGACACACTGGTCATAAAAGTCTTTAGGCTTATAAATATATCAAAAAGCTTTATTGTCATTACACACTGTGGTACAACAACATTTTTTTTTTTTAAAAATGCAGATTTTTGGTCAGTGTGATGTTGGATTACGTTTATGTTTCTATTTTTGGAAAGATGAGCGGTTTTATAGAAGGGCTCTGAAATGGGTCTACAGCAAATTAACAACTGAATAAACAGAATTAAAGTCAGAACCAGAGAAACCCTGATTCACACAGATCCAGTCCAGATCCAGTGCCAGGTAAGTTGCCTCATGTGCAAATCCGGGTAGGTTCTGGGCCAGAGCTGGACCGGATCAGTGATCCTTATCCTGTCTGGATCCATCCAGCTGTGCAAGTGGACTCTAATCGTGCGGATCCGTTCCGGACCTTATGATGCGTCTATCACACCTGTGGACCATGTTCTCAATCAGAAGCTTACAATGGCCCAGGTTGGTTAAAGGATGCAGCCAAAAGCTGGGAGAACAACTGTGTCCTCAATCATTCAGACTTTTTGTGACAGAGAAGATCTTTGTTGTGATGTGGATGAGAATTTGTGGCCCAGCATACAGGAACATAGGGAAGTGTATGAAGACTGCACTGCTTTGTAATTCCCAGAGCACTGTATGAACAGTTTTCCCTAAAGAGAGTGTTCACATTTCCCCTTTTTTTTTTTTTTTTTGTGCTATGCAGCGCCTTCTTCTCCTTTCTGTATCAGTAGTCACATTTACGTGGACCCAAATATTCCGTTTGCATTCGGTTTATTTGCTCAAAGAGAAAGAATTTAACCTTTGTGCACACGTCATTCCTAAAGAAAAGTGCCAATCCGAATGGACATTTAGTCGGTTTCACAGGGGTGGAATATTCCTTTCCCCAAACCGATTGAGGTTTCATGTATCCACTCAAATGGAAAGTTGTCAGGGTGCGTTCTTTCAGTGCATGCTCAGATATGAAATAAGACGCAACTGGAGACGTTCCTCAACTTTAAAAATGGCCGCGAGCCGTCAGGACTGGACTGCTGTGGAAAGTTTGTTTTTGATCCAAGCGTTGAAAGAAATAAACATAATATCAAGACTGGACGGACGACAAACTCGGAATATGGAGTATTGCAACACCGTGATAAACAAACTGTCGTCCTCCAGCTTTGATAAATCTCGTGATGTTTACGTTTTTCTGCGCATGCCCCATTGACTATTCTGTTTGATTACAGCGGCGCATGTAGACCAGAGATTGGAATATTCCTTTCCATGTATACTGGTGTTTTTGGAAAAGTCATTCAGAAATATTCCATTCGGAAAGACGAAAAACTCCTCATGTGGCTAATGATGGGGTCAGTCAACAAATTACAGCACAAACAGTGAAAGAGAAAATGTCAGTTTTGTCCAGTCCTCTGTAATCAATCTCCCACAGACACCATGATGTAACTCACAGTTTACAATTATTCTCATCAAAACTTGGAGAGAAATCCTTTTCATCCCAAATGTGTTCACTATATATTGACCAAATTTAGAGTTTATTCAATTAAAACCTGAGGACAAATTTGCTCCAATATGCTGATCAGCAAAATTGTATTTTCCCACCAATATAGTTAATAAATGAAAAAAAATCATTTCGAATAATTATAAAAAATAATTAATTAAAGTAAAATAATCAATTAAAAAATGTTGCAAATAAGATAATATTATATATACACCTTTATTTGTCAATGTACAATGGGGAAATTTACATTGTTACAGCAGCAAATGTAAAACATTTCAGTGAAAAACATTACAACAAAAATATATCAAATAGAATAACTCTGAAAAAAGTATATAAGATAAGATAAGATAAGATAAGACATACTTTATTAATCCCCGGAGGGAAATTCAAGTTGTTTGGGCTCTCTTCCAAGCAAAGAATTGTACACTCTGATGGCTGCAGGGAGGAATGATCTTCGGTACCTCTCGGTCCTGCAGCGCACAGAGGTAAGACGTCCAAATCTGCTGATCCTCTGGACTATGATGTTGTGAAGTGGGTGATCAGAGTGACGGATGATGGCCTCCACTTTCTTCTGTGTATACCTCTCCACCACAGCCTCCAGTGAGTCCAAACTGGATCCAACCACGGAACTAGCTCTCTTCACCAGTTTTTCCAGTCGCCTCTTGTCCTTCTGCTTTAAACTATTTCCCCAGCAGACTGCACCATAAAACAAAGCACATATATAGCATAACATAAAAGTGAATGCTCTTCTGAAAGGGGTGGGATGTGTTGTCCATCAGAGATGACGGCTTGGCCATCGATCCACTGTCAGCCACCACCTCCACAGGGTCCAGAGGGTCCAGAGGGCAGCCCAGGACTGAGCTAGCCTTCTTTACCAGTCTGCTCAGTCCTGTTCTCCTTTGTCTGCTCTGCCGGCAGCAGGTGAAATCCCTCCCATGTGATCTTGGTGTCCTGTGTTAGCTGCATTAAGCATGTCTGTCAGTAGCATTATGCTACTCTGCCTTCTGGTATTCGCTCTGTCGCTGGGTTAGCATGGCTAGCTCGTCCATCTTACTGGAGATAGAGCCTAACCATGATAACCGCAGATGTAAGGACAGGTCAATGTCATGTCTTCTTAGCTCACACAGTACCAGTAGTACCAACATGTTGTCCTCACCTCCTTCTCCTCAGCTTACGTCATCAGACCTAACACTGATTGGCATTGACATGCTACTGGCTGCCAACTGCTGATCTTATGCAAAACAACGCTACCGTGGTACATGTATAATCTGCAGACAAACACAGTACGGGTTTTGTGCGTCTTGCAAGGCCCATGTAAACTTTGATAACCACTGTCAATGTGTTAAGTGCACACACATAATCAATTTGAATACGACCAAGAGAAACTCTGGGACAGGTTCGCTCAAATATGTACACATGACATGCACACAAAATTTCACTCATGTACCATGTACCAAAAGTAGCTGGAGGGGCTCTATGGAGCACATACGTCAGCATGCTGCCACCTCTAAACAGGTGATTCATCTGGATGTAGAACGAAAGAATGATAATCCTCACCCAGCATGGTCTCCACTGACCCTGGTCAGCTGATGAAGTTACCCTGTAAGAGGACTGGGGATAAATCTAGTTACTTATCCACATCTTTGAGGAACAAAAAAAAATTTTTTGTTTTTATTTTTTTAACATGCTGCTGAGCATTTTGTCAGCATGAAGTCTGTCCTCACACTGACTCAACCTGTGCAGCCAGGTGTTGGAGGGTGGGAGGAGAATGCGGAGCATCTGGGAGCAGTCGTTTTGGCTTGTGACGGTTATGTTGATACTTCCCCCTCTATTAGGCTTATTTCCTTTGGACTTTTTCTTACACCTGCTTGTTTCTACCACACACTCTGGGAGAAATGGCAACACTTGAGCCTCTGCCAAAAAAGTGTCTGAAGAAAACTTGCTTCATTGGAAAGTCTTCCGTGAGGAGGCAAACCATGGCAACAATAAAGTGTACAAAAAAAACCAAAATACTTTTACAATTTGTTGCCAACAAAGTGGTCATTTGTGTACTAATCTATTTAAGTTTGTGTTGCAAATGTTGCTGTCTCACTCCCTAACAACTGTGTTAAAGCCCCATCTCCACCAAGTGGTCCAGTGCTTAGTAGATTTTTTTGGTACTTGTACCTTCATGAGTATCCTTTTCAAATGTGCAATTTTACTCATACTTAAGTACAATTTACGCCATGTAATCTACTTCATTACTTTAAAAATCAAGTTCCCACTGAGTATGCCCACCATCTGAATCAGTATTTAAACCTTCCTTCGGCATACTGGAGCCAATAAGGCTGTCCAATCACGACCACGCCAATAACGTAAGGAAGGAAAACGCAGCCACCGCAAGCACAGGTGTCAGGAGGTGAAATACCAACACAACAGAGTTGATACTCCAGTTGATACTGGACAAGTTCCCGTGGCCATACCCGGAAGAGTTTTTCATGTACAGAGGGAGAAAAGGAGACTGCCTCCAGATGCATCAGTTATTCCAAGTGCTTTCCATCCGTCTAAGATGTCGAATGAGCTGTTATTAAATCTCCATGTCAGAATAAGTTACACACATTGAACTACCCAATCTAATTAAGGTCTCACTCTCTGTATTAATCAATCAATTACTCAGTCTATCTTTAGGCATTCATGTCTTGGGTAGTTTTATGTGTTAATGTGAGTACCCTTCTTGAATCTTGCTGTCAAACTCTCAAACCCATGCCACTGAAGCATCGTGCAAATGGTGATGGGATCACAAGTTATGATTGGTTGCAGGTTTTTCTGCAACACTGGCAACATTTTCTTTTTTTAAGTGGAAACATTGTGCATGCGTGTTCATGCATAATCAATATTTAATTTATTTTCTTGACACAGATATACAGATTACAGAATTATAATAGTTTTTCTGCAATGATTCAAAATTTGTTTACACTTGTGACTTAATACAGCAATACAGTATATCTGCAAAATTTAACTACATTTTTCCCTCATTAATAATATTAAAAGTAGCTTATCTACAGAGGAAACATCCATCACAGATTGAGCAGCACCATGACATCACTCTAACAGTAACATGTCCTCAAATCACGCTGAACGTCTGCTACTGACAACACAATAGAAAATCCCTCATTGAAAAAGTAATTAATGCTCTGAGTAGATTTAGAAAAGAGTACTTTTACTTGAGTATCATTTTAACACCAGTACTTTTACTGGTAATTTAGTACAATTTAAGCAATGTAGCAGTACTTGTACTGGAGTGCACATTTTTAGTACTCTTTCCACCTCTGGGTACAGGTTGGATCAGTAAAGCCTGATCCTGTTTGTGTTTCCACTGCCCTTCATGGTAGACAGCGTATAAGCCGGATGCTGATAGCTGCGTCAGCTATTTAATAGTGTGATGCCATAGCAGTGACACAATGTACCACGCTAATAAATCCAACGAAGAAGAAAAACACAACTAAGTAAACTGGCTCACACAGGAAGTGATGAATTTTTTGACCAACCAACGGACTGTAGTGTTTCTGGCTCCACCTTCTGGAGTTGGATCAGTATGCCTGACACCCCAACAGAAGGATACCAAAAAGTGGGATAGTACAGGTTGGTAATTTAGAGATCTGTTCCAGGTTTTAGTCAAAGGAAACAACACAAAATGCGTGTTGTACAGAGACAAACTGAACTGAACCACTTGGTGGAAACAGGACTTTAGACCCAAGTAGTGAAAAGGTGGTTTGAAGCTATGCTTGCTGGGTTGGAGCTCTTTTTCTGTTGAGAAGTGACATCACTGCTAAGCCCCAATCCTCTGTTTTACTTCATAATTCATAATTCATGTAAACACCTTTTTGCTGTTCGCAAACATTAGTTTTTGGGGATGCTTTGAACTCAGGAGAAATGTTGTCTTTCAGTCACCCATAGACAGGACACAACACTATGACTAAGAACTTGCAAAAAATCCCCATTCTATGGGTGCAGGGGTCTATCTCAGAGACTATTGAACACAGATAAAGATCTGGAAAATTAGGCCTGATGTAGACAACCAATGGGCATTTCACATGTACAGTCTAGACTAGTCTTGTACTTCACTTGCTTTGGAGAAGGATGAATACCTCCAGGCACACTCTTTTTTTTTTTCAAGCTCTTTAATCTGGAGCACACAAAGCCCTCCAGCTGGGTCAGTTTATTGTCTGACACACAGCCATGCCAAAACATGGAGTTACTCATAAAACTGTGTCATCCAGCATCAGTCAAATGCTCCAGAAAGGCTTTATTACAGTTAACGGAGCAATAACTGGTTTAGGAGGGGCAGGCTGGGATTATTGGAAACACAGACACATGGAGAAACACATGGGGCTGAGTTACAACAGGAAACAATGAAAGATGTATTTGTTACTGTGAATGAGTAAAACCATTAACCCCAACCTCCAATAAAGAGGACCACGTGATCGCTTCTCTAACAGATCCCTGTGACAGTGCTAACAAGATGCTATTAGAGACTATCTGTGCTCAGCTGGTTTCAGAAAGGCCCTTTAACAGTTTTATACACTTTCATTATTTTAATTAAAGGGGCATCATTTTCAAACATTGATAAAACTTTTTAAAGTATTGATGGAAAGTCTCACCCCTGGTGCCTCACTCCCTGGGTTTCCAGCTGAGGTGTGGACTTGCCAGGACCACCACAAAAGGAAGACTCCCCGGAGGAACACTGTAAAATGTGATTGCTGTTCTGACATTTTATTTGAAGTCAGTATGACAAAAGATTACTAAAGTTGTTGGCATCTAGGGTGACCAGGTGTCCCGCTTTGTGCAGGACTGCACAGCATTTTAATCACTTTTCCCTCATGGCGTAAATTGAGACGATGTCCCGCATTTGATCGGCTCTTGCGCTCCAAAATGAAGGCAGTCTCCTTTCTGAGAGCATGACTTTCATCCAAAAGCTGCTTGTGTCCGCTGTCAAATCAATATCAACGTGCATGCGGCATCAGGAGCTTATCAATCTGCCACCTGCGTCCTCTTTACCACCACCCACTGACACGAAAAACAAAGGTAAAAGCCTTGAACACCAAAATTCAGATGTTGGTGGAAAAACATGAATCTTGATCCAATATTTCTCCACTGAGCATAGAAGTGAGTATGATGTGAAGCAACACACATGGAAAGGCTGTATACTTTGGCAAGGAAATGCACCATACCACCTGAAATCTGTCAGTAATTTTTACTTGAACTTCCAATTAGTGCAAACCAACATCAGCTGGGCCAGAGCAAATTGATGGTCCTATAAAAAAGGTTGTTTTTTGGCACCAAGCAGTTAAATACCACAAACCTCATGATGGGTAAAGGCAAAGAGCTGTTTGGTGACATTTGCAACCTGATTGTTGCTCAGCATCAGAATGGAACTGGTTACAGACTTATATCAAAGCACCTGAATATTCCAGTCAGCACCACTGGGGCCATTATTCGCAAGTGGAAGAAGCACCACCTTACCATCAACAGGCCACGCACAGGAGCTCCTTGCAAGATTTCTGACCAGGGGGTCAGAAAGATAGTCAGAAGAGTACTCAACGAGCCAAGGACCACCCTGAAAGTGTTCCAGAAAGACTTGGAGGCAGCAGGTACAACTGTTACAGAGAAAACAATAGGAAATGTACTCCACCGCCATGGCCTCTATGGACGCTCAGCCTGCAAGACTCCATTCCTCAAGAAAAGACATGTTGAAGCTGGTTTAAAGTTTGCTAAACAGCATCTTGACAAGCCTGTAGAATACTGGGAGAATGTTGGCTGGCTCAGATGAGACCAAAACTGAACTTTTCAGCTGTCATACAACAGACCATGTTTGGAGGAGACATGGCTCTGCACATCAGCCAAAAAGCACTATACCAACAGTGAAGTTTGGAGGTGGAAGCATCATGGCATGGGGTTGTTTCTCATCTCATGGTGTTGGCAAACTTCATATAATTGACGGAGCAATAAATGGAGCCATGTATGGGGAAATTCTTGATTTGAATCTGCTGCCATCCACCAGGATGATGAAGATGAGACATGGCTGGACCTTCCAGCAGAACAACAATCCAAAACACACGGCAAAGTTGACTCTCAAATGTTTTTTTTTTTAAAAAGAAGATCAATCTTTTAGAATGGCCTAGTCAATCACCTGACTTAAATCTAATTTAACATTTGTGGAAAGAACTAAAGAAAAGGGTTCACCAGAAGGCATCGAAGAATATTCAAGAATTAAAGACAATCAGTGCAGAGGACTGGGCCAAAATCCCACCTGAGAGATAATGGGCAATAACTTGATAGAGCAGTGGAGTCTTGTTGGTTTTCATGTCATGATAAGCTTGGCCTTGATAGAAATATTAATGTTTCAGATGGATAAATGGATATTATTTAGAAATTTAGCCCAGGTTTCAGCATTGAAGTAACGTGTCCCACATTGTCCCACATTGTCCTGCACAAACACACCCCTTGTCCCTCGTTCGGATTGTAAGCACCTAATCACCCTAGCATCATCTCAACTACATAATGTTTTTCAACTTAAAAAGTCTGTGTCCAAATGAATCAGGAATGCATGTCAACTTGTCAATGAAGGTATTTGGGTGGGAGTGGGAATTAAACACGCCTATGTCATCATGTTTCTGTGAGTGTTACCCAGATGCATTGTGGGCATTTTATTTCCTTTAATTTTGTTTTGTTTTATTTTATTTTATTTTATTTTATTTTTAAGATGTAAGGTTGTTTGTGTTTTTTAATATTGTCAATGAATTTCATTTGAGTATGAGTTTAAATTTTTGGCACTTGAAAGCAGAGTTTTCTTCAGTTCACTGTCACAAGTTACTGTAAACTGTCAAATCCAGTTGTGTTTAAATACACAACTGTAAAAAAATATATATACTGTAAACAAAAAGTAAAATACTGGCAAACCTGCTGCCAGTACTTCACCATTGTTTGACATCAACTGTTGACGAGTTAGGGTTCAGACAGACAAAGTCATTCCCATGGAGCATTAACAGCTGGTCTGTGTCATTTAGAACACAGACAGCCTGTACTCTCTTATCTGAACTTACATTTTAAAGTTAACCTATCAAATGGTTTTGTGTTAACTACACATTTAAGGCTACTGTCATGACATATGTTGTCAAAACACAGTCCTTTTCAATTTGACAGCTTAAAATGAATGATCTACTTTACTTGGAAATTTTGAGGCAATTGGTTTCCCAAGTTCTTTGAAATAAAAAAAAAAAATTACAGTGCAACCTTACCAAGTGCCAAACTCCCTCAACTGACTCCTTTTTTGATGCAGAAAGTTTGACCTGAGAAAAACTTAACAGCTCTCAAGTCCTTCAGTCACCCCCACCAGCCACCAAATGCCCGTTGAACTTGTCTTCCTGTTGTGATTGGTCTTTGACAGCAGAGATAGTTGTGAGTATGTGTGCGCATGCACAATTTTCATCTTTTCTCCATCTATGGAGCTTTACAGCAGAACACAGTCAACACATTGCAACAGAAACTTGAATTTGTGCAGGAAGCGTCTATCTTTCAGAGAGCCCTGTAGGCTACAGGTGTGTCTCAACATAGACGTCTCCTTTGGGAAAGTGTAAAGCTTTTATTTGCGTGTTTTTTTAGACTTTTGATGCTTTGTAGTTTGGTGTTTGGCCAGAGGGGACAGATGACTGACGCACTGGAATCATGGCCCCTCACTCATGGTTTATAAATAGAAGGTATCCTTTATTTTTATCAGGATTCTTTGTGCCATATCAGCTGGGCGGTGATGTCAGAGGGTTCGGGGAAGCCCTGGGTCTGCAGCAGTCTAAGCTGGTGGAACAAAGCCATGCTGGTGGGGGCTGATGGGGAAGAGGGAGGGGGTGGAAACCCAGCTGTCTGCCTCACAGTGCCACTATTGTCTCCCTGCCACACTGTACCCAGACCTGCTCCCTGCCCCTTGGCTAGCATGAACAGGATTATCGAGTTCAGACCGTGGCACAGCTTCCGGCTACAAACTCAGCATCCTGTTGAACCTCACACACTGACTGAGGCGATGAGGGGAACTTATTGAGGACTTCTTTGTGCCTGGAACCCACTTCTAAATCAAAACCAGTCTTCAAGAGATTAAAGGGAGGGGATTGGCACAATAACACACATTTTGAGGATTAAATGAGATTCTGGATCACACACTCACTCTCTTTGTTTTATTCTATTAAATACTTCCAACTGCCAGCTGTGGGTAGTTCCTGTGTTTAATGACGGCTCACAATACGCAAGAAGACAGAGCAAATAACGTAACAGAGTTAAGAAGAAGGACTGAACAGAAGAAATCACAATGTATCAGGGTAAAAATAGCATAGGTGGGAGCAAGTCGCTGCTAGTCAAGTCTCAAGTAAAGACGAGAAGTGGAGTCAAGTCCAAGTCACAGGCTTGAATTTTTCAAGTCCTTACAAGTCATAAGCACTGTTTACCAGGTAAAAGGCCATTTTAACAATGTAACCATCTATTAAATCTAGCAAATACAACATTTGAAATACTTGTATTTTTTAAATAAACCCATCCTGACGAGACTTTGTCTTTGTGGTCTTATCATAGTTGAGACACACTGCTACAACAATAACGACTTGACAGTAACATGCACTGTCGCATGAAATAGGTGCTAATATAAAGCAAGCCCAAACTGTATATCCCAACAGGTGTCCTTAGGTATGCTTACCGCTCTTTGTGCAACCTTAGGTGCCGAACATAGTTCCAGGTTATTTGTGCTGCAGGTTTTGCACAAAGCACTTAGTTTTTTTGTTTAAGCCCTCAAAGCTTCCTCCAGGATCTTTTGGAACTGTGGGGGAGCCCCTCACATGCTAAAACTTTTATAGATAATTTTCTCAACACAAAAATAATTTAGCCTTATCCAATGATATCGTATCTAATAGAAAGTGAAATTAAAGAAGATAAATGGTAATATTCTGTATGTACACACACTCTGGCCACCCCTACTTATGTGACACCCCATTCTGAAAGTCTGTACACGCCCCTGCACATAGGGACATAGTAACATTGGTCACAGTGGTATGAAAGCCAACAGGTTTTCAGGTTTGTTCCACAAAAGCTGGAGGAAAAGTCCTCTGTTGATTTTTGAAGGATGAAGGGAAAGATAGACAAACTGCAACTTCTGTCCCAGAAACAGCAGAAAGGTGACTCCTGAAGGAGCGCGAGGAGGGTTAACGATCAGCTGGTGTGTAACATGCGCGACTGGATTCACAGAGCCAATTAGCATGACAGTCTCTGCAAACTAATCAGGATGAACTCACGGGATATTTATGATGTAACTTGTAACTTACAGCATATAAAGCATTGAGCCAGATGATAACATGTATCTGTGAACACTGATTAATGATCGGAGTAAGGGTCGAATCAATTTTCTCCAACAACTGTGTGTATTATGAGCATGCATCAGGGTGGAATTCTGCCGTACGCGATGCACCAAGGCAATTTGGGTTGCATGCGCAAGAGCCCTGTACAGTTTAATTTACATTTGATTGTGGGGGTGTTCCACAATCATTTACATGTAGTGCAAACCCTAGACCTTGTAATTTGAGAACGTGAATAAAATTATCCACGGTAGCATCCCGGTATGGATAGCTACTACTCTTGAGCAGTCTGGTGCTCACAAAAACGTAAACCACACCCTCATTGTTTGTTGCCAAACCTGACTGGATGTTAACAAATTCTGTGTAAAAATGTGTTGTCCTGAAATGACAGAATTATAGTCACAAATACTTTGGATGGAGGCACATTTTGTTCAGCACACTCTCTCTTAAAAAAAAGACAACAAAAAAACAAAAACAAAAGTATTTTCAAGTCACTAGACCAAAATCCAAGTCAGGTCCTGAGTCATTAATGTCAAAGTCCAAGGCAAGTTGCAAGTCTTTCATGATATTGTTAAGTTGAGTTCAAAGTCATCAAAACTGTGACTCGAGTCTACTTTTCCGTACAGTTATGTTTAGAGACACTTTTTCCTCTCCTCTCTGTGCTCCTGTTCAAGCTTTTGCCATAAGGTTGAACATTCACTGATTCTGCTGTTCCCCCCACGTTTTAATTGAATAGAGGTGATATTGTTATTGTGAAGTAATAGGCCCCATTATCTTGAGGTGGAATTCTAACCATCATGACAGCCCTTGTACAGACTTTCTGAGTATGGACCTAAAAGAAGGAGAATGGCTGACTCCACATTTCTGAGAATGGAGTACGTACAGTATCTGCACAGTGTGGCGTTGCAGTTCAGCGTGCAGCCTTCTGCTTCAGCCTGTAGGAATGCATTGGCTTGAGTCCTGCCAGAGGTCTGCTCCAGTTATTATCCCTGCAGAGAGAGAACAGAGCTCTCTTATATCATTACCCCCACCTCTGTACCAGATTTCAGCTTCTGCTACTGTACATGCAGTCCTCCATGTGTGTCTGCACTGTGGAAGAGGCAAAAGTGCAAGGCAGCCATCAGGGGAGTCACTTCTGTTATGTAAGACCTCCTCTCAGTGTTCGGACAGGCAGGAAACAGTAAATTCACTTGTAGCAGACATTGTTACACTTGCTGATCCAAAGTTGGCAGTGTGTTGCAGTGCATAGTAACAAAAGTTTGTACAAGGACACAATTGAAAATGTAATATCAGAGATGTGATGGTCCAGCTGTGCAGGCCATTAGAGTAAAGAGGGTCACAGTGAGTTCTGCTGAGCTGTGGATGTGACAGAAATACAGTCAGCAAGAACTCTTGTTTAAATTTGATAATTGGTATAATCCCTTCATGTGCTGCAGATTGCTTTGTATTGGAAACAATTTTAAATGCAATGCAACAGTTAAGGTGATAGATTTTCCATGACTTTACTTGGTTCAGGAGATTTTCCGCAGGAAGCAGAGTGCTGAGGTGCTTGTTTTCAGCTGTGTAAAATTATTTATTAAGATATAATTACTTTACTTTGTAAAGTAAGATTTTTTAAGCCACTGATCAAATGTTAGCCCTAGCACAGGGGTCTGGTACCTTTACTTTCATAGGAGCCATTTTGCCTCAGCTCTCTCAGATTGAAGTCATTCAGGTGCCACAAAAACTACTTTACCTTCACAAGACTGTAGGGAGTATAAAATTCTATACATAGTTAAAATCTAGTGAATAATTATCCAAATTATACAAATGAGAAGTTTTTTGGAATACATAAAACTACATATGATACCTCACATACTATTTTTATTGAATTTGAGAAAATTCAAAAATATTGAAATTTTGAAACTTTGAAAATTTTGAAAATTTGCAAAAACTTCACAAATAAGAAAATTTCATTTTGAATTTTAAATATTTCCAAAAATAAAAAAGAAATAAAAATTTAAAAATAAAAAAAAAAGTTTTTTTTTTTAATTACAAAAATTTGCAAAACTTAAAAAAAATCCAAAAACTTTCAAAAATTTAAATTTTTAAAATTTGCTGAATTTTTAAAACTCAAAGGGACAGGGACCACAGTGAAACAACGAGGAAGAGGGCCCAAATGCAGATGTAACTTAAATTGTCTTATTAAACTGAGTAAAAATGGTATAGTTTCATTTAACTTTTTGTATCTGATGTGACTGCTCATGCCTATTGTTATTTAAAAAAGTGATCTTTGGGGAGATGGCCTTATAAGACCCGTCAGTCTTCTCGTGCTCCCCTGCACAGCATGTTTTTATTTAAAAAACTTTTTGTCTTATGTATATTTTCCGGTGCAAATTAATAAATCAAATCAAATCAAATCAAATCAAACTGGACTCATAAACCAAGGCAGGGCCCACCTTTGTCATCATGAAGCATTTGTTTACATGAAGCGCGATCTCACCAGAGTCAGCACAGTGAGACAGAAAACTCTGCTACAACTAAACACTTTTAGACTTATGGTAAGTGGAATTTGACACAGCCCTCTAACACCCCTCTTTGTTTAAAATGATTGTTGAGAGATGCGCTTGTGGTGATCATTAGGGGTGCAATGGTACAGATAACCTACGGTACGGTCAAATAAGATATATAACAGCCATAACTGTCTGCACTGTGAACTACAGTTTAATGATCACAATTTCTTTGCATATTTGATAATAAAAATAACAATGTGCAACCATAAACTCACACAAACAATAATTAAATTATACCTGTGGTTCATGCTCCAGGATTTCTGTGGCAAGATCCCTGCAGAGTCTGGCAATGTAAGGTTCATCAAGGGACAGCAGGGATTTAAACCTGGGATCCAGGGCTTTGGCTTTTTGGAGGTACCTCTGAAGAACAGGGCCTATGTACCTTTTTTTCCAAGTCCTTTGCAATGGCTTCTTTGGCCTCTGTGATTGCAGCACTGTCTTCATCTCTTGGTGTCATGGATTTGAGAATCATTTCCTTTAGAGGAAGGATCATTGACGTTGTTGGGGTTGTCTCATAACTCATGTGAGTTGTCACAGTGGTTTGAGTAATTTAATGAGTTGTTGCCATTTTTTGTTCATCATCAGTCAACATTGCCATGTCCTTGCTGACGTGAGACCTCAGATTTTTGTCCATTGTTAATGCTGAGTAGATAGCAGGCTGCTGTTCTACATATCGTGCCAACATGTCATGGGTCATGGACGTGTTCCACCGAGTTGCAACATCATGGATCAACTTATGTATAGGTAAGTTTAACATCTCCTGCTTCACCGTCAGTGCATGGTGGGCTGTGGTGCTTTTGTAGAAAAAGGTGACAACTTTCCTAATTTTCCCAAGGAGGCGGGACACTCCACTGATTGACACTACCTTCTTGGCTGCAAGGTTAATGGTGTGAGCAAAACAGCCTATCTGAGGTCCCAGCGCATCTACTTCGTTGACGGCATTTACAATATTTGCAGCGTTATCTGTGGTGACTGGCATGGTCACATTTGGCTGGGCCAGCTTCCACTCAGTCACTACATTTCTCAACTCCTCTGCCAAGTGCGCACTTGTGTGGCTTTCACACAGGGGCCGAGTCTGCAGCACTGCGCTCTTCATCTGCCAGTCCGACATATAGTGTACCGTCACCGTCAAGAAGCTCTCTGTTGCCCGGGAGGTCCAGCTATCCGTGGTCAGGGCAAGGCTTGGTGTTTGAGCCAAATCATATTCAATTCCTTTCCGTGCTTTGTCATAGAGGTTTGGAATTACCACGTCAGTGAAATGTGTGCGGCAGGACACAACATAACACGGATCCAGTGTTTTCATTAGATGGCAAAACCCCACATCTTCAATCACAGAAAATGGCTGCAAGTCTTTAGCAATAAATGCTAAAACTGCACGGGTCATTTTCTTGTGTTTGTCTGAAGTGGCACAGTAGGTCTGTTCAAATGCATCCTGAAGAGACAGCTGTTGTTTCTTCTGCTGTCTGGATACTATGTTGGATATACTTGGTCATGTTGCTTGTATTTCCTTTCAAGAATGGGACACGTATCAAGCATCGTTTGCAGACGATAAAGTTTCTATCAGCAGTTTTAACTCCCTCATCGTCATATTCAACAGCGAAACCTAAGTTTACCCACACCGGAGATTTAAATGAAGCTGGTGCTTCTTCAAACTTCTGTCTCTTGACTCTTCTGCTCTTGCTGGACATCCCTCTCAGTTACCTTTTCTCCCACTTCTGTAAGTATGAGGTGCACTTGGTGTTGCCAGATTTATTCAGTAAAATAAGCAACAAAGTGGATGTGTTTTAAGTGAAGGCGAACGGGATGATGGGGTAGCTGATGATAGGCGGACCTGGCAACTATTGCTGCACTTTGACGCGGCGACAGTTACAACAGCATTTGAGTGTAAGCAGCAACACAGCAGCGACCGGACATTACCTTGCAGGGGGAGGGCGTTATTTTAATCTGTCCAGACAGGCACCTACACATAAATGACGGGCTGTAAAGCAGCTGTGTAAAATGAATCACAAAAACAAAAACCCACGGTCCATTAGGGCGTATTGTTCCATGCCGCGCAGATCGAACGGTGCACTACTTTGCAGGGTACCGTCGCATCCCTAGTGATCATACGTCATGGATCCACGTGCTTGTGCTCATGCATGAAGTAAACCGTGCCCACCTCTCCAAAGTGTGCCAAAGCAGGGAAGTGAATAGTGCTCAAGCACAGCACGGTTTACTAGTGTGACTGCTTCCTCAGGTGTGAAACAATACAAGGTGAAACACATGAGGGGCAGTCAAACTGGAGGGAAATACAAGGAGAACTAAACGAAACATGGGGAAACTCAAGATAGAGACAAATACAGAGTGGCATCGTGCTGTTCACTGACTCGGCTGGTGGAGCTGACATCGGACGCCGGCCCCACATTGGAGGAGCTTGACCTGCTGTGAGCAGACAGAATCCAGGAGACAGAGACTGAACAGACTGCTGGGGAGGCTCAGTCCTGGACCCTGTGGAGGTGGAGACTGGCTGAACTGGAGAGTGGTGGACGGGCTGTCAGCATCTATTTTCTCATGGACCTTCTCACATGACAAGAACCAAATCAAAACCACAAGGAACACAAACTTAAGACAAAAACAGGAAACACAGAACACTCAGGAATAACTAAGATTAACACAAGAACACAAGAATCACAAATATCACAAATATCAACCAAGAACCTCAAATCCACAGCTCTGAACAACACAAACACAACTGAAAACCCAAACCACGACACAAAGGCTTTGTCGCAAGATGTGATGCTTGCTTTATTCAACAAAATGTTAACGTATGGTTTTACTTAGTGTTTAGGTCTGTAATCATCAATGCCCTCTGTAAAAAAAATAATAAAAATAAATAAATAAATAATAATAATCATAATCATTCTTTATTTCAATAATATATTTTTTTAAATCTACACTGTAAAGGAGTCAAAGAGCCTCATCAGGCTCCAGAGCCGCATCAGGCTCCAGAGCCGCACCAGGCTCCAGAGCCGCAGGTTGAGAACCCCTGTCATAGCCCATGCTCTGTTGTGAGCATGAATTGCCCCCTCTGATGTGTGCCCTGGTGTCCCATTAGATATCTAAATAAGATAAATATGGTTTAACTTGTCAGTCCTCAGAGAGCTGTGAAGCGCTCACATACTGTCTCATATTAAAGGAACAGTTCCGATTTTTTAACTGTAGTTGGATGCGGCGTCAATCAGGTGGAGTTTTCTGAGACACAGGGGATTCTGGTCAGCCCCTCTGAAAGGAGGGAGCATCCAAAAAACTAGAGCAGAAGCTAGACTATATACTGCTGCAGAAGAGGTGTATTTTGTGCAAAAATGGTGGTGTAAATAAAAAACACAAAAACCCCCCAAAACAAAACAAAACAGAAACACAACAAGATAGGAGTGAAAACTTACTTTGAGACACTCTTTTGTTCATTGGGTGTGGTTTTCTGATTTAACATCTAAAACTTAAGAGTGGGTAAAGAGTGGCGTTCAGTGAGGCAGGAACACTGGATGGTGACTGAGGCAGACTGCAGCCATATCTGAGCCTCTGGTATCCTCTGAGTCAGAAAGGTCCTACAGTTGGTACCAAGTCCTTGCAGGAGCTCTTTTGGGTCATGTGCTCACAGTTGACGCACCTGAACCACCAGGAAACCTGGACCTTTGCTGCTCTCCACTCAGCTCACAGGTTCCTCCTCTCTCCTTCAGTCTGCTGAGTCTGGTTTCTCATCTGTAAACTGTGGTTCCTGAAACTGTCCTCTTGTGTCCACAGTCAGCAGCATACAATTAGCATCATCAGAATTGCTTCTTTTTCACTTTGTAAGTGTTTGTCTCTTTTGAAGACAACATACAGCATCTTCCAAACATTGAAGTAAAGCTCTGACAACTACATCCAGTTTTGAGTTCAGCTTAAAGTTTGTCCAAGTGAGCTCAGTCACGGATCTGGTCTGTCCAGTTGATCTGGTCTGTGGTGGTTTATATTCTTTCTTCCCTCCAGGTTTTGCTGGCAAACAACGTTTTGGATGGGCCAAACCAATTTTTGGGTGGGTCTTAAATTACAGAAGTTAGTGAATAACTATTAATATATACTGTTTTGTTACTATGTATGTTTTAAAGCAGATTTGGTTGCTTTTCGATCCTTTAAGATTTGATTAAATTTTATAACATTTCAATGCATGAGTATTTTCTCATTTCTCCACCTGGCCTTCAGCAGGAAACATGGTCCTTTTGCTCATCATTCTCCAGTATCTGCCAAGACATTAGATCAGAAGGAGAAGGTTCAGTAAAGCAGGCAGTGGCTTATGGTCTGTTCATGTGCTTATGACAAACAAAACCCTGCACAGAGGTTGCAGCATCCGGTCGAAATAAGTCAGCCTTACTGATGGTTCACCTTCCTTTATTTTCTTTTGTGTGGTAAAGCCAACGTAAGAGCTGGGCAGAAACAAATTAAAGACATTTACATTTGATATAGTTTGAGACGTAAGACTTACAACACAATGCAAAACACATAAACTTCCTCGTATTAAATACACCACAAATAACAATACAAAACACATAAACTTCCTCGTATTAAATACACCACAAATAACAATACAAAACACATAAACTTCCTCGTATTAAATACACCACAAATAAAAATACAAAACACATAAACTTCCTCATATTAAATTTTATATTGAACATACCTTGTACCTACTATTGGCCAGTGCTAAATAAATCACACTTGTTTCTCCTTCTTCAGCTTTGTAATCTGCAATGTACTCTTTTTACTTTCTCCTCATGTAGATTGTTTGCTGATGTTATGACACCTATGTTAACGTGAACCACGTTTTATCCCTTAAAGTCGCTCCTTCAAAATAAAATACTGCCAAGATGTTCTTTTGAAAGTGAATACAAAGGAAGTAAAATAAATCATTAGACATACATAGAACACAGTTAAATTACACTTCTGCCTTTACAGGGGTTGTTTGGATTGCAGGACAGGATGTTGCTCCATGTTGACCCCTCAGAGATAGTTGGGGTCTGGTGGCCCCTCCAAAGATTTTCAGTTGCTCCATCTGGTCACCCCTATAAATAAACCCTGGACGTGCCCCTGTTGGAGCCCAGTTCCTCGGGCTGTCCACCATCAGAACCCTTGAACTACCATTATTTCCCCACCCTAAGACTAGCCTGAGACAAGTACCAACCTTTTTATTTTATTTAACCATGGAGTCAACAGGCCCTTCTATCCACAACTATTTGACATGGAATGTATAACCAGGTTTTTCAGTGTCTCTTGTTGCTGAGAACCAGTCACTACTGCAATGGGGTTTTGACCATTCAGAGTCAAGTTCTTACAGGGGGGGTATTGAGCTCCACCATATTTTAAATGTTTGTATAGAGTAACAACGCTGGATGTTCATACTATGCCTGTGCAGCTTTTTGAATCTCCACATATCCATAGGTTGTGGTGTCTGTCTGTGAACTGATCAAAACACTCTGTTTTTGAAAAAGCACAAGATTTTCCCAAGATCTTTACAAGACTAAGTGAAATGATGAGGTATTGCAAAAGAATATCTTCTGGTTCATAACATGTTTATGGGGCAGATTCCAAACACCAAGGTTGTCCCTAAGCTCCTCCCCTGACAGGCCTCCAGAGGGATGGCCAATCAGAGGGAAGGGTGTTTGTGGAGAAAAGGAGCTTTAAAGGGAAGCGTTTCAGAGGCTGAAATAACAGGATTTTCTGAGTTGAAAATCACGCTACTACAGGGGCCCCACAGGGACAGAAGAAAGACTACTAAAGCAAATAAAGTCATTTAATTCCATCTGATAAATATCACAGGACAGTTTTCCTGGGCTTTATTTCAGGATGTGACTTTTCTTCATGACAGGGTAAATGACTCTGATGGATCATCTGATACAGATCTCCACCTGGTGTTAGTAGCAGAGACGTGTCAGCAGATTATGATGCTGCAACACAGCAAAAATCTGACCCCTCTTGTTGTAAGTCATGGACCCGTAGCTGATGGGATTCCTGCTACTGGATCATTATGATGATCTGGCTCCCTTTGTTTACTGCTACTGTCTTTTCATACACATTCTCTATCAGTGTGACATACTCTTTGTCAGCAGCAGTTGATCACGTGTCTCTAACTCCACCTTACGTGTTTTAAACTCCAGCCTGAGAAGCATGATATGATGAATGTAGAGGAACATGAGGGGATTTGAGGCATCAGAGTTTCTCTTCTCTTTGAAGATAGTCTCATTACTGTGAATATTACTTTGGAGAATGCTTCAGAGGATTGCCGTCCATTACACTTTCCCAGTGATGACAGGGGATTAGTCCAAATGACAGGCAGCGAGACAAGCAGGGGGTCGCCCGCAGTCTGGACAATTTACTTTTGATTACTCCTCCAGTCCTCAGCAAAGAAAATGCTGGTGCTCCATCACCAACACGGAGATGTGACTGAGGAATGATGAGGCTTTCAAACAAAGAAAAGAGCTTCCACGCCTCATCGTATGGAGTCTTCCTCTGCGGTAAATCACTTAGTATTACAGCTTGTGACAGGCTTGTGTTAGATATGATTACAATGTGTGAGCGGGTGTAAGTGGTGCGCGCAGAGATAGAGGCCACTCAATCACACAGTGTCCTTTATCTCGCAGCGGAGAAGGTTGTTCCTCCTGCTGCGCCGCACACATCCCTTACAGCTGGGCAGAGCTATGATGATGAAGCCAGGCGTGACAGGCTTCACTGACCCCTCTCTGGTCTAAATGTTGCTTCCCGTACTGCCATTATCAAGCTGCTGGTTGGCTCCTTCTGCCTGCTTACATGTGCGTCCCCTTGCATCTTTTGGAAGTCGATGAATGCAGTGAGGAGTGAAGGCGGCAGGCGGCAGCTGCTGGAGACGGGAGCATAGTGGTGCAGTGGGAGGCTCAATGAGAATTAGGTCATTACCCAGGGCAAGTTCAATAGATGATCAGAAAGAAACGCTGCCCCCTCCTTTCTGCGACCCCACACAGGACGCACGCCCCTAATGACAGTTTTTAGGGTTCCCTGCTGAGTGTGCATGAGAGCGACTGCAAAGGCTCATTCTCTTTAGGAGACTGTTTAATCTAACAGGTCAGATCCCAAAGGACTCATGTATAGGCAGGTTTCATTCAACTTTTTTACTTCCTCATTACATAAGCACAATAGACACAGACATTTCCAGAGTCCTGTCACATATCTGTAACCACATTAAGGGTCTGTTTGATCATCTATCAGGTTTGAAATATTTTTCCTCTTCTTTTGAAACTATCTACACACTATCCTGTTCCCATAGAAACCGGCCATTTCTCTGTCACCCCCGGTCATTGGCGCTGTTGGCTCCCCGAGCCACCTGAGGCAGATCAGAGTATCGACCAAGATCTTCCTCCCACAAGACAACAGGAGCAGTTTAATGAGCCATGAGAAGTGGAGATACCCACCGTCAGTCCTGGATAAATTGGTCTGTGTACGTACAGCCAAAGCTTGCTTTAATTTCACACAGACTGAATGAGCCTGCAGTGAATTCTGCAGCACGCAGCTCACCGTACAATCTCTGAGACGTCGTTTTATTTTGATATCTCACCTCCATTTCAGATCACTGTTCTTTTTCTCACCCACCATGTGTTGGATGTGTTTGTTCCTTGCATCAATCTGCCCCTGGTTATCTTTGGTCACTGGAGCTGCTGCTCACTCTAACCTGTGAGCTTTCTGTGGACTTAAAGAGGGGGCTCTTAGCTTTTTCTTGGTTTTCTTGGTTTCTTGGCTTTCTTGGCTTTCTGGTGTGCTGTAGTGGCTTTATATGATTTACAGCTCATTAAATTCCACATTTTATTCTCACTGGTGTGTCAGAAAACCCTAATTCAGCCTCTGTCTGAAACACTTCATGTGAGCTGCTGTGTCTTTAAAATCCCTGTAAGGAGTTTCTTAGCAATCTTGAAAAAGTCTCCCTTCTAGATATATGCCTGATCATAATCCCATTTTAAATCGAGATTATCAGCACCACTATTACAGGTTACAGGTTATTTCAACATGCTACTTCTTCACTTTCTTGATCGGGTCAAACAGGACTGGATTGATTTACAGCAAATCAAAGTCTCTCGCCGGCTGATGGAGTTTAGTAGTAAGAAGAGAGATCTGGGTTTTTCTCTGCTGGAATGATTTCTATGGTTATTTTTGTAGTGATGGTGGACACTGGAGCCTAACTGTCAGACAGAAAAAGGACAGAAGAGCAGAGGAAAGATAAACAGGAGCGATAGAGCACAAGCTAAATTCTAAAACAACAGATAAAGTTGAAAACATGGGCTAAAGGATAAAACACGAGTTTAAGGTTAAAACAAAGGGTAAGGGCTAAAGGCTAAAACGGGTAAAAGTGGGAAATTCTGAGTTCAGAGGTAAACAGTAATTAAGCTCTTGTTAGATTCTTTTTATTTTAGAATTTCTGACTAGTGTTTGTCCCAATGAATCAGCCATATACACAAGCCAAAGGCTAAAACATGGGCTAAACTGTTTGTGCTCATTCCAACCCACAGTCAGCAGTTATTCTGCAGTGGTCTGTTCAAACTTGAGAGTCTATCAATAAAATGAAGAGTGAGGTTACGTTAGCTCTGATTGGTACACTCAAAAAAGGAACATTGGTGTTTGTTCAATCAGCGTAAATAAAACATGTAGCTTCTACTAGATTATTTCATGTTCAGTGGTTAAACATGATTAAAACATGTTGTTGCAGCATGATGTGCAAAATTGTTAAAACAACAAGATCACTTTATGTTAACTCAACCTAATTGGTTTAGGTAGGAATCCCATCTGCAACACCTCTCCAGAGCAAAAGGTGGCAGTAATGTGCAATAGGCCCTATTCATCAGAGAGCAGAGCCAGAGGATAACACTGTAAAAAAAAGTCTGTCAATCAGTTGAAGTGATGTAATTTTTTTAATCAATCCAACTCCATATTTAAGTTAAGGTTTCCAATGTATTTTTGTGGACCATATCAACTTGAAATTCTGTGTTGCTACAAGTAATAATAGAAGTAGTTGGACCAACTTAAATTATTGAACATGGATTTAGTTGTGATCTCTTAAGAAATTTGAGTAAAATCTACTATGTGTATTTGAGTTACAACAACAAATGTTATTAATTTGAAATAACTTAAAGATAACATGTACATTAAGATTAAATAAATTATCTAGATCTAGATAAAGATGTTGCGTGCAACTGCTAAAATTAATAAAATTGGGTTAATTCAACAAAACATTTTTTTCAGTGAACTAATAAAAGAAGTAGTTGGACCAACTTTAATTAATTGCTTCAATCTGTAACACCTAAATTAATTAAGTTCTTTGAAATGAAATTAACATGTTCAATTAACACAACTTAGTACGTCAAATAAATTAAGCATTTTAATTCTTCTCAAATCAATATTTTGCATTAATCCAACATAAAATTTTAAGTTGATTCAACTCAATAATCTGCGAAACCCAAAAGGAAAAACCGTGGGTGAGGAGGGAACACTGTGGATATGAGACCCTGATGCACATTAAGATACCACGCAGGGACAGTGTGTCTGTGCTCCATTGCATGGACCAGCTGCCTGTCTGTGGTCCACTGCGCTGGCTAGCTGTCTGTCTGGCTGGCTGTCTGTGCTCCACAGCACAGGCTGCTTGGCTGTGCCCCATGGCATTGGCTACCTGGCTGTGCTCCACGGCATAGGCTGCTTTTCCTGGCTGCCTGGCCATCTGTGCTCCATGACAAACGCTGCATGTCTTGGCTGCACGGCTGACAAAACCCAGTTTGTCATTTCTGATCATAATTTTAGCCCACCAACACATCTCATTTATTAACATATAAAATATTAAACATGCTTCAAGGTACACGGTCCATGCCACAGGGCACAGACAGGAGGTCCATGCCATGTGGAGCATGGAAAACCAGTGCCCTTGGCCAGTTAACATCTTAATGTACAGCTGGGTCTAATATCCACTGCACTCCCTCCTCACTCACGGTTTGAAATGAGTCAATTCAATAACTCAATATAATTTAGTTCGATGAACATGGATTTAGTTGTGATCTCTTAAGAAATTTGAGTAAAATCTACTATGTGTATTTGAGTTACAACAACAAATGTTATTAATTTGAAATAACTTAAAGATAACATGTACATTAGGATTAAATAAATTATCTAGATCTAGATAAAGATGTTTCGTGCAACTTCTAAAATTAATAAAATTGGGTAAATTCAACAAAACATTTTTTTCAGTGTAGATGACTGGCAGGACATAACCAGAATTCACTAATGTTACACAGTACAGACATTTCTTAAAGCAGCGGGCTATCAGCTGTGCTAAATATACAGCTACCAAACTACATACAAACTGACAGTGTTAACTTGTTGTCATGTTAGCCTACAGATACGTCAGAGCACTGGGCTGACGATAGCACTACACATAGCTGGCTACTACAACGTTTGCTTGATGTCACATTACAAACCGTAGAGCTATGTAACTGCATTGATTAATACCTTACCTCAGCGCGTTGTATCCAGTAAAAAGTTGTCTTGAACAAAGAAAATTTGTTTGATCCGATCTCCATTTAACTTGAAAACAAAAACACACCTTGCTAAAAGTCATTTCTGACAGTGTATGTGAGACTCTGGGCCAGCGATGGCGGGGGAGTCCAATTAAAACAGATCCTCCTCATAGCAACTTTAAGGCTCTCAGCTCCACAAACCCCCTTCCCTATGGAGGCCTGCTTGGAGGGACCTTGGTAGTGTAGCAGCATGACGGTAAGGTGCTTTTCTTGCCCGCCATGTGAGCGGTTCAAGCAGTGTGTGACATAATGAGAGAGGAATGACTAGTCATTTAGTGAAGGATTTCTTTAGCTATCACAGCATCTGATGGCTGCATCTCATCTCCCTCATTTAATATCGTACCAGGCTCTGACCTTTACAAAGAGACCACACCTGACACAAGGTCGCCTCTTCCCAGCAGCAAAAACACTATACTGAACAAAAAATGATGAAAACACATCTTTCTCTAGAAACAAAGACCACACTGTTAGAAAAGACTCAATTTAAAATGTTTTTATTCATTTTAAACAAGTACAGAAACACATACTGTTGTATGACTTCCATTCTCCGCTCAGAGCTCTGTTACTGTGCTGTTAAATGATTAGTTCAAGATCTCACACACAACGTTAAGCTCTGCTTTCATGTTATTTACAGCATCACAACCTCTGGGGGATGCAATTCATACTAATTAGAAACTTTGTCCTGTGTACATTATGAAAAACTCTCTCAGAGACACAGGACAAGTCAGTAATCGGGTTAAGCTAATCCGTCCCTTCACCAGTGTATCAGAATGCTGAATGAAAGCTTAGTTGAATGGAAAAGCTTTGAAATTCACAAATCTCTGGGATTAAATGACTTTCAAGAATCCGACATTTTGAGTGCAGGGATGCAAGAACTGCAAACATGAATATCCTTTAAGTCTATATAAAGGATATATAAAAAGGCTGACAGTGGTGAAAATGGACGGAAAATGTAGTGAGGAGCAAAGACAAAAAGATGGTGTCTTTGTTGACTTTGTCACTTCATAAACGCAGTGAATGGGCTGATCTGTGAGATGGTTTCCAGCAGCACCAGAGGGTTGTCTGAATTTGTTATAATGTGGCTTTTTTTTATATATATATCTCCATAATGTTAATTTACAGAGCAGGCTGTCTGTGTTTAACTCACATATCACTGAGCTCCTTCTCCTCCACTGAGACTGTCTGAAGACTAGCTGTAAATTAAATCCAGGAGGAGTGGACAGGCATACATTATGACTTTGTTATAATGTGGCTTATATATATATATATATATATATATATATATATATATATATATATATATATATATATATATATATATATATATATACACACATGTACATACTATAGAGCAGACTGTCTGTGTTAAACTCACATATCACTGAGGTCCTTATCCTCCACTGAGAATGTCTGAAAACTGGCTGTAAATTAAATCCAGGAGGAGTGAACAGAGGCATACATTATGACTTTGTTTCATTTTAACCAAGTGAACAGTTTTCCAGGCTGAATATTCCCAACACACAGCTTTACAGGATGTACATGTACAAAAGGCGTCCAAGATTTAAATCAGTGGTCAGTACTTAAGAATGGAAACCTGTGTTTATCAGGCCCTTTCTACAGTGGCTAGTGGGTGTCAGCTGATTTGCAAAAGCTACAACACAAATGCAAAAGCTTCAGCGCAACAGAAGTTAAAAGAGGTTAGTTATCCCAACAGACACAGATACATAATGAAAGTAAGTTAAATGGTTATCTTTTTTACCTTCATCTATAATAAATAAAGCTTTGTAGGTGTCTCAACTGGTAATATCCTTATAGTTATTATATTTCTTTATTTACCAGAAAAATATGTCATCTTATATTTAGCTTTATGAATCAGTAATGTTAGCATTAAAGTTAGATTTATCATAGACGAAGTTATAAAAGAAAACAATCATTTACTTACTTTCACAACTTTTCTGTGTCTGTTGGGAAAACTGTCCTCTTAATTAGGGTCCTCGGCCTGAGCAGAGGGCACCTTCTAGCAAGAGCTAGAAGGTGCCCTCCGCCGAAGGCGGAGGGCACTATTGTATTTCGTCCGTTTCTTTTTTTTAGGGTCCTCGGCCTGAGCAGAGGGCACCTTCTAGCAGGGCTAGAAGGTGTCCTCCGCCGAAGGCGGAGGACACTATTGTTCCTGCTGCGTTTCTTTTTTCTTATTAGGGTCCTCGGCCTGAGCCAGGGCACCTTCTAGCAAGAGCTAGAAGGTGCCCTCGGCCGAAGGCCGAGGGCACTATTGTTCCTGCTGCGTTTCTTTTTTTTAGGGTCCTCGGCCTGAGCCAGGGCACCTTCTAGCAAGCTAGAAGGTGCCCTCGGCCGAAGGCCGAGGGCACTATTGTTCCTGCTGCGTTTCTTTTTTTTTTTTTTTTTTCTTATTATTATTCCACCCGCCCCGAGAACGCAAATTAGACCCCCTGAACATGCTCGAAAACTCACCAAAATTGGCACACACATCAGGATCGCGTGAAATTGCAATTTGATACCAAACATGACCCCCTACATCCCATAATAAGCTCAATAGCGCCACCTAGGCACACGCTAAGAGCCCTAGCTCGGGCTAGGAATGTCGTAGAGAGATGAAACCAACACCAAAATGCTTGTGTCATCGAGACGCAAAAATCATACGCTGCTACCCTGGACCTATCTCCAACAGGAAGCCGGCTATTTGCCTCACAAAATTAAAAAAAAAATTTTTTAACCCTTTCTGCAAAAATTTTCTCATCCGAAACCAAAAATGGTACAGGTATGAGACTACCATCACATGACAGACTAGACCCTGCTCTACAAAAGTTGTGAAGGAAGTTGTTGTTTCGGGCCCGGTTTTCGAATGGCGAGCCCTCAAAGTCGCCGACCGCTTTTGGCCAATTCAGGATTTCTCCATGTTAGCAGATGAGGAGAACAGATTTCAGGTCAAAACACTCACTACTAGTACTTCTACTTGTGCCGCATTTGGGCCTCTAGACAAAAAACTAAAAGTCATAGAGCTTTGAAAATTACATGGTTGGATTCCTGACAAAATCCCCTACAACAACATGATATTTTTACACAGATTAAGCCAACATTCTGGCCTACAGGACAAGTAGTTCGGCCATTTCTCTAAAATACAAAATCCATTTCCAGCACTCTTCCATCTGTCTTGTGACTCATTTGTGCTTCTAGACAAAAAAGTAAAACTCGTACAGCTTTAAAAATGCCAAAAATGGATTCCTCACAAGCTCTACTATCAAGTATGATATTTTTGACACAGACTGGGGTAAAATTGTGGACTCTGTGAGGATTTGTTTACATTAGATGGCTGATAAAAACTCCCTCCAGCCTCTAGTCACACTGGTGTCACGCTAATTAGAACTCCAAGCATGCAGCAGGTGATGTCATTCAGCATAGCAGAGGATACGTTGCCATGGTATCAACTGACTCCCTGACATCCCATAATATTCTCTCAGATCCATAAGGCTCACTTCCAGCCTACACACACCAAAACAGCCCTAACTGGGGCTAGGAATGTCGTAGACAGATGAAACCAACGCCGAAATGATCGTCTCATTTGTTGGACACATTGGAGGGAAAACCGGCAGGAGCCCGAGGACCCGTCTAATGCTGCTTGCAGCTTTAATTATTATTATTATTCCGCACTCCAGTAAATCGCTTATTAGGTCCACTTAACATATTCAAAAACTCACCAAAATTGGCACACACATTATGGGCGCCCAAAATTTACGTTTGATACCAAACATGACCACCGCCATCCCATAATAATCTCTCTAGAGCCTAAAAACCTCTAAAAACCACTCAAAAACACACAAAAATGGCTCTAGCTCAGTCCAGGAAAGTGTTAGAGCGATGAAACCAACACCAAAACGTTCATCTCATTGAGACGCACAAAAAATATAGGAGGTATTTTTGCGTAGCTCCAACAGGAAGCCAGCAATTTCCCCGCCAAAATAAGAGATTTCAGAATTTTTAGCCTTTCTACAAACATTAACTTGTCAATAACCAAAAATGGTACTGGCATGAAAATTGGTTCACATGACAGACCAGACCCTGTTCTACAAAAGTTGTAGGGGAAGTTGTTGTTTCGGGCCCGGTTTTCGAATGGCGAGCCCTCAAAGTCGCCGACCACGCAATGTTAACAGATGGGAGAGCAGCCCTCGCTGAGCAGTTGGGCCTCTAGACAAAAAAGTAAAAGTCGCACAGCTTTAAAAATGACATGGTTGGATTCCTCACAAAATGTTCTTCAAGAAAATCATATTTTTTACACAGATTAGGTCAACATTCTGGCCTACAGGATGAGAAGTTTGTCCCTTCGGAATTTGATCCTCCTGCACTTCTGTGATGATGTCACACACTGATTAGGAGCTCCACACAGCTGGTCACATGACTCAGCAGAGGACACAATGACTCTCTCCTCCATTAAAGTGCTTATTAGACCCCCTGAACATGCTCAAAAACTCAGCAAAATCGACAGACACATTTCAAGCATCAAACTCTTCAATATAATACCAAACATCCCATAATATTCCCTCTGTCCACATTCTGACACATTAAAACAGCCATAGCAGCCAGTAGGAATGTCCTAGAGAGATCAAACCAACATCAAAATGTTCATCTCATTAAGACGAACAAATTATTTGCTGACACCCTGACCTTTCCCAGACAGGAAGTTGGCTATTTCTCTTCAGCATAGCAGAGGATACGTTGCCATGGTATCAACTGACTCCCTGACATCCCATAATATTCTCTCAGAGCCATTAGGCTCACTTCCACTTATGCACAGCAAAATAGCCCTAACTGGGGCTAGGAATGTCCTAGAGAGATGAAACCACCACCAAAATGTTCGTCTTATTCTGATGGACACAGTGGGGCCAATACCATGATAGTAGGGCAAAACCGGCATGAGCCCCGAGGACCCGTCTAACGCTGCTTGCAGCTTTAATTATTATTATTCCACACGCGCTTTGAACGCTTATTAGGTCCACTTAACATATTCAAAAACTCACCAAAATTGGCACACACATTGTGACTGCCAAAAAATTTGATAAAATAAAAAAAGTTAAACCCGACATCCCATAATAATCCATCTAGAGCCAAAAAACCTCGAAAATCCACTCAAAACCACACAAAAATGGCTCTAGCTCGGGCCAGGAATGTCCGAGAGAGATGAAACCAACACCAAAACGTTCGTCTCATTGAGACGCACAACTTTTTTCGCCTATCTCGCACAGGAAGCCGGTAATTTGCCCGCCAAAATAAGAGTTTTCTGAAATTTAAGCCTCTCTACAAACATTAACTTGTCAATAACCAAAAATGGTACCGGCATGAAAATTGGCTCACATGACAGACCAGACCCTGTTCTACAAAAGTTGTGGAGGAAGTTGTTGTTTCGGGCCCGGTTTTCGAATGGCGAGCCCTCAAAGTCGCCGACCACGCAATGTTAACAGATGGGAGAGGAGCTTCAGTGAAGCAGTTGGGCCTCTAGACAAAAAAGTAAAAGTCGCACAGCTTTAAAAATGACATGGTTGGATTCCTCACAAAACGCTCTTCAAGAAAATCATATTTTTACACAGATTAGGTCAACATTCTGGCCTACAGGATGAGAAGTTTGTCCTTTGGGGAATTTCATCCTCCTGCACTTCTGTGATGATGTCACACACTGATTAGGGGTTCCACACAGCTGGTCACATGACTCAGCAGAGGCAACAATGACTCTCTCCTCCATTAAAGTGCTTATTAGACCCCCTGAACATGCTCAAAAACTCACCAAAATCAGTACACACATTTCAAGCATCAAACTCTTCAATATAATACCAAACATCCCATAATATTCCCTCTGTCCACATTCTGACACATTAAAACAGCCATAGCAGCCAGTAGGAATGTCCTAGAGAGATCAAACCAACATCAAAATGTTCATCTTATTGAGACGAACAAATTACTTGCTGACACCCTGACCTTTCCCAGACAGGAAGTTGGCTATTTCTCTTCAGCATAGCAGAGGATACGTTGCCATGGTATCAACTGACTCCCTGACATCCCATAATATTCTCTCAGAGCCATTAGGCTCACTTCCACCTATGCACAGCAAAATAGCCCTAACTGGGGCTAGGAATGTCCTAGAGAGATGAAACCACCACCAAAATGTTCGTCTTATTCTGTTGGACACAGTGGGGCCAATACCATGATAGTAGGGCAAAACCGGCATGAGCCCCGAGGACCCGTCTAACGCTGCTTGCAGCTTTAATTAGGGTCCTCGGCCTGAGCGGAGGACACCTTCTAGCAGAGCTAGAAGGTGTCCTCCGCCGAAGGCGGAGGACACTATTGTTCCTGCTGCGTTTCTTTTTAGGGTCCTCGGCCTGAGCGGAGGACACCTTCTAGCAGAGCTAGAAGGTGTCCTCCGCCGAAGGCGGAGGACACTATTGTTCCTGCTGCGTTTCTTTTTTCTTCTTCCCTCCTCCAGTGAATCGCTTATTAGAACCCCTAAACATGCTCAAAAACTCACCAAATTTGGCACACATGTTCTATGTGCCCAAAATTTACGTTTAATACAAAACATGACCCCCGACATCCCATAATAATCTCTCTACAGCCAAAAAACCTCTAAAAACCACTCAAAAACACACAATAATGGCTCTCGCTCGGTCCAGTAATGTCGTAGAGAGATGAAACCAACATCAAAACGTTCGTCTCATTGAGACGCACAACTTTGGGGGTGGTCTTTTTTCGCGTATCTCGCACAGGAAGCCGGCAATTTGCCCGCCAAAATAAGAGGTTTCGGCATTTTTACCGTTTCTGCCAAAATTATCTCCTCTGGAACCAAAAATGGTACTGGCATGAAAATTGCCTCACATGACAGATCAGACCCTGTTCTACAAAAGTTGTAGGGGAAGTTGTTGTTTCGAGCCCGGTTTTCGAATGGCGAGCCCTCAAAGTCGCCGACCACGCAATGTAAACAGATGGGAGAGCAGCCCTCGCTGAGCAGTTGGGCCTCTAGACAAAAAAGTAAAAGTCGCACAGCTTTAAAAATGACATGGTTGGATTCCTCACAAAATGTTCTTTAAGAAAATCATATTTTTACACAGATAAGGTCAACATTCTGGCCTACAGGATGAGAAGTTTGTCCCTTTGGAATTTGATCCTCTCCCAGGGCTGCTGCATTCCAGTGATGATGTCACACACTGATTAGTAGTTCCACACAGCTGGTCACATGACTCAGCAGAGGACACAATGACTCTCTCCTCCATTAAAGTGCTTATTAGAACCCCTGAACATGCTCAAAAACTCACCAAAATCGGCACACACATTTCAAGCATCAAACTCTTCAATATAATACCAAACATCCCATAATATTCCCTCTGTCCACATTCTGACACATTAAAACAGCCATAGCAGCCAGTAGGAATGTCCTAGAGGGATCAAACCAACATCAAAATGTTCATCTCATTAAGACGAACAAATTATTTGCTGACACCCTGACCTTTCCCAGACAGGAAGTTGGCTATTTCTCTTCAGCATAGCAGAGGATAAGTTGCCATGGTATCAACTGACTCCCTGACATCCCATAATATTCTCTCAGAGCCATTAGGCTCACTTCCACCTATGCACAGCAAAATAGCCCTAACTGGGGCTAGGAATGTCGTAGAGAGATGAAACAAACATTGAAATGTTCGTCTTATTTTGATGGACACATTGGAGGGAAAACCGGCAGGAGCCCGAGGACCCGTCTAATGCTGCTTGCAGCTTTAATTAGGGTCCTCGGCCTGAGCAGAGGGCACCTTCTAGCAAGAGCTAGAAGGTGTCCTCCGCCGAAGGCGGAGGACACTATTGTTTTTCGTCCGTTTCTTTTTTCTTATTATTCCCTCCTCCAGTGAATCGCTTATTAGAACCCCGAAACATATTCAAAAACTCACCAAAATTGGCACACAGGTTCTATGCGCCCAAAATTTTCGTTTAATACCAAACATGACCCCCGACATCCCATAATAAGCTCAATAGCGCCACCTAGGCACACGCTAAGGGCCCTAGCTCGGGCTAGGAATGTCGTAGAGAGATAAAACCAACACCAAAACGCTCGTGTCATTGAGACGCAAAAATCATACGCTGCTACCCTGGACCTATCTCCAACAGGAAGCCGGCAATTTGCCCGCCAAAATAAAATTTTTTTTTTTTTAAACCTTTCTGCAAAAATTTTCTCCTCTAAAACCAAAAATGGTACAGGTTTGAGACTACCATCATATGGCAGACTACACCCTGCTCTCCAAAAGTTGTGAAGGAAGTTGTTGTTTCGGGCCCGGTTTTCGAATGGCGAGCCCTCAAAGTCGCCGACCGCTTTTGGCCGCTTTAGGATTTCTCCATGTTAGCAGATGAGGAGAACCGATTTCAGGTCAAAACACACACTACTAGTACTTCTACTAGTGCCGCATTTGGGCCTCTAGACAAAAAACTAAAAGTCATACAGCTTCAAAAATGACATGGTTGGATTCCTGACAAAATTTCCTACAACCATATGATATTTTTACACAGATTAAGCCAACATTGTGGCCTACAGGACAAGTAGTTCGGACATTGCTCTAAAATAAAAAATCCATTTTGAGCACTCTTCCACCGTTGTTGTGACACATTAGGGCTTCTAGAGAAAAAAGTATAACTCGTACAGCTTTAAAAATGCCAAAAATGGATTCCTCACAAGCTCTACTATCAAATATGATATTTTTAACACAGATTGGGGTAAAATTGTGGACTCTGTGAGGATTTCTTCACCAGAAGTTTTTCTTAAACCCCCCTCTCCACTCTACTTCTCCTCTGTCACGCTAATTAGAACTCCACGCATGCAGCTGCTCATGTCACTCAGCATAGCAGAGGATACGTTGCCATGGTATCAACTGACTCCCCGACATCCCATAATATTCTCTCAGAGCCATTAGACTCACTTCCACCCTATGCACACCAAAACAGCCCTAACTGGGGCTAGGAATGTCGTAGAGAGATGAAACAAACACTGAAATGTTCGTCTCATTTTGTTGGACACATTGGAGGGAAAACCGGCAGGAGCCCGAGGACCCGGCTAACGCTGCTTGCAGCTTTAATTTCTTATTATTATTCCACCCGCCCCGAGAACGCAAATTACACCCCCTAAACATGCTCCAAAACTCACCAAAATTGGCACGCACATCAGGATCGCGTGAAATTGCGATTTGATACCAAACATGACCCCCGACATCCCATAATAAGCTCAATAGCGCCACCTAGGCACACGCTAAGGGCCCTAGCTTGGGCTAGGAATGTCGTAGAGAGATGAAACCAACACCAAAATGTTCGTGTCATCGAGCCGCAAAAATCATACGCTGCTACCCTGGACCTATCTCCAACAGGAAGCCGGCTATTTGCCTCACAAAATTAAAAAAAAAATTTTTTAACCATTCTGCTAAAATTTTCCCCTCTGAAACCAAAAATGGTACAGGTTTGAGACTACCATCACATGACAGACTAGACCCTGCTCTCCAAAAGTTGTGAAGGAAGTTGTTGTTTCTGGCCCGGTTTTCGAATGGCGAGCCCTCAAAGCCGCCGACCGCTTTTGGCCGATTTAGGATTTCTCCATGTTAGCAGATGAGGAGAACCGATTTCAGGTCAAAACACACATTCTACTAGTGCCGCTTTTGGGCCTCTAGACAAAAAACTAAAAGTCATAGAGCTTTAAAATTGACATGGTTGGATTCCTGACAAAATTCCCTACAACCATATGATATTTTTACACAGATTAAGCCAACATTGTGACCTACAGGACAAGTAGTTCAGCCATTTCTCTAAATTACAAAATCCATTTTGAGCACTCTTCCACCGGTGTTGTGACACATTAGGGCTTCTAGAGAAAAAAGTACAACTCGTACAGCTTTAAAAATGCCAAAAATGGATTCCTCACAAGCTCTACTATCAAATATGATATTTTTGACACAGATTGGGGTAAAATTATGGACTCTGTGAGGACTTCTTTACATTACATGCCTGATAAACTCTCAGACTCCACTCTGTTTGGGGTTCTGTCACGCTAATTAGAATTCCAAGCATGCAGCAGGTGATGTCATTCAGCATAGCAGAGGATACGTTGCCATGGTATCAACTGACTCCCTGACATCCCATAATATTCTCTCAGAGCCATAAGGCTCACTTCAAGCCTACACACACCAAAACAGCCCTAACTGGGGCTAGGAATGTCGTAGACAGATGAAACCAACGCCGAAATGTTCGTCTTATTTTGTTGGACACATTGGAGGGAAAACCGGCAGGAGCCCGAGGACCCGTCTAACGCTGCTTGCAGCTTTAATCTTTTTCTTATTATTCCACACGCTCCGAGAACGCAAATTAGACCCGCTAAACATACTCGAAAACTCACCAAAATTGGCACGCACCTCACAATTGCGAAAAATCGCGATATGATACCAAACATGCCCCCCGACATCCCATAATAATCTCTCTAGAGCCAAAAAACCTCTCAAAAACACACTTAAACGGCCCTAGCTCAGGCTAGGAATGTCGTAGAGAGATGAAACCAACACCAAAACGTTCCTCTCATTGAGGCGCACAAAAAAGGTAGGGGTCACTATGGCTCTATCTCCAACAGGAAACCGGCAATTTCCCCGCCAAAATAAGAGATTTTAGAATTTTTAGCCTTTCTACAAACATTAACTTGTCAATAACCAAAAATGGTACTGGCATGAAAATTGGTTCACATGACAGACCAGACCCTCTTCTACAAAAGTTGTAGGGGAAGTTGTTGTTTCGGGCCCGGTTTTTGAATGGCGAGCCCTCAAAGTCGCCGACCACGCAATGTTAACAGATGGGAGAGCAGCCCTCGCTGAGCAGTTGGGCCTCTGGACAAAAAAGGAAAAGTCGCACAGCTTTGAAAATGACATGGTTGGATTCCTCGCGGAATTTCATACAAGAAATCCATATTTTAACACAGATTAGGTCAAAATTCTGGCCTACAGGATGAGATGTTTGTTCCTTTTTTGGGGGGATTTGATCCTCCCCTTGGGCTGCTGCATTCCTGTGATGATGACACACACTGATTAGGTATTCCATGCAGCAGCTGGTGATGTCACTCAGCTTAGCAGAGGATACGTTGCCATGGTATCAACTGACTCCCCGACATCCCATAATATTCTCTCAGAGCCATTAGGCTCACTTCCACCCCACACACACCAAAACAGCCCTAACTGGGGCTAGGAATGTGGTAGAGAGATGAAAAAAACGCCAAAATGTTCGTCTCATTTTGTTGGACACATCGGAGGGAAAACCGGCAGGAGCCCGAGGACCCGTCTAATGCTGCTTGCAGCTTTAATTATTATTCCGCACCGTCTTTGATCGCAAATTAGACCCCCTAAACATATTCAAAAACTCACCAAAATTGGCACGCATCCCAGAATTGCGAAAAATTGCGAGTTAATACCAAACATGACCCCCGACATCCCATAATAATCTCCATAGAGCCAAAAAACCCAAAAAACACACTTAAACGGCCCTATCTCAGGCCAGGAATGTCGCAGAGAGATGAAACCAACACCAAAACGTTCCTCTCATTGAGACGCACAAAAAATATAGGAGGTATTTTCGTGTAGCTCCAACAGGAAGCCGGCAATTTGCCCGCCAAAATAAGAGATTTCGGCATTTTTAGCCTTTCTACAAACATTAACTTGTCAATAACCAAAAATGGTACCGCCATGAAAATTGCCTCACATGACAGACCAGACTCTGTTCTACAAAAGTTGTTCATGAAGTTGTTGTTTCTGGCCCGGTTTTCGAATGGCGAGCCCTCAAAGTCGCCGACCACGCAATGTTAACAGATGGGAGAGGAGCTTCAGTGAAGCAGTTGGGCCTCTAGACAAAAAAGTAAAAGTCGCACAGCTTTAAAAATGACATGGTTGGATTCCTCACAAAACGCTCTTCAAGAAAATCATATTTTTACACAGATTAGGTCAACATTCTGGCCTACAGGATGAGAAGTTTGTCCCCTTTAGGAATCTCATCCTCCTGCACTTCTGTGATGATGTCACACACTGATTAGGAGCTCCACACAGCTGGTCACATGACTCAGCAGAGGAAACAATGACTCTCTCCTCCATAAAAGTGCTTATTAGACCCCCTGAACATGCTCAAAAACTCACCAAAATCAGCACACACATTTCAAGCATCAAACTCTTCAATATAATACCAAACATCCCATAATATTCCCTCTGTCCACATTCTGACACATTAAAACAGCCATAGCAGCCAGTAGGAATGTCCTAGAGAGATCAAACCAACATCAAAATGTTCATCTCATTAAGACGAACAAATTACTTGCTGACACCCTGACCTTTCCCAGACAGAAAGTTAGCTATTTCTCTTCAGCATAGCAGAGGATATGTTGCCATGGTATCAACTGACTCCCTGACATCCCATAATATTCTCTCAGAGCCATTAGGCTCACTTCCACCTATGCACAGCAAAATAGCCCTAACTGGGGCTAGGAATGTCCTAGAGAGATGAAACCACCACCAAAATGTTCGTCTTATTCTGTTGGACACAGTGGGGCCAATACCATGATAGTAGGGCAAAACCGGCATGAGCCCCGAGGACCCGTCTAACGCTGCTTGCAGCTTTAATTAGGGTCCTCGGCCAACGGAAGAGGGCACCTTCTAGCAAGCTAGAAGGTGCCCTCGGCCGAAGGCCGAGGGCACTATTGTATTTCGTCCGTTTCTTTTTTTTAGGGTCCTCGGCCAACGGAAGAGGGCACCTTCTAGCAAGCTAGAGGGTGCCCTCGGCCGAAGGCCGAGGGCACTATTGTATTTCGTCCGTTTCTTTTTTTTTCTTATTATTATTCCCTCCTCCAGTAAATCGCTTATTAGGTCCTCTTAACATATTCGAAAACTCACCAAAATTGGCACACACATTATGGATGCCGAAAATTTTCGTTTGGTACTAAACATGACCCCCGACATCCCATAATAAGCTCTATAGCGCCACCTAGGCACACGCTAAGGGCCCTAGCTCGGGCTAGGAATGTCGTAGAGAGATGAAACCAACATCAAAATGTTCGTGTCATCGAGACACAAAAATCATACGCTGCTACCCTGGACCTATCTCCAACAGGAAGTTGGCTATTTCCCTCCCAAAATAAAAAATTTTTTTTTTTTACCCTTTCTTTAGAAATTATACCATCTGAAACCAAAAATGGTACATGCTTGAAAATACCATCACATGACAGATGAGACCCTGCTCTACAAAAGTTGTTCAGGAAGTTGTTATTTCAGGCCCGGTTTTCGAATGGTGAGCCCTCAAAGTCGCCGACCGCTTTGGTCAATTTAGGATTTCTCCATGTTAGCAGATGAGGAGAACCGATTTCAGGTCAAAACACACATTCTACTAGTGCCTCATTTAGGCCTCTAGACAAAAAACTACAACTCATAGAGCTTTAAAAATTACATGGTTGGATTCCTGACAAAATCCCCTACAACAACATGATATTTTTACACAGATTAAGCCAACATTGTGACCTACAGGACAAGTAGTGCGGACGTTTCTCATAAATAAAAAATCCATTTCCAGCACTCTTCCATCTGTCTTGTGACGCATTTGTGCTTCTAGAGAAAAAAGTAAAACTCGTACAGCTTTAAAAATGCCAAAAATGGATTCCTGACAAGCTCTACTATTAAATATGATATTTTTGACACAGATTGGGATAAAATTGTGGACTCTGTGAGGATTTCTTTACATTAGATGGCTGATAAACTCTCAGTCTCCACTCTGTTTGGGGTTCTGTCACGCTAATTAGAATTCCAAGCATGCAGGTGGTGATGTCAATCAGCATAGCAGAGGATACGTTGCCATGGTATCAACTGACTCCCTGACATCCCATAATATACTCTCAGAGCCATTAGGCTCACTAAAGCCTATTCACACCAATCCAGCCCTAACTGGGGCTAGGAATGTCGTAGAGAGATGAAACCAACACCGAAACGTTCATCTCATTTTGTTGGACACATTGGAGGGAAAACCGGCAGGAGCCCGAGGACCCGTCTAACGCTGCTTGCAGCTTTAATTTCTTATTATTATTCCCTCCTCCAGTAAATCGCTTATTAGGTCCTCTTAACATATTCGAAAACTCACCAAAATTGGCACACACATTATGGATGCCGAAAATTTTCGTTTGGTACTAAACATGACCCCCGACATCCCATAATAAGCTCTATAGCGCCACCTAGGCACACGCTAAGGGCCCTAGCTCGGGCTAGGAATGTCGTAGAGAGATGAAACCAACATCAAAATGTTCGTGTCATCGAGACGCAAAAATCATACGCTGCTACCCTGGACCTATCTCCAACAGGAAGTTGGCTATTTCCCTCCCAAAATAAATTTTTTTTTTTTTTTACCCTTTCTTTAGAAATTATACCATCTGAAACCAAAAATGGTACATGCTTGAAAATACCATCAGATGACAGATGAGACCCTGCTCTACAAAAGTTGTTCAGGAAGTTGTTATTTCAGGCCCGGTTTTCGAATGGTGAGCCCTCAAAGTCGCCGACCGCTTTGGTCAATTTAGGATTTCTCCATGTTAGCAGATGAGGAGAACCGATTTCAGGTCAAAACACACATTCTACTAGTGCCTCATTTAGGCCTCTAGACAAAAAACTACAACTCATAGAGCTTTAAAAATTACATGGTTGGATTCCTGACAAAATCCCCTACAACAACATGATATTTTTACACAGATTAAGCCAACATTGTGACCTACAGGACAAGTAGTGCGGACGTTTCTCATAAATAAAAAATCCATTTCCAGCACTCTTCCATCTGTCTTGTGACGCATTTGTGCTTCTAGAGAAAAAAGTAAAACTCGTACAGCTTTAAAAATGCCAAAAATGGATTCCTGACAAGCTCTACTATCAAATATGATATTTTTGACACAGATTGGGATAAAATTGTGGACTCTGTGAGGATTTCTTTACATTAGATGGCTGATAAACTCTCAGTCTCCACTCTGTTTGGGGTTCTGTCACGCTAATTAGAATTCCAAGCATGCAGGTGGTGATGTCATTCAGCATAGCAGAGGATACGTTGCCATGGTATCAACTGACTCCCTGACATCCCATAATATACTCTCAGAGCCATTAGGCTCACTAAAGCCTATTCACACCAATCCAGCCCTAACTGGGGCTAGGAATGTCGTAGAGAGATGAAACCAACACCGAAACGTTCATCTCATTTTGTTGGACACATTGGAGGGAAAACCGGCAGGAGCCCGAGGACCCGTCTAACGCTGCTTGCAGCTTTAATTAGGGTCCTCGGCCTGAGCAGAGGGCACCTTCTAGCAGGGCTAGAAGGTGTCCTCCGCCGAAGGCGGAGGACACTATTGTATTTCGTCCGTTTCTTTTTAGGGTCCTCGGCCTGAGCGGAGGGCACCTTCTAGCAGGGCTAGAAGGTGTCCTCCGCCGAAGGCGGAGGACACTATTGTTTTCCGTCCGTTTCTTTTTTCTTATTATTCCGCCCCGTCTTCGAATGCTAATTTGACCCCCTAAACATGCTCGAAAACTCACCAAAATTGGCACGCACATCAGGATCGCGGAAAAATTCGAGAAAATACCAAACATGACCCCCAACACCCCATAATAAGCTCAATAGCGCCACCTAGGCACACGCTAAGGGCCCTAGCTCGGGCTAGGAATGCTGTAGAGAGATGAAACCAACATCAAAATGTTCGTGTCATTGAGACGCAAAAATCATACGCTGCTACCCTGGACCTATCTCCAACAGGAAGCCGGCTATTTCCCTCCCAAAATAAAAATATTTTTTTTTTTACCCTTTCTTTAGAAATTATACCCCCTGAAACCAAAAATGGTACATGCTTGAAAATACCATCACATGACAGATGAGACCCTGCTCTACAAAAGTTGTTCAGGAAGTTGTTATTTCAGGCCCGGTTTTCGAATGGCGAGCCCTCAAAGTCGCCGACTGCTTTTGGCCAATTTAGGATTTCTCCATGTTAGCAGATGAGGAGAACCGATTTCAGGTCAAAACACACATTCTACTAGTGCCGCATTTGGGCCTCTAGACAAAAAACTAAAAGTCATAGAGCTTTAAAAATTACATGGTTGGATTCCTGACAAAATTCCCTACAACAACATGATATTTTTACACAGATTAAGCCAACATTGTGGCCTACAGGACAAGTAGTTCGGCCATTTCTCTAAAGTAAAAAATCCATTTCTAGCACTTTTCCAGCGCTTTTCCAGCGTTTTTGTGACGCATTTGGGCTTCTAGACAAAAAAGTATAACTCCTACAGCTTTAAAAATGCCAAAAATGGATTCCTGACAAGATCTTCTATCAAATATGATATTTTTGACACAGATAGGGATAAAATTGTGGACTCTGTGAGGACTTCTTTACATTACATGCCTGATCAACTCTCAGTCTCCACTCTGTTTGGGGTTCTGTCACGCTAATTAGAATTCCAAGCATGTAGCAGGTGATGTCATTCAGCACAGCAGAGGATACGTTGCCATGGTATCAACTGACTCCCAGACATCCCATAATATTCTCTCAGAGCCATTAGGCTCACTTTCACCCTATGCACACCAAAACAGCCCTAACTGGGGCTAGGAATGTCGTAGAGAGATGAAACCAACGCCGAAATGTTCGTCTTATTTTGATGGACACATTGGAGGGAAAACCGGCAGGAGCCCGAGGACCCGTCTAATGCTGCTTGCAGCTTTAATTTCTTTTTATTATTATTCCCTCCTCCAGTAAATCGCTTATTAGGTCCACTAAACATATTCGAAAACTCACCAAAATTGGCACACACATTGTGACAGCCAAAAATTTTTATAAAATGAATAAAATTCAACCCGACATCCCATAATAATCTCTCTACAGCCAAAAAACCTCTAAAAACCACTCAAAAACACACAAAAATGGCTCTAGCTCAGGCCAGGAATGTCGTAGAGAGATGAAACAAACACCAAAACGTTCGTCTTATCAAGATGCACAAAAAATATAGGAGGTATTTTTGCGTAGCTCCAACAGGAAGCCAGCAATTTGCCCGCCAAAATAAGAGTTTTCTGAAATTTAAGCCTCTCTACAAACATTAACTTGTCAATAACCAAAAATGGTACCGGCATGAAAATTGCCTCACATGACAGACCAGACGCTGTTCTACAAAAGTTGTGGGGGAATTCGTTGTTTCGGGCCCGGTTTTGGAATGGCGAGCCCTCAAAGTCGCCGACCACGCAATGTTAACAGATGGGAGAGCAGCCCTCGCTGAGCAGTTGGGCCTCTGGACAAAAAAGTAAAAGTCGCACAGCTTTAAAAATGACATGGTTGGATTCCTCACAAACTGTTCTTCAAGAAAATCATATTTTTACAGAGATTAGGTCAACATTCTGACCTACAGGATGAGTAGTTAGGCATTTTGGAAATTTGATCCTCTCCCAGGGCTGCTGCATTCCTGTGATGATGTCACACACTGATTAGGAGCTCCACACAGCTGGTCACATGACTCAGCAGAGGAAACAATGACTCTCTCCTCCATTAAAGTGCTTATTGGACACCCCGAACATGCTCAAAAACTCACCAAAATTGGCAGACACATTACAGCTGTCAAACTCTTCAATATAATACCAAACATCCCATAATATGCTCTCTGTCCACATCTACAACATTAAACAGCCATAGCAGCCCGAAGGAATGTCCAAGACAGATTAAACCAACGTCAAAATGTTCATCAAAAAAAATACACCGACACCCTGACCTTTCCCAGACAGGAAGTTGGCTATTTCTCTTCAGCATAGCAGAGGATACGTTGCCATGGTATCAACTGAGTCCCCAACATCCCATAATATTCTCTCAGAACCACAAGGCTCACTTCCACCTATGCACAGCAAAACCGCCCTAACTGGGGCTAGGAATGTCGTAGAGAGATGAAACAAACGCCAAAATGTTCATCTCATTTTGTTGGACACATTGGAGGGAAAACCGGCAGGAGCCCGAGGACCCGTCTAATGCTGCTTGCAGCTTTAATTAGGGTCCTCGGCCTGAGTGGAGGACACCTTCTAGCAGGGCTAGAAGGTGTCCTCCGCCGAAGGCGGAGGACACTATTGTTCCTGCTGCGTTTCTTTTTTTAGGGTCCTCGGCCTGAGCCAGGGCACCTTCTAGCAAGAGCTAGAAGGTGCCCTCGGCCGAAGGCCGAGGGCACTATTGTATTTCGTCCGTTTCTTTTTTTTTCTTATTATTCCGCCCCGTCAATGAACGCTAATTTGACCCCCTAAACATGCTCAAAAACTCACCAAAATTGGCACACACATCAGGATCGCGTGAAATTGCAATTTGATACCAAACATGACCCCCTACATCCCATAATAAGCTCAATAGCGCCACCTAGGCACACGCTAAGAGCCCTAGCTCGGGCTAGGAATGTCGTAGAGAGATGAAACCAACACCAAAATGCTCGTGTCATCGAGACGCAAAAATCATACGCTGCTACCCTGGACCTATCTCCAACAGGAAGCCGGCTATTTGCCTCACAAAATTAAAAAATTTTTTTTTTAACCCTTTCTGCAAAAATTTTCTCCTCTGAAACCAAAAATGGTACAGGTTTGAGACTACCATCACATGACAGACTAGACCCTGCTCTCCAAAAGTTGTGAAGGAAGTTGTTATTTCGGGCCCGGTTTTTGAATGGTGAGCCCTCAAAGTCGCCGACCGCTTTTGGCCGATTTAGGATTTCTCCATGTTAGCAGATGAGGAGAAAAGATTTCAGGTCAAAACACACATTCTACTAGTGCCGCATTTGGGCCTCTAGACAAAAAACTAAAAGTCATAGAGCTTTAAAAATTACATGGTTGGATTCCTGACAAAATTCCCTACAACCATATGATATTTTTACACAGATTAAGCCAACATTGTGACCTACAGGACAAGTAGTTTGGACGTTTCTCATAAATAAAAAATCCATTTCCAGCACTCTTCCATCTGTCTTGTGACGCATTTGTGCTTCTAGAGAAAAAAGTAAAACTCGTACAGCTTTAAAAATGCCAAAAATGGATTCCTGACAAAAATTCCTATCAACATGATATTTTTGACACAGATTGGGGTAAAATTGTGGACTCTGTGAGGATTTCTTTACATTAGATGGCTGATAAACTCTCCCTCTTCACTCTGATCACACTAGTGTCACGCTAATTAGAATTCCAAGCATGCAGCAGGTGATGTCATTCAGCATAGCAGAGGATACGTTGCCATGGTATCAACTGACTCCCTGACATCCCATAATATTCTCTCAGAGCCAGTAGTCTCAGTAAAGCCTATTCACACCAAAACAGCCCTAACTGAGGCTAGGAATGTCGTAGAGGGATGAAACAAACGGCAAAATGTTCGTCTCATTTCGTCAGACACATTGGAGGGAAAACCGGCAGGAGCCCGAGGACCCGTCTAACGCTGCTTGCAGCTTTAATTTTCTTATTATTCCGTCCGCGCTTTGAATGCTAATTAGACCCCCTAAACAAATTCAAAAACTCACCAAAATTGGCATGCATCCCAGAATCGTGAAAAATTTTCGTTTAATACCAAACATGACCCCTGACATCCCATAATAAGCTCAGTAGCGCCACCTAGGCACACGCTAAGGGCCCTAGCTCGGGCTAGGAATGTCGTAGAGAGATGAAACCAACACCAAAACGCTCGTGTCATCGAGACGCAAAATTCATACGCTGCTACCCTGGACCTATCTCCAACAGGAAGCCGGCTATTTGCCTCACAAAATTAAAAAAAAATTTTTTTACCCTTTCTGCAAAAATTAAACCCACTGAAACCAAAAATGGTACATGCTTGAAAATACCATCACATGACAGATTAGACCCTGCTCTCCAAAAGTTGTTCAGGAAGTTGTTGTTTCGGGCCCGGTTTTCGAATGGCGAGCCCTCAAAGCCGCCGACCGCTTTTGGCCGATTCAGGATTTCTCCATGTTAGCAGATGAGGAGAACCGATTTCACCTCAAAACACACATCTTACTAGTGTCGCATTTGGGCCTCTGGACAAAAAACTAAAAGTCATAGAGCTTTAAAAATGACATGGTTGGATTCCTGACAAAATTGTCTACAACCATATGATATTTTTACACAGATTGAGCCAACATTGTGGCCTACAGGACAAGTAGTTAGGCCATTTCTCTAAGGTGAAAAATCCATTTCTAGCACTTTTCCAGCGGTTTTGTGACGCATTTGTGCTTCTAGAGAAAAAAGTATAACTCGTACAGCTTTAAAAATGCCAAAAATGGATTCCTGACAAAAATTCCTATCAACATGATATTTTTGACACAGATTGGGGTAAAATTGTGGACTCTGTGAGGATTTCTTTACATTAGATGGCTGATAAACTCTCAGTCTCCACTCTGTTTGGGGTTCTGTCACGCTAATTAGAACTCCACGCATGCAGCTGCTCATGTCATTCAGCACAGCAGAGGATACGTTGCCATGGTATCAACTGACTCCCCGACATCCCATAATATTCTCTCAGAGCCATTAGACTCACTTCCACCCTATGAACGCCAAAGCAGCCCTAACTGGGGCTAGGAATGTCGTAGAGAGATGAAACAAACACCGAAATGTTCTTCTCATTTTGTTGGACACATTGGAGGGAAAACCGGCAGGAGCCCGAGGACCCGTCTAACGCTGCTTGCAGCTTTAATTTCTTATTATTATTCCCTCCTCCAGTGAATCGCTTATTAGGTCCTCTTAACATATTCAAAAACTCACCAAAATTGGCACACACATTATGGATGCCGAAAATTTTCGTTTGGTACTAAACATGACCCCCGACATCCCATAATAAGCTCTATAGCGCCACCTAGGCACACGCTAAGGGCCCTAGCTCGGGCTAGGAATGTCGTAGAGAGATGAAACCAACATCAAAATGTTCGTGTCATCGAGACGCAACAATCATACGCTGCTACCCTGGACCTATCTCCACCAGGAAGCCGGCTATTTCCCTCCCAAAACAAAAAAAAAAATTTTTTTACCCTTTCTTTAGAAATTATACCCTCTGAAACCAAAAATGGTACATGCTTGAAAATACCATCACATGACAGATGAGACCCTGCTCTACAAAAGTTGTTCAGGAAGTTGTTATTTCAGGCCCGGTTTTCGAATGGCGAGCCCTCAAAGTCGCCGACCGCTTTTGGCCAATTTAGGATTTCTCCATGTTAGCAGATGAGGAGAACCGATTTCAGGTCAAAACACACATTCTACTAGTGCCGCATTTGGGCCTCTAGACAAAACACTAGAAGTCATAGAGCTTTAAAAATTACATGGTTGGATTCCTGACACAATCCCCTACAACAACATGATATTTTTACACAGATTAAGCCAACATTGTGACCTACAGGACAAGTAGTTCGGACGTTTCTCATAAATAAAAAATCCATTTCCAGCACTTTTCCACCGGTTTTGTGACGCATTTGTGCTTCTAGTGAAAAGAAGTATAACTCGTACAGCTTTAAAAATGCCAAAAATGGATTCCTGACAAGCTCTACTATCAAATATGATATTTCTGACACAGATTGGGGTAAAATTGTGGACTCTGTGAGGATTTCTTTACATTAGATGGCTGATAAACTCTCCCTCCAGCCTTTAGTCACACTGGTGTCACGCTAATTAGAATTCCACGCATGCAGCTGGTGACGTCATTCAGCATAGCAGAGGATATGTTACCATGGTATCAACTGACTCCCTGACATCCCATAATATTCTCTCAGAGACATTAGGCTCACTAAAGCCTATGCACACCAAAACAGCCCTAACTGGGGCTAGGAATGTCGTAGAGAGAAAAAACCAACGCCAAAATGTTTGTCTCATTGACACAAAAAAATACACACTGAAACCCTGACCTTTTCCAGACAGGAAGTTGTCTATTTCTCTTTGAAAATAACATTTCCACACATTATTACTACAACATGTTACTAAAATATTTTTTACACAGATTTGGGTAAAATTTTGGACTGGAGGATTTCTTTCCCAAAGATTTCTCATAAATTGTCAGTCTGCACTCTACTTGATTTCTGTCTCACACTAATTAGGAGTTCCCTACAGCTGGTCTTCACATGACTCAGCAGAGGGAATGAGACATTGTATTAACTGTCATAGCACTAAGAGGCCAGAGTGGGATGAAACGGACTGTTGAGTGGAAACCAGTATGACAGACAGGCAAGAGCATCAAAACTCATTCAACTCATCAACATTTTAATGCCAATTAGGGCCTTATTTTTAGAATTATGAATTCAATGCCTTTTAAGACTTTTCAAGGATCCGCGGGAACCCTGCCAGCCACTGCTTCCTGTTTATCTCGTGAATATTCAATTTGCCACGTGCTTCTTGGGTACAACCAGGGCAATTGCTACCTGGTATCCATTGGTGTTATGGCAGCCTAAAAATTCACACACTCTCCCAGATATCCCTGGCATAGTTAATTTACAGTGATAAAACACAAATACTTTGGTTTACATTCATTCTTCAGACCGCTCCCATTTCAATGTATGTTAGTTAAGGAGCTTTTTTCCACCGCAGTAATTGCGGCTTGTCAACTTCTGGTGTTCCTCAGGATTGGTCTGTAGTTGGTAGAGAGTAGGGAATGAGTAAGTGATTTCAGACACAAACACACATTATAAAGTCTGAGGCTCCTGGCAGATCTACACTTACTCACCTAAGGCCTCCTCCCTGTGAGAGGAGGCCACTCATGATTACCATGATTTATTCAAATCACAGCCATGAAAAATTGGGATCTGTAAATTTATGTCCTCATCCCAAAGGGAGAATATATATATATATATAAAAAACAATAACACACCTTTAACTGTCAAGTCTCTTAAACACTAAGCGATACCATAATTATGTAGTTTTGACATTTGTATGTCCATGTCCTCCCGAACAGGGATCATCCTTTAGGAGTAAAGAAAACTCTGAAGACTTCCTTGTAATATAGCTAAAACATTAGTTCATAAACAACTTGTACATCTCAGGAAGTTTGAAACTTTAGAGGTAAAAATTTACATTTGAAACAAGCAAACTTAAAGGCTTGTCTCTTCTTAGTATGATCAAATCGAGCCCCCCCAAAATTCCAAAATGTGCTCTCCAGTGTCACCCACCAATACCACTGAAACATCCAGATGATCAAAAAATTCAGAGAAAGTAAAATGCCATTTAAAACAGGCAAGCCAAAACAGGGCTGTTGCCTTGAGGGTACTGTGATAACTCTTAATCACAAACATGTAGATTGGAGGTTTTAAAGTCCACGTACTGCTGGATCTACTCACAGCTGCAGCTTCACACATTAGTTAAACTATAAGAAGGTCACAGGGTCGCCACTGAATTTTGATCTAGCATATGAATGCAAACCATTTGTTTGAAGATACTTTCATAAACAAAAACACTTAACAGTGGAACTTAACACTCACTGCACCCATTGAAATGAAGTTTTTTTTGTCTCTGGTTGCATTCATTTTTTTTTTCAACAAGGCTGCAAGTACAGGTGTGAAACAAACATGTTGGGTGTGATGGGGTTGAATGAATGTGCACCTCTCATTCCAAATGAAACATTCAGGTGCTTGACTACAGATACTTTTTTCTCATCACATCAATCACACTTTTCCCACTTTGTGGCTCATGCCTACAACTTTATATTGGAAAACTCACTACCTATAAAAAAAAAATGAAATCTTGCTTATAATAATAAAAAATATACTTAACAAGGAACATAATTTCCTCTGTAACCAAGTCATCGAGAACTTTAAAATTTTAACGAGACTACGTTACCAGAATTGTTTTTAATGAACTCACATCTGGATGGCTGGTGTGGGACCAAGACAGTAAAATCTCACCCTTTCTCATCCTCACTCAGCTGACACTTTAAAGTTTGAGCCAACTACATTACACTGTAAACCAGGGGAAAAGTTATCAATCACCTTTGTTTTTTCACACTACATGGAAAACATTTTTATTAACTATTAACAGCATGACAGACAACACTGATGTTTAGCATTATATAATTTATTTTCAAAAACAGTTTCACATTTAAATGTCTGGTTTCTTGGTCAAATGTATTTTCAGATACTTCAATTGTGTCTATACATTTTACTTGTAATTTCTCTTTTAAATATGAAAAAGTTACTCAGCATCAAGATTATCAAAACGATTATTTTATTATGCAATTCATCCAATACTTATCAGAAATCCAGACGTTAGTTCTCTCATTGCTGTCAAACTTACATTAACATATCTTTATTTTTTTATCTTTAACTTTTTACATTTTAATGTCATGGACATAAATATTTTGACTACAGTTCATCTGAACGACTCTGGCCGATGACAAAACAAATACATGTGTTGCTGTGAATCCAAAAATCTTTTGCTGCTTCATCCACATCCACACCTCATTGCTGGTGAGGAGGTTGAGGATCACTGCAGCATCTTCCAACAGACAGTTCACCTCAGAGACACAAAGACTCATTTTAAGAACAAAATCATCTGAGCGTGTGCACCATCAGCTAAACTTTCTCTAAACACAGAGTTACATGACCACAATGTTGTAATAGGTTTCAGAGGGACAGAGAGAGAAAACATAAGACTGAAAGACACAAAGGGGGAGGAGGAGACATGGAAAATGACAACAATAACAATAATAACTATTTCTTTTTAAAGCTGTCCTGTCCTGGCAGTCAGGCATGCAGAATGGGGAGTCTGAGCCTTGTGGTGCCAGAACAGATTTGCTCTTACTTCATGTTCACAAACAAACAGTTTTCATCTGAACTGTTGAAAGTGAACTTATGAAGATTTAACACAACTGAACTCAAACATACACTTGCAGAAAATGACAGTTAATGTGCAGCAAGCAAAGACTAACAGCTACAAACACTAACAACTATAACATACATGATTAACTGAAATGCCTGCCTACATGATCAACAACATTTAAAAAAAAAAAACCACATTCCTCTTCCAGTAAGACACATGATTATTTTAGAAACAATCAAATCATAATTACTATTTACATCTTTAATTACCACAAAATTTACACGACAAATACCGACAATTCAAAACCTCACCATTAATAGATAAATAAATATATAAATATATAAATACAATACACAAATATAGAAAACATGCACAGTGGACCACTAAAATTCCTACATGGCGTTCACTATGTGAGTGGGCAGACTCCGGATAAAAAACACAAAACTCCAACCGTGGTGGAAGCAAAAATTTCACACCAAAAAACTACACACCAGTTTCCTCTTTAAACCCTACAGATTAACACAACTAACACCAATATTTGCACCATGGCAGAGCGATGTAGCTGTGTTTGACTCAGACAAAGAACTCACACTGCCACTGTGAATCCTTTGTGTGCCTCCTTTGCCAAACCAACCACACTAATCATCACCTAGACTTAACTCAGCACTAAAAAGCTCCTCTAACTCACCTACACTAACATCTACCTGCCCCTGATCATCTTTAACTCTAAAACTACACAGAATTCCTTCATGATCACTGAAGTACGTGGGCATCACTGCACATTCCACATCGTACTGTGCTGTTTTAACATAAACATGATCAATCAAAGTCCCCTTCTCTGTGGTTTCCTGTGTTACATGCTGCATGAATCCTTTTGTGCCCATGAATTTACAAATTGATAAGTTTTTCAAAATGTTTTCATTAAAATCTCCCATCACTACAATTGTGTTACTGATTGGATTTAACCAATCAAGTAACTTCCCCAGATTTTCCTTCAGTACTAAATTTGGATAACATGGTGGACAATAGATCACTGTCAAAACTATGTTAACTTTTGGAAACAGGCACACCAAACACTCCAGATTCAAATCGGGTACCTGCAGAACGTCACAGTCCAATTGGTCTTCACTATATAAACCAACTCCACCATGTTCAAGCTGCTGAAGCTCTAACAATTTGGCGTGACTGCTGCTGCTGCTGTAACACACACCACGAGGACGACTGTGGAAAGTGTAACCTTCAATTTGAACAGTGTCCAATGAGGACTGTGCAGTGAGCCACGTTTCTGTGACAGCAATACAGTTAGGCTGTATATGCTGCGTGCAAGACACCAGATCCACCAAGTGGCGGCTTAAACTTTGAACGTTCATCAGATACACAGAGAAGCTGGGTGCATCTGATGAAGGTTTCTGCTGTCCAATCAAAAATGGAGGCATGCCCTCCAAGGCCTCCCTGATGGTGGTCTTGCTGAAAATGGCCTTTTCATTAAAATCCCTGATGATCAGTCCCGACAAAGCCCTGACTCGACTAAGTGCTACATACGCCTGCCCGGGTGCAAACACCTTCTTAAAGCAGACCACGGCCTGGTCCACCGTCAAACCCTGAACTTTGTGTACCGTACACGCCCACGCTAACCTAAGAGGAAACTGAACACGCAAACCCCCCCACTTTGTAGCCTTCTCCTGCTCTGGATCAATAGCAGTAGAATCCCTGCATTCTACTGCTGCATGTGCACGCTGTTTCCTCCTCTGTGAGCCAATTCTAGGATCGTCAAATTTAACATAAACTGTTTGAGGAAACTTGTCACTCACATTCTTAAACTCAATGTGAGTGACGGTGCCACATGCTCCATTGACCAGACCATCCCCGACATCTACATTCTTACACAACATGACGCGCGCGTTCCTCGCTAAACACAGCCGCTCTTGCAAACACGTGTCTGATGCTGCTCTATGATGCCCGGCCATCTTTTCCAATTTACCTGTTTTGCTACTGTTTTGGTAGTCCTGAGCATCAATAGTGACATAATCAGGACACGAGGCAAAGAGCTGCTCCAGATTGTGCTCAGCCACTTGCATATTTGTCGGGAAAATATACAAGGCTGAGCTCTCCTCGCCGGTCTCGCGTGACTTTAAAATTTGGACGTCCGTTTCTAAAAGGGGCGTGTCCTTAGAACGCACTCTCAACCTGTTCAACAACTCAGCAAACACACAATCCTTCTGCCTAACTACCGCTGTGAGCTCCACTACACTAAAGTTACACCACAGATCCACCCCGATGGGACTGCTATACAGAGGCTTCCCTTTAACAGGAGGCAACTGATAGAAGTCACCAACGGCTATCACGCTCACACCGCCAAAAGGGGAAAAGTCGCCTGTCTGTCTAATCTGTCTCAACCTACCATGGACATAAGCCAGCAGAATGTGATCAACCATACTGATCTCGTCAATGATTAGAATTTGGAGGTGACCCAATTCAGCTCTGAGCGAGTTTAGTTTATCTTCACCTAAAGGGGTGTAAGGTAAACTAGCATGTGTTCCAATGCCGAATGTGTGATGAATTGTGGCTGCATTTAAATTGTATGCAGCGATGCCCGTAGGAGCAGTTAACAAAACTGTGACATCGTCTGGTTGATGACATAGTGCTGACAGAAGCCTCCCTGCCTCATACTGAATGGCCCTGATTAAATGACTCTTCCCCGTTCCTGCTCCACCTGTCACAAATACCTGCAGAGGCTCTGGGTTTTTGCCCATCACCTTCTGCAAACACCAATGTCTCACCCTGTAAAAAACAGCTAACTGTGTCTCATTCAGAGACCTAACCAAACACAAACCCTCACTACGAGACATGGTGTTTCTGTTCTTCTCTAACCTAACAACCTGTCTAGCAGCACCCATCAAATCTGGAATATTCTCTAAACCTTCAGCTAGCTGCTCTCCCTCTATCTCTTCTGCCTGCTGCTGCCTCCTCTCCTCTAAACACTCGATGCGTTCAGCTTCCTGCTCAGGACACAACTCACCCCACACATCCTCATCAACACCACCGAGCAGCTCAGCAATCTCCTGAGCTCGCTCCAAATCCGGACAATCAAACTCAAATTTGGCCCTATTCTCCTCGACCACAGCCTGAACCGAGTGCACGGAGCCGTCCCTAAACCTGACCTCCCCGACCTCATAGAACTGACTGAAGAACTCAAAGCCCTCAGGTTTGAGCTCAGAGTCAGTTCTATAAGGAAGGAACAACTGCAACAGACTCTGAAAATGAGCCTCCTCCTGCTTCTCTAAGTTAAAACGCATGTACCGAACCACAGCAAACTGAGATCGTGTTCTCCTCAGGATGAAGCCCAAATTGTTTTTCAGTTCAATCGCATTTTCTGATTTTTCATTCCTGGAGAGAACACGATACTCAGATGCAAACGTCGCCATACACATGTTGCTAAACACGTCGTCGTCGGGCCTGTTCTTAAACCTGTCCACTATGCTAGTCATCCACATGTCGTCCGAGCGAAGATCATGTGATGACGCCCTCTCCTGCAAAACACTGAGAGGTAAACTCATTTTGACTATGTTGCTCCCTGTCGGCACAAAGACAACCTTTCGGGAACATTCCCTCAGATGCATGGACGTTAGCCTATACACTGCCTCCTGGGCGCAGACGTCTCTGTGGTGTAAATATACACTCCCCAGCTTCTTCAAGCTTTCTCTGGCAGAGAGATTTCCTTCTTTGGAAGCTTCTTTTTGGGCATTGCTCAATAAAAGGCCAATTTCTCTCTCTGACTTCGTAATGTACGAAATGATGTAAATGACAACTGCGTAGGCGTCAGTGACAAAGCTAAGGTCCATGTTGGCGTTCCAGCACTTCAACAACTTCTTACTGTACTGGTTCACCCAAACACTGTTTACCTCTCTCCTATAGACTACCTTTGTCTTTTTCTCTAAACGTCGATACGCCTGCTCATAGATGTCCTGATTAATGCCCAAACTCGCAAACAACTCATCTACACTCGCAGGAGGCACCTCATTTTCAACAGCTTTCTTAACAGCTGTTAAAATTGCCTCCGCTGTTTCTTTGGGCATCTCGTCGTCGTTGTCGAAACACTTACAGATTGGCATGTTTTTTGAAGCAGCTCTCTCGTCTATGCCATATGCATCTTTCCCGCCACATTTGCATTCTTTCTTATGACAGATAAATGTCCGCTTCGTAGCTGGTTTTGGGAAATTGAAACGACATTTGCTCTTCTTTGACTTTCTACAAGTCTTAGCGTGTCGTTTGGAGTGTGTTTGAACCGATGTCACAATGTCCAATAATGTGTCATCATCAGAGGGCAACTCGCACGAGACGTATTTATCTATGAACGCAACTACCTCCTCATCTGTGTTCTTACCAATTTTGGGGGCGCCCTCGATCCAAAACAAACAGTGAACATGAGGAGAACCGCGCTGCTGAAACTCGACCCTATGAAAGTGATCGGCGATTTTGCCAATTGGTTCAGCGGGAGACATGAGAACTGCTTTCAAAAAACAATGCCATCTGTAATCGAACATCCTCGCAGCTGTCACCGGATTACGACGCAACAACTGACACCTGTCTGCCCACTCCAAATCCTCTACCGTCTGCGATCTGCCTTCCTGCCTCAGGATGCTGGTCAGCAGATTCTGCCAGCGCATATCAGCAGACGAAAATGAACAAAACCACGTCGGTATCCCTAACTGCCGAACACAAGCCATCACTTCCTTCTGAACAGTCTGCCAAAATGCCGGAGTCCCCCTAATTGGTCTCAGGAACTTAAACCCATCATCAAACTCTAACAACTGCTTTAAAGCCTCCTCATCCTTTAACATACCCTGAGTGATTCGCTGAGACCTCTGACCTACTTTACCCTTACGCAACGCCACAGAAACATTAGACACTACCTGATCTAACTCCGACATGTACTGCGCAAAAAATATGTACTCTACATTACGCGCAAAACGACCGTCCGCATGCATGATCCTATTGTTAAAATAACGCGTCAGTGACAGGTGAGCCGATCGAATGTCGTGAAAGGTCTTATTACCCCGAGGAAACAACACTGGAAAACATTTCGCCTCATTCGTTTGGTCAGAAAGCATCTTAACCGGACAATTTCCCTCTGCAGGCGCAATATTAACTATATCCTCAAAATACTGATCTAATGCTTCCTGACCAATATCAACAGGCATAAGACAAGTGTCCTGAAACATGCAGTGCTGCTGCCTGTCATGTAACATTTCATCTTGTATTATGTCTGAAGCTTCCTCTACATCTCCCTCAACAAACTCAGCCTGTGCTCTAACCTGATCAGCCCCTTGAGCACCAACTCCACCCTGCTCTAGAACAGCCTGCTCTGAAACAGCCTCTTCTTCACTAGACTCAGCTTCTTCCCTTTCTTGATCCTCTATCCTACAAAACTCATTAACCCAGTCCTCATTAAACTCTATATCTGCATAAAGGGCATTGGTCCTCTTTAAATAATCTAGCGCCTGTCTTACACGCAAAGTATCTACAAACTGATACTCGTAATACCCTTTGTATGTCAGTTTACGCTTTAACTTCACCTGTACCAAAGACCCCTCCATACTGGACCGGGGCAACACACGAGTCGACTGCACAATGTCAGCTGGAACACATGTCACAGGTCCATGTACTCCGTTCTGCCCCCCTTTCGGCAGTGCCAACATCTTCATAAACGGAATATGCAATGCTATCAAATGCTGCTCTAAGCTATTCAAACATCCCAGTTCAGGTGGAATGGGATCCAGCTCCAGGTTATTGATCCAGCATTCAGCTGGCATCTCACCATTACTAATCTTACCCTGACAGGAGTGACAAATCCACAGCTCACTTCTAGAAACTGCCAATTGGCACGGCACAACACACTCTTCACGACACTGATGCAGGAAACACTCACTAATACACTCCTCAGCAAGTTCAGCTGTTCTGCTGGTTCTGCTGTAAGCGTCCCTGTCACAACTAACGACCTGATTTCTAAACAACAACCTGTGACAAACACAGCAGACAAAATCAGGTCCATCTTTAACCTGCTCTAAAAACTGATTCATAACAAAACCAAAGTCTTTTGACTGCTCTACCCTATGTTTCCTGCTGGACCTAACACGACCAATAACCCGCCGCCTGTGCTCTAAACTACCGTACTGACGCTTACTAAATTTTCTACTCCTTGCTTTAACTTTCTCCCTAAGCTCTTCACTATCCCTGTATTTAGCCAGAATCCTGTCTATAACTTTCTCCCTATGCTCCTCACTATCCCTGTATTTAGCCATAATCCTGTCTATAACTTTCTCCCTATGCTCCTCACTACCTTGATATTGTGCCCTACCCTTGGATTTAACCTTCTCTCTGTGCTCAGGGTTCTCTTTATACTTCCCTACACTCATTCCTTTAACCTTCTCTCTGTGCTCAGGGTTCTCTTTATATTTCCCTACACTCATTCCTTTAACCTTCTCTCTGTGTGACGCATCTTCACTATACTTTTCAACACTCTTTGACTTTTTCTGTTCTCTAAAAATCACATTATCCTGATATTTCTTTCTAAACCTCATCTGACGTCTCTCACTGAGCAACTTATTTTCTTTCTTCTGACTCCACTCCCTACGGTTGATGTACTTCGATTTTGCAAACCACACACCTGGCTCTGCATCCTCGTCTTCAACATCTAAACCTAAATCTGAAAATTCCATGGCATCACTGCACCAAACTGCTGGTTCCTCCCTAACAACAACACCTTCCTGACATCTAGCCCTAAAGCTGTAACCTGAAACCTCACTGACTTTACAATAACCATAACAGCTCTGCAGTCCAGGCTCATAAACACAAACCACATTCTCAAAATGGTTCCCTGAGATATTCTCTAAATAAATGCAATCCGACGACAAACACCTACCGCTACAGCTGTACTTTAGCCAACGACCATCATAAAATGTACAAACACTAACACCTAACATATCTGCTGTAGCCTGAATTTCCACCTCTGAGGCCCAAGAATTAACACTTGCCATCCTGGACTGCTGAATGTACTCTGACACTGAAGAGTACTCACTCCTAATCAGAGTAGAATAATGACTACCGTTTCTCTGGAGATGTTTACAAACGGCAAGCCTAACCCTACGATGGTGCTTCTGAGAACCACTCACAGCCTGAGAGATGGCTCTGAAGAAGCAGTTACCATCCGCCACAATCCTCTCATTTCTACAAGGAACCCCTAACAAACCGACACGTGTGGACACCGGTCCACCGAGCTTCACAAACTCCAAGTTAAAGCGACTGCACACAGCCTTGCAGGCGTCTACGCTGAGAGGACAGAAAGTTAACTCTGCATTTCTGATGGTATCTACAAACTCTACATCTAAATTAGCCTCGCCAACATCAAAGCGCTTGGATTTCTTTGACACACGAGGGTCAGAAGAAATCCTACGCTTCTCTGCTGCTGACACACCGCTAACTTTGCTGGCTAAAGACACTCCTGACGACGCTGGACTGGCATCTACACTAACACAAACCTCAGGCTCGCAACTGCCTTCAGAAACCACATCACTTAACCCGCCCTCACTGACTACACTAGACTCTGGTGTTGGAGCAGTGTTCACCTCAGTGACCCGCCTCTCCACGGAAACACCAGACAGCACCGGACTGACATCTGCATAAGCACTAAGACCAAGCGGAGGGAAATCTTCATCGTATCTAAAACGAAAGCCGGATCGCCTTGATTTCTTCGACCAACAAGTGTCAGAAGAAATGCCCCACTTACTGCCATCAGTAATGCTCGGTCCTGCTGGTGAGCCGCCGCTCAACACACTGGCATAAGACCGCAGAGAAACGCCTGACAGTGCTGGACTAACATCTGAACTGACACAATGCTCAGACACAACACTACACTCTGGTGCTGGAGCAGCAGTCACCCCTGTGACCCTACCCTCCACAGAAACACCAGGCAGCACTGGACTTGCACCCACATGGACAGTGATGCCACACAGTTCAAAGAGCTTCTCCCTCGAACTGAGACTGTCAGCCAAGCGACAGATGTAGTGGTGCAGGTCATCCAGGCACGCAAAATGCAAAACCACGCTTGTACCGTTAAAGTGTAACAAGCCCTCGTTACCACGTGAGTGACTGTCCACCACAGAGAACTGTCCATCCTCACAGATGATGGCAGAAGTGTTGCCACACATGGTCAGAAGACATGTGCGGTACTGACCGAAGATCCTGTTCAGTGCGTCACGCAAACTGATGAACACACCGCTGTCGATGTGTTCACCCTCAGTCACGCCGACAACGCCAAACGCCGAGTCACCAAAAACAAAGCGAACCACCGCATCATCAATCATCAACCGCTGTGGCAAATCTGGGACAGAGAGCAGATTTGTCACGTGGTTGAAGATTCCTTGATCGCGCAAATTACTGTACAACTCATCGCCGCAAATCAACGCGCGATCAAGCTGACGTCTGTCCCAGGAAAAAACACTGCTCAGCGTGTGTTTGGCTAAGCTGACCAAAGCTATAGCCATACACTGCTGTCCTCCGTAAAAAAAGCGCTCGTCAGCCTGATGAAACGACCCGCGCACAACCCTGACTGGCCTCCCAGCTCTGCTAGCCTCTGCTGCTACATCACTACTGTCACACTCTAACCCAGCATCAGAAACACAAGCAGAAGAAAAAAAGTGGTCCTTAGCTTTGCTGATCTTCCGTGGCCTCTGGATTCCCTCGGCGACAGCAGGGCACGGCGCAGCCACCTCCTCCGCGACGACCTGCGGCACCTCGGACTCCAGCGATGTCTCCTCCACGACCACCTCCGGGACCACGGACTCCTGGGCTGCTGCCTCCACCTGACACAAATCAAAAATTCAGTTTAACTGCATGACAAACCAGGGGGAAAAATGCAGGTGTAAAAACAATAAGTCACATAATATGTTTAGACAAAAACGCACCTGGCGCTGGACTGGACTGGGGCCGGAGGCAGACACGGTCTCCTGGGCAGGTGAAGGTGTTGCCGCCACCTATAAAGAACAGGAAAACATGGAAAAAAAAAAAAAAAGATCAAGATGCAACTCTTATCAAAACATATATCACACCGCATTGGTCACTCTTCAAAACCAGCAAAAAATAAAATAAAAACACACCTGCCGCTTCCCTCCACTGCGCTTCCTGGCAACACCTCGTGGCCGACGCTTCGCACGCGAAGCCTAGAGGAAGAAAAACAAACCTTTTATAACAGCTGTTTACCACTTGTGTTATCAACTATTTGGTCATATGGCTTGTGTGCACTTTACCTGGCCAGCTGGTGGCTCAGCGATGCAGCCGGAGCCAGAAGAAGGACTGACCTTCTCCATAGCATCCAACATGTCACCGCTGAACCACACAGGGTTGGGCGGGATGACAGGCCGAACCACAGCAGGTGTTCCGGCCTTCAAAACAAAAAACAAACATTGTTTTAAAAAAAACTTCACATGCAGGCTTTGCACAAACCTCTACACACTCAATCAGAAAAACACTTTACCTTGTCCTCCTTTCCAACCACAGTCCACTCCCAGGGGTCGCTATGACGGGTCACGGGGAGGTGACCTGTCACAACTAGCCTGGGAGACACCGTGGCACGCGGCGATGTCCGGCGGGACACCGCGGGCGTGGGCGAGGGCGGACGCTGGGTCAGCTGCTGGACAGCAGCGTTCCACAGCAGATCCACCAGCACAGGGGTCCCATCGGTGTCGCTGAGGTGCACCTGAAAAACAGTCAGACACAGCAGACATTTCACCTTGTTAGTTGGATGTTTTCTTTAGCGTCACATAAAGTGTCTTGTAAAAATTAGGACAATACTTACGCCGTCGGGGCACCACAGCTCCAACCGATGGAGGGGGAGGTGCTCAGCCACAGACACGTAAGGGAAACCTGAAATAAGTGTCACAAACCACACACAAAAAAATACTTAAATACTTGAAGTAAACATTAACGCATGCATTTACATGTAAATGTTCATCCATGCATGCCGTCAGTTTTTAAGCACATATGAAATTCTCAAATCTCAGATTTTGCAGAAAAACTCAATTGAAACGTACCCATGCGTGCTGCGACTCGGTGGAATTCCTGACGCAGCGCCAACTGCAGGCCCGGGTGGATGTTCAGGCGTGGAGGGAAGTCCAGCACGAACACCTTACAGAAAAAAAACCTTTGTCAGCAGATCACATTCATGTCTCTAAAATAAGTGCATGACAATACAAAGGCTGCTCACAGCAGCTTTGCTGACACAAAACCAAATGGTGAGCAACAAAAACTTGTAACAAACACACACCTTGGGCCAGCGGCTGGCGATGGAGGTCAGGAGAGCACCGAAGTCCAACGCTGCCTCGCCAACCGTCCGGCTGGCCGTGAGGTTGTTGCTCGGGGCGAGCACGCAGACGGCGTCGGGGGTCCACGGGACGTCTGCGTGCAGGGCCTCTGTCCTCAGCTCGGCTGCCGATGCACCTGGAACAGACAGAAAAGCAAAGGACAGAGAACCTACCGGCATGGGCACGAAGCCGTCCACCATGGCCCGGAGGTGGGAGTCTCCAACGACGAACACCAGCTGCAACAACACACACGTTGTTTTACAACAGAGAAACCTACCAACAGACACCTTACTCGCTGCAATTTTTCAATAAATAAAACAAAAATCGTACCTTCTGGTCCGGACGACGCGCTGGAGTGACCAACTTGCAGCTCCGGTGGGTCAGTGCAGAGGTTGGCCATCTCCGCGTTCGGTGGCGGTACCCGGTACCGCGCCCTGTGTAATGGACATTGAAGTTTGTCAGAACATTATTAAGGGACATTACATCCAAACCATATCAGTGAACATTCTGAAATGAAAGTTTGACACATACGAGCAACGAACTCGGGGACAGGCTCGAGGGCAGTCCAGGGGTGGTCCTCTGCCCTCTTCCTCTTCATGGCCAGCGCCCTCCGATGGCCTTTCGCTCTAGGCATCTGAACAGGAAGATAAAATATTTTTTTTGAGTCCACGCTCAGACAAAACACGACAGTCAATTTGTGCCAATCATACTCACAAGGCTTCACAAAGCAACGCTTCACCTAACATTACAATGTAGAAATGTTTTAACTCACCTTGGCTGAGGGCAAGTGTGTGTGTGTCTGTGTGTGTGAGTGTGTGTCTGTGTGTGCTTGAGTGGATGTGTATAAAATCAATTAAAGTGCGTGCAGATTACCAGTTACTCTCGGTGTGTCTATTTAAATAGATGTGTAAGTATAAAGGTGTGTTCTGGATCAGAAGATCACAGAAATGCAGCACAGTCGCAGTTGTCAAAGCACAGGGGAGCACAGGGGAGCACAAGATCACACAGCCAAGGAATCTGTAGATCAAAAATATTTAAGACTAATTAAAATCGTGGGAGAAGAAAAGACAAAAACAGCATGAGGTCTTCATGCCCTTGAAAGTTCCCAATTCCACAACACTTTTGAGGCAGACACAATAACAGACACAATATAGCCTGCGTATCCTTCTGCCTGCAGCACAGGGCTCGAAGTATTGTTTATCTTTCAAAATACAGAAATGATTATTTATATTAAAAAAAAATCAAATATATTATCGCTGTGTATATTATATTATATTTAAATATCCTGTGTTCACTTTTTAAATACAGGTTAACAGGACTACAAAATTAGGAATATTAATTTCCCTAACATGTCTCAGACCTTTGACATTAATCAAGAAAAGTTATATCACATCCAATCTAATTTACACATTTAGATCATGCCAGGAATGCCACAAAGCACAACTTTAGATGACCCAGTCAATCACTTTGATCACTCACACATCATGGATCTTTAATGCCCACAAAATGTCAGTAAGCTCTGGCCTGCTAACCAGAACTGTCACTCAAGTGATAAATAGCATAAACTAAGATGAACAACATTGGAAGACAAACCTCACACAGAATAAGTATTTTCGCTCAGCATGACCCACAAAAAGGAGCAAAAAGCTACAGCTAAAGTGGCTAACAAGTAACTTTCACAGAAAAAAAGGCCAACACAGCATAGCTATACCTTTAACCTAAAAGCACATATCCAACTAAGTAATAATCTTCAAAATGTACCAAAAAAGCACAGGAGAGCATGAGATCACACAGCTGAGAATTTTGCTAATCAATACCATTTAAGAGTAAGCAAGATTTAGTGATGCACGATTTGGGGAAAAGGTGCGATTTGCGATTAGGTGGACAATATTGCGATTGCGATTGTGCTTGCGATTTAATAAAAAAAGTTGTGTCATGATGATTCTACAGACTTGCTTGGTTATCACGGAGAAAAATCTGAATTGCATGTGCTGACATTGCGATTGCGATAACCTCTTTTGCGATTACGTAATTGCATGTGCTGACATTGCGATTGCGATAATCGTGCAGCCCTAGCAAGATTATTGTGGGAGAACAAAAAGCCACAAAAATGCCAATCTAATCTACACATTTACATCACGCCAGGAATGCCACATCTTTAAAAGACCCAAACAATGACATTCATCACTCACACATTATGTATCTTTAACCCTCACAAAATGCAAGTAAGCTCTGGCCTGATAACCAGGACAAATACACACAACAGCTTAAACTCAGATGAACAGGCTTCATAATGTGGCTTACAAGTAGCTAACACAGGGAAAAAGGCTGACATTGTATAGCTTTATCTACAAACTTAAATGCACATATCACACTTAGTAATAATCTTCATAATGTATTTAAAATGCACCAAAAAAGCACAGGAGAGCATGAGATCACACAGCTGAGAATTTTGCTAATCAATACCATTTAAGAGTAACAGGATTATTGTGGGAGAATAACAAGCCACAAAAAAGGCCAATCTAATCTACACATTTAGATCACGCCAGGAATCCCTCAAAACGCAACTTTTAAAGTCCCAAACAAGCACTTCAATCACCCACACATTATGGATTTTTAACTCTCACAAAATGCCAGTAAGATCTGGCCTGCTAACCAAGACAAATAAACAACTGATTAATAGCTTAAACTAATACAGGGCTTGAAGCAGGAAAAAATCCTGTGCCTGAAAGCAGGGGGGGGGGGGGGGGGGGGGGGGGGGTTTACTGCGTTTAATATTGTTTTTATTATTATTATTATTAATAATAATAATAATAATAATAATAATAATAATAATAATAATAATAATAAAAACAACATTTAACACAGTAACACTAATTTTTTGTTCACACAAACGGTCAGTCAGCGATACAGCATAAGTACCTGTGGCCATCGCTTCTGGTAGGGTCCACAATTTTGTTGTTGGATAATTATGTTTGATATGATCAAGGCGGATGATGAAATGCTAAAGTTTACCTGAAATAGATTTAAAACCTTTTTAAATATAAATGACCGCTGTGCACACTCAAATAAAGACTACCTAAATCAGGTATTCAGCTCTGAAATGGTTGTGCTCCTTAAATATGAAAATATGCAGACTATTGAAACAAAGTAATTAAAGGAGGAGCATAATATTGCATTCAATGAAAGTTGTGAAGGTTGAAGATTAATTGAAAAAATAAAAACTAAACTGAAAATGCTTTCTAGAAACACTGTCTACTTTAATATTTATTTACAACAGCAATTTTTCACTAATAAACTAGTACCATACTTTCTGGACTACAAGTCACTTCGTAGTACTATCATACATTTTTTGAGGTCGTATCAGTCAAAAAAATGCGTCATGAAGACGAAAATAACGTAGGCCTACATAAGTCACACTGGACCATAAGTTTCATTTATTTAGAATGATTTGGTTTGTTTACAGTATTTCCAGAGTGAACATTTTACATATAACTTTTAAAATGTTTGTTTATTAGGAGGTTTAAATACTGTTCCTACGGCTTCTCATATCAATGATCAGTTTCTCTTCTCTACGTGTCCTCCTGTCTTCTCCTCCTCCCCTGCTCAAGGTGAGTGTTGCTGGTGAGAACGGTGCACTGTGAGCTTAAATGAGCTCCATCTTATAAATGTCCTCACTTTTAACAAGTTACGGAATATTTGGCGCTAGATTGTGACTTAAATCCCGGAATCCGTTTACCATAGAGAGCAAATAAGACGCGAGTGAAGTTTTAAAACACGTTATCATGCGCTAAACACCGGGAGCTGTCACAGTGTCCGAGACGAAGGCTGAAGACCAGCGCGTCTGGGGCGCCTGTCAGTAGAAGACTTTGCGAAGGGACCAATGAGCAAACACTGTGTGCAGGCAGTGCTCGTGGGAGTTGTGGTGTCGTAGTCTCATACTGCAATGGGTTTAGTATTTCAGATGCCGTTTCAGAAAACTACAATTAAATAATTCAACCCGCCGAAGTCGCTAGTAGGAGTGACGGTTTTACTGAAATTCGCATGGATGAAAAATACATCCATGCGCGCCCGATTGCGTGATTACAGACTCGCTGGCGGCGCAGTTTTCGAGCGGGTATCCCGATTACGTGGTAAACTTGCTCTCTGAAGCCTTAAAACGCTTCTTTGTTGTCCAAAAACATCTCTCAATATCACTGCTTCATTATAAGGGGTTGCTACGCTGCTTCTGCTCTCCGCCTCCGTCATTAATTACTCTCTTCACGAAGCACATTTATCTGACAAATTAGACGGACAGTGCCATATTGGACGATCGTTCTGCCAGTCACACTCATCATAGACCAATACGCATCAAGCCACGGTATGACGTAGCGGATTTGGGCCGCTGCTGCTTGTTTGTGAAAGAGAGGCGGGAGCTGCTCTCTGCAGCTCCCGCCTCTCTTTCCTGACTGGTTCAGTCGGAACTCGATCGAGTGAAATCAACGGAGGGCAGCCAGACCGACCTGCAGGATTTCACAATCTGGCAGGTTTGTCTACGCCGGATTTCCGGCACTATGCCTGAGGTCTTCAAGCCCTGCTAATATTAAAACCTCACACATACCAATTTGTATTTTCTCTTAGCATTATCCAAAAAAGAGCAAAAAGCTACAGCTAACGTTGCTAACATTTAGCTTTCACAGGAAAAAAAGGCAGACACAGCATAGCTATATCTAAAACCTTGAATCACATATCACACTAAGTAATAATCTTTAAAATGTAATAAAAGTGCAGAAAAAACACAGGAGAGAAAAAGATCACACAGCTAAGGATTTTGCTTATCTATACTGTTTAAGAGTAAGCAAGACTATAGTAGGAGAATTAAAAGCCATAAAAAATGCCAATCTAATCCACACATTTAGATCATGCCAGGAATGCCACAAAACACAACCTTAAAAGGTCCCAAACAAGCACTTCAATCACTCACACATTATGGATTTTTAACCCTCACAAAATGCCAGTTAGCTCAGGCCTGCTAACCAGGACAGATACACAACTGATTAACAGCTTAAACTAACATGAACAACATTAGAAGACAAACCTCACACACTCTCACACAATAAGTCTTTTCTCTCAGCATGATTCAATTAAAAAAGAGAAAAAACATAATGTGTTACAAGCAGCTAACACAGGGAAAAAAGGCTGAGACAGCATAGCCCTATCTCAAACCTTAAAGAACAATTCACACCAAGTAAAAATCTTCAAAATGTATTTAAAATGCACCAAAAAGAGCACAGGAGAGTACAGTAGAGCACACAGCTAAGGAATTTGCAAATCAATACTTTTAAAGAGTAAGCAAGAAAATTTTAGGAGAATAAAAGCCACCAAAAATGCTTGCACATGTAATCTACACATTTAGGTCATGCGAGGAATGCCACAAAGCACACCTTTAAAAGGTTCAAAACAAGCACTTCAATCACTCACACATTTTCGTTTTTAACCCTCACAAAATGCCAGTTAGCTCAGGCCTGCTAACCTGTACAGATAAACAACTGATCAACAGCTCAAACTAAGACTGAACATAGGCAGACAAACCTTACACACTCTTACACAACAGTAAGTCTTTTCTCTCAGCAGGACCCAGAAAAGGAGCAAAAAGCTACAGCTAAAGTGGCTAACAAGTAGCTTTAACAGAAACAAAGGCTGACACAGCGTAGCTATACCTTTAACCTAAAAGCACTTATCAAACCAAGTAATAATCTTCAAAATGTATTCAAAATGCATCAAAAAAAAAACCTCACTAAAGGCCAGTCAGATCTGGCCTGCTAACCAGGACAGATACACAACTCATTAACAGCTGAAACTAAGATTAAAACATTGCAAGACAAACCTCACGGAATAAGTATATTCTCTTAGAATGACCCCAAAAAAAGGAGCACAAAGCTTCAGCTAATGTGGCTGACAAGTACCTAACACAGGGAAAAAAAGCAGACACCGCATAGCTAGATCTAAAACCTTAAAGCACATATCACACCAAGTAATAATCTTCAACATGTATATAAAATGCACCACAAAAGCACAGGAGAGCATAAGATCACACAGCCAAGAAATTTGTTAATCAATACTATTAAATAGTAATCAAAATTAATGTGGGAGAAAAAAAACCGCCAAAAATGCATGCCAATCTATTCTACACCATATAGATCATGCCAGGAATACACTAAAACACAACTTTTAAGGTCCCAAACAATCTCTTTAATCACATCATGGATCTTACATGAACCCTCACAAAATGCCAGTGCGCTCTGGCCTGCTAACCAGGACAGATACACAACTGGTTAACAGCTCAATCTAAGATTAAAACATTAAAACAGGCAGACAAACCTCACACACACTCTCACACAACAATTAGTACTTTCTCTCAGCATGACCCAAAATAAAAGAGCTTAAAGCTACATAATGTGGCTAACAAGAAGCTAACACAGGGAAAATGGTTAAAAGCATACCTATATCTAAAACCTTTAAGTTAATAACACACCAAGTAATAATCTTCAAAATGTTTTCTAAAACCCCCATTAAAAAGCACAGGAGAGCATAAGATCACACAGCTAAGAACTTAGCTTATCAATACTATTCAGGGCTAGTCAAAATCATTGTAGGAGAGGAAAAAAGCCACCAAAAATTCATGCCAATCTAATCTACACATTTACATCATGCCAGTAATGCCACAAAACACAACTTTTAAAGACCAAAAACATCACTTTCATCACTCACACATTATGGATCTAAGATGAACAACATTGGAGGACAAACCTCGCACACACTCTCACACAACAATAAGTACTTTCTCTCAGCATGACCCAAAAAAGGAGCAAAAAAAGGAAAAAGACTGACACAGCATAGCTATACCTAAAACTTTGAAGCACATATCAAACCAAGTTATAATCTTCAAAATGTATTCAAAATGCCCCAATAAAAAGCACAGGAGAGTACAGTACAGTACACCACTAAGGAATCGTCAAATCAATACTATTTAAGAGTAATCAAGATTATTTTAGAAAAAAAAAGCCACAAAAACCCATGCAAATGTAATCTACACATTAAAAGCATGCCAGGAATGCCACAAAACACAACTTTAAAAGTCCCAAACAATCACTTTAACCACTCACACTTTATGGATCTATAACCCTCACAAAATGCCAGTAATCTCTGGCCTGCTAACCAGGACAGATACACAACTGATCAACAACATGAACTTAGATAAACAACAACATAGGCAGACAAACCTCTCACACACACTTGCACAATAAGTCTTTTCTCTCAGCATGACTCAAAAAGGAGCAAAAAGCTACAGCTAAAGTGGCTAACAAGTAGCTTTCACAGAAAAAGAAGGCTGACGCAGCATAGCTATATCTAAAACCTTAAAGCACATATCACACCAAGTAATAATCTTCAAAATGTATTCAAGATGCACCAAAAAAACGCAGGAGAGTTCAGTAGAGCGTACAGCTAAGGAATCTTCAAACAATACCATTAAAGAGTAATCAAGATTATTGTAAGAGAATGATAAGCGATCAAAAATGCATATTTAATCGACACATTAAGCTCATGCCAGGAATGTCACAAAACACAACTTTAAAAGTCCTAAACAAACACTTTAATCACTCACACATTATGGATCTATAACTTCAACAAAATGCCAGTTAGCTCTGGCTTGCTAACCAGGACATATACACAACTGATCAACAGCTCAAGTTAAGATTTAAAACAAAGGCAGACAAACCTCACAGACACAATCACACAATAAGTCTTTTCTCTCAGCATGACTTTAAAAAACAGCAAAAAGCTCCAGCTAATGTGGCTAACAGGAAGGTAACACAGGGAAAAAGGCGCACACATAGCTTTGTCTAAAACCTAAAAGCACATATCACACTTGGTAATAATCTTCAAAATGTTTTTTTTAAAATGCACCAATGAAAAGCACAGGAGAGCATAAGATCACACAGCCAAAAAATTTGCAAATCAATACCATTTAAGAGTAATAAAGATTATGGTAGAAGAAAAAAAGCCATCAAAAATGCAGGCACATGTAATCAATATGTATCTTTTATCGGTCCTACCCAAAAAAAGAGCAAAAATCTAAAGGTAACATGGCTAACAAGTAGCTTTCACAGGAAAAAAAAGGCTGACACAGCGCAGCTACATCTAAAACCTCAAAGCACATATCACACCAAGTAATTATATTCAAAATGCACCAAAAAAAGCACAGGACAGTATAAAATCACACAGCAAAGAAATTTTCAAATCAATACTATTTCAGAGTAATCAAGATTATTATGATAAAGAGCCACAAAAAATGCATGCAAATTTCATGTACACATTAAGATCATGCCAGGAATGCCACAAAGCACAACTTAAGAAGACCCAAACAATCAATTTAATCACACACACATTATGGATCTTTAACCCTCACAAAATGCCAGTAAGCCCTGGCCTGCTAACCAGGACAGATACACAACTGATCAACAGCTTAAGATAAGATTTAAAACAAAGGCAGACAAACCTCACACACACAATAAGTCTTTTCTCTCAGCATGACCCAAACAAGGAGCAAAAAGCTACAGCTAATGTGGCTGACAAGTACCTAACACAAGGAAAAAAGGCTGTCATGGAATAGCTTTATCTAAAACCTTAAAGCACATATCACACCAAGTAATAACCCTCAACATATATTTAAAATGCACCAAAAAGCACAGGAGAGTACTGAAGAGCACACAGCTAGGAAATCTTCAAATCAATTCCATTTAAGAGTAAGTAAGATTATAGTGGGAAAAAAAGCCATCAAAATTGCATGCAAATCTAATCTACACATTAAAAGTATGCCAGGAATGCCACAAAACACAACTTTAAAAGTCCCAAACAATCACTTTAATCACTCACACATTATGGATCTTTAACTTCAACAAAATGCCAGTAAGCTCTGGCCTGCTAACCAGGACAGATACACAACTGATCAACAACTTGAACTTGGAAAAAAAACATTGGAAGACAAACCTCATACACACTCTCACACAATAAGTCTATTCTCCGGGCATGACCCAAAAAAGGAGCAAAAAGCTACAGCTAACATGGCTAACAAGTAGCTGTCACAGAAAAAAAGGCTGACGCAGCATAGCTATATCTAAAATCTTAAAGCACATATCACACCAAGTAATAATCTTCAAAATGAATTCAAGATGCACCAAAAAAGCTCAGGAGAGTAAAGTAGAGAACACAGGTAGGGAGCCTTCAAATCAATACTATTTCAGAGTAATCAAGAAAATTTGAGGAGAATAAAAGCCATCAAAAATGCATGCAAATGTAATCTACAGATTTAGATCATGCCAGGAATGCCACAAAACACAACTTTAAAAGTCCCAAACAATCACTTGTATCACTCACACATTATGGATCTTTAACCCTCACGAAATGCCAGTTAGCTCTGGCCTGCTAACAAGGACAGATACACAACTGATCAACAGCTCAAGCTAAGATTTAAAACAAAGGCAGAAAAACCTCACAAATACACTCACACAATAAGTCTTTTCTCTCAGCATGGCCCAAACAAGGAGAAAAAAGCTACAGCTAACATGGCTAACAAGTAGCTTTCACAGAAAAAAAAGGCTGACACAGCGCAGCTATATCTAAAACCTTAAAGCACATATCACACCAAGTAATAATCTTCAAAATGTATTCAAAATGCCCCAATAAAAACCACAGGAGAGCATAAGATCACACAGCTAAGGAATCTTCAAATCAATACTATTTAAGAGTAATCAAGATTATTGTGGGAGGAAAAAAAAGCCACAAAAACAGCATGCTGTCATTTTCTAAACACAAATGCTGAATGTTGAATTTCAGAGCCCATAACCTCGAACTCTAAGGGCAACAGTCCTATTAATGACCTCTGTTCACTGAATAAAAATGTGAAAAAGCAGGACAAAGAAGACAATACTTCCACATTTAAAAATTTTAAGTTTGAACGTAAACAAACAGAGCCCTAGCCTGCCCTCTGAGAGTTCCACTTCTATTTGGAACCTCTGTCAAGAGTTCCAGAAGCCTAAGCTCAAATCCTTATGACATATCTATTTCACAAATTTGAAAGTAAACAGGCACAACAAAGAAGAAGGTTTCCATGGTGACAAATCATTGAATATTCATTTATTAGTTTATTACTACTATCATTAATAATTTATATTAATATCAACTTGTTATTTCATATTTCAATATCCTGTGTTCACTCTTTAAAAACATTTTCCTACTGTTAAACAAGACTACAACACTACAGGAATATTAAAGCCACAAAAACAGCATGCTGTCATCATTTTCTAAACACAAATGCTGAATGTTGAAATTCAGAGCCCATATCCTCTTACCCTAAGAGCAACAGTCCTATTTATGACCTCTGTTAACTGAATAAGGACACTGCATAACCTTATCTACAACCTTTAAGCACATATCACACCAAGTAATAATCTTCAAAATGTTTTCAAAATGCACCAAAAATGTTTCATAGTGTCTAAAATACATATATTTAATTTATTTAGAAGCCAATCATTGTACTTGGAGGTAACAAGCATTTCTCTCAGTATTACAGAAAAGCAACACACCAACCAACCAAGTAAAACTCATAAAAATCTTGTTAAATTCACCAAAAAAGTACCAAAGTATCTTAAATATATATCTTAATTGTGTTAAGGGCAGACTTTTTAGCATTTCTTTCAATATTACACAAAACCAAGCACTGAGCAGGCCGAGGCTGGCACACCATGGTGGCTAACTAGTAGCTATGACACAGCATTATTAAAGCTAAACCCACAAAGCAAATATCACACCAAGCAATACTCTCCAAAATGCACCAAAAATGTTTCATAGCATCTAAAATTCATATATTTGATTAGTTTAGAAGCCAATTATTGTACTTGGGTTTAGGAATATCAAGCATTTCTCTTAATATAACAGAGCAGGCTAACGTGGCTAACACAAAGCAATTATTGAACAAAGGCCGAGCTTACATTAGCATATGTATGCACACAACTTTTGCCAACCGAGTAAAAGCCATCAAAATGTATTCAAAACGTACCAAAAATGTACAATTCTTTCATCAATATATATATTTTATTTGTTTAAAGGGTAACCACTGCACCATGATCAAAGTTCATCGAGCATTTGTGTTAACATGACACAAAAGACAGCACAGAGTAGCTAGCGTGCTAACACAAAGGCTGAATGTAGATCAAAGGCTGAGATTTCCATAACATTAGCATACGTTTAGCGTCGGAGCACCAACCACAAATGCTGACTGAAAGTCATCAAAATGTTCTTCAAATTCACCACAAATGTAACATAATATTTTACATATATAAAACTTATTTCATTTACGACAATTATCGTCTTTGGAGCAAAGACTACCGAGCATTTCTCTCAACAGGACACAAAACCACACACGGAGCAGGCCTCGCTAGCGGGCTAACACGCACAAAGGCTGAGATTTCCATAACATTAGCATACGTTTAGCGTCGGAGCACCACCCACAAATGCTGACTAAAAGTCATCAAAATGTTCTTCAAATTCACCACAAATGTAACATAATATCTTACATATATAAAACTTATTTCATTTAGGACAATTATCGTCTTTGGAGTAAAGACTGCAGAGCATTTCTCTCAACAGGACACAAAACCACACACGGAGCAGGCCTCGCTAGCGGGCTAACAGAACAATGGCTGAGATTTCCATAACATTAGCATACGTCTAGCATTGAAGCACCACCCACAAATGCTGATAAAAAGTCATCAAATGTACTCAAAATGCGCCAAAAATGTATCACTCCATCTTAATTATGTATATCTTATTTGATAGAAAGGCTAACATCGTTTCACTATCAAAGTAGTTCAGAAAACACACCTCACAGAAGCTTCTAGAAAGTTTTAAATCTCACCGCAGAGCAGCAAAATCTCACTTATACGTGACATCGTTCTTTCATTTCACCTTAAATCACGTTAAACATTGCTCAGGTTCAACACAACATATGCTTACATCAAATTAAGAGACAACGAAATGGGTCTTACCTCCAGAGTCTGTGAGAAGAACGAGATGAGGCCAGATCGATCATTTTATACCCCGCTGGTACCTCACGTCACTCTGACGTACATCCCCCTTCGGCAGAAGACGCAGCAGAGAATGCTACCATTAGCTGTGCATTCTAATCACATTGACATTGAATGATACCACACAAAACGTAATTGAACATAACCGAATCGTTTAATCATGCATTTAACGCAACTGTAGTGTTTTTAACGTCTTTGGAGTCAGCTATAACGAATAACAAAGCACCACATGTACAGTATTTGTCCAAGAGTCACCAGTTATACGGTCGCGATTAACTCCAAAATACTGGGTTGCTCGGTAGCCGTTAAAACTTGATCAACGTTGCCTCTGTTGTGAAGTACAATCTCTGGTAACTCACCACGAAACAACCGTACATTTTGATGCTGCTACCAGGTTGAATTTATTGTTTAAAAATGCCAACTCGTCTCAATGATTGCAGATAAATGCAGCAAAATACGTGCGCATCTTTATGATATGTAGACTGATAATCTCCCTTTAAATGCAGAAGCTTGTATAGGCTTGCATTACACCACAATTATATTTCCCACCCCTTTTCTACAATAAATTGCTTGTAGCTAAGTGAGCAACAGACGTTTAGCTACGTTTAGCTTCTGTTAGCTACACGGTCCAACTCGCCTTCACGTTCAAAAATACTGCTGATAACTAAGATGACAGGTAGTAAAATTAACAGTACTGAAGCCTAGAAACTTTAATTTTCCGTACCTGTTCAATCCACAGACGGAATCCGTTGTTTGAGAGCTCCCAAAGTTAGCACTCTCTCCTGGCTTCTCCCCTGTTTCAATCAGTCTAATCCACTTAATGTCGTCTTGTGGGATCTCCGGGGATACGGTGAATCCTCTCCCTCCTCCCATGTGCTGGAGCAAAGCAGCTGTGTACAATAAGTTGACCGACCGACAGAGAAACAGACTCATATCGTCCTCTGCATCCGCACGTGTTTTGGTGAGATCAGCTGTCCTCTCAGACCGTATACTGTTGACAGTTCGCGTGATGAATGCTGGGACGTATGACGTCATCACCCGCAGCTCCATTGATCCCCGCGGATGTTTTACAAACCGCGTACGACAGTAGTAGTGCCTGCTATTTTGCCCCAAATTCAGTATTTGTTAGGCAGAATGGTAAAAAGTTGTAAAATCTGCTGTATACATCCCAGGATGTCCCACTGATACTAGAGAACGTTTCTATCTGTGTCTGCATCTGTCAGGTGTTCTTGGCATACAGTTCCCACAATGCACGGCGCTAACGCCTGTGGCAAGTATTACTGAATTACCGCCATCTACTGGAATGTGTTGCCATGATAAATACAACACAGTCCTTGAAATACAAGGGAAGTGATGCCAAACACTGGTAAATCCTGTAACTTTCATTTGTAAAACAGGTGTTTAATTCTACTAATTTATTAAAGCCCATATAAACCAATGAATACTCGTTTTAACCATACGTGAATGATATAGAAATGTTTATTTTTCCACCAGCTGTAAAAATAAAAAGTCAATCCCTTCCACATTGTAATTTTGAGTGTAAGATTAAAAAGTAAATTATGATGATTCTACTGTGATATGATAAACAAAATAAATAATATTTTGACATCTGCCCATAATTTTTTAGTACATTGATAATAATGCAAAAAAAAACAAAAAAAAATTCCATCACCTAAAGTGTTGCTTACCAGACCTCTCTGGACACACTAAAATGGCCACCACAGCCGGTACATTTTTTACCTTTGCTACACCCTTTTGACGTTCTCCCATCGCTTATTACACCCCCTAAGCATATTCAGAAAGCCACCAAAATTGGCACACACATTATTTGCATCCAAAAAATGAGAAAAATACAAAACATGAACATGAACCAAACATGACCCCAAACATCCCATAAAATGCTGTCTAGCGCCACCTAGGCACACTAAAACGGCCATAGCGGCCAGTAGGAATGTCGTAGAGAGATGAAACCAACACCAAAATGTTCGTCTCATTGAGACACACAGTATGACAGACTGTGGGGGGACAGGAGCCGGCATGAGCCCCGAGGACCCGTCTAACGCTGCTTGCAGCTTTAATTTTGGTTGTGTTTTTGCTCTTGCATTTGTGTTTTTGCTCTTGCATTTGTGTTGTGGCTTTTGCAAATTGGCTCACCTACCAGCCACTGTAACTTACAGACTGATTTACAGACAGAAATTAAGGGTCAATCTAACACTGAGGAAGTACATTTAAAGATAAACTTTTTATCATTACAAGGACCCAAACATTTAACTTATGACAAAAAAATATTCTTCATTTGCAAGATTAAAACAGCAAAGCTTCAAAACCAAATAACAGCTAATGTTCTGTGAGATAAGAACAAAGAAACAACAGAAAATCCCAGCAATGCTAGCACAAACAAGAAAAGCAAAGTAACAACAAATAAACAGTCTGAAGCTGGTAATCAAATATCAAGATAGAAAAGCAAACTTAGCACAAGGCTTGGAAAACATGGGGGTTATGACTGAGCAAAACCATCTGGCACAGCACAAGGGGACTATCTGTTCAGTGTTCCTCACAGCCTGGTGCTCTGAGACAGGTCTGTAAGGTGAAGCGTTAGTGAATCCTGGTTATGTCCTGTCAGTCATCTACTGAGCAGAGCTAATATAACCTCACTCTTCATTTTATTGATGGACTCTCAAGTTTGAACAGACCACTGCAGAATAACTGCTGACTGTGGGTTGGAATCAACATTGTCACATGAGAGGGAGTGCTGTTGTGCTGAACATCAGCGCTGGTGTGATTTGGTTGTAGGCATGAAGCCACAGACTGAGTTACACCAGTGCTGATATTCAGCACAACAGCACTCCTAAAAAAAGAAGTGAATACATCATGATTTCATCAGCTTTTGCAAATAAATGTGTCATGTTACAGCCTATGTGGCCCCAGTTTAGTATTTAAATATTCCACTTCAGATGCTCCTGAACTGATATAAATAGGGGTAAAGGTGGCTTCTCTTTTTAAAGCTACAGGTGTGGCTCTTTAGAAATCCTGCCGTAGACAAAGGCAGCTGTGAACAGAACTCCTCCAGGGTCCAAAGCTTGCTCGTGGTTTGCCAGTTATAGCTGTCATTGCCTGGCAAATCTTTTCTTTTCCCTGGCTTCCACCTTGTTGGGTTTGGTTGTCTGTGAATGGGTTTATGTTCCTCTTTTGGAGAAAAACAGATGTGGGTTTAACTCCTATGTAGTCGCCCTCCGTCATGTCTCGAGTGGAGTTTTGAGAGCGTGTAAGTGCAGGAAATCAGTCTCATATCCAAGAGGTCACTTCAGTGCACCTTTTTTTATGATTGAAATCTGTCCTACCAGCCTCTGACTTTAAGTAAAGCTAGGCCATCTGGCAGTACACAAAGATTTAAACATGACCCAGATGGTTTGCAGCTACCATTTGACCCACTTCCTCCAGGTCCTCCTTAGTCCTCCTGCCAGATGTTCACCAAAACTCACACAGCAGAGAAGATCTCTGGGGTTCAGATGACTCCTTTTCTCCTTCTCTGGTGTGAACCATCAAAGGTCACAGATACAGCTCTACCGGAGGTGGGGGACAGGTGAGACCGGAGACATTTTATTGTCTCCAGAGATGGAGGCTGATGATTCATAGCTCTGAAAGTGAATTGTCTTGATATTTTACTCGGTACTCTGCAGCTGCCTGCACATGAAGAGGCCTGATAAATAAAAAGATACTCTCCATGTGTTTGTGGCTAAAAATAAGACTGTGGAAGGGTCCAGTGTTTTTGAAGCTCTGGTTTAAATTTTTCTTTTGAACGGAAACTGGAGATGCATCTGCTTTCAGCTCTTTTGACGGCTCTCAACGAAATGATCCATGTTTCATTCATTGCTGATATTGTACTGCTTGAAAATGTTCACCTTCACCGTGGCTCTCCCCTCTCCCTGTCAGCTGTCCAGACCCCGCCTCGCTGTGGCTCCCTCATATCTGGCTTTAATCAGTCTCTTTTGTCCAAACTGAGAGTTATGTTCAGTAACCCGAGGATGACGGCCTCCCAGGGGCCCCAGCACTCCATCCGTGGGCTTTCTGCCCTCTCTTGATGGCTGAAGTCTTCTTCTGGCGCTCTCTGGTAGGTGGGCGGCGTAAATGAGAAAACCATCTGACACACAGACAGACGTAAGCTGACACAGCTTTGAAACAGGGGGAGTTCAGTCTCAGGCCTGTTCCACTGAGAAATATTAAATGAGGTGACATTCTTACCCCTGATTCACACCTACAGTGTGAGCGTTGTGGTTTTTGGGCATGCACCAATTCATACTGTATGTGTCTCGGAGCGCCACACAGCGCCACGCAGCACCGACAGCAGCTGGAGACCCAAGATTACAAGACCACAGGAGAACCACATGTTACTGCAAGAATCCCACCCATGACATCATACTTACATGGTGATTAATTAGCATGCTAAACTCACCTGGCCTTCCCAAAACTTCAGCACATTCAGTCCATGCCTTCTCCTTTCTGTTGGTGTCCTTATAGAAAGGATGTTTGTCATAGAGAATTATGAAGGTTTTCACTTCCAAGATTAACTTTTCCTCATCCAGAACGTAACGAACAGAAGATCCCCACTGAAGTAGAGTTGGGCAGATCATCATCTGGTGTATTGGGGAATACTAAGTGCAAAAGTGGAGCAACAGATGCACATTTTGTATGAAGACAGTCACAGATTCAGCACATTGAGCAGCACAAGCACAACACAGTAGTTTGCGACGATCGTAACAACGGTACTGTTGTCTTGTTGTAAGCGCTGGCGCGAAGTGGAGTGTGACGTCAGCGTTTTCACTGAAAACACTGGCTTACTGTTTACACAACAACAGCGTCGACAGCGTTTCAGAAAAACTTTGGAGGCCGTTTTCAAAAGTTTGCGTTTTGGGTCGGCTGAAACGCCGTTTCCATGTAAACACTAGGCTGAAACGTGACAAAACTTTTGCATTTCACCCTAAAACCGTTGTTGTGTTAACGGCCCCTAAGCTCCAGTTCTTTATGTTTCCACCAACAAAGAACTGGCTCCAGGTGCTAGAAACTATTGTTTTGGGAGCACAAAGTCTTTGCTGGGCCAGAGCTGAGCAGGACTGTGTGGGGGGCCTGGGCGGGGCTCCAGTGACCAATGATCAGTGTGAAAAACAGTCATTGTTAAAAAGGAAAGCTGGTGAGCGAGTTGTCCATTGTTTTGTTCAAGTTTCCTCATTCATGATTTGAGATGGAGGCAAAAGTAAAGCACTAATGCCTTTCCTCTCTCATAGATCAGGTTTACACCTTATTATTTTATTAAACAGACTAAACCAGTCTCATGTTATTTATCAGTAATCTTACACACAAAACACAACTTAAGCATAGCAAGGGGCAATTTAAACTTTCCTACTACAGAAAATGATCTGTGGAGACATCTCCAGTGAGTATTTATGAGAATCTTTGGGTGAGAATGATGGTTCTTGTTGGTATGATCTCCTGTTACTCTTCCTCTCTCTGAGTCTAGAGTGGGACAGAACAGCATACCGACTGATATTCTAAATTTTCCAATAAAAGTAGGGGAGAGCGGGGTAAACTGAACCGCTTTTTACATAGTTTGACCTGTAGGCAAGTGGAAATTAAATTGAAGTGAAATCAACACATGTACATTAATTTCATGATGTCTCACATCAATGGAAATAATTAGAACACATCCATAATGATTGGTCATGGAAATATAACCTGTCAAAAAAAATGGTCTTTGTGGCTCCACTTGCCCCAGTTCAGGGGTAAATTGCTCCACCTCAAACGGTAAATTGAACCACATGGAGGTAAGTTGACCTTTTGACTTTTTTGGTAGCGTTCCTTGAAGTTGATGAACCAATCTCAACCTAAAAGAATAGGGACATTATTAAGGGGCCGTTCACACGTTTCAGCTTGCGTTTCAGCTTCGCGTTGACACAGAAACAGCAATTCAGCCCACCTAGAACACAAACTTTTGAAAACAGCCTCCAGAGTGGGATTTTTCTGAAATGCTCCCGACACCGTTGCCGTGTAAACAGTAAGCCGGCGGTTTCAGTGGAAACGCTGATGTCACACTCTGCCTCGCGCGGGTGCATTCAACAGTACAACAGTACCGTTGTTAGGATCGTCGCGAACTACCGTGTTGTGCTTGTGCTGCTCAATCTGCTGACTGTCTTTCAACAAAATGTGCATCTTTTGCTTCAGTTTTTGACTTAGTATTCCCTAATACACCAGATGACCGTCTCAACTCTACTTCGGTGGAGATCTCCCAAAAGCTGCTTCTGGACAAGACAGCTATAGCACCACCTACAGGTCTGGCATGCTCACTACAGCGTTTTCAGTCCATCAGCGTTTCCGTGTGAACGCAAATTTTTTTCACTGCGTTTTAGCGTTTTTAGATGAAACGTTGTCGTGTAAACGGGGCCAAAGAATCTGTTTAGCTACAAGACCAACTGTTTACCTGAGTTGAATTGTCATCTCTTCTGCACTACCAGCTGAATGGTTAGCTTTCCAGCTCTCGGGGACAGGGATATTGTTTTCTTCTGCCATTTCGTAGGCTAGATCACGGGATTTCTTTGCCATGACGCCATGGAGCTGGTCAGCCAGTTTTTTCACATGGTTTTCAGAGTCTTCCTCCATCTCCTCTGTAAAGACCCTCTTTGCGTTTGCTGTCCTTGTGTAACCTGCCACTGTCACTTCCCCTCCCTCTTTCTTTTTTAGGAATCTGCATAAGGTTGACCTGTCAATATTTCTCTCTGTGGCCACTTTTCTTAGGGATTTTCCACCCTGGACTTTGGTTGCTGCTCTCTGCATCTCCTCAAGGGGTGTTGAGCCCCAGTTTGTCTTCCTGCTGTATTTCCTCGGCATTCTAGCTCGTCTACAATGTTACACATATTAAAAATAAATAAATCATTATGTATTACTACACTTCAACACGATTTACCTCTGACACTTTAGTGCCTCATTGTGGGGTAAGTTAAATCACTGGGTCAATTTACCCCAAGCAGTTTGGCTCACTTTACCCCACAGCCACCATTTTGTTAAAAACAACCTAGCCTAGCAATTCAGGCTAAAACCTAGCTACACGATTCACATGGTTTTATACATTGATAGTTCAGCTACACATCTGATGTACATTTTTAAACATAGTTAAAACTATTTTGAGTTTATAGTCATTATTTGTGATATGTTAAAATTTACTCTGACGTGCAAAAAATGATTTTTGGAGAATAAAAGTTACTTAACACTTCAACTTGTGTTTCTGTTCACCACAGAGAGCTTGAAATGAGGCGGGCTAACTAAATCCAGAGTCATGTGACCACTGATGCGTACCGTTTCCCAGAGACAGGGGGGTGGGTTAATTTACCCACAGGCTCAACTTAACCCGTTGGATTATATAACTGCTACTGATAATGCATTTTGAAAGTTTGATAATCAAGTCTTTCCTCTGTACCTAGACTATTACGGGACTCTCTAGAAGGTTGACCCCAATTCTCCTGCCTTAAAAAGAACTAGCACTAAACAGGGATTTCAGCAGAGTCAGTGGGGAGTAATAAATAATTGTTTAAAAGCTGTTAAACTGGTATGAGAATACATGGTGGATGAGAAAACAACCACAACATTTCCCGTATGTAGTGATCCCTCACATCCTCAGCTCATATGCTGGTTTAGCTGCTGGCTGCTTATCTTTTTAATAAAGAAAGAGAAAAAATGTGTGTTTCAGAAAACTGTGTATCCTCCTCTGAAGCTTCGACTGGCAGTGCTTTGATGTTGAGAACACAAACCCTGAGGGACTACAGCTAAAGACAAGACAGTTTCCTGTGCCCCACTAACCTAAATCTGAAACCAAGACAATCTGACTATATTTAGAGTATATGAACATTCATCTGGAATGGTAATGCATGGATCAACACTCCATAGCAGAACAGTCCCTGTCAGGTATGTTTGAATTAACTGACTCAGACTGATTTCTCTGTTTTATAAATATCTGCACATCTTCAGACAGCCTCAGGGGGACGGTGAAAAGGAAAATGGTACTTAATGTATGTTGCATGATCGCATTAACGATGCTGTGAGGACTTTATCAGGGATCTCACTCTCATATGTCTGCTTATTAATAATCCATTTCTTGAAACAAGATGATCTACAAAAACACATTTTATTTCTAAATATTGCAGAATCCGTGGTCAGGCTGGATTTCCCGGGAGAAAATGAATCCATTTATAGCAAGTAGACCCAAATTCCCTTTGATGATACTACGTAAATTAGCAAAGTTTAGCCTTGTGAAGTGACTTAACCAAATGAGAAGAGAGATCTGTGTTTTTCTCTGCTGAAAACAATTTCTGTGATTAATTTTGTAGTGATGGTGAAAACTGGAGCCTAACTGTCAGACAGAAAAAGGAGAGAAGAGCAGAAGAAAGATTAACAGGAGAGAAACAGAGCACAAGCTAAAGGCTAAAATATCAGCTAAAGGGTAAAACACATCAGCTAAGGGCAAAAAGCAAGCTAAAGCTAAAGCCAACACCACACTGGAGGAACCCCACTAACTGCTGTGAGCAGACAGTTTACAGGAGACAGAGTCAGAACAGACTGCTGAAGAAGCTCAGTCCTGGACCCTGTGGAGGTGGAGACTGGCTGGGCTGGAGAATGATGGACAAGCTGTCAGCATCTATTTTCTTATGGAACTGTCTCTACTTTCTATAAGGTTTGCCAACTTTAAGGCAGAAAAATAAGGGTCACCCTCAGCAGGGGTGGTGGGGGTGGGGGTAGTCTCTTTCTACACAGTACAGCGCCCATGTACTGAGTCTGAGTCACAGACACATAAGCACAAGCTGCCTACCTGTCAACTGAGCAGTGGCGTTTTCTCCCGGAGGCCAAGGGAAGCCATGCTTCCTCTCTTTTTTAGACTGTAGCTGTGATTTAATGAAAATTTTCCTTTTTAAAAGTTTCGATACTTCTTCTGTGTTTTGTCACTGTCATCTCTTCCTTCCATCTCCCCTCGAGTTATTGAGCATTTTACAATGTGTAAAACAGCGCCCTCGTAAATGTTCTGTGGCGAATGAGTGGTGAAAATACGATACTGCACGCTGTTGTCCGCAAGGAAGCCAAGCAGAGTTGGCGTCCCTTTGTGAAAAAAAACAAGAATGATTAACCAATCAGATGAGGCTGCGGTCATGACACTGCCCATCTGTGATTGACCAAGACTGTGTCAAGGGAAGCCACCCCGTCTTTGGCCTCAAACCAATCAAATCACAGTATCGTCATCATCAAGCCACTGAATGAAATCAGGGAGGTTAGCACATTAGCAGTGTGCATGAAGCGGCCGGTTGTGTGTTTAAGTGGGCGGTTGAATGAATTAGCATGTTTAAGCTAAGTCAAGAGGACAATGTACGTGTGTGAATGAGTGAGTGAGAGTGGGAGAGCTAAAGGGCGTGTGTCGGTGTTCAAAGTAAGTAAAATGAGCGCTCTCTGGCGCTCTAACAGGTCCGTTACATGAAATAGCAATACAAACTGCAACATAGCCTCTTATGTACCCCACTCCCTAAAAAAAAATACAGATAAGAGGCTTTGTCTCACTTGGCTTCCTCAAAAAAAATCTCCACGCCACGCCACTGCAACTGAGAGGTCCCTGTGGCTGTAGTGTACAGCTGGCCATGCAGGCAGGCAGCCAGACACATGATGCATGGCGCTCAGAGAAAAAATATATGCATCTTGCCTTTACCTATGCGGCTGGGACAAACAACACCCCGCATGGGACGCGCCTCTTTTGGCTCAAATATGGGACGTCCCGGCTAATATGGTGGCAACCCTACCTTCTATACACTTTCTTACTTTTGTTTTCTTGATTGCTGCTGTGACTCCTGAATTTTCTGCAGGGATAAATAAAAGTTTATTCTGTTCCATTCTATTCTGTTCTATTCTATTCTATTCTATTCTATTCTATTCTATTCTATTCTATTCTTAATGCTCAAAAACCAGCTATAGGCTAAAACACAAGCTAAAGGCTAAAACACTATCTTAAGGCTAAAACATGAGCTAAAGGCTAAATTTGAGCTACAGTCCATCTGCTATGTGCTACAGACACTCCAGTCTGTTCACCTTCTGGACACTTAAGTACAAACTGAGTTCACAAAGTTTCATTGTTATCACCTTTTAAACTATAGCTCTGCGTAACTACAACATCACCCTGTGCCTTTGCATCCTGGGAAAAGTTACCTGAAAGAAGTCCAAAGTGAAGCAAGAGGACTCTGACTCTGAAGATCTGGATCCAGAAAGAATGACAAAAGCCTCTTTTTCAAATTTGATGGAGGCATCTGTTTCCCGAAGTCTTGAATTCTTATCTGCTTGTATTGGAGAAGCGTTTCATACTGTCATCCTTCACCAAGCCTTCATCAAATTCTGCATGAAAAAAAAGCCAGAGTGAGCTTCAAACCTCAAAGTATAAATGAAATTTTGACTTGGTGGCTTTAAAGTTATGTCTTGTTTTAGTTTTACCTCTGGGTGTAGAGTGTTGGTTAATGGTTTTTTTTATTTTATTTTTTTTATCATTAGATCAGTAGTTTGGTTTTTGGTTCTACCAGCTAATGATCCTTGGCCTTCTTATTCTCATCTTAGATGAAAACTACCACACATGCACTGATTTCTCACCACCTGGACAACTGTAACTTTCTGTAGACTGTAACTTGTCTTATGAAATCATCCTCCTAAGTTGTTCATAACTCTGCAGCCAGACTTCTCACTACATTTTCCAAAACATACATTTTCTTAATCCAATTCAGAATCCTTGTTACTCGACTTTGATTTGGCCCAGCCCACAAAAAAGGGACACGTCGGTAGACCCCCACCCCCACCCCACCCCACCCCACCACACCCCGACAGCATCAACTGTAAACAGACCAGCAGTCTTGGCTGGTGTATCTAATTATAGACATTCGGAAAATGGTCTTTGAAGATACCAAGATGTTGCAAAATCTTATAGACTGGGATTTAATCGCTGGTTAAAGACAACAGTTCAACACTTGATAGTAGAATAACCTAAAAGTGATATTTTTAAAGAAATTTATAAATGAACAAACTACAGGGTCCCCTTGGGAACATTTTAGCACGTTTATTTTTCTTTCCTCATTAGTGATTTCCAGGTGACGTCACAGAGGGGAGTAAACATGGATCAGACTGTCACTCCTGTCAATGAAGAGGAAGAAAATCTGTATTCCTATCCATATAATCGTCCTCAGGGTTATAATTATGAGCCTGTTAGGAAAGATGGAGACCGGGAACAGGGCGGGATAAGGAGGAATAATGACCGTAGGAGAGCAGTGGAGGTGTGGTGTGAGGAGAACCATAGGAGAACGGAGCAGGTGTCCCTGTGAGTGAGCGCTGTTAGCTGGTGATATGTAGCCTAACGCTGTGTTCACATCAGCGTATTTAAAGTTTGAAATCAGATACACTGACTTCAAAAATAAGTGGTACGTGTAAGTGCTGATCATGAAGCAACGCATTCTGAGCCGTCATGATAAAGCCAATACAGAGAAAGACAGAGAGGTCTGACTGAGGTCTATCCACTGATCTAGAGCCAGAAAACCAAGACTTGGCTATAGTGCTCAGCTCACGTTTCCATCGAGTTGAATCTCAGGCTGAATCTCTGACAAATCCTTGTTTATGTCTGTCATCAGAAGCTGGGTGAGGGGCTGCTGCTGCTGCTGCTGCTGCTGCTGGTGAAGCTGTAGTTGTCTGACGGGATCATAGACTGTATATAGAGTGAACAGTGTGGCTCTGCCATTTATCATTGTACGGTTTTGAAGCCAAAATACCCCTGTCACAGGTGCAGCCATCGGCAGCAGTTGAGCAGCCAGAGTCTGCGCAGTAGAGACTGTTAGGGATTCCGGAAGAATCTGAGTGGAGCCGGGTGACAAAAACATATATTTTTTTCTTTTGAGGATCTAATCACTTCTTGACTCTACCTCCCAACATATTTTACAGTCCCAGAAAAAAATACACAAGAACTGCAGCTTTCAATCATCGTTAAACGTGACATAAAACCCAGTTTTAAACCTCTAATTACTACTGAAAACAAAACTTTTCTGAAGAAAAGAGGACTTGAATATAAGGAAGTCAAATGATATCTTCAAATCACCACAACAATTGGATGTGAGAAACATTTCTATGAGGTGTATTAATTTTTTAGCTGTGTCAGTCTCACCCAGCTCTGGTATCCCATCCTGAACTCCATCCATAGACTTTATAAAATAGACTCCATCATATCAGCAGGTAGGTAGGAGGTAGGTCTGTCGGTACAGGATCTTCCTGTGGAGTCTTGCGTGTTTTGTGACTGATGCAGGAATAAAGTCCCATCATCTCAGCAGCACAAAATGAATCAGAGTACGAAAGCTAACTTACCGAGTCCAAAAAGTAGACTCGATGTCCTGTAAAGTTAGTATTCCTGCATCCATCCATCCATCCAAACACATTTGACTCATCTTAATGAATGGTCAAATTAAATAATACTTTAGAAGAAACACAATAAACAAGACCTGAAATGCCTGATCTCACTCACTACCACCTATTATTCACATTGGCTAAAGGTAAAGTAAGGAGATGGGAGTCCCCTTTGCGACGTTATACAAAGGTATGTTGAAAAAGAGCGTTTTAAACAACTACACTAAAAACAGCCATTTTTTCCTCTTAATTTGTGACTTTTTGTTGAATAACATCTAAAATCAATGATTGACATATTCTACAGCCATTATCAGAGGATGTTAAGTGTTAATTTGCCAAAAAAATTAATCTGCAATATGCCCTTTAAATATCTGGGGCACAACCTTAATCCAGTGTTTTGTTTTGTTTTGTTTTGTTTTGTATAAGCAGGCTGATATTTCTGTCAGGTTAATGAAGTTTGGGAGTGACAAATTCTGCTGTAACTCAACGTTCAGAAGAAATGTTTCTTTCTGTTAACCAAAATGAAACATCTAGAGTCTGACTGGAGAATCATTTGAAGATTGATTTAGGTTAAGGACAGAGCAGAGTTTTCAAAGTCTGACAGAAAAGTTCTGTCAGCGTGCAGCTTCCCTTATTTCATAACAACCAAGAGTTTTTTTTTTTTTTTTTTTACGTCTCAACTTTTATCCTCGTATTTTCTTAGCATACTAGTTTTGATAATGTTTTTAAAAATATACTTTGATTCAGCTTCCTTGGTGTCTCTGTCCAGATTATTTCATAAAGTTATCCTCTCACTGTAACATAATGGTCCTTTAGCTTGGGTGTTAATCTCAGTTTTTTTGAGCATTTCAAATCCTTTGAAATGATAACAGCTTCCTCTTTTTTACAAGACAATTCTGGATGTTAATTGGTAACAGTTCCTTATGAGCTTGGTTCGTAAATTGCAATAAACTGAAAATCTATAATCTCATTAAATTTGAATAACGTCAATTTGTGGAATGCTGGTTTTGAATAACTCTGTATTGACTTGACTAATAATTCTTGTTGCTCTTTTCTGTAAAATTAAGATTGGTTCGATGGTTTCAGCTCCCCACACTTCCTCAAAGTAAGTCAGATATGGATCAATCAGTGAGTTCTATAATAGATACAGGGCTTTATCATTGAGGCAGTTCTTTACTTTATGTAGCATTTTTTTGCTGTTTTTCTTTTTTATTCTGTAAATGTCATTAACTCTATTAGTTTCAGTAATTTTCAGACCAAAGTGTGGTCAGCTATACCTAACTCCAACCTGAGTGTATTTTTTCTCTGTTTTATTAAAAAAATGTCCTACTAGAGCCACTAGTCCAGAATTATGTCATATTTTGGATATTAGAAGCTGAATAACAAGAAAACGTTGCTTGTACATAACACACCTGGGATAAGAAATGTTGGCATGACATTTTTTGATAAAAGGATATTTTTGAAATTCATGAAACTTTAAAAAAGCATGTTCTCTTAAAGTGCAAAATTTCAGGCTGAATGTGAAAGCACCAACTCTGGTAAACCTGACAGTAAGATATAATTTGTGGACCTTACAGTGTTTATGGTGAGGTCTCTGCATGTGTTTCCTGTTAATCTATCATCAACAATGAACTGCTGTAAAATGGTTTCGTAGGATTAGCTATAAAAGTGTCCTTTTCTGCTGTTACAGGATTTGCAGGGATATCAGTAACTCAAAGCTAACTGTTTGTGTGTGTGTGTGTGTGTGTGTGTGTGTGTGTGTGTGTGTGTGTGTGTGTGTGTGTGTGTGTGTGTGTGTGTGAAATTTGACCTTGTGTCTGCAGTGAAGAGCAGCACAGGTGTGTAACATGATAGATGTGATCCCCCTCCTCCACAGGCCTCACAGATTAGCCGGGGCCTTTTGGACCTGCAGATTTGTGTTGTAATATGTGCAGAGATGAATGAACTGCTCCAGTCATCATTCATGTCAAAGAAAAATAAAAACGTCGTTGAGTTTTCAGTGATTCATGGCTGAGTCATAAAAGGCTGGCTAACAGTAATAGAAGCTCAACCATATCAAAGTAGCAGACATATCGTCTTACAACAAAGTGACAGACTTATCCGTTCTTTGTGTTTTCTTTCTAGATCAAAGCATTGCATTGAAAGGGACTGAAGAGCATTTAGCTTCCTCACCCCTCACTCTTTGTACCATGTCAGCCAAACGTAAAGCGGCTTTGAGGAGTTTCAAAGTGATCTTGCACCCCCCACCCCCACCCTATATGTCTGATCCTGATATGCGCTTTAAAATGCTATTTTAAAATGAGATTGTCAACGCCAATATTACAAATTTGAAGTCTCTAGACCAGTGTTTCTTAACCCTGGTCCTGGAAACCCCCTGCCCTGCATGTTTTTTTTGTTCCAGACTCCAACACACCTGATTCAAATGATCAGCTCGTCATCAAGCTCTGCTCGAGCCTGATAACGAGCCATTCATTTGAATCAGGTGTGCTGGAGTGGGGTAACATCTAAAACATGCAGGGCAAGGGGTCCCCAGGACCAGGGTTGAGAAACACTGGTCTAGATAACACCAAGATGGCAGATTGAGTTGAGTATAGAGAAGAGAGATCTGTGTTTTTTTCTGCAGAAAAAGATTTCTATGATTAAGTCTGTAGTGATGGTGGACAGTGGAGCCTAACTGTCAGACAGAAAAAAGACAGAAGAGAAGAAGAAGAAAGATAAACAGGAGAGCGATAGAGCACAAGCTATAGGCTAACACAGGGGCTAAACTGTTTGTGCTTATGTTCATCCCAACCCACAGTCAGCAGTTATTCTGCAGTGGTCTGTTCAAACTTGAGAGTCTATCAATAAAATGAAGAGTGAGGTTATGTTAGCTCTGCTTGGTAGATGACTTGCAGGACATAACCATCTATAACATAACATATTACAGGCATGTCTTGGAGCACCAGGCCGCCAGCTGCACTAAATAAAGACAGCTACTAAACTACAAACTGACAGTGCTAACTTGATGTCACGTTAGCTTACAGATAGTCTGAGCACTGGGCTGCCAATAGCACTACAACGCTAGCTACTACAACTTTTGCTTGATGTCACATTTCAAACTGTAGCAGTACGTAACTGTACTGATAAATACCTTACCTCAGCGCGTTGTATCCAGTCAAAAGTTGTCTCGAAAAAAAAAAAATGTTTTGATCCGATTTCCATTTCATTCCAAAACAAACACACCTTGCTAAAAGTCACATCTTTAGGACAGTGTTTTGAGGCTCCGGCCAGAAGGTGGCCAGGGAATCCAATTAAAACAGATCCTCCTCATAGCAACTTTAAGGCTCTCAGCTCCACAAACCCCCTTCCCTCTGGAGGCCTGCTTGGAGGGACCTTGGTAGTGTAGCCGCATGATGTGCACCATGTGAGCGGTTCAAGCAGTGTGTGACATAATGAGAGAGGAATGACTAGTCATTTAGTGAAGGATTTCTTTAGCTATCACAGCATCTGATGGCTGCATCTCATCTCCCTCATTTAATATCGTACCAGGCTCTGACCTTTACAAAGAGACCACACCTGACACAAGGTCGCCTCTTCCCAGCAGCAAAAACACTATACTGAACAAAGCATGATGAAAACACATCTTTCTAATGAATCATCATTTTAATAATAATAAAAATTAATAAAAAATTAATAAAATTTCATAATCATTTTTAATGAATTTCCCTTCTGGGATTAATTAAGTATTTTTTATCTTTATCTTTTTATCTTCTCTGGTAGAAAAAAAGACCAAACTGTTAGAAAAGTCTCAAGTTAAAATGTTTTTATTCATTTTAAACATTTAATGGGCGGCAAAACCAGCTCAAAAAATAGAGGGTTAAAGCACTGAATTATTTGAATCCAGTTTTGTGTTGATCTACAACCCAATTACAACCCTAATCCTAAAAAGTTTGGATATCATTCATTCATTCATTCATTCATTCATTCATTCATTCATAGGGTCCATAGGGTTGTAGGTCGCTGGAACCCATACCAGCTGTCTCTGACTGAGAGGTGGGGTTCACCCTGGGTTGGTGTTGGGACATTGTGTAAAATGTAGATAGAAACAGAAAACACTGATTTCTCATAGACCAGTCCACACGAAATATCCACCTGTTTTGATTTTGATGGCAGCCACACCTCTCAGAAATGTTGGGACAGGCTCAGAGTCTTTAATATTTCAGTGAAACAAGTGAAACCATGCACTGCTTCCGCTACAACAGCATGGCTCTGTAGTAGAAGAGTCAAGATGCTGAACTGGCTGGCTTGCAGTCCAGACCTTTCATCAAAACATTCGGCACACCATTAAACAAAATCTGGCAAAGAAGACCAAGAGCTATTGAGCAGTAAGGATCTTACATCAGACATGAATGGGACAGCATCCCCCTCCTAAGTCCAGAAACTGGCCTCCTCAGTCTCAAGGTTTACACACTGTTTTTAAGAGGAGAGGGGTTGAATCACAGTCTTTAAAGATATGTTGCTGCCATCAAACTCAGAATGACCTTACTGTTCTCTAGAAATGGTGCCATTTTTGGGTGTGAACATCTGGTTTGTTGCCAGTGAATCAAATATGGGTTTATGAGGTCTGAAATCAGTGTACTCCCTTTTTATTTCTACACAGGCTCTGAGAGGCTTAACTTATTTACTCAATTAACCTTGGGCCAATCCTTGGGCCATTTCTGTTTGCCCTCTACCTCCTCCCACTCAGGGAGATTTTCATAAAACATGGTGTTGCACATCATTTTTATGCGGACGATTGCCAAATTTATGTCCCAATAACTAAAAATGGGCACTGCCCCTGACACCTCTGCTTGACTGTCTGGGTGACGTAAAGGCTTTGTTATCTCAAATTTTTTTAAAGCTCAATGAGGGAAAGACCGAAGTCATTGTATTTGGCAATACTGCCTTAGACTTTGGACCCCTAAACACTAGAGTGTGTCCTACAGTCACCAGCCTTGGCGTCACCATAGACAGTGATTTTATACTCGACAAACAGGTCAATGCCGTTTTAAAATTGGGTTTTTATCATCTTCATCTTTTTTCGAAAGTCAAGCCATTTTTATCTTTTAATCTTTTTGAGCAAGTCTTGCACGCTTTTATCTCAAGTCGCCTGGACTACTGCAATGCCCTTTACTCCGGTATTAACCAGCGAGCTCTTTTCCTCCTGCAGTTAGTCCAGAATGCCGCAGCACAACTTTTAACAGGGGCCAGAAAACGTGAGCATATTAGTCCAACTCTTGCGTCTTTGCACTGGCTCCCTGTTAATTTTAGGATTGATTTTAAAATTTTGTTTGTTTTTAAAGCTTTGAATGGACTGGCCCCTCAGTACATTATGGACCTTCTCCAAATCTATACTCCAGCGCGTGCTTTGAGGTCCCAGGGCCAGTCCCAGCTTGTGGTGCCTAAGACGAGACTTAAAACAAAGGGGGACAGGGCCTTCTCTGGGGTTGGCCCTAAGTTGTGTAACGCTCTGCCCCCCCACATCCGATCTGCCCCCACAGTGGACTGTTTTAAGTCTCGTCTTAAGGCCCACTTTTATTCTCTGGCTTTTAACACTGTGTGAGTTGTGTGGTCCTCTGTGTCTTTTATTTCTTTTAGTTATTTTATAGTATTACGTTTATTGTTGTTCTCCTGATTTTATTGTTTTAATTTTTTTTTAATCTTTTTTTGTATTTATCATTTTATGTACTATTTATTGTTTTAGTGTATTCTTGTTTACTGTTACTTGTTTTTATTACCTTAATGAGAACTGGTGGAGCTGTTTTATGGTTTTTATTATTATGCTTTTGATGTGCAGCACTTTGGTAATGCTCTGTTTGTAAAATGTGCTTTATAAATAAAGTGGATTGGATTGGATTGAGTTAACCTCATTAACAATTCTTAAATCTTATTTGCGTGTTTAAATTCAGTTCAACCTTCGAACAAGATGAAGTGTTACATACAAAAACTGAAGTCAACTGAAGTCCCTGTTGACGTATCAAATGTGGTCAAATCTGTTGTGTTCAATCATTTCCTGCTGAATGTCTTAATAATCTTTAAGACAGAGAGAGGATTGATTGCTGACAGCACAGACCACAGGCTGTAGTCAGCAGTTACTGTGTGTGAGCATGAAGACTTAGGATAACCAGCAGCGCCCACTGAAATGCAGCAATATGTGGTTGTTTCTGACAAAGCTTTGATCCTAACAGCAGCTAAGGACAGTGTCAGTGGGTGGCAGAGTGACAGATTGGTCTTTTCGACTGCTGTTGAACTTTATCTCTTTTCAAGAATAAAATAATTCTTTGTATGATAAGATTTGAGATTAGTCCCAATTTGGGGTAACAACACAGCAAAAACTGAAACCTGAGTTCCTGGTCATGACTTATTTTTAGTCAAAACATCCTGCCACATTTACTCTGAGCCACATTTACCTGACAAGTAGACTGAAAGAAAAAAATTATGCTTGAAACAAAAATCTGCCAATGGGGTCAGAAAAATGTGCTTGTTGACTTTCTTATATTATTTATTTATTTAATTATTTTAACAAGAATTCAGGTGTAATTAATCTCTTTAATAATATAATATGTATAAACATTTTTCTGGACCTTTCAGATGAACTTGGTTAAATTTCAGTTTTTGCAGTGCAAAGTGAATGATTCTTTATTTGATTTATTGATTTATTGATTTTAGAACAACCTGTTGTCGAGATGTTTGATTCTCTCCTGATTGACAAAATAACAAACACAAAAACAAATAAATAAAACAAAAGAAAATAAAAAATAAAAAACCTTTCATATTTGTTTTTTAGATTTGAACATTAAAAGTGTTAATCATGGTGTTAAGTTTCCTTTTGTTGCCACTCAAAATCTCAGAATGACTTTTACAGAAACAAATTTCCAAAAGGCAAACCCAGACCCGTCTGTCCTTGGGGATTATAGTGCGTGTTGTCCTTGCCTTCCCAAAGAGAAATAAGAAGTTGTCTCTATCTAATCTGATTTCATGCTCATTTCGTGCAGTTTGATCATCGAAGCAAAGTTGAACTTAGTAGTGCTGTGCCTAACCACACTCCTCAAATATCTCTGATTCTTTGCAGAAGCTGTGAATGTGGATCTGTGTGGCGTGCAGCATTAATCACTTGAGAATGAGCACATAGTGCCACTCTGCAGTAAAGACACAGGGGACATCTGTCATTCAGATGAGGATGAATGTAGGTCACACTTCCTGGTGTCTTTGCTTAGCGGGGGCCTGATTGAAGCAGCAACCTATGGCCTAAGACCTTTGCCCAGCCATTTCTGCCAAGTTACACAACACATGACTTTTTTTTTTTTTTTGAGTTAAGGAGGCTGCGTGATTCTATATCCCCCCGTCACCCACAATCCTTGCGCCGCGCCTCCTCAACTACCACTTAGAAAAGCAGAGATTGGATTACCCAACTGTCAATCAATCATCTGGGTGATGATACAAGCCCACCATGAAACATCCCAAACAGATGGCCGGTCACAAGCACAAGCCTGCACCCCCACCCAGCCCCATCCGGGACCTAGTCCCTTGGTAAAAGACTGTAAGCTTCTTAGATTTTTTTTCATGCTTCCCACTAATTTAGGTCTTTTCATCAAAGCGATCAATGTCGTATTTTTATGGCTAGAATAACAGCCATGATGCCCCTCTTTACTCCAAGGCAAACAGCCTTCATTCCCTCAGTTTACAACATGTAATAGTCCAGCAACACATGAGAAATGTGCAAAAATGTCTTAATGAGTTCATTAATCCCTGGCTGTGCTTAAGACAATAGCATGCCAGGGGGCTGAGTGATGGGTGTATTTTGGGGCAGGGCTGCGACCCCCGACACCCAGGCCGGCAGGCAGCAGCGGAAGAGGAGGAGGCTGAACCAGAGCAGGTGTCTCTGCTGACATCTGCTTCAGTTCACTGGGGAGACGCAAGCACCCTGCAGCCACAGCACTGACAATGCCACTGAAGTGCCCCGGCTCCATATGAACAAGGTAGACTTTTCCTATTCTTCCTACAGCACTGACGGTGTGAGTGTGGGGCTGATGCCTAAGTCGTTTTACAGGTTTCCTGTCAAAGTCTTAATTCATAGATGATGTCTGCTTTTTGTTGATGGCTCTGAATGTGAGATTTTTTCTGTAGTATGAGCAAGAAGCAGCACTTTTTTTTCAGATACTCTACATTTCACATTCTGTGTTTCACTCATCGCCTTTCCCTGCTCGGGACACTTTCCATCTTCCATGTTTATTTGTGATGTGGCTGCTTAATTCATGAGAGAAGGCGTGTTTTATGTCAAAGTGTTAAGAGGATTCGACCCAGATCTCTTACAAACATTATAGGAAGTTGAGTCTGGATGTTCAGTCTCATGTAATATTGATGCTGTCATGTTTACTCATCAACCCACTTTCCTCTGAATCCAATCAGGCGAGCCAGACAAACCCAGAAGGCTGTTGATTCAGATGTGCTATTGATTCAAGTTTGCGTTCCATTGACCCGAGTGCATTTTTAAAGACTTTGTAGTGTAATCAAAGGCTTTGTGGATCCCCTTGCTCTCCCCTGACCTGTGCAGATATAGCAGATGTAGCCTATATTCTCTCCCACAGGCTGTATACAGCGCTGACAGGCTCTCACACTCTGACGCCTTATCGGATGTTTGCTCTAATCGAACATTGATTCCTCTGTGAGCTCCTCAAACACCATCTTCTCACAGGACAACAATATTGTCATATTGCCCATGCAGAGGTGGCGGTGGAAGGATGATGTGTTGGAATAGATTTATGTTGAACTGAGGAAGAGGAGGGGGTGGTGTGTGACAAGAGCACCTGATAAACATTCTGAGCATGCACCGATGTGGCAGTGAATCCCACTCCATATGTGTCCTGTTAATAAAAGAACCTTCCACCTATCACTTTAATCTGACCTACTTTAAAAACTCAGAGTGAACCTAAAAAGTTCTCCAAGAGGACGAACTGATGGTGGATTTAAAAACCCCAGCATGCTGCGTTTCTGATCTTTACTGCTCGTTGAGGCATACGTGAAGAGCATGCAGGTTATAATGAGTTCTGCACACAGTAGAAATTGTATTGACCTGTGTTCTGCCTTTCTCTTTTCCATTGTTTGCTCTATTTCACTGGGTTCAAGGCAATTTAATTCTGCTCACACACGCTGACTTTCTAACTGGAGAGTACCAGTGCTTGTCTCCGAGCAGCCAATAAGGGGCCTGTAAAACTAAATGTCAGGAGGTGAAATCGATCCTGGGTTATGGACTTTTGCTTTGTGGGCTCTGACAGATTCAGGTGTCTCTGTGGAGTTGAGTCATGGCTGTTTGGAGGGAGCGCAGTGACAGCAGAGTGTCTGCTGGGCTAACATGAGGAGGATGTTGAATCCTCAGATTGCAGCCTGGGGATTAGAGTGCGGACTTCAGTGTCTTGATGCGTGGTTGAACAGCAGAATGATCAAATAATGAAATTTTGATGGCATCTAACACAGACCCACTAAATGTTTTAACTTAAAGAAGTTTTTGAGAGGGTGAAAGGGGACAACGTTGCTGTTTGGAGGATTTATCATGATGTTCTTTCCTACAGTCAGAACATTTTCTATGGTTCAGTAAAGAATCTGAACTCTAGTTTTTGGGGGGTTAAATTCCTGCAGTAGTCAACCTCAACCTGCGGCTCTAGAGCCTCATGCAGCTCTTTGACTCTTTTTTTTTTCACATAGAGGGTATTGATGATTAAAGACACTGACAATACATAAAATTTTGTGTTAACATTTTGTTGAACTTAATATTCATCCCATCTGTCAATAAAGCCTGCCACCACTCTACTTCACCTCATCAACAACCCACCAACTTTCACCTGTGGCTAACCTCAGGTTCTAATCTACAAAAAAAAAAAAAAAAAAAAAAAAAAATCTGGAAAAAAATACACATTTTAATTCTGTGTAGGAAGATTCCTTAAACTGCGAAAGTGCTTGGAATACACACTTTATATGTGAAAAGTCTGAGCAAGCAACAATAAATGAATAAATAAATAAATAAATCAATAATTTCAAAAAAGTTGAATTAATATTATCAAAATTCAAGTTCATTTAAAAAATTCAAATTTGGAGGAAATTTTTTTTAATTTCAGAATTTTTGCAGATCAGTTGGTTTAATTTTGTTTTTCAAATGTTTGCAAATTTTGAAATAAAAAAAGTACTTTTGCACAGGTTTGGTATTTCATTTTGATACGTATTTCTGCAAGTTTCAAAGAAATTCTGATATTTCTTTCAGATTCTTAATTTTCAAACATTTTTCAGATGTAATCACATTTTTTAAATTTTTAAATTTTATCAACTTCCAATTTTGAAATATGTGCAATTTTAAAATTTCAAAAGTTTTTTCTTTCCATTTTTGCAAATTTTTGAATTTCCAACATTTTTGCATATTTGTGAAATTATAAAAATGGATTAAATTGTTTGATACATTAAAAAAAACATGATAGTACATGTTCAATTTCATAAATTCAAAAAAAGCTTCTTGTATAGATTATTTTTCTATTTTAGACTTTAACCAAGTATAGAATTTTATTCACTCTATAATCTTAATTGTTAAGATGAAGTAGATTTTGTGGCTCTGGAATGACTTTAATCCAGATGAGCTGAGGCAAAATGTCTCCTATGAAAGTAAAGGTTGCACACCCCTGACCAAGAACAACAGATGAAGGCTACTTGAGCTAGCCACTGGCTTTCTTAACTATCCACTGTCATCTTGTGGTTGGTCGTTTTTTTGTTGTTCTAACAATGATCCTCAGCAACAAATCCTATACCTTTGGAAGTTCTCTGTTGCCTGTAAAAGTTTCCCATTCGTATGGATCATGCATTTGTTGGATGAGCTGCAGAGCTGAGCCTGTGGTTTGTGCTCTGCTAAGCCAAATAGCTTATTCTACTGTTGCTATTGACCACTCGAATGGGGCATACCGACTCTTGGAGCAGTCACTACTGTATCAACCCATACGTAGCTGATGTGGCCATCTGCATCCAGCTTACATACCACCTACTATGAGGGGTACAGTTGGCTGTGGAAACACAAACAAGACCAGGCTGTACTGATCCAACCCATACCAAACTGTAGTGGTCCAAACTGGACCACTTGGTGGAAACAGGGCTTTAGTATGCACCTTGGGGTATCAGAAGCAAACAAGAGTCAGCGGCAGAGTAAGCTGTTTGGCACTGGACAAATGTTTGATGTGCTCACCCCAAACTAGGCTCTACTTCTCAAGTCAGCAAGTTATAAAACATAACTTGACGTGAGGCTTGACAAAGCATTTTTTTTTATTTATTTGTTTGTTCGTTTTTTTGTTGGGGGGTGGGTTCCAAAACTGTGACAGAGTTTGAGAGTATTGTGTGAACCACTGTTCTTCTTGTACTCTCTCTTTTTTTGACTGGTATACTGCCTCATAAACAGTAGACTTGTCCCCATCATTCAACAAACAAACAAGGCAGCAGTGACTTACAGGGGCTTATTTGTGGAGACAGGGGTCCCTCCAGCCTGAAGTCAGTCCTGATCTGGAATCAGTCTGTCTGGGGACAGGATTAGGGGCTGAGTGCGGAGGTGAGGACTCGCAGATAGATAAACAGCCATTGACTGACTGGCACATGCAAACAAACGCATTATCAACAGGACTAATTTACCTAACGTTGCCGAACACATGTCCACTGTGGTTTGAGCTGCTCCCAATCCCCTCAGAGCAGAGCTCAGAATATGATGTGATTACTGAGGGCACAGAGAATAGCTGCAGTGATTTCATGTTACTGCTGAAGCCAGATCAACTATTTATTGTTAAGTTGTTCAGCTGGTCTGTTTAATCAGATTTTGTTGATACTAATGGAGATACACTCAAATCCTCTCCCGATGGACTTCTTTCATTGAAACATTACTATTGTTTATCATTTATCCTATTTTAAAGTTAGCCAGTGCCCTTATCACTTTGTTGTTTTAAAAGCCCAGATTAGCCTTTATCCTGCTTATGAGAATTCCAAGTAAGATAGCTGGGATATAGTGGAATAAGATTGGATACAGAGTGTGTATATACCTTATCCCATTAGATGCTGGATTTAGCTGTCCTTGTTGATTGAATTTCTGTGAGGTTAGCCTTAAAGCATGCTGCTAACTAATTAACTAAAACATACATGAAGGCTTTTTGTCTGGAGCTTTTCTGCAAGCATTGCAAATCAGTATAAGTTCCCTAAGTGTGCAACATGTTCACTGCTAAATGTTGAGAGTAATTTTTAGGTATGTCACCTGTTACGTTTGGCAGAGACTTTCAGAGACTGTTGAATGCAGCAACATGTGCTGGCTCAACCCACTTCTGAAGGATATGGCTGATACATGCAAGTCACCACACTTGCAGGGGCCTGGGGACCACTATCATTTACACTAATTACTATATTTGAGAAGGGTGTTTGTGTACTGTTTTGAGTAGTTAATATGTTGACGGGAGGAGCGTTTTACTGTTCAAATGTTAAAATGTTCAACACGTTCAGGAGAAGTGTGTGTGAATTTTTCACATTTCTAACCCTTGTACTTTTTGAAATATTCAGCATTTTCCAAAAACTTTTGGCCTATTAAAATGAAAGGAGATGATCTGATCTGTCACCTTGGCAACCAGCCATGTGTGTGTGTGCTGTCATTTTAACGCGTTAATCAGATTAATTAATTACACTACAATACAAATTAACACGCTATAAAAATTAATGCAGCTTAATCTGGAGCCCAAACCCGCGGGGCGTTGCACTTATTTTCAAATGTCTGCTATTTACAACCGTTTGTCCTACTTGGAAAAAGTGGTGTTCTTGTCAGATTTTCAAATTTCTGACGGTCCCTGAATGTATCACACCCTACATCAGCAACATGCTTTAAAGGGCAACTCCGTTTTTTTGACACCTGGACCTTATTTATAGGTGTGTGCATGCTCATATACTCACTCAGACAAACATTGTGCAGCTCGGAGTCCTTCAGAAGTTATTTAGATCGAACCGGTTTTAGCCGCACTTAGCGGGGGCCACGACAAGGGAGCTTCAGCACGGGACATAATCTCTGCAAAATCACTCATTTCGGCTATATTTTTTCATCCTTTTTCATTTTTTAAAGTCTTTTAATGTAATTTTAATGTCCTGGAATTCAAATTCTTTGTTTTGGAACCTTAAACAGATATGAGATTAAAATGAGATTAATTAATTACAAATCCTGTAATGAATTAGATTAATTTTTTTAATTGCCTGACAGCACTAATATATATATATATATATATATATATATATATATATATATATATATATATGGCCCTTCTGTGTACAGTTTGCATGTTCTCCCTGAACATGCATGGGTTCTCTCCGGGTACTCCGGCAAACCACACAAGAACATCAGCTGTCAACCATCGATCAACGTGATGTAAAGCCTTGTATTTAGCCTTTTAGAGAAGTGGAACACAAGGCAGTTCAATAATATCTTTAAGTCACCACAATAATTAGATGTGAGAAACATTTCTATGAGAGGTATTTTGTTTAAAGTTTGACCACAGCCTATCTGGAATGACTGGGAAGATGGATTTTTGGAGTTGGGGTTTTTGTGGCAACCTCACTTCGAGCCTTGCAAGATGACATCCAAACACTCTAATTTAAAAACAGCACCAGACTTTTATGAGACTTATGGAAATAACGAGGTCATCACATGAGGGTCTGCAACCTGTTTCATGACTTATTGGAGCAGTGGGTCTCAAACACCAATGTCTGCCTATAGCTCTGCCCCAGACAGGTCTCCAGAGGGCTGACCAATCAGAGGAAAGAGGGTTTGTGGGTTGGGGAACCTTAAAGAGACAGCAGCTAAAACAAGGTGTTTCAGGCAGAGGCTATAGCATAAGGCTTTACTAAAACATCAGAGAGAGAAAAAATTTTTTTGACCCCCTCTTCAGGTCTGTTTTAAAGTGCTCTGTATTCCAGTGGCAGCTGCTGGTTAGTCAAGGAGGGGAAGCTCATAAATTTGTTTATTAAACGTAAATTCTACCCTCCGTTCCTTTTCAAGAAAATTATCTCTGACCCTGTCGTACCAACCAGGTGTTTTTTCCAGGGATTTTACCAGTGTTCTCTCAATGGCCAGCAGAGCTAGACTGCTTAAAGGACTTGGCCCATTGTGTTGTGGGTATAAGACTTCAGCCGCTGTAAACAGGTGAAGCTCCTCTCTACACCTGCAGGCTGTAAGTGTGAGTGACAGGGGGAGAAGTTCCACAGCTGTAGCTGAAGCTGCTTATTGGTGAAAAGAGAGAGAATCTTTAAACACAACGCTCGTTGTTTTAAGAAAAGTAACTTGCTGGGGATTGATAAAGCCTCCAGATCAGTCCAGAACAACTGAATGTATAACTCAGGAGATGCTCCGGTGGAGGGTTATACCTCAAGATGGCTGACTGGCTCATTTCACTGTCAATCAAAAAGGGATTCAGCCTCAAACAGATCATCCAATCATCATGCAGGAGCCCAGTGTCCAGGCCAGCCACTGCCTCATAGACCCCCAGAGACGCTGAGCGTCCGATGGGCGGGACAAAGCCCAGCGTTTATCCAATGATCGTCCAGTTTCCACAGTGGAAAGACCCACTCTACGCTTTCCCACTGAAGTCAGAAGACGCTGAGCGTCCGACTGTGTCAAAGCGCTGAGACGCTGCAGGGATGAATGAGAAGGAGGTGGAGCCAGTTACCTGTGATAGGAGCTGATTCTGAACAAAAGATGAAGGAATTGTAGCGCATATTTTGTCAATGAAATGTACACACAGCAGAACATATCACCACTTTCTTTTGGGGTAATTTTAGGGGAAGCTGAGCTCCCCTTGCAGTCTTAGAGCAATTGCCAATGCCGTATACCCCCCCCCCCCCCCCCCCCCCCCCCATGCAATTGCATAGAACGCGTGGTGTGAGAGTGATTGACAGAAGACCAGGAAGTTTGACCTTTACAAATAAAAGAGTATCCAGTTTCTCCTCTGTATGGACCTCAGCCTTTGTTGTTGACAGAGTTCACTTAGTTTTGATTGCTTGGTGAAAAAGTATTACCATCTCATAGTGCGGCCGGCAGTGCTCCAATTCTACAACTGAGGGTGCTGTGAGAGGTGACATGAACAGCTTATTCCCTGAGGTGCTTTTCTGCTTCACACATTCAACACTGACAATAGTGAACTACACTGGACAAGTAATCATTCGTTTTTTTTCCTGATGTGTGTGTTTTGTTTTGTACTGTTTTTATTGTAGCTCCCACAGAGGCATCAGATCAAGTCCAGGTCTGGTCTCAACTCTGGAACCTGGCCTCACATTGAGCACATTTTCAGAAGCTGATGGTGTGTACCTCAGAGGTTGGTCAGTTTGACCTTTAACCTCTAAGAGATCAGTTACTCTCCAATCTGTTCATGCCGAGAGACTGCTACTTACTCAAGCAGCACATGGTGGATGAAGCCTTGACCCCTGTCACACACACTCACACACGCTCACAAACACACTCAATCAATCTCATTGCATTGTTGGTTGAGTGTCAACACTTACTTTGTTAAGCTGGTTGCTGAAGCATCCACAGAGTGGACCTCTGAGACAGATTGTTTCCACTGTCTTCAGAAAATACCGGATGACAGAGGAAGGTGAAATGGGGGATGAAAAAGACTGAGAGCAAAGTCTGTGTAAGGATGGAGGAGGAGGTTGGCGTGCACACACAAATGCACGAACACACAGACCCCCCACCCCCCAGCAAGCAGATATGCATGAGATTTAGTTCCCTTTTGAATATGTAATGAGTTTAGCATGCATGATGAGCTGGTGGTTGATTCCTGGTGTAGCAGCTGTGATCCACGCAGCACATTCAGGATTATCTGTCGCCAAAGATAACGGGCAGAACAAAGCTGGGGAGAGCACTGCAGGCAGAGGAAAACTGCGCCCTGCTCAGCAGAGCTAACCCCTCAGCTAGTTCACTGGAGAATTTCCCCCACATTACCTTTGCCTGCCTCCAAGCTGCATCAACTTCTTTAGCCTTGGGGGGACAGTATACAGCTTGGAAAAGCACGAGCATTCATTCACATTATATTCATCTGAAGTCTGAAGAGTGAAGGACAGAAACTTGTGGATTCTCTCCTCCTTATCAGCTCACCTTTGATCAGTCAAACCAGAAGAATGACTCAGGTGGCTCAGGTGACGGTTTTCCTATAGAGTGATTATTTGTGTATCAACAACAGAAGATGCGTGCAGCTTATATTTATTGTTTTTTAAGACAAATGCAGGCTTATATTGTGATTCTAACTATCTGACAACATTACTCAAAGAATCCCTGCAAATATAGGCATTTCAAATAAAAAAGAATATATAAATATTTTTCACCACAAACAGTCACATTGATTATTATTATACATAAATATTGCTTGTTTGCAGTCAAACCTGGATAAGTGAGGTTGGATAGACGACGCGTATAATTACACACCCACAGACGACACTGGTGTTTCAGAGTAAACTGTGACCCTGTTAAGTGGTGCCTCTCGGCTGTTAATCACCAGTGTTGGGCAACTGACTTTAAAAAAGTATTTGTTATAGTTACTTATTACTTTCCCCAAATGTGATTAAATAATTAACAAAATTACTCCCTCATAAATGTAATTAGTTACCTTGTGAAGTAATTCTTGGGTAACTTTTTAAAACTTTGTTAAAGAATTCAGTTTTTGAGCAGGTTTTAGCCTTGCGACATAATGTTCATGTCTGTTCTTGTCATTTCCATCTCTGACATTAAAGTGGTGTCTGTTTACTCCCACCCTGAAAACGCCAGTTTTAACTCCACAGACCACTCAGCACTCACTCATATTAAATCTGCAGTTCCTGTCCTGTGTCTGGCTGAGTGATCCAGGTCAGATAGACCTGCCAACTCTCCTGATTCAGGAGGGATTCTCCTGCTTTTTAACCCTGTCTTTGGCTCCACTCTTGACATGCAATTTCTCCTGATCAACCCCTTACTTTTAAGTCTGGTCCTGTCATCTCAATATTTTTTCAAGTCAAAACAAGTTGGCTACTTGTGCCTTACATTCAAACCTCAAAAAGCATCCACCCCTCTCCCTAGAGTTAGTTTGATCCAAAGATGCTGCAGGAGATCCTCTCTGACTGCAGGTTACACGGACACACACAGGTAGCTGTGTGGTAGAAGTTTACTTTCGTATCAGCTCTTTGTTAAAGATGTGTCAACATGGTTGTTCTCATCATCAAGACTAGATATGGAGTCTGGTTTCCATGGTGACAGATCATCTGTATTTGTTTTAATTGGCCAAAAATTTGGGGAAAATGCTGAATATTTCAAAAAATAAAAGGGTTATAAATGTGAAAAGTTCACACACAGAGACATAATTTTTCCCATCATTACTTATGTGTCTGAGGCTTTTCACCACATTTTATTTGCAGCTCCCCTCTTTTTCCTGGCCAAGTGAGACAGGTTAGATACATAGTAGCGAGCCTCATTTCACTGTGTGTAACAGTAAAGGTGCTATAGTGCTTGAAATATTAATTTAAACCTGTAACACCGTTAGTTTTAACACCGGTGTCCCCAACATTGCTAATAACTGATACCTTCAGTCCAGATTCATCAGTTAGCATGGTCGCTATTAGCTCCAAAACACAGGTTGCTCTGTAACTGTCCAAACTTGATGGAAGTTGCATCTGTTGTATAGTATTGTTTTTGACAATTGACCACAGAATAACTGTACATTTTGATGCTGGTAACAGGTTAAATTAAGTGATTGAAAACGATAACTCGTCTGAATGATGTGACTAAAAACTGCTTCTGTGGTCAAAATGCGTGCGCAGCTTTATGAGATGGACTGATTATCCCTCTATATGATCATCACCTAAGGTAATCCTTACCATGTCATGAAAAGTAAATCAAAAGACCAAACCCTGGGCCATGGGTGGAGCTGGAGCCCATATGAAGGGTTCATTGGGAGCAGCTTACGTAAGATAACTGTTGATAGTAAACACAACATCCTAATGTATGTTAGGGCCCAACCAATGATGAGTTTGAGTCACAGGCAGAACGTATTACTGTTTTACAGTACAATTTGTTCATCAGTATTTCACTTTACAACAAATGTGTTGGGATGAAATGGGATGTTCACGTACAAAAGCATACAAAAAAAAAAAAAAAAAAAATCAAACCAAAGAACTCACAGCAATGCTTTGAGTTGTCTGAAACCTTGAGCCTGCTGTAGATATGCTGAAGTCAGCCATGAGCCTGCAGTAACTTTTTTTCTCTCTTCCTGTCTGGAAACATTTACGTGTTAGTATTTTGACTTTCAGATTTTTCAGTATTATTTACAAAGATTAACTGTGATAAGTTTCTGTGATGAAAGCTGAAATTCTGTTTCGATATCAAAGTTATAACCATGTATGCTAACCGCTAACATATCAATAAAATTTCCCATATACTTAAGCATTAAGCTAGCTCTAAGTTTTCTACATGGTTTTGGTCCATTTGGAGATGTATATCATGTTGAATGTACTGAATAGGAATCTCATATCAGAGAGTAGTTTTCATTAGCATAACTTTAGCAATACAATGTAAATAACAAACAAGTAGAATATCTAGCAGGCATAAATCTGAACAGGTTTCAGACAACAGTAGAGTGAGACATTGAATTTGCTGCCCATGTGCATCCCACCAGGATCGTTTTGGAAGTTTAATAGTTTCGCAGGTGCTCACATCTTCAACTGGAGTCTGTCATTTAAATCTGGGGCCATCATGATCCTGCAGAGTCACACTGTTTGACTTAAAGTGATTCTCCGGGATGGAACAAGTTGGGTCCTATCACAAGGTTTAGGGCAGAAATGACCCCTACAGCAGTGTTTTTGTTCAGCAGAAACCCAGGGCACACGCACAAAACACCCCCTCCCTGCTCCTCTGCCGGTTTCCTCTGCACTCAGACGGGGCCATATTTTACTTGACCAAAAACACAAATAAACGGACTCCCACCGAAAAGATCTGATATCTGTCTGCATTCACGCTTTATTTAGAGAATTTTCAGCGCGTTACTTTCACACAAAAACACCGCTACATAAGGCTCTAGTTCTCATCGTGTCGTAAAACGGCGCTACCTCCGCTGCAGAGCCACAGCTGGGTACGAGGTGCTCATCGCTTAGTGTATCAGTCCGCGCGCGGCATGCCAGATATAAACAAACGCAGGTAGTCTGCCAGGACGAAGAGACACGATAAAAACTAGAGCCTTATTTAGCGGTGTTTTTATGTGAAAGTACCGCGCTGAAAATTCTCTAAATAAAGTGTGAATGCAGACCAATATCAGATTTTTTCGGTGGGAGTCCGTTTATTTGTGTTTTTGGTCAAGTAAAATATGGCCCCGTCTGAGTGCAGAGGAAACCAGCAGAGGAGCAGGGAGGGGGTGTTTGATGCGAGCGCTCTGGGCTTCTGCTGCACAAAAACACTGCTGTAGGGGTCATTTCTGCCCTAAACCTTGTGATATGACCCAACTTGTTCCATCCCGGAGTATCACTTTAAGAGGGAGCTTGTTACAAGCAATCCAGCGCTGCTTTTTAAAGCCATCAGCACCGCCAGCATCAGCTGCTGACTGCCCAAAGTTTCTGAAGAGATGTCTCTTCTATCGTGAATGTTTCACAGAAAAGTGGGAGCTTTTTAACTGGTGTGCCTACTAACACTTAGAATAATGATTTTGTTTTTGCTACAGGCAAGACTCGGGACAGTAGCAGCTGTGGGGTACATCTCTGGAAAGAGGTCCTCAGCTTTCGGGAAAAGTAAGAAAGGGACAAAAAGCATTTTGATTTCCCCATCGTCAGCTGCTGAGGTGCTTTGTTAAGTGTTACGTTTCTGGGAGTTTGGTGATTTAGATTAACTGTAGATTTAAATTTGGGATGTTCCCTTTTCACTTTTCATGTTTTGTGTCATCTTTAACAAGCACTCCAGAGCTGGCTGAGGAGGAGTTTAAGCATTCACTTCCATGCTTCTCTCAGTCTCCTGCTGGACCTGAACTGCTCAGGGCCTTCGTTTGGAGAAAGCTGATGATCTCCTCCACTTTGTCATCAGTTCTCAGAGACTAACATCAAATAATTTTCAAAATTTACTCCCATACAAAACACAGAGAAAACAGAGCCAGGCTCAGCCCGGGCTCCAGTTACACAAACAGATATTTAATCACACCAAATGCAAATGATCCGGCTCCCTGGTGGTTTGGCGCTGAGAGCTGGCAAATCCCTCTGACTTATTTGGCCCCCAGACCAAGCTAAAGACCTGCCGAGATGGAGTCTCCAACTTGCTACAGTCAAGTGCTGTTGGCAACCAATTAATGTTAGCGAAAGGGAGGAAGACGGAGGAAAAAGCACCTTGCACAGCGCTTTTCTCAGGCTCCTGTTTCCATGGGCACAGCTCTCCAGGGGGCCTGCTGTCAGATCCTAACAGGTAGACTCTGCAGCGTGACCTCCTCTGAGCTCAGATACATGATTGTAGGTTTTTCTTCCACTTATCAGCTGCAGACTTTATGAGCCACGCACTGCTGGAATGCACGATTTCCCCATCCTCCCTCTGATCTGAAGACGGGTTCTGTTCTTGAACTGTTTTTCTGCCCCCTCTCCCTGAGAGAGGGCGGCTCTCTGCCACCCCATCATCTGCCAGCAGAGCCGCCTAGTGCCAACTTCTTTTCATTGAGACGAACAAACGGCTGCATTATTCAGGCTGACATCTCTCCAAAACGGATCGTCTATCGCTCTGCCAGGCTGCATGGGTACACACTTATCAACAGATATGCTTGCTCTTCTCGTTAAAGGTGTACCTTTCCAGCAGAGTCCGTTTCAGGTGCTGCTTTCCTGAGTTCATGAGGAGACGTGTCAGAGGGAAAAGCAGAGGATGTCTCAGAGTTTCTCTCCCAGTTGTGGGCTGCTGATAATTTAAAAGGCAGTTATAAGCCTGAGTGATATCTGAGTGCTGCTGAAGTGTTGATGCGCTTCAGCACAAACATGAACAAACAGAAGCATAGACACACACACACCAACACTTGTCAGGATAAATGTGTTTACATAGCGCCTGGCTCCACTGTGCACTCTCACTAAGTGGTTGTTAACCCCCCCCCAGCCTGGTTAATGGCCAAGTGATGATGCGCAGAAGGTCAGAAAGTCGACTTCGATGCCAATGGCCCAGTGTGTGCTGCTGCAGCCTGTCTGCCTGCTGATCAGTGCCATTCCACCTGCTGCCATCCCGTGCTCACACAATCAGAGCGCCAAGCTGCTGTGGAGGAAAAACTTTGGCTTTACCATTAAGAATCATTACCAGGAGCAGGATGAATCAGAAAAGATAATGAAGTCAACCTCATAACAAACAGAAACACTACCCTGATATTTTTTTTGTCATTTTTCCTAATTTAGGAGAAAAAACATAAATTATCAAATTTTGTGAAGCTTTTGCTAATTTAACATTTTTTGGAAATTTCTTTTTTGTTTTTCTGCACAGTTTCACATATTATTTGAATGTATTTGTATTAAAAAAAAAAAAAAAAAAAAAGCAATTTCTTTTAACGCATATTTTTGGGGGAAAATTCAGAAAATTTTGAAATTACAATTTTTTTTTTCTCCAAATTAATGAAATCTTGGCCTTTGTTTTAGTTTGCAAATATTTTACAATTCTTCACAAATTTTTACTTATTTCTAAAACCTCGTTTGTTGAAAAGAAATAGCAAATCTTTAAATTTTTTAACAGTTTTATAAACCTCTGTAACTTACCAAGATTTATTAAATTTTTGCAAATGTATTAAATTTTGATGTTACTAATGTATCCAGACCAGGCACAGACATATAGAAAGACCCCAGTGGTCTGTTTTTACAAACCAGGTTCAATGGAAACTCTAAAATAAGGCAAACTCTGGGTTTTTGGTTTCACAAAGGGAGGTAAATCAAACCTGAGAAAGAGGGTTAACGCAAGCCTGTTTCACAAAGAGGTGTAACTAAAACTCTGTTTCTGTTACTATGGCAACTGAGTCTCTGGATCTAACCTGGTTGGGAGCAGGTTTTTCTCAATGAACTTTGAGTTTTTCACTGTCTCCGCACTCTTTCAGAGCCACACACCTTTTCATTTCTTCATTCATTTAGTCAGCAGCGAGTTTTGGTGTGGCCTTGTTTAGTCATTTGTCATTATAAATATCATTAAAAAAATCTGTCAGTACCTCATCAAACAGTAGGTGTTATTGACCATTTTCACTGACATGGCATGTCCTTTTGTCAACAACCCCATGGGTGAAGGTGCAGCATTTACTGCCCAGAGAATTAAAAAAGCGTCAGGAGTTGATTATCAGACCGCACATGTACTCGCATTTTCAGACAGTACCTTTTTGAGCGGCACAGTTTCACAACTCAATCATTTGCATTCACAACTTAATCCATCCTTACATTTGAAACATTAGCCCTCACAGTCATGAGCCTGTCCCAGCAGATATTGTGTGTTGCACTGGGTTTCTTTGCACCTCAAAGTTTTTTGTATAATATCAGAGATGATGAGCATTTAAGTAAGGCAACTGTACGCAGATCGGTTGGAAAAGTGTGCCTTGCCATGAAACAGCTTTTACCAGTCTTTGTGGTTTTCCTCTTCTGTCTGTTGGCTGAGTAGAAGCCTGTGTTAGTTAAACTGGGCTTAGTTATTCAACAGAACATGATATTGATGCCATTTATTTAAGCCAGTGGTTCCCAACCTTTTCCAACTCAGGGCTCACTTTTAAGTCTCAAACATTTTCGCGGCCCACCCCGACTGGTAAATACATAAAAACATACTACAACTTAAAACCTTTATAGATTAATTATTAATTAACACAAACATAGTTTAGCCTTATCTAATGGCACAGTTTACAGTCAGCTCTATCTTTTTATCTGGGCTTAAAAAAGTATTTCAAATTTGTTAGACTGGCTGATGCACGGTAAAATATAATACATTTCATTTTTAAATCATACACTGGATTATAATATTTTTACAATCATAGTTACTCAAATTTAAAGTAGTGAGTAAAGACAAATGGTAATAATTTGGAGAGAGAAGGAGAAGGAATAGCGATCAGCTGCAGTGTAATATGCACGAGTGAACTCAGCGTAAGCACCGCACTGATCATCATATCAGACTCCGCAAACTGATCAGGATGAATTTAAAGCAAATATACACTACAGAGTGACAGGGGCACTTCTGCTTGCACTGACTGTATACACGGAAAATGCACGTCTATAAACACAGATGAATGATCAAGGTCAGCATGGAATTGTTTTTTTCTCCAGTAACTGTGCATCTTGTGCGCATCGGAGCGGAACTCTGCTGTGCACAATGCTGAGAGCTGTGAACGGCAAATACCCACCAGAGCTCTGTCTTTTATTATTTAAGTCCGTGATATGATCCAACCATGAGTGTGAGTTTGTTCATGTGAGAACACAGAGAGATAATTCCCTTCTAAAAGATAACTGTTTGATCCCGGGAAGCATCAAAAAATGTTTGTGGCATTCTAAAAGTTTAAGTTGCATACAAGAGCCGTGTGCAAAGTAATTTACATCTGAAACATCAGAAAAAGAAAAGATCATAATTCTGAAGGCATGACGGCTTTTACTTTGTCGTGGCGCTGTGCCACGATCCTATACATGTAGCGGAAACCCAGCCATGCAATGCGTTCTGAGAGCACTTTTTTTAAAAATAAAGATTGAACATGAAGGACTGAACTGAATACAAGAGAAACATGTTGGAGGCTCCACAGTCACTAACACAGCATCTATAACATGTTGAAACATTTTTATTTTTACATAATTACATGCCCACCCCCACAAAAATCAAACTATTTTGGAAAAGCTTTGTTGGCCCACTTGCAGTACCTTCGCGGCCCACCAGGGGGCCGCAGCCCACAGGTTTGGAATCAGTGATGTAAGCCATTTATGTGTGTGAATAAACATTATTTTTAGAATAAAACCACTACACAGTCAAACAGCCACTTAATATTTACTCTACAAAGTAAAGCATGTTAAAAATAAGGTACCCCCCCCCCCCCTGAGTTTATGCTGAGATTTTATCTGCTTGAACAATGATGTTTTTTAATATTTATAACAACACTTTAGCAGCTTTAGCAAGTCGGCGTTAAAAAACACTCAAGAGGGGACTTTAAGGAAAAGTAGAAAACCTTGACAGTAAGAAGTTCATTCATTCATTCATTCATTCATTCATTCATTTTCTGCCGCTTATCCGAGTCTGGAGGCAGCAGTGCCATCAGCGAAGACCAGTGACCCCTGTCCCCGGCCACTCCTTTACGGGGATACCAAGGCGTTCCCAGGCCAGTTGAGAGATATAATCTCTCCACTGTGTTTTGGGTCTACCCCAGGGTCTCCACCCAGTTGGACATGCCCGAAACACCTCCTGAGGGAGGCGTCCAAAAGGCATCTTCACCAAATTCCCGAACCACCTCATCTGGCTCCCTTTCGACGCGGAGGAGCAGCGGCTCTACTCCGAGCCTCTCCTGAATGTCCGAGCTATCCCTAAGGCTGAGCCCAGACACCCTGCTCATTTCAGCTGCTTTTATCCCCGATCTTGTTCTCATCACGACCCACAGCTCGTGGCCATAGGTGAGGGTTGGAACGTAGATTGACCGGCAAATTGAGAGCCTTGCCTTCTGGCTCGGCTCTCTCCACCACAACAGACCGGTATCGTGTCCGCATCACTGCCCATGCCACCCTGATCCCCACCCTGTCTGACAATCTCTCGCTCCATTTTCCCCTCACTTGTGAACAAGACCCCGAGATGCTTGAACTCCTCAACTTGGGGCAAAGACTCTATTCCAACCTGTAGTGGGCAGTCCACCCTTTTCCGACTAAGAACCATGGCCTCGGACTTAGAGGTGATGATCTTCATCCCGGCTGCTTCACAGTTGGCTGCAAACCGCCCCAGTGCGAGCTGGAGATCAGTGTTCGATGATGCCAACAGGACCACATCGTCCGCTAAAAGCAGAGATGGGATCCTGAGCCTCCGCTGCAGAGTTGTTTAACTGCCTCAACGACTTCAGCCACAGTGATGGACGGGCCCAACCCCAAGTCCTCTGGCTCTGCTTCCTCGACGGGATGCATGTTGTTAGAGTTGAGGAGATCCTTGAAGTATTCCTTCCACCGCCCGACTGTACTCTCAGTTGAGGTCAGCAGCTCCCCTTCTCCCCTGACAACAGTGTGGACAGAGGGCTGCTTTTCCCTCCTGAGCCACCAGACAGTTTGCCAGAATTTCTCTAGGGCCGACTGAAAATCTTTTTCCATGGCCCTACTAAACTTCTCCCATGCTCGGGTTTTTGCCCCAGTGACCGCAAGAGCCACGCAACGCTTGGCCTACCAGTACCTGCCAGCTGCTTCTGGAGTCCCACAAGCCAACCATGCCCTGTAGGACTGCTTCTTCAGCTTGACAGCACCCTTCACCTCTGGTGTCCATCAACAGGTTCGGGGATCACTGCAGCGCCAAGCACCAGCCACCACGCGCCCACAACTCCGGACAGCTGCCTCAGCAATGGGACCACTGAATATGGTCCATTTGGATTCCATGTCCCCTGCCACCCCCGGGATGCAGTCCAAGCTCTGCCGGAGTTAAAGACCATCCTGACAGGGTCCTCAGCCAGGAGTTCCCAGCAAACTCTCGCTATTCGTTTAGGTCTGCCAGGTCTGTTTGGCATCTTCCCCCACCATCTGATCCAACTCACAATCAGGTGATGATCAGTTGACAGCTCTGCTTCCCTCAAAGGCAGGCTACCATCCGTTGGACTTCACGTATGTTAGCAGTCAACTGTGCAATGACTTTCTGAATTTCTGAATTTCTGAATGAATTTCTCAGGTTGTCCTACTGTTGTTGTTGTTTTTGATTTTGATTTTGATTTATTAAGGATCCCCATTAGCTGGTGCCGTAGCAACCAGCTAGTCTTCCTGGGGTCCACATTAAAATAAGCATACAACAATTATACAATTATAGATGCAAAATGAATACACATCACATCATACAATGTGCAACAAATAAAATACATACATTTGAAAAAGCAATAACAGCATTACAAAAGACGGAAACATACAGTAAATTACAGTGTTAAGTAAACCCTAAGAGACTGTTGTTGTTGTTGTTGTTGTTGTTGTTGTTGTTGTTGTTGTTGTTGTTGTTGTTGTTGGATGAATGGTCAAAGGAGCTCTGATTCAGTGATAGCTTCAGGGATCCAGGGGCAACACATGTCCACAGGTGCTCAAAGCCGAGACAGGTAGGATGTTACAGCCAGGTACCTGTCCAGAGGGATTTCCTCTGGTGTATATTAGTTCTGTATAATAAAATAAAAGAATATTATTTCAGCTTGTGCCATAATTTGGATTTCTTACTTTCAAAAATATTTTCATTTTACATTTAAAACACTGGGGCCCTAAATGGACCTAAAAGGCCCTGAATGCTCACTGTTGTAGGACACTGAGGAGACGCTGGTGATCCATCAGGCTCAGGCTTACATGTCACCACAGAGGATCAGTGCTGTAAAAGGCACTTTGCTCAGAGCCCCTCAATCAGGCATGGCTCAGTGCTCGCAGGAATTTGACCAGAGATCTCATTTTTTTCCAGCTGCCATGCAGGTGAGACCCCCACCTGACTCATTGCAGTGTGTCAGCACAGATTATCATGTGGGGATTCTGCATAAAAAGTGTAAATAAATACACATTACCACATGATACGCTGTGAGTGTCCTTCACAAACTGAAGATCTCGTGCTATTGTAAGAATGGTCCATTGTAATCAGTTTGCGGACAGACTCGAGGATTCCCTTGGACCTCAAACAGAGGGCCAAGAGAAAGGGGGAGGGGTAAAAGTGACAACTGGCCCCTTAGTCTGAACATTCAGCATTGTTGCTTCATATCCATATCTAAAATACGAGAGAGCAGAAAGCTCCCTCTTTGAATAAATCCTTTAGAATGTGAACATAACTTAACATCTCCTGGGAAGTGGACTCCAGGTCTATTTGCTGTGACTGTTGCTTCTTCTGTCACACATATTTGCTTTTATCTCTTTCCTAACTGTAAACTAAACATAACTTCAATGAACCAGCCCTCACTCTGTGTGTTATGTTAGCAGTTTGTCCGCCAGTGTCGGAGGTGAGAGCCACACCATGAGTTAAGGTCTGTTCTGCCAGGCAGTAATAAGCCTTTAAAAGATGGTGTACTGTGGTTACTGCAATGTGATGACCAATCAGAATCCAGTATTCCACACAGCAGTGTACAACTTTAACAAACCACGACCTCATTTAGGCCAAGACCCTATTCTTCAGGACCAGACAGAGTCGGGACATCATGTTGTACATCAGGCTTAAAGTCTGTCTCAATCCTGCTGAGACCAAAGCCCACACTTCAAACAAATCCAGTTTTTTTTTTCCCAAGTTCCCGTGTTCTCTCCATCTGAAGCTTGTCACACAGTAAATCTCTTTGGTTTGGGCATCAGAAGTTTTCCAGAGATTTGTAGGTTGTGCAGGGTCAGGGCTCTGGAGGTAAAGTAATTCTTGAAAGTAATGAATCATCAGTTGTCACTCTCTGAAACCAACAACCTAAAGTGCACCATGTGAAAATCTGCAGAACTCTCTAAAAGCTAGAAGCTGTGAGCACTGTGTGGGGAGTTAAATCTTTCACCAGCTGTTCAGGTGTGTGTCCTCATGTAAGCGTCTATGTTTGGGGTAAACCGGAAACACAAAGATCATTTCCACCCCTCTGCTCTCTGGCTAGACTATGTCTGTGACTCACTTTCAGGTACACGCATGACCAAGGGTCCTCAACCTGTGGCTCTGGAGCCTCATGTGATTCTTGCTCCTTGCAGTGGCTCCTTGTAGCTTTAAAAATATGTTATTGAAATAAAGAATTTTTATTTTTCTTACAGAGGGTCTTGATGATTAAAGACATTGACACTACATAAAATCGTGATTTAACATTTTGTTAACTAAATCTTCATCACATCTGTCAATAAAGCCTGTAACTGCTCTACTTCACCTCCTACATCATCAACAGCCCACCAACTTTCCATGCACATGTGACTAAGTTTTACAGCCCTGGTAAGAAAACTTAATCTACATAAAGACAAATCTGGAAAAAACAAATATTTAGAAAAAAAAGGAAAATTGAGTTCGGCTATATAATTAAATCATGTTGTCAAATTAAGGAATTATATAAAAAACTCGAAATAAAAGTTTCAATTTTTAAATAATGCATTTTTTTTAAATAAAAGAAATAGTTATTATTTTATTATTTTTTCTGTAGTTTCTAAATTTTGATATTTTTTCATTTTTCAATTTCTGCAAGCTTTTTTCGATGTAATTTTTTTTGTCATTTTTTAAAAATTTGGAATAACAATTAAATATTTATTTAATATTTAATATTTTGGGAATTACAAATTTTCAAAACTTTTTTAAACATTTGCAAATTTATAGAAAATGAAAAACAAAGACATTGAATGCACAGTTTGATAAACACAAAAAACTTCTTGTTTAGATAGTAATTTACTAGATTTTAACTATGAAAAGAATTATCTACACTTTGTGAAGACAACGTAGATTTTGTGGCTCCTGACTGACTTTATGATGTAAGATGGCTCTAATCAAAGTAAAGGTTTCAGACCCCTGAGCATGGCTATCTGGTGGAAAAGAGGAAATCACAGACAGGAAACCCTGGTCTAGTCCTGGGACTTTCCTAGCACGTCCAAGGCCGAGTCTGTTGGACTTCACGGATGGTAGCAGTCAACCGTGCAATGACATTACAGCAAACGCAGCGCTTGCCAATCACACAACAGGAGGCAGAGTGATAGCCGAGCCTCCAGGGCCCTCAGTGGCAGAAAGAAAGGCCTCTCTTCATTCCACTGATACAGTATACCCATCGTATATCTGAGCACACACATGCTGAAAGGCATGGATATTACATTTTCATATAAGCACAGCCTTGGTCAGTTTGGGAAGTTGAGATCAGCATGCTGTGCTGGTTTTAATGTGCTGGAGCTGTGGGGGAAGTTTTGCTCTGCCTCTGCAGGGTTTTGCAAAAGTTTGCTCAAAAGATGATGCTTTCGACTGTTGCTGTTGCTCAGTGGGGTGAGACCATGCTGTGAGGCTCCGAAGCTTTAAAGCAGACTCCCTGTGCCGTGAACTCTTGAAAACATTAGAAATGAACAAATCTCAGCTGGTTTCATGCTACACTTTGATTTACTGCACTGCATTGCTTCTATAAGTCTTGTCAGTGCTCAGTCTCTGCTCTAAGACAAAGGAGAGGAATTAACACATCCAGGCCAGATTTATTTGATACACATTTCTGAAAGCATTCAGCTCAATGGGTTCTGTTACTCCACATTATGTAATATAGCCCAAATATGTAATTGTGTAATAAATGTTTACTTCATTTTGTAATAACACTGCATTTTGTAATAATCTGCCGCATTTTGTAACGTGTGACCCATGTGGAATGCAGGCCGTCTTCTCAGAAACTATTCGCTGGGGCCGCTCATAAAGTTTGCACAGTCTTTTATTGTGTGACAACCTGAATATGTAAGACACACTCTACTCTGCTTGTGTAAAGACACAAGCAGAGTAAAGTGGTGACTTTTTTAGCCACATACACACAGACACCAATCTGCAGTAAATTCCCCCAGGCAGTGAGGAATTATACTATACAATACTCATGTATTGTATAGTATGAAACTTCTATAAAACAATAATAAGATTGTTTAGTGGATGTGTTTTAACTCATTTAACTGACAAAGTATAAATTGTTTCAAGTGTTGTTAAAAACAATATGAAATTATGAAACATTTTTAACTCAACATCTTGTCATAAAAAAATAACATTGAAAAATACATAAAATGAAACTCTGTGTCAATCTAAGCACCATTTTGGAAACATACAACTGTTATCAGTCCTTTGTAGCCATCCTAGCTACTCGCAATCGGTGCCACAGCGTAACAGCCATACACAGAGAGCGTCTTTCTGTTGCCACGGCGATGAGTATTGCATGTTCCGGTGAAGTGAAGAGGGCCTCCCATTCCTGCTGGTCATAGTTATGCCCTCCCCTTCAATTGGTGTGCCCTCCACAGCCAGGAGTGTGACTTCATTTTGGAGTTACACTCGGAAGTGAAGAGGTAGTGTGTAGGGGGTGGTTTGGGATTGAGTCGTTGCCTGCAGTAAATCCCCTGATGCAGTGAGGAATTACCCATAATGCAATACCGTTTCTACCCTGAGGCTGAGCTGGAGTTACACATCATAGACAGTAGGTGTCACTCTTGAGCCAATTCGCTGGATTTAACCGTAAACCAGGCAGTTGGTGGCGCAGCGGTTAGCGCTGCAGCCTCACAGCAAGAAGGCCACTCGATTGATTCCAAACTTAGCTGGTGGGTCTTTCTGTGTGGAGTTTGCATGTTCATGCATGCATGGGTTCTTTCCGGGTACTCCGTCTTAATCCCTCAGTCCAAAAACATGCTCATCAGGTTAATTGATCACTCTAAATTGTCCGTAGGTGTGAGTGTGTGAGAGAATGGTTGTCTGTCTCTGTGTCAGCCCTGTGATTGGCTGGCGACCAGTCCAGGGTGTTCCCTGCCTCTCGCCCAATGACAGCTGGGATAGGCTCCAGCCACCCACGACCCTGAACGGGATAAGCAGTTCAGAAAATGAATGAATGAATAAATAACTGCAAACCTTTACACCTATGTTACAAACGCAATATGTTTTAAACTTTTCTGCATTATGTAATTAGTTCTTACTTATTACATGCAGGAAACCCCATTTTGTAAGAAGTGATGCAATATGTAAGAACTTCTTACATAATGCAGCAAAAGTTATTACTTATTGCGTTTAAGAATTTTATTCCAACATGTGGCAGATTATTACTAAATGTGGCATTATTAGATAATGAAGAGAAAATGTCTTACATTATTACATGTTGGGGTGTTATTACAAAATGTGGCGTTAAGGGGTCTCATTCACAGACAGTGTGTACGATCATTTGACGCTCTGATCTGATTCATCAACATTTGTTCTCACTCTGTGAACAGAGAACCCCCTCAGACCATGCAAATGCACAGACCTTGATTTGACCAGTGTAGTCACAGAGGACCATGTCTCGTTCACTGGCTGTGGCTGCAGGTCTCTCCTGGAGTTTGAGATGAGAGAAAATCTTCCTGCTCTCACAGAGTCTTTTTAACCACCCCACAGTTTGAGAATAAGGTGATCTTAGGTACATGTTTTGGCTTCTGCTTGTGTATCGTACTCTGCGTTACTCTCTTTGCTAAAAAGTGCAGACAGCTGTCACTTGTTACAAACAGAAACGGGTTTAGTCATTGAATATAACCACCTCCATCACCATCAGTGGCACATCTGTTTGAGGACATGGAGCCGTGTCTCCAGCTGAGCTCAAAGTGCTGCTGAGAGCTGAGACCAGCTGTGGGCTTCCTACAGTGTTTTACATTCACATCAGAGTCCCTCATAAATCCCTCAAACAGTGCTGAGCTCAGTCTCTACCAGGGTTAGGGTAAGCCTGACTCATGTGGATCTAACTTCCAGTTCTCTGCCTGTTTTAGGGGGGCAGAGCTGTAGAACAGGATTTACTACAGTGCACAGCAGGGCCCTGATAGAGAACCCTTTTGGAGTAGTGTTGGTAAAATGGTTCAGGGTCAGAGCAGGAAGGATGGAGGTCACCCTGTGGGTTTTATTGCTCACGCAGCTCAAAGAAGCCGGATGGTAACTGGAGACGGAGTCCACTCTGTGGCTGTGTCAGTACAATGAGCCCTCAGGAGGGGTGTGACTCCAGGAGGCCAAAGAGAGCAGGGGTGTATGATGAGACGATTATGATGCTGATGGTGGTATATAACAATTGTGCAAAAGGTTGATCAAATGCAATCTACTAATCCAACAGATTTACACCGTTACACAAGTAGATAGATCTGCTCTCTCCCCCTGAAGGGTCCCTGTCAGGGCTGTAGCCGATTAAAAACAGTTTGAGTTCATGCAGGAATAGGTCTTTATTTTAATACCATTGATCTAATTTTGAAAATATCCTGAGTTTAAACAACAAAGTGGAGTTTTTCTCTTCTCTGAGCCTGGAGGGCTGTGATGATTGATCATCAGCTTTATTGGAGCTGGAATAACTGTGATGGTTTTCTCCATCTGACTCAAGCTTTATTCGTGAAAAAAAGACCCAAAAAGTTGAGGGAAGAACTTCTCAAATCAGAGCCTCCAGTCCTCTTTTGGAACATCAGCAGAAGAAAACAAAAACTTGGGTGTGAGCTGAAATCTGTGTGGAAAGCCTGAGGGGGCTGTCAGAGCCAGAGCTCTCCAACAGAACTGACCTGTTCTGGTTGTTGTGTGGAAGTATGCCAATAATATAAAAAGTACACACGGCTGCTGTGAACTGACAAGCCAGAACAAGACTGGCCATAGCTGAGCAGCAGACATACATTTCACATGAAGTTTGCTCTACAGCACACACACATTTTTTTTTTAAATGAAAGCTTTTATTTATTTCAGATAAAAAGGCAAGATTCAGTTTTTAATTCTTAAAGAGTCACAACCAAAGAGAAAAGTCCAGTGTTAAGACTTGTTATGAATTGTCAAGCTATGTGAGACGTTAAGAGACTGGCTCAGAAATCTGGAACATGACACAAGTTCTCAACTCATCACAACCAGCAGTCATTGAGTTTGACTCTGAACCAGCACTTTATGTTCCATCAGCTCATCCAACTTCACTTTAAAGATGCTGTGAGGAGGATCTGTTTTCATTAGACATCAAATGACTTTTAGCAAGGTGTGTGTTTGTTTTGGAATTGAATGGAGACTGAACTGAAACAAATTTTCCTTGTTTAAGACAACTTTTTACTGGATACCGGGTAGGAGTGTTGGCAGGTCTATCTGATCACTCAGCCAGACACAGGACACGAGCTGCAGATTTAATATGAGCGAGTGCTGAGCAGTCTGTGGGGTTAAAACTGGCGTTTTCAGGATGGGAGTTGGTCTACAGACTCTACGTTAGGGATCTCAAACTAGTGCCATGGAGGGCCAGGAGGCTGCAGGTTTTGTCCAACCAAAAACTCCACCGGCTGATTTCACTGATTACCTCACCTTCAAGCAGAGAGCAGGGACTAATCAGTTAAATCAGCTGGTGGAGTTTTTGGTTGTAAAGAAAACCTGCAGCTTCTTGGCCCTCCATGACACAAATTTGAGATCCCTGCTCTACATTAATGCCTTTTTTTTTAGGATGGAATTAAACAGACACCACTTTAACATCAGAGATGGAAAAGACAAGAACAGACATGAACATTATGTCTCACGACATAACCTGCTCAAAAACTGACTTGGGTTTTTCCAAAAAGTAACACAAGAAATACTTTTTCTTGTAACTAACTACATTAATGGAGGAGTAATTCTGTTACTAATTCAATTACTATTTTGGGAAAGTAATGAGTGACTACAACTCATTACTTTTTTTTAAAGTAATTGACCGGTCACTGGAAACGTGACATCAAGCAAACATTGTAGTAGCCAGCTTCATGTAGCGCGGTCAGCAGCCCGGTGCTCTAAGACATGTCTGTAATGAATAATGTTAGTCAATCCTGGTTATGTCCTGCCAGTCATCTACCAATCAGAGCTAACGTAACCTCACTCTTCATTTTATTGATAGACTCTCAAGTTTGAACAGACCACTGCAGAATAACTGCTGACTGGGTTGGAATCAACATTGTCACAATCAGCTTTTCCCCTGTGTTAGCCTTTAGCTTGTGTTTGAGCCTTTAGCTTGTGCCCTATCTCCCTCCTGTTTATCTTTCTTCTTCTCTTCTGTCCTTTTTCTGTCTGACAATTAGGCTCCAGTGTCCACTATCACTACAGAAATAATCACAAAAATCATTTTCAGTAGAGAAAAACACAGATCTCTCTTCTCTCTTCTCTTGACTGAGCTTCATCAGCCGGCTTGGTACTGTCAAAGAGACCTAGACGTGCCATAAATCAATCCAGACCTGCTCGACCCTATTGGGAGGTGGAGAAGTAGCAAGTAGCAAAATTACCTGTAACCAGCAATATTGGTGCTGATTATCTCATTTTAAAGTGTCGATAACAATCAAGGATATATCTAGAAGGCAGCCTTTTCAAGAGGTTGAACAGAGAGTGTGAGAAGGAGTGTACTCGTGAAGGAGGTCACAGACACTAGTGGGGGCTAGGTTGTGTGTAGCTTTGTGGATGAGGAGAAGGTTTTTGTAGCGGATGTGGTATTGTGAAGTTGGATGAGGATAGAGGTGACGCGGGTGATGATCTGGGCAGCTAAGTCCTGACTGATTTTCAGTCTGTTAATGAGTTTGGTAAGGAGAGGACAGTGTGGCAGAAATCAATGTGGGATGTGACAAATGAGTGAACCAGGATTTGGGTGCTGGATTGAGACAGTGATGTGTGGAGTCTTGTGAGATCATAAAGGTGGAAGAATGCAGTCTGGGTGATGTTTTGAATGTAAGGAGCAGATGAGAGGGTGCTGTCCAGGATGACGCTGAGACTCTAGACTTTGTGGGGGTACAGAGAAACTGTCAGTGATGATGGAAGGAGCCAGGGTGGGCTGTGATTTGGAACCAATGAGCAGGGCCATGGCTTCATTGCTGTTGAGCAATTTGATGATGGAAAGTGGCCTGAAAGGAGAGCAGAGACATTACTTCAAAGTAAAAGCAGACATGACATCACAAAAGACAAGACTGAAGCAAAAGGTGCAAACCTGAACAGACCTTAACGGACAACACATCTTAGTATTTGTAGAAATGAATGTCCTTCATAGCGCCAGTGCTAGTCCAGAGACTCTGTTTCCCAAGAGCACCATCAGTCACTGTCCTTAATATGTGACTCCAAGGAATGCATTTTTGGAATGGAGAGCAGATCTTCTCTTAAAAACTACTTTTCTTTGGTTAAGAGGACTTTTCCCAGGATGCAAAGCAACACAATACCTCAGACTTACTCTCCATCACGTAAATTTTTGCAGAAGAGATAATACGTAAGAAGCTAATGAAATAGACCATGAGCTGTGCAGCTCTCTGAAAAACCAACCCCTGACCACTGCCTGTGTTCACGCTCTGTTTAAAGGTCTCATCTTTATGGAAACATAGCCGTATGTCCCCTGAGCCCTTCTTTAATAACAGCAGCTAGGAACTGTATCGCCTGAAACTGGTTTGTATTCACCTCAAGTCATTTCTCAATCAATATGTTTTCATTCCAAAGAACCTCTCAGCCAGTGTTTTCAATCAATCTGCAATTTCATTTCCAATATATCTGAAACAACAACAGCTTAATGAGTGAAAAAGAAACAGTACATCTGAAACCTGGGACACAGAGACTTTGATTTGGACACTGGAGAAGTCAGGAACCTTTCAGTTTTATACAAAAGATATATATGCCTTCATGACAAACAGCCAATATGCTTCATGTTTAGACGTTTTATTTGAAACCCTGAAATTTATCAAAATGAGCAGCTGGCTTTTTGGGCTGGTCACACATCTGAGAAAGGAAATGGTCTAGCACTAGATTTCAGCTCCTTTAGACGTGGCTGCAACCTTCTGCCTGCCTGAGATCTGTAAAACATATTTAAACTCAAGTAAAGAATAGATCCTCTGAAAACCTACTTGAGTAGTGTACTTTGCTTTGGTACTTTACACCACTGCTTAGAGCACGGGTCAAACTCAAGGCCTGTGGGCCACATGTAGCCCGTCATGCCTTTTTATATGGCCTGTGAGGGCCTAAAAAGGTCTGACTGTCCTATAATAGACAAGTCAAAAGGGAGCACTCACCATAAAATACATTTCCCTTAATCCCTACCAATTATGTTACCTGCAAAGTGATGGCATCCCACCACTAGGCTGTAGTATTTCCACATCAGTGCCATTTTCCAAACTAACGGAATTGAGAAATAAAACAATGACCCCAAAATGTCCAAGAAGAGAAAAGTTGACGCAGATAAAGGCTGTTTCAGGAAAGATGGGACGGCCAATATATGCTTCAAGGAGAAAAACTGGTATGTCTTCTGTGTTGGGCCATGGCGGTTGTCAAAGAGTACAACCTACGTTAGCATTTTGACATCAAACACAGGGCTAAGTTTGCCAAAGTAAGCCTTCAAGAAAATCGACAAATAGTGCAAGATTTAAAATGCAAACTGTAATTGCAGCACGATGTGTTCAAGAAAGCCACAAACAAGAACAACAGCAGTAAAAGCTAGCTTTATGGTGGCTGAAGAAATTGCCCGCGCTGCAAAGTCTTTTCCAGAGGGTGCGTTTTTTGAAGCAGTAGTTGAATTTATTTCAAATTAGAAAATGAGTTTGACACCTCTGGTATAGAGTTAACAGCAGGCCAGAAGAAAGAGCGGTGTAAATACAGGCCACTTACCATTTACATCGTGGAGCCCCTTCTTCCAAACCTCTAAATGCTGCAGCTTTGTTAAAGGCAACAGGAGACTGTGACAGATACTAGAGTTAATTAATCAGAAAAACAAAACAAAAAAAAAACTGAACAAACAAAACAAACAAAAAAAAAGAAAAAAAACCAACATAACTGTTTCTGCTGAGATAAGTTGTTTAACAAAAAGAACTAAAGTCAGGTTTGATTGTTTATCCAGCCGTTTCTCCTCTTCTCTTTGGATGTTTTCTTCAAACCACAGTCTCTCATACAAACCTCCTCCAGCACAGCTTTAATAAGTAGCCAGTATTATTCCCTCCCTTGCTGACTTGTGCTGACTTTTCTGACAATCACATGCAAACTCTGGAATGCCTGCATTTCTTTCGGTTCCTCTTCTGCAGTGGCTGAGCTGATCCATTTAAATAAGTGCTGGACGTAAAGGAGCCATACTTCCTCTCTTGCTCTTAGTGGCAATTACCCAGCAGGCTTTCTGCTCACACTGAGGCTGCCTCTGTAATTATAGGCTGCTAATAGTGAGGCTATAGCTCCGCTCTCAGCCGACCAGACTTGTGAGCAGCACACACAGATGTCCTTGCCCACACACACACACACGAACAAAGCTGAGGAATGTGAAAAAATTAAAAGAGAAAATTCAAACAGCCCTCTATATGATTTAAATGCAAAGGAGACAGAACATGGCTGAGACTAATGGGTGCTCAGAGGGCTCAGAAAGCAGCAGCAAAGGCACATGTTACACATGCACACAGAGGCACATACATTCCCCCGCTACTGTTCCAAAGAGTGCACCTCAGCACTGTGTGATTATTACCCTGGACGGGTAGCACAGAAACCTTCAGCTATTCTCTGTGTTCCTTTCAGGCTGCTCCTCCTGAGTTTCAGGCTGACTCTGCTGGTGGCATACAGATGTGCAGGATAGCTGCTGAGATCCAGGTCAGACCAGGGTGAGCTGTGAGTGGAATGAAATAACAAACACATGTCAGGTTTATTCAGGGAGGAGGAACCAGAGGACCTGAAGGTGTGATCATTATTAATAAGGAAGCTCTGTTTTCTAAGGTGAACGTCACATTGGGCTGATACCTGCTCATTGCTGAAGATTCATTGTGGTTCTGAATCTTTTTGACAAAAAAATTAAACAAATGAAACAGTACCGCTAATTCTGTTAGAGAAATATATTATCCTCATTGGTTCCAGACAAGCCATAGAGCAGTGATACATCAGATTATGATTCCATACTTCACAATGAACAGTTGAGGTCAAAATGATTGCCTCCCCTATGAAATTTTACTTTTTTTTCCCCAAAATTTCCTCAGTGCTGTTGAAGAGATCACAAATTTTGAACATAGTTTTCCGAACATCCCAGTTTAATTCAGGATGCTAAAAATATTTATTTTGCACAGTGGCATGCACAGACTTTTTGAAGGGCAGGGGCGAAAAAAAACAAACAAACAAAAAACGAAGGTATATACAGCGCTTTTCTCACAAATAAAGAGGGCGTTTTCAGGGCACTGGAGCTCATATGTTATTCCCCGAAGACAAACTCACCACTGACTTTTCACACAGAAACAAAATTATTTAACAAAAAACCAAAACCTAGTCTGCCAAGACATTATGCTGGCCGGGGGAGCTGAACAGTGTGAAGTGAGTTGACCAAGTGAGAGGCAAGATCAGTCTTTTTCTCTGCTGAAAATGATTTCTGTGAATAATTTCATAGTGACTGTGGACTCTGGAGCTTAACTGTCAGACAGAAAAAGGACAGAAGAGCAGAAGAAAGATTAACAGGGGAGAGATAGAGCACAAGCTAAAGCCAAAGGCTAAAACACAAGCTAAAGGCTAAAATATGAGCATAAAACTAAAACACAGGCTAAAGGCTAAACCACAGGTAGAACAGCTGTTTGTGCTCATGTTCATTCCGAGGTCAGAGTCTAAGTCCACATTTTGTACAGTTTATGATAAATAAATTACCTCATGGCTCTGCATCCTGGGAAAAGTTGCCTTAAACAAAGCAAAGTAGAGTTAAAAAGAAGATCTGATCTCTCAGAACAAATGCTCGCCTTGGTATGATTCATATGTTTGTGACAGTGGGTGATGGTGCTCATGGGAAACATTACCATTTCCTACCAGTACTTTAATAGTTCCAGTCCTTCTGACCACTCAAAGCACTTTACATTGCTAGTCTCTTCTAGGCAAGGCAAGGCAAGTTTATTTGTAGAGCACAATTCATACACAAGGCAATTCATGTGCTTTACAGCTAACATAAAATAAAATCACAATAGGCAAAATAAAATCATTGCATAAAATCACATCATAAAACATTAAAAATGATTAATTGAATTAGAAGAGGAGAGTGCAGATAAAATACTTTCAGTTGTTGTATGCTAAGCTAAACAGAACTGTTTTCAGCCGGGCTTTGAACATTGTCAGAGTTGGGGCCTGTCTCATATCTTCTGGAAGACTGTTCCAGATTTTGGGGGCATAAAACTGGAATGAAGCCTCACCGTGTTTAGTCCTGACTCTGGGCACCAGCAGGAGACCCCTCCCTGAGGTTCTCAGAGACCAAGTTGGTTCATATGGTTCTAGCATGTCCAAGATGTACTTTGGTGCTAGACCATGAAGGGACTTGAAAACAAGCAGAGCTGTTTTAAAGTCTATTCTCTGAGCCACAGGAAGCCAGTGCAGAGACCTGAGCACTGGACTTATATGGTCGTATTTCCTGGTTCTGGTCAGGACCCGAGCAGCAGCGTTCTGGATGTACTGCAGCTGTCTTACCGCTCGTTTTGAGAGTCCAGTGAGCAGGCCGTTACAGTAATCTCACCTGCTGGAGACAAATGTGTGGATCAGTCTCTCTAAGTCAGGTTTAGACACTATTCCTTTAATTCTGGCAATGTTTTTGAGATGGTAAAAAGCCGCTGATGTTATTGATTTGATGTGGCTGTTAAAGTTCAGGTCTGAGTCCAATATCACCCCTAGATTTCTAACCTGGTTACTCACATTTAGAGAGAGAGTCTGAAGGTGACTGATAACCCTTTCTCTTTGTTTCTGTGGGCCACAGACAATGGTTTCAGTTTTGTCTGAGTTCAGCTGGAGGAAATTGTTCTGCATCCACACACTGATCTGTTCAACGCAGCGACAGAGTGAATCTACAGGCCCATGTTCGCCTGCCGTCATTGACACGTAGATCTGAGTGTCATCAGCATAGCTGTGGTAGGACACATTACAGCTGCGTATTAGCTGACCCAATGGGAGCATGTACAAATTAAACAATAGGGGTCCCAGGATTGAACCCTGGGGAACACCAGGGTACTACCCATACCTGGTGGTGGAGGGTTCTTCATCAGGAACCATCAGTTTTATCTGACCCATCCACACACTACTGACCAACAGTTGGAGCTATTTGGGGTCAGTTTTGCTCACACTTCAACCTTCCTCTTGAGAGACTCGACCACTGGAGACTGAGTTTTCTGCTGCTTGTCTTTGTATCTACGTAATCAAGGCTGACTCAATGTTAAAGGACATAGTTAATAAGTTTATGGTACAGAACATTCCTGGAAAAAGTCCCCAAAAACCAGAGCTGTTGCTTTGAGTTCCTCCAGGATCTTCTGAGAAAACATGAATGGTTCTCCTCTGTGACAATCCACTCCTCTTTAAAGCAGTTTCTATCTATCTATGATGCGCCCACCACTGAACTAGCTCCCTCCTAACGCAGCCTTTCTGTTTACAATGTGAAGCCATTAGAATTCCATCCCAGCCAGCATCATTAAAGAAAAGCTCTGGGGTGAATTTGGATGGAGCTGGTGTTTGTGAGGCTCTATAAGTGAGAACAGCAGGGCTCCACATATATTTCCTCTTTGTTTCAAATGGCTGACAGGTTGTGTGAATAAATAGGGCAGACTCTACACCTCAGGAGATCGCTGAGCCCTCTGGACTCTCTGAAGCTAGTTTATCATTAACAAACACTTAGCAGTCCCCGTTTCCCTCCATCCCTCCCTCTACGCTCATGTACCTCCACGTCTCCATCTCAGCACATAAAGTAAACCATCAACAGTTTTTTAAGTGACTAACATGTCTTTCTGAGAGTTCTGTACACTTCTTTACAGAGAAGGAAATGTTTGTCTTTGTGTCATTATTTAGAAGATTAACAGTATACAAACGTTTCCCAGTACAGCAAGTGGGTTCAAATTTAATCTCAACCTAAGCTATGAGACTGAGTTGCTAAACACTATAAAAAATCATTTCATGGCTAAGTTCACTCTTTCTTTCACCCTTAAGCCTGGCTCACACTACAGGATTCTCGGCCCGATTTAACCCAGATTTTGTCCTCCCGACAATCGGGGAAGAAATCTGGTCGGGGACTAAAATCAGCCCCGACGTTCGGCCAAGATTATCTTCTAGTGTGAGCGGTTGACAGATGAATCTTTAGCTTCATCAGATTTAGGAGAAGATGATCTGAGAAGATTCTCCTTATGTGTGAGATACGATTTCAGAATCTTTTAAGATTGTTAAAATCCTGTAGTGTGAGCATTAAGGATGGGTACCTTTCAATTTGAAATGATACAGCTCTGATACCCAGTATCTGGCCAATGGTATTGGTACTCAATGGGGCCAATTTTGGATACTTTTGTGTGTTAACTTGGTAATAAACAATTTGTTTAATAATAAAATCTTGAAGTTTTTCAATTTAACATATTTCTTTCTCAATATATAACCTTGAAATGCTGTGTTCATGTCCAGTATGGGAAACTGCCGACCCTTTCACTGCCTCACAGTCAGAAGGATGCATTAAGGTACTGAAACATGGTATCCTTTGATTTCATGAGAATCTGTACTAGGTACTTCAGACAGAATTTGGTCAGTAAAAACCTTTAAAAGTACCTAATTCAGTACCCATCCCTACTTTCCATGGAATGACCCCCCCTCCTCACACACACACACACACACACACACACACACACACACACACACACACACACACACACACACACACACACACACACACACACACACACACACACACAAACAGTTGAATTAAGCAAGAAAAGTTGCAGCAACAGGAGCTCCACAAATCAGAGTAACTTAAACATCAATCAACTGTTGCTTCGCTCTGCCAAAAAAACAAAAACACACACAAAAAAATGGAAGATAAATTAGTTTGACATGTCTGTTACTGAAAGATGCTGTGAGGAGGATCTGTTTGAACTGGACTGCCTCGCCACTTCCTGGCCCGGAGTCTCACACACACTGTTGTAAATGGCTTTTAGCGAGGTGTGTGTTTGTTTTGGAATTAAAAGGAGATGGGATTGGAGCAAATTTTCTTCATTCAAGTCAGCTTTTTACTGGATACAACGCGTAAAGGTAAGGCATTTATCAGTACAGTTATGTAGCGCTACAGTTTGAAACATGACATCAAGCAAACATTGTAGTAGCCGGCTTTATGTAGCGCTATCGGCAGCCTGGTGCTGGCGCCAATGCATCTGTAGGCTAAAGTGACAACAAGTTAACACTGTCAGTTTGTAAGTAGTTTAGTATTTGTCTATATTTAGCTCTACTCACAGCCTGGTACTCTGAGACATGTATGTAATATGTAACATTAGTGAATCCTGGTTATGTCCTGCCAGTCATCTACCAATCAGAGCTAATGCAACCTCACTCTTCATTTTATTGATAGACTCTCAAGTTTGAACAGACCACTGCAGAATAACTGCTGACTGTGGGTTGGAATCAACATTATCACAAACAGCTTTTCCCCTGTGTTAGCCTTTAGCTTGGGCTGTATCACTCTCCCATTTATCTTTCTTCTGCTCTTCTGTCCTTTTTCTGTCAGACAGTTAGATTCCAGTGTCCACCATCACTACAAAATTAATCACAGAAATCGTTAAAGGTTTGTCCTACAGGATGAAGCACCTCCTGTGTTTGCTGAAAAACAACAGAATATTGGCAGAAAACACAGATCTCTCTTTTCTCGACAAAACTTTGTCAGCCAGTGTGGTGTTGTCATAGAGACCTACATGTGCTGTAAATCAATCTGGTCCTGCTTGACCCTGTCGGGATGCTAAGAAGTAGCAATTTTAAATAACCTGTAACCAGTAATACTGGTGCTGATGATCTCATTTTAAAGTGAGGATTATGATCAGTCATATATCTAGAAGGGAGACTTTTTTTAAGATCACTTTGAAACTCCTCATAGACCCTCTACTATGCAGAAATGTTCCTGAGACAGCCCAAACAGGGTCTGGTGAATCAACACTAACTGATGCTCTCAGTCCTGGATGGTTTGGGGGGGTTTTATCCAAACATCAGTGTCCCCCCTCTTCGACTGCATCGTTTGAACATGCATGAACACAGCAGTCTGATGTGATGATGTGATCACTTCAAAGAGGTGGTCTCAGTTTTTAGAAGTAGCTGGCGAGTCTGGAGAGTGAAGCCAGAACCAAAGTGCACTTTTAGGAAATGGAGCCACTTTATAATTTCGAGCTCCAACACAGTGTGAAAGTATCCATGACATTTCCTCAGCGACGTGGGAGCACCATTTGCATCTGCGATGCTGTCTCATCACTTATCTCTCAGTATATTTTCTCTGCCGTGGAGGTGGGAGCTGTGACCTTGATGTGAGCACTATTGTGCAGCGAGTCTGTTCCTACATATGCCACAACATCTGCAGGGACATGACTTCAGTGAGACACTGATCCATGAGAAAACTGCTCTATACAGTTAATGTGGCACCTTAAATTCTTTCAAATCACCACCAGGAAAGTGTGAGAAGGGAGGGAGCACTAACAGACAAAACAACAAGATACAGGTCAACCACATCTGTCTGTGGTGGCCCGGGGCTGGAGTCTAACATGTTCTCCATGTTCTCTGTGTTCTCTTTTATATCAGAGCTCTGTTCTCTAATATAACCCTGTGCATAGAGATCGATGCAGAATGATGCTGTTGCCAGCTGAGATCCTGCATCAACATTTGACACACATTCATATGACTGTTAGCTTCCGTATTTTGGGGTTGGTGTGCTGCTCTGTATCTCACCTGTGAAACCTTTTCCATATGCACCATATATCTAAATACTGATCTGTTACCTGGTCCACCTGTTCACCTGCTCATTAGCTCAGATCTGATCAGCCAATCACAGGTTTCTGCCCCTCAAGTTTTTCCTTGCCATTGTAACTTGTTAAATGCTGCAAAGTCCTGTACTCATGGTGGATTAAGATAAGATAAGACTCCTTATCTTGTCTTGATGTTGGGTTTCTGCTAATAAAATTTTATTAACATTTACGGGTCTAGACCTGTGAATGATTTTGTTATGATTTGGCACTATACAAATAAAGATTGATTGATTGAATCACATGGCAGCAACTCTGCATCATTTGGACACGTAGACCTGGTGAAGACGAGCTGCTGGAGTTCAAACTGAGCATCAGGATGGAGAAAGGTCATTTTAGAGACGTCTCTCCAGGGTTTACAGTGAATGGTCCCACAAAGAGCAAATATCCAGAGGGCAGCAGGTCTCTGGGGCTAAATGTCTTGACGGTTCAAGAGGTTGGAGATGATAGACTGGAGTCTGGATCTCTGCAGGAGATTCAGATGATCAGCTTAGGATTTGGAAAAAAACAACATGAAAGCATTGATCCATCCTGCCTTGTATCAATGCTTCAGCTGCTGCTGCTGCTGCTGCTGCTGCTGCTGCTGCTGCTGCTGCTGCTGCTGCTGCTGCTGGTGCAATGGTGTTGAGGTGATTTTCTTGACTCACTTTGGGCCCCTTTCGTACCACCTGAGACTGGTCTAAAGTCCACGGCCTACCTGGGCAGTTTTCCTGACCATGTCCATCCCTTTATGACCACAGTGAACCCATCTTATGATTGCTACCTCCAGCAGGATAACGAGCCATGTCACCTGGCTCAGATCATCTCAAACTGGTTCCTTCAACATGACCAGGAGTCTGCAACCTTTGATTTAAAGGAGTCATCTCACCTCAGCTTATCTGGATTAAAGTCATTCCAGAGCCACAAAATCTACTTTATCTTCACAATAAACACTTAAGTGTGTATTACATTCTATACAAAATTTAGTGAATAGTTATCTGAACCAGAAGATTTTTTTTGCAAATATGAGATTGTACATGTGATATGTAGTTTTTATTTTTTATTTTTTAAATTTCTATTCTATATTCATAAATGTAGTTTTTTTTTTATTCAAGGACATTTTAAATTAAATTGATTTGCAAAACTTTAAAAACTTGCAAAAATTAAAAAATACATTTAAAAAATGTACAAAAAATATTTTTTCTTATTTTAAAAAATTTGCAAAAAAAAGAAATAAATAAATTTGTAAATTGATTTAGTGTCAAAGTCTTTAATCATCAATACCCTCTGCAAAAAAATAAAAAATTATTTATTTCAATATTTTTTCAAGCTACCAGGAGCCACTGCAAAGGAGTCAAAGGGCTGCATGTGGCTCCAGCGAGTCAAGTTGAAGACCCTTGAACATGACAATGAGTTTCCTGGACTCCACAGGCCCATGATCTCAGTCCAATAGAGATGTTTGGGGATTTGGAGGAACAGGAGACTCTCATCATGGATGTTTGATAAATAGAATTTAAAAATAACATGATTAGATTGATTTTGAGACTCATTAAATGAGTGAGGGGAAAAAAGGGGTTCAGAATTTTTGAAGGTTATCAGAAGGTTTGAAAATGAGTTTAGAAATCAAAAAATCCCATATAAATAAACATCTGCCCAGCACTCTGCTGTGGAGTATAACACATGGAGGAACACTCAAACACTCATCCTGAACCTATGGTGAAAATGAGCTGGATGCAGAGTCTAATGAACAGCTTTGAAACCACTTCACAGCTGCTTAATGGGATTTGTCTAGAGCTGCCTCTTCAGACCAAGCTCTCCACCCCATTGTCCACTGGACCTTCTGCTCCTCCTGACCTGCCTGCCCTCACCTCTCACCTCCATCCATCACAGCTGCTGCTCTCTTATGATAGATTGGAGGTTTCTTCAGAGGTAGAGACCTGCTGTTTTTCTGCATATTATCTCAGTGCAGAGGACTAACACTGTGTGATGAAAAACATGGAGCGTTGGGACATTATGGTGCAGCCCATGCTGGTTTAATCCATGCCTGACAAAAGCAAAGAGGAGATAGTGCTGTAAAGGTAAGGCAGCACAATGATAAGGAGTTAAAGCAGAGAAACACATATCCTTACTGTGTCGCCTCACTTTGTCTCCTTAATGTGTCTCCTTACCGCAACTCCTTTCTGCTCCACCGCTGGGTAACACCAACATGGAGATACTCTGTAAAAGTAACCATCCCCGCTCTTTTAGTGTTTTTGCACGAGAGAACAGCACTGATTAAAATTCACAAAGGTATTCTCACAAAGTCACAAAAGATTTGCCAAACGTGACATTTTGTGATGCCATCCCTCGCTGGGTAAATGAAGATGTTTTTGATACTCATGTGACGTGTAACAAGGGGTCATTTCATTCACATTCAGGGTCCACCATCAGCCAATCACAGCGCAGCCCTGGGCAGGGAATCAATTAGTGAAGCCGCGGCTGCTCTGCCGCATGTGCTGGCCCATGAAAGCAAAGCAAAGGGCTTTGACAGGGCTCCATTATTCAGCAGCTCATCTCCTGTCACATCACCTGTCAGCCCGTCAGCCCAGAGGTCTCCACTGGTCATCAGTCACATCCCTGCAATCATTACAGCCAGCTCCAGACTCTGTTTTCATCTGTTTTACATGCTGCTAGTAGATGTCACTCAGGACTGCAGGACACTGAACACACACAGCAGCAGCCACTTCTGCAAAGAACAAGAATACAATTTAAACTAAGAAAAAAGTCAGACAGGTTCATTGAATTTACCTTAAAACAAAGATGTTCCACCACCAACTTTATCTCTGATTTATGTAACATGTGTTTACCTTCAAGGCTAACACTTAGCATTAATATAAGGATAACAATCAGAAGCTCGAAACTATAAAAGGGGAATAAAGAGGTGCCAATACTAACTATGGCACAACAGACAGTAACTGAGGTTTCAAAAATAATTTGTATTAAAAGAAGAGTGTAAAATGAAAATAAAATAAATACAAAAATATAACTGCTTAACTTTTTTTTTCTGTAGTTTCACGTCACTCTCTCAAACCCAATACTTAAAATAAAGTCTCTTTCAAAAGAAAAACTGATCTGTGTAGAGTTGTTGGTATATGGGCAGATTCCTATGACAGTTCGTCTTTTCAGCTCACCAACTCTCCATGCCAGAAGGGAAAGGGAACCCAGAAACACTGGCCAATTTCATTTTGAATCAATATTTAGTATGTCTGCTCATCTCATCCCACACTACTTAGCTACAGAGTCTAAGTTCAGTTACTCCTCGTGCCATCCTTCAAGCTTCAGCTGTCCATTTATTCAGACTCTTCAGCCTAGAGTCAAGCCCTCAGGCTACAAATGCACATATTCCCTGGTTCACACTGAATCCAGGGAAGTGATTGGTTGATTTCACTATAGCAAGACATACAAACAACGTGAGATCTAAAAACAACATGAGACCACATGAATGAGAAATCAAAGAAACAACTGACAATTTATAGTAACTAAATCTTACTGTGCACATGTATCTTTGCAAAGAAACGGTAAAATGACTGCTTGGGAACCACTTGTGACCTGTTCACTCAGTTTGCTTTTCCGCTTCATTCTGTCCTACTGGTGCCCCTGTCGTATCGTTGCATATGCAGATACAAGGTACATATAGTATCTTCACCTGCCAGCTTGTAAATACTCTCAATTGAATCAATTCCATACAGAATTAAAATCTGTATTTTCTTCCAGATTTGACTTTTTGTAGATTTATTTCTCTTACCAGGGGTGAAAATCTTGAAACTGTTAACCCATCATTTTATTTACTGTCAATGTGTTTAATTATTGATACCCTCCGTAAGAAAAAAAAAAATCTTTATTTTAATAATTATTTCTTTAAAGCTCCAAGCCACTGAAAAGAAGCCAAAGAGCTGCATGAGGCTCCAGAGCCGCAGGTTGCAGACCCCTGTCACAGACCATTTAGAGGAGAAGACCTGAACGAGGACACGTTAATGTCAAACACAGCAGAAAGAAGAAGAAGAATCTACTTCCATGGAAGCACTGTGACCATTGTCAAAAAATGTTTTCACAAATAATGTAAGACTAATAAAACACCCCTTCTATTAATATTTCTTGTGAATATGTTTCATCATAAGTAGTCAGGAATCTATTCTGAAAACACCTCGTGCTGTGATGCAGTCCTTAAAGCATCACAGTTTAGGAAGATAGAGGATGCTTACTGGAGGGGAAAAAAATGATAAACTTTATCACACTTCTCAATATTCCTTTTTGTTCTACCTTAAACACTCAATATCTTTCTCACACAGCTGTGTTCTGCACTGACATTTGGTCTTTGTGTGCCTGTCTGCAGGAAGACTGCCACAGGAGAAGGGCAGCAGAAAAGAAAAAGCACACGGGAGAGGGCTGTGGGGGTGTGAGGGTGTGCTGGAGGCGCAGAAAAAGGTTTTTTAACAGCAATTTGAAAAAGTGTAAAGCAGCAAAGGGACTAGATTCAAATGGCATTTGTGAAAAGCTGACATTTGGAGGTATCGCAGCTCCATCTCTGAGTGCAAAAGGTCTTAACTTGATCCCAGTAAAACGCTCTGGCTGTTGCTCACAGGCTGTAGTGGTATGAGCATACTGTTCATCAGAATATGACACATTTCTATATTTTGGATCATGTTTTTGCCCAGAAAGGTAAAAAGAGGGGAAAAGTTTATGCTTCAAAGATGATTTTGAAAGGTCACCTACAAACTTGTTTCATTACTTTGTCGTCTCTTTGAAAAATATGCTGTTTCTTGGGTGCTGAAAAAAGAAGGTGTGAGAAACTTGTCAACTACAGGAATGATATTATTAAGAGTAGAAAACAAGTGTAGAAAAAAATGCAAAAAATGTTGAGTCCCATAGATTTTGTTTTGATAATTTGCAGCCAGGGTCACAGTTCAGCCCTTTTCTTCATGCCAACATCACTGATCAGCTCTCACAGTTACCATGGAGAAGTATGCAATCAGCTGGTGTCCCCTCTCCCTCTCCCCATCCGACCCCATCAGTGCGCTCTCTTCCCCGGCCTGTAAACAGTACCAGCCCTGTTGTTGTCAGATAGTGACGGAGCATGTGTAGTGTGGGAAGGAGGATCTCAGCTGTTCATCTCAGGGAACTCATCTCCCCTCCCGTTCCGGTTTTAGGTGAGCCTCAATACTTCCCCAGACCTCCCTTTCCTTTTGGCTGCCATTACCCAAACTAAGCTCATTTGTCCCCCCCAATAGACCCATGATCTGCCTTTTGTTCGGGCCCCAACCTCTCATTCATGTCCCCCAGGAGAGCAGACAAAAGAGGAAAAGACACAGGCCTGAACCCTGTGCCCAGACAGACTGTGGTAAAGCGACCATAAAGAGATGCTGAGCATGAATGGAGCTGCGCTGTGACGGGAGCTCTCTATCCTCAACTATAGCCTGTCTGTGAGGAAAGCCCCCGCCTTCTCATATCTTCAGCTAGTGTTGAAGGAGGCCTGAATTCATGTTTGCAAAGCTGCTGTCAGAACAAGACTCTGCATCAGAGAAAACCCACTCAGACATGAGCCATTATTTATTAATGACTGTTTTCTGAAAGTATTGAATATTTGAGGACATGACATTTTGTTACCCTGTTTATGAAAACTGCTTCAGCTTGATTTAGCTCGGCGTGATGCACGACATAAAGGGTCATCTTCCACACCACTGAGCGGTTTGTGGAACAGTCTGGACAACACACATTTAGGGTGTTTAACACACCTGAAAGTCTGAACCATGGTCCAGACCAAAAGATTATTATTTTTAAATATATTGTATACATTTGGTTCTGTCTGTTATGGTTTCACACTGTTGTCATTGCAAATGGACCAACAGACAAATATACGTGACATTGTCATAAACTGCAAGCTTTGTGTGTCTTTGTAGTTTATATTGTTTGGTCAGCGGGCTTCTGGCATCAACGTGTTGGATAATGCAGGTCTTGAATGTCAAACAACGAATGAGATTGTCATTCCCACTTGTATATTTTTGTTGATTTTGTATTACCAACAGCAACAACTTGAAGACTTGTACATAGACTGATCTGACATCATCTTGTGAGTTTTATGATCAAACAAACACGTTATCATCGTTGACAGGAAAGGAGAAGAAACGCAAACAACTTTCCTCCTCTCCCGATGTGCTCCACGGCTCATTTTTTTGTGGTGATGGTTTTCTCCTCTGGAGTTTGTGTTGTAATTTCCTGTCTACAGAACCAAGGTCTGAACCTTTCAAAGTAATGCTGTCACACTGGGCATGAACCAGACCATGGCCACTTGATTTTGGCTGTTTGGTCCGGACCAGGGTCCAGGGATTTCACACCTTCTATTTTGGTTCGGACTGCACAGAAAAGTCTGAAAGTCTGGACCAAAGGAAGTAGATGTGAGCCCCCTTAGTCAGTCATATTATGGAGTGTAAACAGCTAGGGGTTTAAGTCCAGAGGTATAATGATCAAACTGATGTTCATGGTAGTGAATATGTCCCAGAGAAGTTGGAACTTCTGTCCAGCATTCACATTAGCAGGATATAAACCACAGTGAAGAACACAGCTGTCAACTCACCAGACAGAAAGTGTGGCCATCATCTAACGGTCAGATGTTCCATGTCCTTGGAGTAGTGGTGGTCACGGTTCACAGCTATAGCCTGTCAAGCTGAAGGCTAAGTCTGGCACGTTGATGTTTGTCTGTGTTTATGTCAGACGAAGCACAGCGACTCCTTATCTCTTTTGAGACCTTCACCCTTCATCCACTTTGTTGTCCGAACATTGGCCAGAAAGAGGGACAGGGTTGGTCGCTTGCTAGCCTTTGGCTCAGCAAGCTAGCCAGCTCCCATCCCTCTTCTGCTTCCAAGCACTCTGCTTCCCCATGCCGGCTTGTCCCTCTGCTCTGCTGCGCCCCCTGTTGTCCTGGCTTCATTTCATGAGTTATTAGACAGAATAAGCTGCATTCAGGCGCTGCATTAGCTACACAAGCTATGATAAGCTAACGTGACGGTACTCAGAAGCTACATAATATAGCTTCTGAATCCTGTAACCTTCACTTAACGTTCACAGTTTTTTTGTGTTTTTTTCATGGCTCTCTCTTCTGTGATGATGTGATGCGATGTGATGTGATGATGTGATGCATCATAGTGAAATCTGTTTGCTGTGAGTGTGTTGCCCTAATCTCACATCAGTTTATCATCAGTTTGTAAAAATGTGTTATGTTTGAAGAGAATAAACAGTTGCTCTGCCTACGACAGCCAGCAGAGGTCTGGCGGAGATGACTTAGCGGGGAATATTGTTTTAAGAGAGGATTTTTTACCCCTTTCCTTTGGTCCTTAAAACAAAGGGCCAAAGAGAAGGGGTAGGGCATGGTTCCCAACTTTTTTTGAGCTGTGACCCCATTTTTACATCACAAGTTTCTGTCGACCCCACACACCTAAAACAAACCATTTTTTTGCTAAAAAATTGTTTTTGTTCATGTAATAGTTTTCGATATATATATATATATATATATATATATATATATATATATATATATATATATATATATATATATATATATATATATATATATATATATATATATATATATTTTTTAATAAACCTTAATTTTAACCAACACTAAGGCTATATAACGTATACTACTATGGATGAGCTAGGAAAGTTAGGTTGAGAATTTTAATGTCCCTGGTCAGGATATGTACATTCAGTGGAGCTTATATTTACAAGACTGCAAATTAATACTGAACAAATAACTCAAACAATTAATTATGAAAGAGCTGCAGCATCTAAAACCAGCAACAATGAACATTTTAAATATAAACCACAGTGCTCCAGTTTCAGCTTCAGAGTTTTTTGTGTCTTGTATGTATTGTGACTGTCTCTCTCAACTCACCATATTTAAAGTGATCCTCTGGGATGGAACAAGTTGGGTCCTATCACAAGGTTTAGGGCAGAAATTACCCTTACAGCAGTGTTTTTGTGCAGCAGAAGTCCAGGACGCACGCACCAAACACCCCCTCCCTGCTCCTCTGCTGGTTTCCTCTGCACTCAGACGGGGCCATATTTTACTTGACCAAAAACACAAATAAACGGACTCCCACTGAAAAAATCTGATATCGGTCTGCATTCACGCTTTATTTAGAGAATTTTCAGCGCGTTACTTTCACACAAAAACACCGCTACATAAGGCTCTAATTCTCATCGTGTCTTTTTCGTCCTGGCAGACTACCTGTGTTTGTTTATATCTGGCACGCTGCGCACTGACTGATACACTAAGCAGCGAGCGCCTCGTAGCCAGCTGTGGCTCTGCAGCGGAGGTAGCGCCGTTTTGCGACACGATGAAAACTGGAGCCTTATTTAGCGGTGTTTTTGTGTGAAAGTAATGCGCTGAAAATTCTCTGAATAAAGCGTGAATGCAGACCAATATCACATTTTTTCGGTGGGAGTCCGTTTATTTGTGTTTTTGTGTTTTCAAAGTCAGGTGCTGTGGTGGAGAGAGCGCATCTCATCTCCGACGTAACAGTCGAGAGGGTTAAACCGGTTAAACTTGTTTTTTTTATTATAATTATTATTAACATAATAATTATTATTATTATAAAGGAAAATGTGTGGTGTTTTAATATAAATGAAATATATGGGCCTATTCAATCATTAAAAAAAGATATATTAGTATTTTTATAACTTGTTTTTTTTTTTTTTTTTTTTTTTATCAATTGCTGGAAATTCCAGGCGACCCCATTTGAATTCCAGGCGACCTCATTAGAATTCCAGGCGACCCCACATGGGGTCACGACCCCAAGGTTGAAAAAGACTGGGGTAAGGTGAAGGGGAAGAGGAAAGAGTGACAACAGGGATTGACTCATACTGTTGTTTCATATCCTAATAACTGGAAAGAGGAGGTTATGACTGTAAGCTGAATGTAATCACATACACCTGAGCGTCTGTAGTTTGCTGACAGACTTCAGACTTCATGCTGAAAGCAGGAGAATTTTGTTCTGCCCTGTTGTTTTGAAAATGGTGAGCTGTCAGAATAATGATGTTCCATACTTTTAGCTATTTGTCTATTAAGCCATGTCTTCTGAAATCACAGTGTCAGGCCCCCGGGCCCACCGTGGCAAACAGTGATGAGTGTTTGAGCTCTGTGTTACTGTGCTGAGGAGGCAAGATACCAGCCTTTAAATCCTTTTTTCTGCCACGGCGCAACTGGCTCCTGAAAGGGAAACATCATCCTGGATCCTTGTTGTCAGATGGATTCCTGCAGCTTATGCCTCTGTTATGGTTTGTGGCACAAATCACATCATATTTAAAGCATAAGCTATATTACTGTAGCTCAGGCTTTCTAGGCTTGTAGGAATACTCTGAACTCCCCGACATGCTAATCTACAAAGCGATGCAGGCTGACATAGGCATAGCTGTGTATCCGTCTCCACCTGTGTGGTGTTAAATATGAGCTGAGGTTCAGCAAGGAGACAACGGGTGGGATCTGCCATACTGTTCTATAGGGGCTCCTCTGCACGGCTTAAAATAGAAGAGATAAGGACCGAGTCTCAGGAGGCATACAAACTGCTCGTATTAAAAAATAAAAAACGCTGTGGGTTGATATGTGGTTCAGGAGGAGATGAGGTGTCTAGAGGTGTACGCTGAAAATGACAGGCTTTAAAAAAGGAAAGAGTAAGAATTCCTCCTCACACAGAAGGTTAGCTGTCAATGAGCTCATAACACCATGCTCCTCTCGTACTACACAGACGCTCCATCTTATATCAGAGGATGTGAAAGAAAACTCACTAATTACCCACGTTCAAATGAATTCCCAGTGAAGTCAGCCATGGCGAGAAGCTGAGTGTTTGAACATTTCCACCAGAAAAAAAAAAATAAAATCACTCAAGAGTAAAATAAAAAGCTGCTTCACATGGTGAAGGATACTTCATCCTCCTGCTTTACCAACAAAACCTGATAGATCATACTAGTGGATTTTTTATGCCAACCAAACCTAAACACACAAAAAAATGTACACAAGGAAATAATCAAGATAACGAACAAACCCAAGAGAAGAACAGACCTCAGACAACAACACAAAAAACAAAGACATAAAAGAAGAGGAGGGGGAGCAAAGATGTGAAAGATGTAGATTTTTTAAAAAGACGAGAGGAGATATAAAGCATTGAAGACAAGAGAATAAGTTTAAATAAGTAAAAGTCGTAGAAGTATGAAGGGATATAAAAATAATTAAGGTACGGTTTGTCAAAGCAGTTATTAAAGCTGGGACCCAAGAGCAACTGCAGCAGGGCAGGCACTTCTGGTGAAAGGGTCTTTGGAGCATTTAGCTTTTCAGGCTGGGAAGAGACCTGTGAGTCCATGTGTGACTGTCCCTCCCCTCCAGCAGGCACAGACAACCTAGCCTGTCTCTAAACTTCCAGTGGGATCACTGGTGGGAATGCTACCACCTTAGGTGGTTCTTCCACTGACGACTACACATTTCTGAGCCTGAATCATAACGCAGGCAGACGTGGTCCCAATGTCTGGGGAAAAACCGGCTAACAGACAGTTTAACTACACAGGAGACTGACCAACCTCTCCTCGTACTCAGTCCAGTCCTCGTGTCCTTCCACAAATTCCTCAACCATTCCGAACGTAACCATCTAACTTCCCCACGCCACTCTTCTTCAGACAACTGCACACTCTGCCTCTGGTCCCCGCTCAGCTGCTCCGTCTCTCCCCTGCTCATGTAGTCACCTAGCTAACTAGCACTCTGTAGCTTAGCTCCAGCTATCACCAAAACAAAACGGGGTAGAAAGACTTGCAACACCAGTTTACCCTGTTGCCAAAAATGTGTGGTAATTTCTACACATAAGATGAAAAAGTCGAAAAGAGTTTAGTTATAAAAAGAACAAGACAGCAACGTGCTGTGATTAGGAGTAAACACAAGAGACATTTAGGAGAATCCCAGGGAAATAGGAAAATCCAAACTCAAACAAAAAACCTATAGTTGCATAGTTATTTATCATACTCAGGTTGTAACAGTGATGATGAGACTGTAACAGCTGTAGCAGTTACTGTCAACAACCTACAAGACAAGAGAGCTCAGGTACTCCCAGAAAGATCTTTAGTCAGTAACTTTGATGAGACATTAAGATTTAAAAATAGACCGACAGATCGAGGAGGGAGACGGTGTCTGACCCCCCGAACCTCAACTGGTGGATTGATGGACAGAAGAGGAGCCTGATAACCTACGGCTCTACCTCCCAGACTACTTTTAGAAACCCTCGGTACAATAAGCAGGCCTGGAAGGCTGGAACTGAATATGCACGCCTGATCTCTTTCAGCAGGTTAAGTTGAGAGGCCCCCATTCTCTTTGTTTTCAGCCTGGATTGTTGTTTATGTGAAGTAAATATGGACGTGATATTACAATGCTATGTAGCACCTGTGTGTTTGACACCAGAGTTAAAAAGGTGATTTTCTCAAGTTTCAATGAAGCTTTTGTTGCAGGCTTACAGGCCTACAATGCTAAATTAGGACTAGCAAGCTGCTGCAATGATGCAAAAGATAAAAATGAATTAAAACACAATAACATAATGAGATAATTGTGTCTTAAGACTAAAGACCAAAGTTTTGACGTGTTAAAATGAGCACATTCAGAGGCAAAGTGACAGGTCTGTTGTTGACAGGAGGCACTGAGCAGTGGACAGCCTGTCCATGAAGGTTTAGTGTGGAAACAAATTTCCTTTCAAACAAGAGAAATGACCATAAAGAGAAAAATTTCAACTTAAAACAGACAATAAACTACAAAGACATGACAAACTACATGACATACTAAACAAATGAAAAGCTATGAGCAGACACTGATCATTTGAAAACAGATGTTATACTTCTACAAAGTAAAACACAGCAATAAAAGACACACTTAAGTACCAAGACACACAAATCATCATGACAAAGAGACAACATGGCCACAAAGAGAAGCATTCCTGTTTCTACATGGAAAAAGACACAAAACAACAAGAAGGATGGCCAAACAAAGAGAAGCAGGATAATTAAAGCTTTAAAAAGGCTGAAAAACATTCACAAAACAACTTTTAAAGGGATCACAAACAAATAACTACAGACTAAGCTTTCACCTCACAATGATGGTTCCAGAGAGACCACAGATGAAGCAAACAGCCACGAACAAACAAAAAAAACAGACAGAACAGCTTTAACAGATACTCAACAACCACACAGTGACACTGATGTGGGGCCTTTCACATTTCTTCTCAGCCCACTGTCTCATCAGCTGCTCTGGTGCATTTTGTGTAAACTTGAAGGACTTTCAGTTTTCTTCAGTGGAGGAATCCTGTTTGACTGTTAGACAAGGCATGTCCTTAAAGAGGGGGCACTCTGCTTCCTCGTACTTAAAGCATTGATAAAAAAAAAAGTACCAATGCCGGATGTTCAGACTGAACGTGTGCAGATTTTTAAACCTCTACATATTCATCAGTTGTAGAAATCCCTGAATCTGTCTGTGAACTGGTCAAAACACTCAGTTCTAAAAAAAGACCAGACTTTCAAAAATGATGATGTCATAGCATAAAAAAAAAAAAATCTCCTAGCTGGATTTTGACCCCCTGGGTGGACTTCAAACACCAAGGTCTGCATGTAGCTCTGTCCTTGACAGGCCTCCAAAGGGCTGGCCAATCAGAGGGAAGGGAGTTTGTGAAGCGCAGAGCCTTAAGGAGACAGCAGCTAAAATGTTTCAGACAGAGGCAGAGATAAGAGTTTTCCAAAACACAGGTGAGAGGAAATTAAGAAAAGTACGATTTTCTTTAAAGGGACTGTGGGGAGGATCTGTTTAAAGTGTACTACAGTGCCACCTTTTGGCCCAGAGTCTCATGCACACGGTAGTGAAGATGTGACTCTAAATAAGGCCTGTGTTTGTTTTGGAAACGACTGGAGATCAAATCTTCTTTTTAACTCTACTTTTCTTTGTTCAAGACAACTTTTTACCAGATATAATGCCACGAGGTAAGGTATCGATCGACAGTTAGGTAGAGCTACGCTTTGAAACATGACCACAAGCAAACTTTGTCAATTTGTAATGTAGCTTAGTAGCTGCCTATATTCAGCTTCACTCACAGCCTGATGCTCTGAGACGTGTCTGTAATGTGTTATGTTAGTGAATCCTGGTTATGTCCTGCCAGTCATCTACCAATCAGAGCTAACGTAACCTCACTCTTCATTTTATTGATAGACTCTCAAGTTTGAACAGACCACTGCAGAATAGCTGCTGACTGTGGGTTGGAATGAACATTGGCACAAATAGTTTAACCTGTGTTAGCCTTTAGCTTGTGCTCTATGTCTCTCCTGTTTATCTTTCTTCTGCTCTTCTGTTCTTTCTCTGACAGTTAGGCTTCAGTGTCCACAATCACTACAAAATTAATCACAGAAATTGTTTTCAGCAGTGTGTTTTAGACTTTAGCTTTTGTTTCAACCTTTAGCCTGTGTTTTAGTATTTAGCTTGTGTTTAAGCATTTAGCCTGTGTTTTAGCCTTAAGCTTTTGATTTAGCCTTCAGCTTGTGTTTAAGCTTTTGTGGTGTTGTCGTACAGACCTAGACATGCTGTAAATCAATCTGGTCCTGTCTGATGCAGTCAGGAAACCGAGAAGTAGCATTTAGGCATGCATCTAGAAGGGAGACTTTTTCAAGAAACTCCTCAGACCCTTAAAGTGATAGTCCGGGATGGAACAAGTTGGGTCCTATCACAAGGTTTAGGGCAGAAATTACCCCTACAGCAGTATTTTTGTGCAGCAGAAGCCCAGAGTGCACACACCAAACACCCCCTCCCTGCTCCTCTGCCGGTTTCCTCTGCACTCAGACGGGGCCATATTTTACTTGACACAAAACACAAATACTCCAACAGAAAAAATCTGATATGGGTCTGCATTCACACTTTATACAGAGAATTTTCAGCGCGTTACTTTCACACAAAAACACCACTAAATAAGGCTCTAGTTTTCATCGTGTTGTAAAACGGTGCTACCTCCGCTGCAGAGCCACAGCTAAACAAACGCAGGTAGTCTGCCAGGACGAAGAGACATGATGAGACCCCCACCCCTTATTAAACAGCAGCAACTCCAATAAAAGCCACAGCCAGCTGCACATGGTAGCTGGGTGGGTTTTGCTTTTCAAAGTCAAAACTGAAATTCTTCAGTACAAAGCTTTTTTTTTTGGTGTGTTACATCAATGACATGTTTTCCAATGACAAATACAGTCAGTTCAGATTTGTCTTTAGAATTATAAGAATTGTTTATTTCTTTAAGTACAATGTTGTCTAATTATCTGAGATCATGATATTCTAAAACTGTCCAGTTCTTCATTTTACTTCATTATCAATTCCATCCTTCCTACCAACTTCTTAACTCTGATGTGTCATCACTAAAGCAGAAGGAGGAGCTCTATGCAGTCCTGTAACCCGAGCTGATATGTGTGTGTTATGTGTGTTTTTGTCACAAAGCGTTGTCTTTGTCACTAGATGGGCTCAGGTCAAAAGAACTCATTCCACACAGAGTTCTCTGCAGTGTGTGGAGGTACAGCCTCCCTTCCAGCAGCTGTCAATCCAACCTTTAAATCCTGGTTAACATTGTGTGAGAGGAAACATGACCATTTTATTTTAATGAGGGTCTAATCTGTCACCACTTGTTGGACAGCTTATCTGCATATAACCTTTGAAGCAAAGTGTTTTTACACCAGTAAGATCTACACCAAGGTTTGTTGGTACTCAGTAAAAACTCCATATATGAGTTTGCTGTGTCATGCAGACGGGTGTTTTTAAAGGCAACATTGGTTTTAACATCAGGATTGGTTCTGTGCACTTTGCATTTCTTCATTTCACTCAGTGGCTTGAAATATTTTTAATGTCCTGTAAATGTGGAGGGCTGAAGCAGCTGCCTGTGCAGCCAGCCACAAGATGCCAACTGTAACAACACAAAAACCTTGTGGAGGGTCAAAGGTCACAGAGCAGAGCACAAATACGAAGTCCTGAAACTGTGAGCAGGACATTTATTGGCCTTTAATACAAATGGGTGTGACTGTTGTGACTGTGTGTGGCCTAGATGTAACCCCTGTAAGCAGAAAGTTCTGTGAAATAGGTTAAAGCTGTGTGCTCCGAGGCTCTTTCAGGTTCTCGCAAGGTTTCGGTGCCGTCTCGCGGTAGTTCGGGGAGCTCACGTGACAAACTGGGTACAGGATTAAAACATGGCTGAACAGTCTGTCGGGGAGGCTTGCTCACCTGTAGCTAACCCCATAGTTTATTTTAACTTAAAAACCTATGTCTAAATAAAATCAGTAATGCATGTCGACTCTACAATGAAGGCATTCAGGTGGGCGTGGGATCTAAAAGTTATCAACCAGAATACTTTTGTGAGTTGTGATCTAAATATTACTGTCACCATGAGTGAGGTGGGAGTGCAGTGGATATGAGAGCCTCAAACTGTGTCGTGAAGCTACAATGCCAAATAACAAAAATTTTATCAACTGTTTTTGTCTTATTTTAAGTTGAAATTGTCCTATTACACTTGATATGAGCGACATTCAACTGGTCAGTCCAGAAAAATATGTTGTTTCAAGTTATTTAAAGACAATAATGAAGTCTGAATTGCTTGTAACAAACAGAAAAAAAATTGCTTGAAACTAGAATAATGTCTCAAGGACTTTTTTCTTTTGTTTTATTGGCAACTTGTTATAAGCAATTCAGACCCCATATTTGTCTTTGAGTAACTTGAAGCAAGACATTTATTCTGGATTGGTCAGGTGAATGTGGCTCATATTAAGTCTAAAAAGACATTTTCTACTAAAATAAGACAATCACTTGATGAGATTTCAGATTTTTCCACAGCGTACATCCTTCAAATTAATGCCCAGAATGCCTTTCAGAATCACAGTTTTTTGTCACCGTAGGAAAGGACAGTACGCTATGTATGTGAAAGTCTACTACATAAAGTACATTTTTACAAAAGATTTCAGACTATCTGAGCCAGATGGTATGGTGTATTGTCTACCTCCCATGTTAAAGAACAGTGCCTCATGGCACAAACCTGATTCTTGAACCCTATGATACAGACTATTTCCCTCTGAAATAGATTTATAATGTCAAACAACTTGAAAAAGTTAAGGTAACTAACAAAAAATAATTTATATAAACAAAAAATAAAGTTCAACATAAATGAAACATTTAGTTGATTTGGAATAGAATAATTATTTCAAACAACTACCTGAAGAAGTTGAGATAACTAACAGGTTTTAAACAACAAAAGTAGGACAAAGCTTGACACAACATCTTATTTAATCAAGATAACTTCTGCTAGTGTGAGAACAACAAAATGTAATTTTTGACCTGACAAAATTTTGAGGCAGTCCTCTTGTTAGTAATGTCCAGACATTACTCTGGACTGATCAGTTGAATGTGGCTCATATGGAGTTCAACAAAACAACTTTTACTCACAATAAGACAAAAAGAATTTTGATACGTTTTCTGTTTTTTTGCAGTGCACGCTCCTACAGAGACCAAACACATTTGTTTTATGAAAATATATTACAGAGGTTTTACCCACTGACCTTCAGACTTTAGATTTATCTCTGTGAACTCCAAACAACCTGTCTTAGATTAAACAATCTCCTTCACAAATATCATGCATATTGCAATGTAAGCAGAGGAGGGCCAAACAGAAGAGCTTGGCTTCCATGTGCTGGAGTGGGACTCATTTTCTCCCTGAGTTATAAATTATGGATCACAGCTAATAGACCATTTCTCCTTTGTTTAACTTACTGTGGCTACAGGCTTTTTCTTTTTTTCTTTTTTGTTTATGGCTGCCTCAGCTCAGACTCACAAGCTCAGAGCTCATCACAGACATTATTCTTCCCATCAATATCTTATTTCTGTTTTAGTGCATCACAGAGAGGAGGAGGGAGGGGAGGTCTCTGTCCAAGTGACCCTCCCTGAGGATTTAACCCACACCGTCCCACCTCGCTACTGCATAATGGATGAAGGACAGAGTTTGGGACGTGGAGTGTGTGTGTGTGTAGCCTATGTGTGTGGGGGATTGGAGTTGGGCCCTTATTACCTTGTGATTCATATTTAATGAGGTAAACAGGTCTTTCCAGGTCACCTGTGAGCTAACCCACACCCATGGCGGGTGGCGTGTCTACCCCATCGGCTGCCTTATTGCTGCCCACTTTGACATCCTTCATAGCTGCGGGGGCTCCATGGTATAATAAGGTTCTCCTGTCATTGACAGTCGTTGTTTCTCTTCCTGCTGAGTCCCTTTCCTTTGCAAGTTAGACACCACCAATTATACAGAGGCAAGAAGACCTTATTATAAGTGCTACGTGCAACCTTTGCCTCACTTTTCCTCTCACCCCCTCTCCATTAAGCTCCTCAGCTGTGTGTGAACACCACGATCAAGACGCTGCATTTGGGTCCGGAATTGATTTCTGTGCCCTCTGTTGCTCATAAAATGAATCACAAATAGGCCGTTCTGTTTTTTGAAAAAAAGTCTGGTCATTTTCAGTCTCTGGTGATTTTCCCAGCTTCATGCAATGCCCACCCTTTCAGCACGGGTAGCAGGTATCACTCCCTTTCTTCCTGGCACATAACAGCAGCCTTTCTCCATCTGTGTGTATGTTTAATGACAGCCTATAAAAGTGAGTGTTGATGTTGCTGTAATGGAAATAAAATGGGCTCCCTCAAGCAGACGTCTGGCTCTGGAGTTGCAGAAATTGGATGACAGGCGAGGATGCACGTACAGATTGTCATCTGGGAAATCAAACCTGCTCAGTTCACTTGCTCTGAAAGTCGGCGAACAGGTACGCCTTTGCAAACTGGGAGGAGAAGAACTCCCACAGCAATTCTCTGTGAAACCTGGCAAAGGCTGTGAAGGAAGGAGAGAGAAAGAGGGAGGGAGAAAAAAAGAAGAGTGTGACGGAAGGTGAGAAGAGGAACAGATGGAGAGATGCAGGGAATCTGCGTTTACAGCCGTTTTAAACAGGTGCTATACATAGCCAAGCTTTCAACCCATCATCTCGTCTAAACGATATCATTACAGCCAGAAGTCATTAAAAAAGATCTGTGCCCCCAGACTGTATAGATCTCCTCCCTCTCCCCAGGGAGCTGGGATGAAAATGAATTTAAGGCCCCTCAAGTCATTGAATTTGCTTTTTATCACCCGATAGCTGTGCTACATATGTGCCATTGTGCTGTGGATAGGATTAGAGAGAATCATTTCTGCTTGACTGGTGACCAGCTCTCAGCAACACGATGAGGATCATTTTCTCTGCTGTGCTTGTCTTTCCAGACCAAACCCTGACACACGTTTACTCAGAGTCTTCACTGAGGGACAGGGTTTGTTTTTCACAAAGACGTGTTTCTTCAGGATCATAAGAAGTTTATCTGGACTTTTCCAACAATGTTGAGAAGAAATACTGCATTTGTGGTCTTTGTAGCCCTGTTTTCACCAAACGGTTCAGTTTGGTTCATTTCGGCATGGCACGCATTTTATGGCGTTTTCATGGACTCATCCTGGGACGGATCCTCAAATAACCAAAACTAGCCGGCCCACTTTTTGGTGCCCTTGTGTTGGGGTGCCAGGCATACAAATCTAAAGCAGTAGGTGGAGCTAGAAACAATGCAGTCTGTTGATTAGTGGGAAGAGTTGTCACTTCCTGTGTGACAGTGGCTGTTGTATTTCTCCTGGAAGAAAGAAAGACGAATCGCTGAATGTCTTCCATCCTGCTCTGCTGTGTTGTGTTTTTCTTCTTCGTTGTATTTATTAGTTGGGTATAATGTGTAGCGCTGCTATGGCGTCACGCTATTATGTTACTGGTGCAGCTATCGGCATCGTCGGCTGTGGAAACACAAACAGGAACAGGCTTCTCCAATCCAACCCCCTTCCAAACCGCACTGATCTAAACCAGACTGCTCGGTGAAAATGGGGCTATGATCCACTCCCATCATCCCCCCCACCAGCAGAGCCTTGAGTACTGATCATCTCAGGTTTTCTCCTGACTTACTAAATGTCACGTCGTCCTCTTGGCTGGCTCACATCTTTTGATGAGCTTATCTGGACCCTTTGAAGTCCCTGTTCCTATCCCCCATCAATTTGGGGTCTACGTGAGCTCTTTGTTTACATGTTTATTTGAGGCTGTCCTGAATGTTTACATCACGCTTTTGAGTGCCGCTAATTACAACCAGCATTCGCTTCCTCCAGCGATCTCTCGTCACAAGATGGTGAAAGAAGCAACTGTTTCATCCTGTGAGCTGTGGTTCTACCTGGTGGTCTGTGCTCAAGCAGCCTCCGTGCAGCTGTTTCATTAACTTGGTCATCTCAGCAGGCAGAGATTCTCAGGCCAAACGAGATGAGCTAACAGGAGCGATGCTGCAGCTCTGAGGAGTGTTGATAGAGATGATTTAGTGTTTCAGTTTGTCCTCTGTACTTGAACAGTCTTTAAGAATACAATGTAACCTTGATGTCTGATCCTCACAGAAGCAGAGATGATTAGTCATCAGATAATGAGCACTTCTTTCCCAGAAACTCTTCACCAACACGGTGTTGTCATATTCAGAGCTCAAAATGTATGACTGCTACTACAACATGAGGCTTCTGACCAGATAATTTGGGAAGATATAAATCCCACCCGCTTTATGGTAGTGCAGTTGTTTGTTGCCTCACAGTGAGAGGGTTCCTGGTTTAAATCCCTGGTGCCTTCCTGTGTTGAGTTTGCTTGTTCTCTCTGTGAGTCTCATTCCGGCATCTTCCCTTGGTCCAAAAACATGCTCATCAGGTTAATCAGTCACTTTAAACCCTGTTTCCACCAAGTAGTCCGGTTTAGATCAGTAAAGCCTGGTCCTGTTTGTGTTTCCACAGCTAACCGTGCTGTTTTTGGTAGGTGGCGTGTAAGCTGGATGCCGATAGCTGGGTCAGCTACATAACACTGTGACAGCACAGCAGCACAACACAGTGCACCCCACTAATAAATCCAATGAAGAAGAAAAACACAAGACAGTTTTGTTTGGGCAGCAGTTCCACACTGTTCATGATGCCGTTTTTCAAACCCACAGAAAGTTCTCTTCATGAAGTGGACTGGAGATTTTAAACATGGCAGGGTGATGAGTTTTTCTTTATTACTGCTGTCCCACAGGAAGTGATGATTCTTTCCACCGATCAACAGACTGCAGTGTCTCTCGCTCCACCTTCTGGTTTGGATCAGTATGTCTGCCACCCTAACAGAAGCGTGGGGATGGTAAAGGTTGGTCATTTGGGGACCGGTCCTGGTTTTAGTCAAAGGAAATGACACAAAAGTACTGAGACAAACCCAGCTGAACAACAGATTTTGACTTTGCTGTAAAGAAATATAAAGTTATCTTTAACACAAAGTTAGCTCCTAGCTGCATTGCTCATCATGTCTCTTTGTTTGTTGGGAGTTCATTGGCCTGTTTTCTTCTAGTTTTTGTTCTTTGGCAATCTTACATCATTGTTAGCTGTTGCCTAAAGGGCTCTGGTCAAGCTATTGTTAGCTTCTGGAGCTTAGCTTCATAAGCTTATCTGTAACAGCCGAGATAACAAAGGTCGGCAAACATTGTGCTGAATAATTCAGTCTAAATACTGTAGGTCCAAACTAACAGAGACACACTCTTGGTAAAGATGGTAAAAAGGAGGTTATATTTTTGTGATTACCAAAATGTAACGCTGGTGAATCCTGTGAATTGTAATGAACATTATCACTAACAGTTTAGCCCTTTAAGACTTTAGCTCGAGTTTTAGCCTTTAGCTTGTGCTCTATCTCTCTCCTGTTTCTCTTTCTTCTGCTCTTCTGTCCTTTTTCTGTCTGACAGTTGGGCTCCAGTGTCCACCATCACTACAAAATTAATCACAGAAATCTTTTTCAGCAGAGAAGAGCACAGATTTCTCTTCTCTCTACTAAATTTCATCAGCTGGCTTGGTGTTGTCATTGAGACTTGGACGAACATTAACTTGGACGTCTAGCTCAACAAGACTGGGGAGCCAGAAAGAAGCTTTTAAGTAGCATTTGAGAATAACCTTATTGGTGCTAGTAATCTCATTACCAATCTCAGGAGGGAGACTTTCAAGATCACTTTGAAACTCCTCACAGACCCTGTAATGTTGGTGTGTTTGTGACTGTTGCCCTGAATTATCTCAGAAGTAATCATTGTTTGCTGGAACCTTCATCTTTCAGGCGGTTTCCCCACTAAAGCTTTGTTAAAGCTTTGTTAAAGCTTCAGTCACTCATACACTTGCTCTGTGAGCAGTGACACTGTCATCAGTTTGAGAGAGGGACCATTTCATTAGCATTTTTTAAACAGATTGGATTTTACTCAGAACTTTCACATTATTTTCTACCTTATACCAACAAAGCTTTCTGCAGTTGTCTCTGAGCTTCAGGAGTGGATCGCTGGTTTTATGATGTCACTTTCAGCTGAAATTTAGAAACTGGAAACCTTTCTACTGAGTAGCATGTTTTTTAAAGTTGTCAGTTGTTTTTTTTAACCTTTTTTTTTGGGGGGGGGGGGGGGGGGGGGGGGGTGTTGGAGCCCCCTCAGTCTCACAGGTTTGCAGTCTTGGTCATCTCTCCTTCTTGTAGTATGTCTTCAAATGCTATGTTAATGCAGACACTGCTTATTCATTCATATCTTGCTTTCCTGCTGAAATTTACTGCTAATGGCCCAACAACCCCCCTCCATCAGCCTCCCACCCCCTTCTCCCCCCATTTTCCCTTCCTACTCTCTTTCTCTCAGTCACCCTCTCACTCTCTTTCCACCCTTGAGGCGTCCCGTTTCAGCTCCTTAGCTTTCAGTTACAATGCTGTGGAGAGGGTGAATGGGTGGGGGGCATTAAAGAGAGCAGTAGGTGGGAGTGCAGTCTGACCGCAGAGGGTCTACTGTTTAAGAGAAAGGGATTTCTCTCTTTCACTCACGCTCCCCCTCTCTGCTACTCTTGGTTTCTCAATCTCCGTCAGTCTCACCCTCTCCTCCTCCTCCTCCTTCTCCTCCTCCTCCTCCTCCTCTCTTTCTCTCTTTCTCTCTTCCCACTGGCTGCACAATATCAGCCGGCTCTCTAGGTAGACTCCAGTAAACACTCTAAGAGAACGGAGAGGACAGGGAAGATGACAGACCTGTCAGCGCTCTGAGAGATACGGACGGGTGACAACATTTGTCAGGGCTGCCTGCACACGCTCTCTTCAGCTCCTGGCTCCATTTTTTTATCAGCAGGGGAAGCATTGTGTGAGAGGTAAGCCACTTTCTTTACCTGCATGGAGCCAGTGTGTGTGTGTGTGTGTGTGAGAGAGAGAGAGAGAGAGACTGTGTGAATGGAAGCAGAATGAATGAGCTGATTTCTTTATTCAATTAAGATGATAAAGACAGGTGAGTTCAGCAGTTCAAAGCTGAATAACTTCATCCACATCCCTCAGTTTTTGTTTGACTTCTGTGAGTTTATACCTAAACTTTTTTTGTGGGAATAATTTCCTGTAGTTTGGGTTTGGAATTGAATGAAAATATTACTCACAATCAGGATGAAATGCAACAATGAAGCTTTGGAGAGATGTCAATCCAACAAACAGAAATACTCAGTTCAGGATTTCTACATTGAGAATGAGAAATCCTCCCAGTATGTTCCAAACTGATCGTCTGACGCTCTGAAAGATGAATAAATGTGATTATTGGTTGGACCAAGTGTGTGTGAGACCAAGCTGGATGCTGTTTCCTCACCTCCAGAGGAGAATGTGTGCACTGCTGTGGATAATCATTACCATCCATCAAATCAGCTCCTCTAATTCATCCTTCATCTGCTTTTACAAGATGCAGGGATTGCTTTCATTCCCCCCTTTACTGCATGCACCTGGACGCTCATTATGTTTTATTGTGAAAGTTTCCCCCTCGTGAGCTATTTCCTATTTATTAACCGAACAGGTAAAAAAAAAAAAGATGTGGAGGTGGACGTGATTATTCCTGTTGTATTAAAGCTGCTGAGTTTTCCTCTGATGGGACAGTAGAGGAGAGATGAGACGTGTGGTTGTGTGTGTGTGTGTGTGTGTGTGTGTGTGTGTGTGTGTGTGTGTGTGTGTGTGTGTGTGTGTGTGTGTGTGTGTGTGTATGTGTGTGTGTGTGTGTGTGTGTGTGTGTGTGTGTGTGTGTGTGTGTGTGTGAACATGTATGTGTTAGGTCCAGCTGTACATTTAATGGTTGCCAGCAGACAGTAGGCTTGTGTAACCCAGGAGACAGACAGCTGCTCTGCATTAGATGCTGCTGGTTGGTTCCTCTCCAGCCTACACACTGCTGCCTGTAAACCAGCAGCCTCACACACACACACACACACACACACACACACACACACACACACACACACACACACACACACACACACACACACTGTAGCTGTGTGCTTCCTCTCTTTAGATCAGTTTGTCAACTGTGTCCCACTCACAGATTACAGTAAGAGTATCAGATTATGTGTGAGGAGGTGTTTGATGGGAGACTTAAAAAACGTTTGTTTGTTTTTTTGTTTGAATTCAGGATTTTTTTTTTTTGCAGCGCTACCAGTTGAAAATGTTTTGTAATTTTTCAAAGTATTTTTTTTTCCTTTGTGTGAAAGCATTTCTAGAGAGGACAGGACGGTGGATACAGCAGAAACAGAAAGGTAGTGGGGAGTGACGTGTGGAGGTTACCCACTTGGTGGCTTGCCTCAGACTGCTAGGCTTCACCAGCACACCCTAAAGTTGCTAATTTTTAACATTGTCTGACGGACTTGTCTCCATTTCAAGTTACATGAACTAAATTAGCCTTTAAAACTTTTGTTCATCAGCATCTATAGGACATGCAAAAAACATGCTTTAACATATCATGAGGCGTTTCTCTGGCACAGGTGAGAACACTCAGGCAGCAAACTGCAACATGAGCTCAAAGCTAACTAACAGCCATTTGCAGAGGGTCTCACAACACCAGGTATTTCAATAAACCTGGAGCATATCGAAATGAGAGGTTAGCACTACTACCCCACATCCCAGAATCCATCTGTGGAAAATCCAATGGGCGTTACAGGGAACCCCCATATCTGTACCTCTTGGCAGAGGAGGGTGAGAGTGAGGGGGAGAGGAAGGGAGCAGTGAGTCAGTGGAGTTGGAGGGTGGGCTGTGATGGAGGAGACCCACAGGATACCAGGGCTGCGTCTGCTGGATGGTGATTGTGTGTATGAGGAGAGGACGGGGACTCAGTGGAGGAGGCGGGCTGCGTTTTAGTGGCTGTGAATTCAGGATCCCTGAGGGCTTGTGTGGAAACTGTCAGGGTAGTTTTTTTTGTTGTTGTTGAATTTGATTTATTTTAATGATATAATGAAACCAAAACATGTCCAACAGGAGTGCCTTCACTTGCTGGCTGTTTCATTCCAGGCGTGTTACCCACTAGGACGGTGGCTACGCAGGCTTGGTGTATTAATTTTTCATGATGCTCTCGCAGCTCGTGAGTGGCCACTGACAGTGACACTCTGCAGTATGACGAGTGGGAAACAGGCCTTTGTTTGGGCAGCTGTTGGCTCCCAACACTCAGCGCCCTACAAAGCTCTGAGTGAGAGGGGGACTGTCTTTAACCCCACCTAGATTCTCCTGTCTGAGCACTAACACCAACTCTGGGTGTGGAGAAGATCCACTTGTCATATATTCAGGACTCTGGAGAGATGATGGGTTGGATTAAATCGATGTCACGTTTGATTCTAAGTGTTACCTCGGCCAGCTCTCTGGATCTGGCTCTGTGGATTTGCTTGATGTTATGGTCTTCTGTGTTTGAATGTTTTGAATGATTGTATCTTGGATTGCACTTTTTGCATATAACACCTGAGGTCTAAATTATTCACATTATGTAGAAAACCCTCTTCACATACAGCTAGACCTAGAACAAGACGCTCAGGCCCCATATCCTATTTAATTTCACACAAACACTAACAGTGTCATAATACTCAGTGACTGAGTGACTTGGTTTTGTGGGATGTCGCTAGCATATCAAACTGGGCGCAGGCTGATTCACTGCAAAAACCTGAAATCTTGTCAAGTGTTTTTGTCTTATTTTCCGTAAAAAATGGCTTTTTAGACTTAATATGAGCCACAGTCACCTGACTAGTTGAGAAAAATATCTTATTTCAAATTATTTGAAGACAAAAATAAGGTCTGAATTGCTAACAAGTAAAAAAAAAATCTGCATATGTAACAAGAGAAAAGTTACTTGCATTAAGAAATTGTTCTAGTTTTAAGCATATTTTTGAGCAATTTTCTCTTTTTCCATTGGCAGATGTTTTTTTAACTTGTTACAAGCAATTCAAACTTCATTTTTGTCTTCAGATAACTTAAACAAGATTTTTTTCTGAACCGACCATTTGAATGTGGCTCATATTGAGTGTAATAAGACAAGTTTTACTTTGAATAAGACAAAAAAAACTTGAGGAGATTTGTTTTTTTTTTTGCAGTGAACTAAAAACTAAAGTAAGCCTATCAGGGAAATCTAGAGAAAGATGAATGATGTTTCCTCATACTCTTAAACCACATGGAGAGTAGTGTGTTCTTTTATACCAACTTTGTTCTCTTTTAATTGCTTGTGAGGTTCCGAATTTACATCAGTGAGTAAAGTACTCCCACAAGTCACCATAGAATTTCCTCTATCCCACTGGGATGAGTCTACACCACAGAACAAAGACTCCCCTCAAAAAAATCCTGTGTTTTAAGCAGCCCAGATGGTTTTTCATGTTCCCTGAAGCTGGAGTGTGATGGGAAAAGAGTGGAAGTCTAGGAGCTGTGGGATCCGGGATGCCTTTGTGTTGCCCAGCCCTCTATTGGAGGCATCCAATAGATGAGCACATGTGGTGGACTCTTTCCTCTGACACTTTGGCTCCACCAGTGACCCCACACATTGGAATGCATGAACCACAATGTTCTTGGAACAAGATGGGGGTTCTTTTCAGAGGGACAGATGATTTAAATTGGGGAAAATGGTTAAAAATGGGGAAGCCAATGAAGAGCCGCCCCCGGGGGCCGGGGGTCATTAGGCTCATACAAGTGTCTGAATGGAAGGCACTCCCAATTTGGACATGCAACACGCTTCAGGCTTTCATCAAAGACAAGGACAAACAGATGTCTGGGTACCACAGCCAACATGCTTCAGTGTCTAGTGGAGACTAGGAAAATGCTGTTCCAATGGAAGTACCCCATAAAACCCCAGTGCTGAGGGCTGAAAATGCATCCTTTAAATCCTTTCCAAAGTTCCTCCAAGTTCATTCATCATTTCAGACTCAGGAAAAAAAAAAATCTGTCTCCAAAGTAAGAAAAAACAACAACAACAGCAACAAAATCTAGAACCATGCATCGTTTAGTGGAGTGTTTGGACAAATTTAGGGAAAAAAAGTAATAAGGTTTTGAGAGTTAGGTCAGACTGATGTGTAGCCGTTTGAAGAATTAAGCTGTGATAGCATGAGAAAAATATTTTTTCTTTAAGTTTTAATAACAGTCAACTTATTTTTAAAGGATAACCAAGCAGCCAACTTCCTCTACCAAAATGAGTAACATTAAACATTAAAATGGATTACAAAAGAGACCTCTGGCTAAGCCGCGTCCCCTCCACTCACTCTGACAAACAATTAACATTCAGAGACAGGTGCTATGGCAGGTGTCACAGTGGGAGATATTTCACAGGATGCTGTTGATGTTTTTTGAGACACAAAGATCACAGATAATCTAGAAGTCCCCAAAAAGCTCTTAAGTCCACAGTGGAGGGATCTTTTCATTCATCATCTTCTGAACTGCTTATCCTGTGCAGGGAGATGTAGCCTATCCCAGATGTCATTGGGTGAGAGGCGGGGTGACCTTCTTGGTTTGAGGCTGCAGCGCTAACTGTTGTGCCATTGTGCAGCCCTGGAGGGATATATGAATTATTTCATTACTGAGAGAGTCAATAAAAAGCTTCAGTTACAACTTTTACAGGTCCCAGAGCCAACTTGATAAACAGCACTTAGTTAGCATCAGCATCTCAGACAACAAGACAGAGGATCAGCATTGGTCAGGACAAAAATATAATCTCCTTTTTACCATCTTTACCAAGAGTGTGTCTCTGTTAGTTTGGAGCTGCAGGGTTTACACAGAATCACTCAGTACAATATTTGACAACCTTTGTTATCTCAGCTATTATCAATAAGCTAATGAAGCTAGGCCCAATAAGCTAACACTAGCTTAACTAGAGCCCTTTGGACAACAGCTAACAATGATGTACGATCACCCAAGAACAAAAAATCCCAACAGCCGTTTGTTCCTCTTGGGAAAGCACAGTGGACTAAACTGAAAGACAGAAAGCTAATACAAGTGAGATCATGTAAAACAAGTCAACCAAAAGCTCTTTGTGGATTTGAAGGTGGCTCTGCTCTCACCTGGCAGCAGACACTGTGATAGGAAAGGTGATAGTTACACGGTAAGTCGAGACAAGTCACTGAAACTGACATCAATACATGTGTGTAGCATTACAGCACAGGCAGCTGCCGAGACAAACCAGATTTTCATCGTAATCTCACTTTAAAACTGAGGGGAGGGTTTTTGGCAGATTTGGGAACTAGTTGATGTGAAGCATGTGGAGGAAATAGAAGGTGGATGTGCAGCCAAGGTTATGCATGATGTTTCCAAGACCCCCAACGCTCCAAGAGGTTAGATTGATAAACAGCAGGTCACCAGCATCCAGCATGTTAAAAAGCTCATGAACAATGACTGGAGTTCAACCTCTCCATCTGGACCCAACAAGAGCAGCAGCACAAGATGGAGGCAGCACGGGAGGAGCGCCATAAAGAATATTGATGGGCGTCACGGCCAGTCAAACCACGGCATTATAAAAACCAAATACAGTCTGCGGGAGGAAAGACCTCTGTGACTCAACATTAATTTTCTCAGTATCTCAGTGTCAAAGACCAGAATTGGTTTTGGTTGAAGTAATAGACTTTTTAGGCCAGTATCAGTCAGAGGTGTCAACCCCAGCTCCAAATCACTCTGCAGCTTCTCTGAGCGTGATACAGCTCACCCTGGGAGCAGAGTTTCCCCCCAGTACCTCGATAAAAGTGCCTGTGCCAGTATCTCAGATCCAGCCCTGTCTGCCTTATCAGCCGTGAACACGCAAACCCCCACCATTCCCCCATTATCTGTGCCATCAGATCCGATGGGGTTACAGTCAAGGACCAATGAGCGCAGGCAATGTTTGATGAAACGGGTCTTCTTTTCATCTATATATATAAAAAGAAAAGACAACTGTGTCTACCCCAGTTCAGCAAGTCAAATATCCCTTTTTGTTTTGAGTCAGTGTTGAAGGAAAAATAACACATCAGTGCCTTCAGTCAGGTTTGTGTTGTTTTCTTGTTCAGACTTGGAGTCAGACTCAAGCACTGACTGCATCAAGGATTTTCCCCTTTACAAAAAGTCTTATGGTAAATGCAATCATGACATCAGAACAACAGTGATGAATCTGTGAGAGGATGGGAGCAAAAAGACTATAACAAACATTTAACCAGGTGTCCAGGTTATAGGAGGTGAGATGCTATAGAGCAGTGGTCACCAACCTTTTTGAGCCCAACCTCTCTAAACTCAACCAGCATAAATGAAAGATCTACCCAGGGGCGTCACTAGGATTTAGGGACAGGGGGGGCTTCAACCCCAGGAGATGCAAATGATCAAATGTGTAACAAATGAAACAGAACACATAGAGTTAATAACTGCTCAACAAAGAGGCTAATGCCATGACTTTTGCAGACAACACAATAATAGTTTTGTATTTTGAAGTCAGATTGATAACATTTTGGCACATGAGTAACTAGAAAAGATTTAGAATAGAATTTAAGGTTCTTTTATTAGTCTAAAAAAATCTCTTAAAGGTCTTGCTCCTTTATATCTACCAGATTTGCTTTTATCAGTTAAGCCAAGTAAGGCTTTCAGGTCATCAGGTTGTCGACTTTAATGGTACCTGAAGTTAGAATTAAAACACTTGGGGAAGCCTCTTTCTATTATTATGTCCCCGGTCTGTGGAACAGCCTACCTCAAGACCTGAGGGTAGCTCCTACTGTTCATATTTTTTAAAGTAAACTCAAGACCTACCTTTTTAGTCTGGCTTTTAGCTGATTGTATTTATTATAATTTATTGTTATTATTTTATTTATTTAAATCCTCTTAACCTGTTTTATTTCTCCTTTTTAGACCAGATCTATTACCTTTAATTTTATGACCTGCTCTGCTTTAGCTGTTTTTATTACCCACCGAGTTAGGCTATCTCATTTTTACCGTATTACTTAATTTTATTTTATTTATTTTCAGTGTTCTACAGACAAATGACTCTATCTTTAGACTCACCTTTCCAGTGGAGGTCTCTCCCCTCTCATTCCCTGTGCTCCTCTGCCCTGACTCCTACAGATCAGTAGGGATGGTGGAGTGATTATTGTTAATGTATTATTATTGTTATATTCATCACAATAATATGATGATAATAATCATAAACTACTGTTAGCGGGGGGCTGGAGTCAATTGTTAACTACCATCAGTGATAAATACTTATTTTTTGGAAAAACTTCCTGATATCCATTCTATATTGATGGCTTAAATAAAGACTTCTTGTGTCTTCCTTTACTCCTGAGTCCATGACAAGAAGATAGCCTCCATCCCTTTGACTGCCCACCGCTCCTAGCTTAGCTCAAACTCAGGGAGTCAATATGAAAGTTTAGCCTGTCTCTGCCTCATCAGATAAACTCTTCAGCCCTCCTAACAGTCTTGTGTGCCCTTTGTGAGTCGTTTTTACCTCATTGGTTAAGCTAGCTTCTACTATCAAAGTGTTCTCCTTCCACTGCTAAAAAGAGGCTTTGTTTCGTAACTTTCGTTGTCCTAGTACCAGGATGGTTTTCACGAGAGATGGGACGTTCTCGAATGAGCCGACTCTTTTGAACAGCGCTTTTCAAGTGAACAAAAATAACTGATTCTCTGCTCATTGTTTGCAAGCCATTACTAAATACAAATTGCCTGCACGTTTCAGAACAAACAGCTCACTCACGACTGTGAATCAGTTCTCACCGTTCATTTGAAAAAGCTATACAAAAGACTTGACACGTTCGCGATTTCACATCTCCTGCAAAAACCACAGCGGGTGTGAGTCGTATGTTGAAATCACCGCAAATCATTTAGGGGGGCTTGATGATACTTTAGGGGGGTCTTCAGCCCATCAAATTAGGCCTAACGATGCCACTGGATCTACCTATTGAAGACTTGAGGAAAAATAGAAAACACATGATGTATTTCCAGTTTTAACGAGCCTAGATGAATGAATTATACGCAAGTCCCTCGTATTTACGTGTTTAAAGCTCTTCTGCTTACCTGCTGAAACTCTTTGGATGTGACAACTTTACATGTTACATTATGAAAAAATGTAACTTTAGTGTTTGATAGATTCTCTATCAGTGCCATTCAGTTACCGGCAGTTACAATCTGTTACATATCAAAGCAGCATCACTTCAAAATACCATATAAAAGATTGAGTAATAAGGAATTTTGCTCATACAACATTTTTTCATTAAACATGTTCTTGCCATTATTGCTTTAAAAGTCCCTTTTGAAGTAATTCAAAGGTTTATTTTATCAATTTTGTCTTAAAAGTACTGCTTTAAAATAATACACTGGCTGACACACATTATGTATAATGCAGTTTTATACTAATACCATTAACGGGGACTTGATATCTATACAATTATAGTTATTCATAGTTCTTAAAGTAGAGAGTTAAGTTAAATAAGATAAATGGTGACAGTTTGTAAATGTGCGCATCCTTCCCCCCTACCTCCTGCCCTCATTGAGCCACCCCAGCCTGAAAGTCTGGACATGCCCCTGCACAGAGACACACAGTATGAAAGCTGACAGACCTCAAGGTTTCATCACCAGAAGCTGGAGGAAAACTCCTCTGTTGATTTTTAAATAATGAGAGGAATGATTGAAAAACTAAAATTTATGTCCAAAGAGAGCAGAAAGGTGACTCCTGTATGAGGGCGAGGAGGATTAGCGATCAGCTGATGCAAAATGTGAGTGCCGGAGCGCAGCACTCATCATTACAGTATCCACAGAATGATCAAGATGGAGGTTAAATTCGATGTTGTAATTAATTAATTCATAAATTTTCTCCGCTGCTGAGTCTGAGACCCAGTTCATAATAAAACAACCAGAAAACTACATCCAGAGAACTGCACCACATAAGAATATTAATGAGTGAGTATTTCAGGGTTAATAGACTGGTTCATCGTTTCATAGTATTCCATAATTTTACTTTGATCCTAAAATCTGTTTCTGTTAATCATAATTTATAACTTCATTTATTATTTCCTCTCTATATTGAGTCCATGTTTGGTCAGAACTTTGGCCCCAAACCAACTTTTTCATCAAAGAAGCAAAGGCAAATCTGTGTTTTGAAAATCAGCAGTTAATATTGCTTGTTTGTGGTCAAACCTGGTTAACTGAGGTTGGATAAAGTCGGCACGTTTAATTACACACTAGTGCTGCACGATTTGGGGAAAAGGTGCGATTTGCGATTAGGTGGACAATATTGCGATTGCGATTATGCTTGCGATTTAATAAAAAAAGTTGTGTCATGATGAGTCTACAGACTTGCTTGGTTATCATGGAGAAAAATTTGAATTGCATGTGCTGACATTGCGATTGCGATTGCGATATCCTCTTTTGCGATTACGTAATTGCATGTGCTGACATTGCGATTGCGATTGCTATAATCGTGCAGCCCTATTACACACCCACAGATGTCTACTGGTGTTTCAATATTAAGTGTGACCCTGTTAACTGGTGACTCTCAGCTGTTAATCACTGATACCTTCAGCTGAGAGTCACCAGTTAGTATGGTCGCTATCAACTCCAAAATACTGGTTGCTCTGTAACCATCCAAACTTGATAGACGTTGCCTCTGTTATATAGTATCATTTCTGACAACTGACCACAGAACAACCAGACATTTTGATGCTGCTAACAAGTTGTTTTATATTATTATTATAATTATTACTATTATTATTATTATTATTATTATTATTATTATTATTATTATCATTATTATTATTATTATTATTATTATTATATTTTTCGCTTTTCATTGCTTCAAATGCCAGTTTCTAAGTGATCTATAGGTTAGTCCTAGATGCTGCTTCTCAGCTTCCTGATCAAGTTGGGCAGGATCGGATTGATTAGGTCTCTATGACAACACCACACCAGCTGACAAAGTTAAGTAGAGAGAAGAAAGATCTGTGTTTTTCTCTGCTGAAAACAATTTCTGTGATTAATTTTGTAGTGATGGTGGACACTGGAGCCTAACTGTCAGACAGAAAAAGGACAGAAGAGCAGAAGAAAGAGAAACAAATAAATAACCCAGCTACTAAACTACGGTACAAACTGACAAGGTTTGTTTGTGGTCAGGTTTCAAAGCAAAGCTAAACCTAATTGTTGATAAATACCTTACCTTTCGGAGTCGTATCTGGTAAAAAGTTGTCTTAAAGAAAAGTAGAGTTAAAAAGAAGATCTGATCTCCATTTATTTTATAACAAACACATTTGTTAAGAATCATGTCTTTACCACAGTGTGACTCTGGGCCAAAGGTGGCGCTGAGGTTCACTTCCAACAGATTTTCCTCACAGTCCTCTTTTAATCAGAGGACAGGACAGAGGGTGGAGCAGTTAACAGGGCGTCAGAGGAGAGTGACAGACAGTGGGGGAGTGAGGGGAAGAGGCCACAGGCTGGATTTGAAACCATGGCCACCTGCTCAAGGTCTAACCTCATGGGTAATGTTCTAAAACACCAGGCCATATCTTCCCAAGAGGTGGGCTTTTGACCAGTCCACCAACCCACTCCCCCAGGCTGGACATGTGTGACATTATGTCAACGAGGAGAGCACATTGATACGAGTAATTTGGAGGATGGTGTGGATAAATGACTCCCAGTGGGATCGACTGTGTTATATTTCTAAAAACACAAGACCCTTTTCCAAGCTGCTTTATTGACAGGCTCAGAGAGAGACAGGCTGTGTTATTTTTTTTCTGAACGTCCTCACTGAGACAGGTCCATTACATTGAGAAATGAGAGGTTGTATCTGTTATGGCCCTTTGTTTAGCTCTGTGGAGCCCACTCTGACCTACTGACTGTGTCTCTGACAGTGGAGTACACATCCCTTCCCACAAGTGCAGTACTCTGTACTGTAACCCTCTTTCAGGTCTTGTGTACATATAACTTACTGCATCGTATTTGAATTATTACCGTTTCACTACACATGCACATGCAAAACCAAGGGCTAAGGGGTAGTACTGGGATTCGTCCCAAAATTGTTTTGTATTGTTGATTTAAAATGTTTATATTCTTTGATTAAATATTCTAGACATCTTTGACCTGAGAGAGCCCCATCCAAGAGCTCTTATATGTCTGAACTGTTGGTCCATGCACAAATGGCAAATAAAAACCTTGAATCTTGAACCCAACCTGACTGAAAAATGTTCTCAGTCTGAAGGCTGGACGGTTGCCATCAAACGGAGAGGAGGCTTATCTTTTTCTAACGAGCTGTGTCCCATGGAGCAAATCCTGGCTTTTGACAGCTGCTCAGTTATTCCCCACCATGAGAAACTGTTTGTTCTGTTGACCGATTGTTCATGTCTTACCTCCGTTGGGACCTTGTGTCGATGTCAGCACTTGGCTGCGTTGCTCATAAAAGGCAGAAAGGGGAAGATGGCCTGTGAGGTGATAACATTTGAAAAACATTTTTCTCAGAAGTACCAACAACTGAGCCATCGATCGCACATAAAGCAGCCGTGCCTCTTCCTGGAAATTCATTTCTGTGTTTGATAACTCAGGGCTATAGTGCTGTCCTCAGCAACTCACTATCTCCCAGGCTCTGACCTTGGTGGAGATGTAGGATCCAGATCAATACTCACCTGCTTTTGTTCAGGACGCATGTGGAAGGTTTCAGTCTCTGGACAGGAGGCTATATGTGATGAATTCAGCAGGTTTCATTTCTAGTGGGCTGGTATATCTTTGGAGATTCATTTCCCCTTTCGACTTAAAAAAAGAAGAAAAAAAAAAAAGAGTCTTGACATGTCACCCAGTGTCTGTGACTGAGGCCCCTTTAGCTGTACCATGTGGGCGTATTTCGAGGTGATGAGAGCCCTATACACTATTTCACTCAGTCCTTGCACCAGCGACCCACATTTTGTCATGACTGACCTACAAAACTAGACAAGCTTGATAAATTCTTCAGAAAAGCAAAGACGGAACAGGCCTCTCATCAGAGCTGTTTAATAAACCGTCCTGGGACCTGAGTTGTAGTTGTACCCGTTGAATATTTACAGCTTTGACACGCTAAGTGGGGCGAGCTGCTTCATTATTCAATTCGTTTGTTGTCGAGTTATCAGACGGATCCTTCTGCACAGATTACCTGCTAATGGTGAGCTAATCTTCTGACTCCCCCCATAAATCACCCTCTTCTCCTCCATATTGGTTCCCTTTTAACGTCCCTCCATGCATTGCTGTTGCAGAGTTAAGAGTGCCTACAGAGTGAGACTCATCCTTCATGATTTGTGGAACATATGGAAGGCCCATGAAGGTGATCTATAGTGACGGTTATGTTTTCCTGCCTCCGGCTCTGGCTGAGTTTGAAAGAAACATGGACTTTGATGCTTGATGTGAGCAAACCTCCAAAGATAGTCTGCTCATGCAGGGCTGGGTCTGTGGGTGTGCACACCAGAGTGACAGTGGTCTCCCATAAGCTACATGAAAACATATGAATGGTTGAATAAAAAAGTGTTTCATTTGGTTCTTATCACATTCTTCCTAACAACCACATTAGTTTTCCATCAGCAGGAGCCAAGCTGGAGACACGTCATTACGTCCAAACTTGAGTTTACGTCAGTAAACACAAACATGAGGCAGAAATGACATCCTGTCATGTAAAATAGATATAAAGGCTGTTTAGTCTGTTTAATAAAATACTGAGGTATAGACATGATCTATAAGAGCAGAAGTCTTCTACAGGGGGTCTGCAGCTCCATGGGGGTCCATTGCAGAAGGGCCATGACAATTTTGCTTGATTAGGCAATTTTTTTTGGTATTTTCAAATTATTACTAAATATTTAAATTCTTACTTCTGTTATCGTCTTTGATCACATATCAGTGGATACATGAAGGAAAAAGATTTCATCTTTCATCTTCCAAAGAACCCATTTAGCAACACAGCAGCTCTCTCAAACCGACACAGGTTCACTCAGCATTCACCTCTAGCTCCCAAAGACAGCAGACGACCCGCCTCTATCATTGGATAGAACTCAGGTTCTGAATGAGTAAACTTCAACAAAACTGACAACTCACTCAGCAGCTTTCCTTTGATTTTCATTGCTGATCTTCAGTCTCTGTAGCGCCGCCCCTGGCCCCTGACATGGTTGGTGCTTCACTCTGGCCCAGCAAAGAGTTGGAGCTTGCTAAGCATTTGTTTTGAGCACCTGGAGCCAGAGCTTTGTCTGTGGAAACACTAAGGAGCCGTTCACACGACAACGGTTCAAGGGTAAAACGCATAAGTATTGTTGCGTTTTGGCTTCTTGTTTACATGGAAACAGCGTTTTAAACAACCTAAAACCCAAACTTTTGAAAACGACCCCCAGAGTAAAACATTTTTTCTGACACCATTGCCGTGTTAACAGTATGCCGATGTTTTCTGTGGAAACGCTGATGTCATGCTCCACTTCATACATATAACAGTCCAACAATACAGTTGTTACGCTCATTGTGCTCTCCCATGTTGTGTCTGTGTTTCTCAATCTGCTGAATCTGCTGACTGTCTTTCAACAAAATCTGTTGCTCCACTTCTGCTCTTAGCATTCACCAACACACCAGATGATTGGCCCAACTCTACTTCAGTGGAGATCTACCAAAAGCTGCTTCTGAATAAGACAGTTATAGCGCCAACTACAGGCCTGGTATGCTTACTACAGCGTGTTCAGCCCCTTAGTGTTTCCATGTAAACACAGATTTTTTTTTTCATTTTGCTTTTTTTTTGCGTTTTGGGTAAAATGTTGTCATGAAAACAGGGCCTAAGAACCAGTGCTAAGTCAGGAGCTGACCTGGAACTTGCTCTAGGACCAGTTCAGTCAAAAAGGGGTCCTAAAGAAATCTATGGTCAGTAACTATAATGGGTAACTGGGAGCTAATCCAAATCATTACCTGAACTTCTGAATATGAGGCCAGCTGAGGAGTCTTTAAGTAAATGAAAAAAAGAGGAGATGAATGAAAACTGGTGAGTGAATGTACGCTAAGAATTGATTCACTTCCAAAGAAACAGTGGGTTAGGATGCCATGAAGCACTGGGGGCCAGTCCAGCTTGTACTGTTCCCTATCCCTGAACTCTAAACAAATACATGGTCTTACTTCATCCAGACATACAGCCCTGAAGTTACGACACATGGAATTAAAAAAAAAAGCTTGGAACGCACTTTAAAACACTTGTTCCTGTAAGAAGAGAGGAGGTTTCTGCTGCGTGACTGCTTAGAGGTGTAATGCTATTCACATTACGCTGATGTGAAAAGCAGAGTTCTGAGAGTTATGGAAAGAGTCTGCTTTGAGTTTCACTGTGCCTGCCAGTAGACCTGAAGCGCCCTGAGACCCAGGATGATGTTTGTCCAGAGGTGGACCACTTGGATTCTAGAGCAACAGCAGAACAGTCTGATTATTTGTAACTTTCTTTACAAAGAAATGTTCCCTTGATGAATCTTAAAAATGATTCAACTCCACCACTGTGCGGAGTTAAAAACTTCAAGTCTTTCCTCAGCACTGGTTTACAGCGGGCAATGGAGATCACTTGAGCTAAATGTGTGTGCCTGCATGTTTTCCTGCTGAAATTCACCTCACGCTCCTTCTCAAGGAATGCACCCAGCTTTGTTGCTGTTTGAGATGCTAACTATAGACCAAAACCAAGAAACCCAGTAACAAAACAGCAGCAGTCAGATTGTATCCAGCCCTTATCTGCGGTGCCAGCCACCAGCTGCATTAGTCCAGAGCCAGGCTGCACATGAAGGAAGTCCAAAGGTAGATCGGCTCACTTTCACAGGGTCACACTCAGATTCACGTATTGTAATTGGTCTGCTTTCCATTAGCGAAGTGTGGACCAGCATTTAGAGGAAGAGAAAACCTAAAGCAGGTTTCTGTGTAAGGTTTGGTCTCTTCATCTATTTTTGAATCAAACAGGGTTTTGCCAGAGCCACGGATTCTCACACAAAGCCCTGTTTTGGTCTCTCAGGGCTGCCTCGCACAGAGGTCCATGTGGAGAGCAGCCAACCTGCAAAGTGAGAAAGCCAGCCATCCGCCCAGAACTAAAACCTTAGCAGCAACTCCAAGCAATTTTCTGGCTATTTTGTTGATTTAATCCCTAGTTTGTGATGCTTGGGCACAGCAGTGTGACTGTATTGGCGTAGGTTGGTGTGTGTGTGTGTGTGTGTGTGTGTGTGTGTGTGTGCATGGGGAGGGGGTGGTTGGACCCCTGAGGGCCCCGATCCTCAGTGCTCCCATCAGTAAGCTACATTAGTACTTTTACAGTCAACCCATCATGGAGGCGCTCATCCCTGGCTGTCTAATCAGCAGGCGCGGGGGGGCTCGCTGTTGGGGTGGGGTGATGTGAAACTGTGGGATCCCTCTAAGCTAAGCTTGTCTGTCAGCTTGCCTAATCACACGTTAGTCTGGGATGAGAAGACGGAGCACGTCTTCTTGGAACTGACCTGCTGACTGGCAGCTCCCTGTCCGTGCTGCGTTGATGCCAGCAGAGATGCTCTTTATGCAAACATCCGAGTGTAACAGAGGAAATGTCGCTCCTTTACACACACTCCAGCACAGAGCTCGATTACAGTTAGTGTGCCTGCAGTCTCAGTTTCATGTCTGCTTATTCAGGCATTTCTGCCCTGGCTGCTAACAGCTAATTTTAACCTTTAAGGCAGCCAAGGTACACTGAGGTTTCAGAGGAGGTAGGGAAGGATTGGTGTCAGCACCACTGACAAAGTAAGGTAAGAGTCAGGTTATATAAGAGCAGACTGAGCCAGACGCTTTACAACATCAACCTTTCAGGTTCCCTGTTAGTTTGGTTCAGCTTCTGACAGGATTTCTTCTTCTATGGTTTCTAAGTGTATGAATAACTGGGAACCTGATCCTTGACAAACAGAATCCGTAAAGAATAAGTCCTCTTTGGGGAAAACTTCCTAAACACAGAACACTATAGAGATCAGATTTTAAGGTTTCATCATTGACTCTTTCATATCAAACCTTTCAAAACGATCACATCAAGCATCTGTAAAAAATGAATAAATAAATAAAAACCCACAGCTGCTGGTCACATGGAGGGAAGTCTGAGAATGCTGATTTGCCACTTTGTGAGAAATCCGTGCAGACCACTGCACTTTCCAGCTCACCTACAGATCTTCTGACCATACACCAGTATGAATCTGTCAGCCTGGGCTGTGGTGTGGAATGCAATCAAAGAAGAGGAGGTCTCAGTGTGCAGGTGTTGCCTGTTGGTGAAAACCTGTCTGGATGTGGTAAGAACCACAGACTCTCGGATCACCAAGGTTGCCTGTTGACCCTGCTTGATTTGCAGCTTTTGGTCTGTGGTGGAATTGTGTAGTAAGTATTAATCTGCAAAGTGTGCGTAACCTCCACTGAGAGCAAAAGGCTGTAAGCAGAAGAGGTTGCGTTTCCAAAGGCCCATTTATGCTCAACATTAAATACAGATCTGCATACAGACGGAGCCTTCTGTCTGTGCTCTGCATTCATTTCTTCCAGAATCTGCACGTAACGTTTCCATAAAGCTTTCATATATAGGCAAAATGGAGCAGTACCGCCAGAAACCTGGGGGCAGCGTTGCTATGGCTATCCTACAGCTTTAGAGAGATACAAAGAAGAAATAACTTTCAGGTGTATTTAACAGCCTTACCAGCCACCGCCTCCAACCTCGCTGCCTCGGTTTTTGTCTTTTATGTTACAGGGACATTAGCAATACCTCCTCCACAGTCGCCATGTTTGTTTTTGAGTTTGTTGAAGCATAAACTATTGGCTCCCGGCTGCCCCCCTGGTGGATGTATTGGTTAACAGCAATGCCAACATAAAGGACGCATGGAAGAATGAGAGCAGTGAGGGTAACATCATTTGAAAAGAACGGAGTCATTTTCATACATATAAAAAAAAGAAGTGGGTTGTAAGAAAGCACCAACTTTCAAAGGAAAGACACTTTCAATTTAGATAAAAAGTTTATTACAAAAGTGCAATTGAAACAACTTTTTCACAGAAACCCATCAATGGATATGAAAAACAGACGCCACACAGGCGGACTCTGGTTCAGAGCAGATATTGGTGTTTCTGAGCGTCTAAATTCATTAGTCATTAGAGGGGGGTGGGGGATGTAAAATATGTCAGGAGGGAGAGCCAAGAGGAGATTAGACACTTGTTAAAAAAAAAAAAAGGATACGATTCTCACCCAGCTCCACACAAATTCTCTCTGAGTCCCTCATAGCTTCTACTGCACAGACTCTGGCTGCCAATGGTGGCCAATGGTGGGGATGGGGATGATGAGGGGAATTTAGGCTTCAAAACTGTACAGAGGTCCACTCTATGTACAGTCATGGTCCAGACGGACGATACAATATTTTGAATCTCTCTGCTTTCGTCTGTTGTCGTCTGACAACATCAGCAACAACAGTAATGCCCATCAAAATGTAAGTTCATCTCTTCAAATGTTTGGGGTATCCATGGTTACCGCCAGTTACAGTCCTCCTTCCTTCTTCATCATTCTGCAAACTGAACACTTGAGACAAGATTTTAACTCAAATCATGGGCAGTTGTACTTTGTTGAGACTTCACTTTTATTTTGTGAAAAAGTGTAAGGGCAACAAGGCTTTTATCAGGGAGCACAGAAGATGAGAACATGCAAATATTCCAGTAGAGCTGACTAAATCTGAATGTTTATTGTTTGCCTGGTGCCATGTTATCGTCGCAGGATCTAACTGTAGAAACAGAGATCAGCATGGACTATTTGGTGAAAAAGAAGTAAAAACAATGAGTAAAATCCTTTGTATCTTGTTTGTCTCAGAGGAATAAAGAAGGAACACCTTGACGGACTCTACAGCACAGCCATCAGAAGCTGCAGCCCCGAGGTGTCATCATGTGGGTGAAAGGTTTGCTCTTCAGCTGCCTGACCATGGCCCTGCTCTTGGAGCTCTCACAGGCTGGTCTGGTAAAGAAGATTATCCGCCATCGCAGAGAGACGCTGATGCCCAAGAAAACCCAGGAGAACCTCACCCTCCCTGATCCAGACCAGCCCGTTGTGTTCAATCACGTCTATAACATCAACGTGCCCACGTCGTCTCTCTGCTCCGTGGACCTGGACTCTCCCGGAGGCACCGAGCTCAAACACAAAAACGCCCCGATGGACATGCAGAACACAGAGCACATGGAGCACACGGAGGACGGGGAGAACCAGATCGTTTTCACACACCGCATCAGTATCCCCAAGCAAGCATGTGGCTGCAACAACCAGCTGCCAGACATCAAGGACATCCTGAACCGGCTGGAGATGCTGGAGTCAGAGCTGTCCAGTCTGAGAGAGCAGTGCAGCAGTGGGGCCGGCTGCTGTGGGACTCCAGTAACTGGTAGGTCTGGACCTTTTACTCTGTGTGCTGATGATAAAGTCATTTACGTTAGCTTCACACTCACGGTTTACCATACTTGCAGTAATCTCAACTCTGAAGTGCTTTAAGTAGATAGTGTTTGAAAGTAGAAAGGTGGTGAAGATTATAACTTTCTGAATGGGAGAAGAGGAGCAGAACTCTAAGCTCTTCCTGGCCAACGTTTAAAATTTACTCTAACACTATCTTCTTTTTCGTCTCTCCAAGGTGAAGTGTCCACGAAGCCGTACTGTAATGGTCGTGGGAACTGGAGCTCGGATACGTGTAGCTGTGTATGTGAACATGGATGGAAGGGCCCCAACTGCACAGAGCCTGAGTGCCCTGGTGACTGCCAGGACCAGGGTCGGTGTGTGGACGGCAAGTGTGTGTGTTTTGATGGCTTTGGTGGGGACGACTGTGGGATCGAGCTCTGCCTGCTGGACTGTGGGGACTATGGTCACTGTGTCGACGGGTCCTGCCTCTGTGAGGAGGGCTTTATCGGCGAGGACTGTGCCCAGACCAACTGCCTCAACAACTGCCTGGGCCGGGGGCGCTGTGTAGATGATGAATGTATCTGCGACGAGCCTTGGACAGGGTTTGACTGCTCCGAACTCATCTGTCCAAACGACTGCTATGACCGTGGACGTTGCGTCAATGGAACCTGTTACTGTGACGAGGGCTTCACCGGGGAAGACTGTGGAGAAGTCACCTGCCCTGGCAACTGTAACAACCGTGGGATGTGTGTGAATGGCCAGTGTGTGTGTCAGACAGGCTACAGTGGAGAGGACTGTTCCAAGCTCACCTGTCCCAAGAACTGCAATGAGAGGGGTCACTGCTTCAATGGGAAGTGCGTCTGTGATCCAGGATTTGAGGGTGAAGATTGTTCAGTACTCTCGTGCCCTGACAACTGTAGCAACAAAGGCCAGTGCATAAACGGAGAGTGTGTGTGTGACATAGGCTACCAGGGTGAAGACTGCAGCGAGCTCTCCTGCCCTAACAACTGCCAAGATCGTGGCCGCTGCGTTAACGGACAGTGCATTTGTGACAAAGGACACGCCGGGGAGGACTGCAGCATCAAAACCTGCCCCAAAGACTGCATGGGCCGCGGAGAGTGTGTGGACGGCAAGTGCATGTGCTTTGTTGGTTTCACTGGGAAAGACTGTGGAGAGCTGACCTGCCCCAATGACTGCCTGGACCAGGGTCACTGTGTGAATGGACAGTGTGTGTGCCACAAGGGTTTCACTGGAGAGGACTGCAGTGAGAAGACATGCCCGAAGAACTGTCTGGACAGAGGTTACTGCGTTGATGGCACCTGTATGTGCTATGAAGGTTTCACTGGGCCTGACTGCTCCCTGCTCACCTGCCCAGATGACTGCCAGAACCAGGGACGCTGTGAGAACGGGGTGTGTGTTTGTGACGAGGGCTTCATTGGGGAGGACTGCTCTGGAGGTGAGATATCAGTCTCTTCTGTGACGTGTGCTGTTTCATCCCAGAAGATTAGGTTTGATGGGTTTCAGTCTGGACTCTGGGTCTGTTCGATCCATGAGGATGGTTTTATTTTCTCATCTAAGTGGAAGAAGACTAGACCCCTGTTTCCACCAAGCGTAAATTGTCAGAAACTGATTCTGCTTGTGTTTCCACAGCCAACTGTGTCCTTCTTGGTAGGCGGCGTGTAAGCTGTATACAGATAGTGGTGTCAGCTGCATAACAGCATGACGGCATAGTAGTGCGACACAGAATCAGAATCAACAAAAAGCTTTATCTATCCCCTAGAGCAAAGAGCAGCACATCACAAGCAGTGAGAAAAAAAAGTACGCAATGTAAAAGCAGCAGAGTTTGTGCTCTGGCAAAATGTAAAGCTGCGGCGGAAATTAAAAGGCAAAGGTGAATAATTAATGTATTTGTTGCATGGATAAAAAGAAAGAAAGTAAGAAAGTACATATGTGAATAAGATAAAATTGTACCCCACTAATAATCCAACAAAGAAGAAAAATGTGACACAGTTAACTATAAGCAACTATGTAAGACATCCAGCGTTCAACTACTTAGTGATAGACATGAGCAGAGCTCTGCAAACTATACTTTCATAGGAACCATTTTGCGTTAGGTCATTCTGGACACCAAATCTACTGTATCGCAATAACTTACACAATTCCCAATAAAGACAATTCAATGTATAAAATTCCACAAATGCTAGTAAAATATGATCCATATCCATTTTTTAACTTTTATATGTAATTTCTCAGTGTTTTAATTCTAATAAATTTGCAAATATATATAAAAAAGACACTCATCAAAATGTATGTAAAAAATGTAAAAAATACAAAGGAATTTATAAAGATTTGTACACATTACAAAATACTTTAGAATTTAAAAAATATGCACCAATTTCAAAAAAATGGCATTTGATAAATCTGCAAATATATATATATATATATATATATATATATATATATATATATATAGTTTTTGAAACATAAAAAATTGCAAAGATTAAAAGATGTAAAAATTATGCCATGAAATCAGTCAATTTTGAAATAAAAAAAAATCCAAAATTGTATATAAAATAAAGAGAACTTTGCAAATTTAAAAAAAGAAATCAAGTTTTTGAAAGAATAATTGAAAATAATTAATAATAATTAAATAATTGATGTTTTTGCTAAACTCATCATTTTTTGTTAAGAAATGCCTTGCCACAAAGCAAGTATGTGTATTAAGCTGGCACATTGTCAGTAAAATGAATCCATACAGACAGAAATAAAATCTGTATTTTCTTTCAGATCTGTCTTTTTGTAGCTTTGGTTTTCTTACCAGGGCTGTAAAACTTGAGGTTAGCCACAGGTGCATGGAAAGTTGGTGGGCTGTTGTTGTAGGAGGTGAAGTGGAGCGGTGGCAGGCTTTATTGAAGAATGTGATGACTATTTAGGTCAACAAAATGTTAAATCGTGATTTTATGTAGTGTCTGTGTCTTTAATCATCAATGCCCTCTGTAAGAAAAATAAAAATTCTCTATTTCAATAACATATTTTAAAGCTCCAAGGAGCCACTGCAAAAGAGTCAACGAGCCACATGAGGCCCTTGAGCGTGTGGCTCTCTATACAACAACAACAGCAACTAGGATTTAAACATGGCAGGGGTTGTGTTGTTCTTTCTGTCACACAGGAAGTGACGATTCTTTCCACCAATCAACAGACTGCAATGTTTCTAGCTCTGCTTTCTGGGGTCAGATCAGTATGTCTGGAACCCCAACAGGAGGGTACCAAAAAGTACACAGGTACAGGTTGGTAAACCAGGAACCTGTCCTGGTTTTAGTCAAAGGAAATGCTACAAAATGTGTGCTGCACTGAGACTGAACCAAAGTGAACTGCTTGGTGAAAACAGGGCTTTAGTGCTCTGAAAATCCAGGTTCAAAGAACATCAACATATGGTCAATTTCACTCTGTGTAATGTCATCAAAGATGTCCTGTCTGGCAGGTTGGCATTCACCAATTCTACAAATGACCCATTTCTAACATCTCTCTGCAGTCTCACCACCAAAGGACCTAACAGTGGTGGAGGTCAATCCAGAGACAGTAGACCTGTCCTGGGAGAATGAGATGCGTGTGACTGAGTACCTCATCACCTACGTGCCCACTGCCCCTGGAGGTCTGGAGCTTGACATGCAGGTGCCTGGGGACCAGAAGGTGGCCACTATTCGGGAGCTTGAGCCTGGTGTGGAGTACCTGATCAGTGTGTATGCTGTGCTCAACAACAAGAGGAGCGTTCCTGTCAGTGCTCGAGTGGCCACACGTATGTATATCTGAATGGTCGTTTACACAAGGCCGTGTAAAGATCCTGATTCAGTAGTGAGAACTTTATTCATTGCCCTCCTAGATCTGCCAGAGCCTGAGGGACTGAAGTTCAAGTCAGTGCGGGAGACTTCAGTGGAGGTGCAGTGGGACCCGTTGGACATTTCCTTTGATGGCTGGAACCTCATCTTCAGGAACACGGTGAGTTCTGCTTTTACACATGAAAGAGATGAATCAAGCAGCCCTGTCTCTGCTCTGTCACGGATCCAGATCAGAAAGGTTTCAGTTAGAATATCTGGTTGACTTTCAAAATAAAATACATTACAACAAAAACAGATTGCATTTAACTTGACCACTTCAACAAATCAACAAAATGAACAAAGCCTGGCCAGGAGTCATCAGGTTTGAGATTTTACAGCCCAACATGGACCAGGAGAGGGTGGGTGCCTGGGGAACCCCTCAGTCTTGCATCTCCAGCTGTCTGACGGTCCTGTTACATGTTGGTCTTAACATGCAGCTGGTGTGATGGATGACGAACGAGACCGTGAGCAGTCGAAATGAAACAGAGTGGGTGTGTAACAGGGGCAGACCTGGTGTGAATCTGGTGAAGATGGAGCTTCTGTACCCCAGAGACTGGTTGAGCTCTAATGCTACAGTCATCATCCATATTTCCCTCTGAGTAAAATCCACACATGACCCAGCACAGGAAAAAACTGAAATCTTACATAGTGTTTTTGCCTTATTTTCAGAAGGAAATGCATTTTTAGACTTGATTTGAGCATAACTCAGTTGACCAGTCCAGAAAAATGTCTTTTTTTAGTTATTTAAAGAGAATGAAAAAAATCTGACAATGAAACAAGAAAAAAGTTTTTTATATTAAGACATTAATCTAGTTTCAAGCAAATCTTTCTTGTTCTATTGGCAGATTTATTTTTTAATTGTTATGAGCAATTCATACCTCATTTTGGTCTTTAAACAACTTAAAATAAGACATTTTTCTGGATTAACCAGTTGAATGTGGCTCATTTTAAATGCAATCAGACATTTTTCTTCATCAAAATAAGACAAAAACACTTGATAAGACTTAAGTCTTTTGCAGTGAGTGCAGAACCCCCTCCCCGAATTCTGGTTCCATCTTTTGTAGAACTACATGGATCAGTTTGAGTGCTGTGTGGAAAAACTTAAGGCCAAACCAGGATGCAAAAAAAAACCCCACAAGTTTAAAGTGTTAGCATGTCTCCATAGCTCCAATCACAACACAGCCCAGAGCCAATGTTACTCTATTTTCCTGTTGGAGTGCTTATAGAAGCTCCTCCAAACAGTGATACTGGGTTCTGCTCAAAGCCATACTTTATTAAACTGAGCCCCCCAGTCAACTCCTGCGTCCAGATACCACCCAGAGTGCCATTATGTATGATCTGCTCTCTCTTCCCACTCCACACATGATGCCAGAGCTGCTCTTTGTACTGGTTGATGACTGGTGTTTTTTTATTTTTGGGAACTGGCAGAAAGAGGAGGATGGTGAGATCCTTAACTCCCTCGGCCATCCAGAGACCACCTTTGAGCAGTCTGGCCTGGGTCCTGGCCAGGAATACGAGGTCAAGCTGCAGGTGGTAAAGAACAACAAGCTTGGAAAGCCAGCGTCCAAGAACGTCGTCACAAGTAAGTTTACGCATTCACACTCTTAACTGGCTTACCGTTCTTTTGTTTCACACTAACTGGAATGCTTTCTGTCCGACTGGCTATACACACACTTTCTCAACCCACAAACTTTACAGCATTTCAAAAAGGACATGTATGCACAAAACCCAGGGTGCACTTGTGTGTATTCAGGGACCAACGAAAACTTGAGAATCTGACAATGACGCCACTCTTTACATCTTTTGAATAGGAAAAAGAGTTTGTAATGCCTGTCATTTGAAAATAAGTGTGTTTTTTTTAACCCGCCCGTGGGTTTGGGGTCCCAAGGTCAACTGAGGAGACCTGGGACAGCGTCATGGGAGGGCCCAACAGTCCCAGGCCCACCCAGTTTCTGACTGGCCCACCTTAGACTTTTCTTTGAAAACAATTATTATGTCTTCATTTATTTATTTATTTATTTATTGTTCCTTTTTTTAATCAGTTTTAAAGAATATTATAGAATATAGTCACTCTACACTCATTTTGTTATTGTGAGATGCCCTGTCTTTATGAAATGAGAGAAGTTTGGCAGTATTTCAGTCCAAAAAAAGTTATGAATCATTCAGCTCCATGTTAGAAGGACTAGAGAATGATTTTAGGAAAGAATGTAGATTTTTGCCTTTTATTTAACTGTGGTCAATGTTGCTGTTCTTACAGCCTTTAATACATGGAAGGTTGAGATTGCACAGCCCCTTACTACTCTTTGGCTGATACTGTTGAGAGCCATTGTCGTCTGATGCACTAAAATTGTATTAAACATGAAAGGATCAAAAACCAACCAAATCTGCCTTAAAACATACATGATAACAGTAAAATATCTACAGTGAAATAGTCAATTACAAACTTTTGCAATTTAGGGCCCACCCAAAACTGAACCTGGTTCTGTCCCTGGAGTAAATGCCTTTGTCCAAATTAACATTCAACATTGAACACACTGGGGTTTAGGGATGGGAACCTTTCACATTTGAAACAATATGGTACTGATGCCAGGTACCTGGCAATCGGTGCCGATACTCAACGGTACCAATTTTCCATACTTTTTGTGTTTATGTGGTATGAAGTATCAATTTGTTTAATAATAAAATATTCAAAAAATTAAATTCAACATATTTCTTTAAATATATAACCTTTTAATGCTGTGTTCATGTCCAGTATGGAAAATGTCCTACTCTTCCACTCCCTCACTGTCACAAGGATGCATTTAGGTACTTAAACATGGTACCTTTTGATTTTATGTGAATCCGTACCTGGTTGTTACCGCCAGAGCTCTTAATAGGGTAAAGGGAGTAACATAAGCCAGGTGTTAAGGCAGATTAGGAATGTTTAATACGATAAGATAAGATAAGATAATCCTTTATTGATCCCCAGAGGGAAAATTCAGGTATTGCAGCAGTACAGGGAAGTACAGAGGTAGCAGGATGCATTGGGAGAAAATAAAATAAAATAAAATTACACATAGTTTGTTTTTTGGACAAAGCAAGGATGACATGAAAAAGCAAAAACAAAGTTGAGAGAAATGTACACAGTATTTAAGTGCAGAGCAGTGTATTATTGCCATAGACATCGATTAGTGGAGGTCAGTGCAGTGATGTACTGTGGCCTCCGCTGCTGTTCAATAGTCTGATGATGAAAGAATGGCAGTAAGGAAAGTTGAACTAAAGTTTATTTAACAAATTAAATCGAGTTAACGAACAACTTTACTACAAAACTTAGAGGGGAACAAATCAGACAAGCGTATCTACTAAAGAGCCGAGCTCAGATGGTCCTTGCGGGCGACAGACCACTGCAGATCAGCTGCTCCCGCTCCAAACTCCAGCCAGCCTTATGAAACCTCCCACTCCGGTCAAGCTCCGCTCCTGATTGGTGGATGCTGTATAACCCCCAACCACCTGGGAAGAGGGAGGGAAAAAAAAACCCACACACCTGGCGCACGCACACACTCTCAGATACACACACTCGTCAGCACACACCAGAGGCGGGGACTGTAACATTGGTACTTTTGACAGAATTTGGTCAGTACCTACAAAAGTACATAATTTGGTACCCATCCCTGCTGGGGTTTGACCGTAGATATCAGCTATCAGCCCAATTCGCAAGTAGGGACTTGAACCAGCAACCCTACATTTACCAAGCCAAGCCCTAACTCTTGAATATATCACAGAAACATTAAACCTGTCTGTAGGTGCAGTTCATAGCACGGGCTAAGTTTGTTCACTGTGCACGCTGTGATGCCGGGCATTTATTTATGTTTCTTTATGTTACTGCAACCTACTGGACCTTAGTTTGAAATGGGAAATTAGGAGCTCCAGCCACTGTAACTACTCAATTAAAGGGCAGGGTTGGTAGTCCTGAAAGACTAGCATTTGACTAGAATTTGAATGTAGCATCTCGTCAGGACACCGCCTAGCCCCTCCTCCCCCTCCTCCCTCTCCCCTTGGAGCTCCTCCAAAGCAACGCCCCCCGCTCACATGCATGAGCGCCGCTGACTCGCAACTATGATTGTGAATGACTGAAAGACAGACTCAGCACACCATTTTATGTTTTGCACTACGTAGAGTCATGTCTCATTTAGAGGTAAGGGAACACCAAAACGTTAAAACATAAAGCTAAAAAAAATAAACAAAAGTGACTTTTGTTAGTACTCACAACCGTCATGCTGACATTATCCACTTTTACCTGTGACAAGATATCAGGAGTAAAGTTATAATACAAATAGTACATGTACATTTTCTCTGGGACTTACTAAATATCACAATTTTTTTTTGCTTGTCAGAGCCCCTGTGGTGAGATTATATCAGAATCTGATCTAGACTACAGCCCAGAGCCAAGTACCTCATCGGGTCAGCCTCAAAGCCTCTGTCTTTCTTTTCTTTTTCTGTTTAGCCGTAGGAGCGGTTACCAGTAATCAGGGTATGGGGGGTGTCCCTGCCATTCTTCTGCTGAGTGCGAACCTGTACACCGCTAAACTCAGGAACACGCATTGAGTCAGGGGCAGTGCGCACAGGTAAAATGTACGTGCAGTAGGAGGGCAAAACAGCAGGACAGGATTTGATTGGTTTAACAGATTGAATCCTGATCGATGTGATTGGCTGATGTTTTCCTGGGTTTTCTCCTGCTGTAGATAGCGGATATTATTCGCTCTCATTTCAGAACACAACATGTACTGCTTGCCATTGGGACATATAGATCATTTTAACCAGTATAACTAGAAGTGTATCTAAATCAAACTACCAATTATACCTTTAATTCAAGCAGGCTTCACACAGAACAACAGTATAATGGCTTTCTTCATTATTTAAGTAACTTGTTACTTCAAAAGAACTGCAGGTTTCAAAAACTCACTAATGGTAACTCATTGCTTTGAGTGAAGTAGGCTATTGGGTTGTGAGTTGTGGACAGAGGAAGGGGGGGAATAAAAACACTGTGGCCGCTCCACCAATCATAAATGTTCAGCTTGCAGACCTGGCCTCTCAAGGTCCCCAGAGATCTGAAAAGCACTACCCCAGAACTTAAGTTAGACCCTGGTTTCAATGGTGGAAGTGCAGCTGTTTAAAGGTTTTGTTGAATCAATTCTCAACTGGTCTTGTTTAGAATCTATCTCACAGCTCACAACAGGGCGATGAAAAGAGGCCCTGTGTCAGCCCAGAGTGGTTGGTTCATTAAATTTCATTGCGTTGTGATTTAGCATGGGTAATAAAGAAGAGAATTTCCTGCCCTATTGGGGCTGAGATATCTACCGTGCTTCAGCAGACTATAAATGTTGAGGAGTCTGGGATCAATATGAAGAGAGAGAAACACCTTCAATCTCCAGGTGTCCTGTAGGAGTCCAGACCAGGGGGCTGGTGAATTAAGCTGTTTAATGTGTGTTTTCTTTCAGACTAAGCATCATAAGCTGGTTCCCCGGGCTGAAACTTAGACTTTCACTCAAAAGCCTGAAGCTGTTCCTCCTGGGAGACTTCTGTTTCACCGGGTCAGCACAGATTGTCAAACAAAGCGTTGAGTTTAATGTGTAGCTGTTTAAGGTGGAGGGGTGACACAGGCACAGGGACAGACTGGGACTAGAAAAACGACCTGTACTTTGACTGGGCCCAGCCCACTATGTGCGGAAACTCAACAACAATCATTATTAAACATATATTATAGTAATCATTAATTTATTTCATTTTTTTAAAATGTATTAAGCAAGACAAACTGGGCATAGATGAAAATGATATCCACTGGACAACATTTCCTGACTTCAAGGCCTAATTTGTATAAGTCATTTGCATGTCATAGAGGACTAGAGGAATGTCAAGCATGTAAAAAACAGGTTATATGTAATATAAAAGAACTTTCCACTTTTTTTTTTTTTTTTCTTAATTTGATGAAAAAAACCTCCTCCTTTTTCCAAGTTTTGGACTGATAAAAGTGACCCCAAAGTCACAAGCCCCATTCATTTGCATGTGGTCTCCTGCTCTGGTTGTAGATTAGAGGACAGCAGCAGGTGCTGGAGATCACTAGTTTCCATATCAAACTCTCCAAACTCCAAAAACAAAGAGCAACATTTTTTGCCAGCTGCTTTTTGAAAAACAAAAACAAAATAAGGAAAAAGTTGCTAAGTTGGCAGCACTGCTACTACTTTTTCTTCTGCTGCTCCTGTGACAACGGCAGCTGACATTGCTGCCAGCTACTGGATTGGAGTGTACACTGTAACAAGACCCAGGAGGTCAGCATCATGACACCCATGAAGAGTCTCTCCAGCCTCCTGAGGAGATTAGGGATATGTACTGAGTTAGATACTTTTATAGGTATAAACCAAATTCCCTGTGTAGTACAAAGCACCAGTTCATGTAAAATTAATCTGTACTATGTTTTGGTACCTAATGCATCCTTGTGACTGTAAGAGAGTGGAGGAGTAGGGGATTGTCCATGCTGGACATAAACACAGCATTGCAAGTTTACATATTGAGAAATAAATATGTTGAAATGTAAAACTTTAAGATTTTGTTATTTGACAAGTCAATATTTACTACTAATTAAACACACACAGAAGTACTGAAAATTGTAACTTTTGAGTACTGCTTGCTAGGTACCGTACCATTCAGGCATCGGTACCGTTTAAAATGTGAAAGGTACCCATCCTGATCTGGGGTGCAGATTTTGTTTAATTGCACAGAGGACGGACTTCCCCTAGAGATGCATGCCTGCACAAATGAACTAAAGGGGTCCGAGCTGCCTCTCATGGCTGATGGGTTGAATCTGTTAACATTTGGAATAACCTTCATTATCTGGTGAAGATCTGGTGCTAGTTTTTACAACAGATCATGTTTGGCAGTGAACAGACAGATTCAGGGATTTCCACATCCTGATTCTTTAGCTTCTTGAAAATCTGCACATGTTCAGTCTGAACCTGAAACTGAAAAGTTAAAGAGCTGGAACAGCTGTCTCATCAGTGTTCTTCAGTTAGATTGCAGGATCATCGTAAAAAAACACACAAACACAGAAGAAATGCAGTTTGACTTTCCACTCCTTAGCATGAATGACTGACTTTTCCAGACTGGCACCAAAACCTTCTTCCTGACCTCCATTATTTAACCGTCAGCTCTGTAACTTTACTCCTGCAGTGATCGATGCTCCTGGCCAGGTGGACGTGCGTGACGTCACCGACACAACGGCTCTGGTGACCTGGTTCCAGCCCGTGGCTGTAGTGGACGGGGTCAGCATCTCATACGGGCCCAGCTCTGACCCAGTCGATCGTAACGTAGTGGAACTGTCATCTACTGACACCCAATACCATCTGGGTGGCCTGAACCCTGACACCCAGTACGAGGTGTCTCTGACCGCCCGAAGGGGAGAACAGACCAGCAACCCAGTCTATGAATCTTTCCTCACAGGTAATAACATTAGATGTGCTGTGCCTTTAGGCCAAAAACCATATCTACCTAGATGTTTACATAAACTATTACAACCCCCCTCCTCCAGGACCAAAAACAGCCCCAGCTTGAAGTGTTTATTACATCCCAGTTTAATGAGCTGTGTTTCAGCTGCAGGGGACTGGACCACACAGGCTGACATGCAGCTATGCATTTATGAGGATGCATATCCTGGATATGGTGCTCATGAAGGACCAAATGTCCTCCAAAGTACAGCATATGGCAGAAAAACCTCCAAACGTTTTTCAGAATAGAATAGAATAAAATAGAATAGAATAGAATAGAATAGAATAGAATAGAATAGAATAGAATAGAATAGAATAGAATGTGCTGTATCCCTGAAGGGAAATTCAGAGTCAGAGTAGTAATAACAGATGGTATACAGTGCAAAAACTCCAAGAATATATAAATAGAATAATACATCAAGATTAATAGAACAAGTGTCAACTGGAAGAAAATGCCCATCAGAGACGACAGCCTGTCCATCATTCTACAGCCAGCCTCCACCTCCACAGGGTCCAGGACTGAGCTTCTTCAGCAGTCTGTTCAGTCTCTGTCTCCTGGATCCTGTCCACTCACAGCAAATGAAATCCTGCAATATGGGGTTGGGGTATCCACCTGGTGTTAGCTCAATTAGCCATGACTTTGAATAGCATGATGCTACTCTGCACTTTGGTATTCCCTCTTTTGCTGGGTTAGCTTGTCCATCTTATTGGAGACAGAGCTTGCGTTCCAAATAACCATGGATGGAAGGACAGGTCGCTGTTGTCCCTTTTTAACTCACACCACAACACCAGCACAACATCCTTATCTCATTCTCCTCAGTTTGCAGGGAACACTGGCCCTAGCAATGTTAAGCATTATCATGCTACAGACTGCAAACAGCTGAAATCACTACGTAAACAATGCAACCATAGTTATATGTAGGATCTCCGGTCACACAGGATCAAAAAAATAATAGTATTCCGGTAACGCCATATATTAAGGTCCTGTAATAAGCATTAATAAGACCTTTGTAAGTACTTATAAGATGCTTATTGACATCATTATTTGTTTATAAGACTATATAACTGCTTAATAAGTGTTTGACAAGGTCATCAGAATAGTTAACACAAGACAACTTAATCTATAAGGTATATGGAACCTAACCCTAACCCTAACCCTCTTTGTTTTTTGTCTTCTGCTTTTGTCTCTCATGAGCCCTACCCCAGCTCTTCTCCTAAACCTAACCAGTCAGGGCCCCATGTCTAAACCTAACCTGTGGGGCCTCACACCTAACCCTTATAATGACCTTATTAAACACTTATTAAGCAGTTATATAGTCTTATAAACAAATAATAATGTGAATAAGCATCTTATAAGTACTTACAAAGGTCTTATTAATGCTTATTACAGGACCTTAATGTAAAGCGATACCAATATTCCTGCTGCAAACACAACCAGCTTGGCATCAATATTCAACAAATGAGAAATAAAACAATAATGACTAGCTCCAAATACAAAAAGAGCATAAAATGCCTGGGTTTCAGTTTACATAAAGTACATTCCTGTGCCTCAGACCTTGATGCCCCCACGGACCTGCAAACGGTGGAGCTGACAGATGAGAGCATCACCCTGGAGTGGAAGAACAGCCAGGCTCAGGTTGAGAACTACCGCATCAAATACGGCCCCTTGTCTGGAGGTGAGCATGGAGAGCTGCTCTTCCTCCCTGGACCCAAGGACAGCACCCAGGCCAAGATCAGCGGTAACCACACACACACACACACACACACACACACACACACACACACACACACACACACACGCACACGCACACGCACGCACACGCACACGCACACGCACACACACACACACGCACGCACGCACGCACGCACACACACACACACACACACACACACACACACACACACACACACACAAACTCCATGTTTGGCTGTTTTTTAATCAACGTTGTCTACTGTTGAACTGTGTTTTCATGTGTGTTACGGTTGGATGTCCAGCTGTCAACCTTGGACCCAAAAGTCGACTGAGGCGGTGGAGCAGCTGAAGGGTTTTTATTGTCACCAGTGCAGTGAAAACGTGCATATTTAGAAAAGAGCAACCAAGAGTGACGTCTGCAGTGTTGGAAATAAAGGTGTTAAAACTGACACTATTACTAAAGCGGTTCCTTTTTCCAATAAAGGGTAATCTAATAAATGTGGGGAACAGCATCAGACACACAAGTAATAACAATCATTGAACAAGGACAATCATGTTGATATGACTTTAACAAAGAGCTGATACTATAGTAAACTTTTTAGCAACAAATATCACACAGCTACCTGTGTGTGTCTGAGTCAGAGAGGATCTCTTCCCGATCGAACCAACTCCAGAGAGAGGGCTGGATGCTTTTCCAGGTTTGAATGTAAGGCACCAGTAGCTGACTTGGTTTGACTTGGAAATATATTAGAGATGACAGGACCAGACTTAAAAATAAGGGGTTAATCAGGAGAAATTACAAGTGGGGGTGGAGCCAAGGACAGGGTTAAAAAGCAGGAGAATCCCTCCTAAATCAGGAGTGTTGGCAGGTCTATCTGACCTGGATCACTCAGCCAGACACAAGACAGGAGCTGTGGATTTAATATGAGCGAGTGCTGAGCAGTCTGTGGAGTTAAAACTGGTGTTTTCAGGATGGGAGTTGGTCTACAGGCTTTACATTAATGTTATTTTCAGGATGGGAGTAAACAGACACCACTTCAACGTCAGAGATGAAAAGGCAAGAACAGACGTCACCATTATGTCCCACGGCAAATCCTGCTTAAAAACTGAATCCTTTAGCAAAAACTTTCAAAAAAGTAACACAATAATTAATTTTCCTGGTAAATAATTACAATTGTGAAGGAGTAATTCAGTTACTAATTCATTTAGTTTTTTGTGAAAGTAACTATAACTAATTACTTTTTTAGGGTAATTTGCACAACACTGGACGTCTGTGCAGGCAGGAGGGAGCTGGAGGCTGAGGTGTGGCAACGTAATAGAGTCAGGGCAGTTCACAGGAGGCTCCAGGAGGCAGTGGGGATCTGCTGTCAGTCCAGGAAGAATCACAAATGAAGAAAACATGAAACTTGCAGATTACTTGGAAAAGCTGAAGCCAGTAGGCTGATACACCGTTTGTGACATGGGGAAGAATCTGGCACTTGAACGCTCTCTCAGCAGAGCTAAAGGCCTTGTACGCATGTAGTGGTCATTTTTAAAAACAAATATCCCCCAATAAGTGCGTCTCAGGGCATTTCAAAACCCATGTGTGTATGTGTTTTTCAGACATAAAACCTGTGCCAGCCAATCAGAATGAGCCCCTGTCATTGAGCTGTGACGTTTGAGAACCAAAACTCTGTTTACCGGTGTCTTTTCGGAAAACATCCTATTCAGTGATGTAAAGCTGTGTTTTTTTATGGATGACCGGCCTAAACGGATAGAAATATACACGTGTTCTCCAGATAGTCAGCTTCATGTGGCCATGGCCTGAATGCAGCGTGGTGATTGCCATGAGAAGGGACAGGTGTGAAGGTGAAGTAGAGAGCCAGCGCAGGAGTGAACTGTCCTGAACTCCACCTCCAGAGATTAACAAAACATCGGAGCGATCCATCACCACAATGGGTCTCTAACATTGGGACTTCTCTGTAGCCAACCAGGCGGCCAGCACATCAGAAACCTCTCAAAGCATGTTGCAGGAGTGTTTGGTGTTGGTTTGAATGATCGTTGAAGGTTGGAAGGATTGGGAAGTCATTTCAGTTCGCCTAATGTACGACCTCCTAGCCACGCACGGCGCTGCAGCAATTAGGCCGAGGCCATAACAACTGCAGCCCCCGCTAAAAACAACTAAATCTTGCTAAGTCAAAACCATTAGGCTTCCTCACAGCAGACATACTCAGTGTTTTCATCCTTTTGTCTGATCGGGTTCACACCAGCAAATTACCGCTTTGCATCCAAATGACACGGCTGAAAAGCTTCTGTGGGAAAAAAATACAGTGTGAAGTGTTTATTCTCTTAATTCTGTGGGCAAGTGTTTGTTGTCCTTAAATGGTCAGTGTTACACTGAGCCTGCTCATTTCCAGAATGGGTTGCCTTTGTTTAGTGCTGTGAAATGTTTGCCCATCTACAAAAGGCCCACTTTATTAGAAAACCACCCAGGGGGGTTTGGCATTCAGGTTTTAAATGGAATAACAGTGCTGCTTGTTTCCCTGTGAGATCTTGTTTAAAGGAGAAAGGCGCTTGTGTTTCATCTATCTGCACCACTGACATTATAAAGCCATGCTTAGAGGCGGATGTGTTTTTCTCCCCCTGTTTGTTTTTACCCTACGAGCTGAAGCGCGGTGGGATAAGACACCACGCTGAACAAAACAAAATAAAAAAGCTCCAAAAACCGTCTTCATAGTGTCTTTGTCTGGACCAGGTCTTTGTCCTAAGGGGGCCCATCCCGTGGAAATAAAGCACTGTGTCCATTCAACTGATGTCCCCTCCACTCCTCACACACCTCAGCACTTCTTTCACACAGTTATTATCTGTAATTGCCTTCACGCTCGTGATTTTATTGATAATGAGTTTCCTGGGCATTAGGTGTAATTTCATGCTACAGAACTTGGCATGTGATGACCTCTGTGGGAGTTAATAAAGGGACTAGAGGAGATCAGGCCCACAGAGGGCTTAATTGTAGAAACCAAAGGGCCTCTGGAGTCTGTTGTATCATAGCTGGAAGTGTTTCTGCTCCACGACGTAGAGCCATCAATGGAAACACAGCAGAGTGAGCGCGGCCTTACCATGAAATGCAATTAGGCTGCGATCTATTGTGCAATCAGGCCACTCAAAAACATTTCTATGTGTGCCACAGGCACTGGAGCCATTAGCCCAAACAGCTGGCCACTTGGCTTCAGAGCCTCCCCCATCGCTGCCTAAGTGACACACACACATGACGTGGCTTTTCTTTTCTGTCTCTCATGGTTCTGTGTGGTCTGTAGGTCTCAGACCTGGTACAGAGTACGGGATGGGTGTGACGGCGGTGAAGGATGAGCGTGAGAGTCTTCCCACAACCACCAATGCAGTGACTGGTACGTTAATACACCCACACAGAGCTGTCAGTAAGGAGACGCTCTCTGTCCTCCAGCCTTCCTCTTTTTGTTTCTGATGTTCTTCACTTTTTACTCCGTCTGCTTTCCAGTCTTCATCATTACTACAACAAACTGTCAACAAGCTGACATATTTATTCACCCTGAAAATCAACATATGGACACTATTTAAAAACTGTTCCTTAGTTCCACCATGGACTGATGACATCAGAGCTCACCTGTCCCTCAGGTGTCTCTGGTCCCAGATGATCAGTGGTCAGTTTTCTGCAGTGTTACGTTTTGCACATCAGCAAACTCTGCTTCTGACCGAGGAACATGTTGCTTTCCTTTAGGGGGCGATATGATCAAAATATGTCAGGGTGGTTTTGTGGCAGGATTAGGATCTGGATTTAATCAGGATTGGTTTTCATATTCTAGACCAGGGATCTCCAACTCCTACCCTGGGGGGCTGAGGGGCTGCAGGTGTTCTTTCCTACCAAAACTCCACCAGCTGACTTCACTGATAAGTCCCTGCTCTCTGCTTGAAGGTGAGGTAATCAGTAAAATCAGCTGGTGGAGTTTTTGGTTGGAAAGAAAACCTGCAGCCTCTTGGCCCTCCAGGGTAGGAGTTGGAGATCCCTGCTCTCGACTAATTTGACCTGAAAAGAGTATTTTAAGCCCCAAATATTTCTGATCCCGCATTCTGAACTCTTTAAATTCAACACTTTGTTTCCTTCTCATCTCCATTTCACCATTTTAATCTGTGTCCTCTGATGTGTGTGACAAAATCTTTTTTTTTCGCTTCCTATTCTATTTGTTTGCAAAGTATATACCTGGAATGTACTTACTTCATTGATTAGCAAGCTTCAGCTCTAATTAATTTTTGAATATTTAAGTAATAAAAAAAACGGTGCATTTCTTTGTCAACTGTGTTATGGACAAAAGGTTTGACTATTTTTTCAACATAAATCCACATTATATTGAATTTAGAGTCAGACTACGCTCCCTAGAAATGTCCCTCATCATTCATATCACAATTTAGACAAAATTTTAAAAGAATTATTTCACAAAAATCACAGTAACCCAGCTGACAGGACAAGAAGAGAGACACCTGTCTCTACAACACTACATTTAGTGATGCTGACACAGTCGACATTTCCTCCATTTCCTGGCCTTGTGCTCACTGCAGACCTTGGACATACCTGACCTCTATCACTTCATATTTCTGCACATTTTCTTCACAGTTTGGTCTTTGTAACATCTAGAACAGCAGCAAATGTTGGTAACACAGTTGATGAACAGTTACTGTGCCCCATGTACAGACAATCATTCTGATGAAATATTGATGAGGAGGAGCTGAAACATGACACACTTTCATCAAGGTTCCCACCAAAGAGGATGTGACCTTGGAGCAAGCCATTACTGATTTGAAGGATTTTTTTATCAGTGGGTAACAGAGTTATTGCAGATTTCTCAGACAGACACAAACTAAATTATTTTACTTTACTTTTTTTTTTTCTTAAAAAAAAACAAAAAAACAAAATGTTGTCAACTTTGTCATGTTAAATGATTATTTTGAAGAAATAATGCTAAAAATTAAATACAAACATTTTTTCAAATGTTGAAGACCAAACTTGACGTTTGAGAAATCAGACATCATAAAAATTGCAAATTCCAATACATGATTTGCATTTTTTTTTGCTAAATAAATGATGGAACCTGTTAACTTCTGTATTAAATGAAAGTGAAATATCACCCACATTACCCCCTGTAAAATTGGTCACTGCTCTAAATTAATATTTAGTAAATTTGATAAGTTTACCCCATGGACTAGAAATGTAACCCTAGTTATAGTATCACTGCTATGCTCAGTCCACATGGAGTTCAGTGAGACCTTATGGACTGATTTTGGTTTGGTTTACCACCATGACAGAAAATGTAAATTTACACACATAATTTAGAGCCTAATTCATTTAAGTGATATAATTAACACATCAAGAAATGAAGTCCTGAGCGGTGCTGGTTGGAAATGGATCTCTGGCCATGATTGGCCCTCTGACCTGGTTTCCATAGCCAATAAAGAACACAAGAATTAATAATTTTTACAGTTTCTTTCTCTACTCATTTCCATCAGATTATTTAACATTATCACTTCCTTTCCCAGCAGCCCTTGTCTCTGTGTTGATGTGTTCTTTTTATATCACTCCTCTACCTCCACACTCCTCAGAACTCACCAGAAGCTCTTCCTTGTTGAAATGTTTTACTCTGACTTTTTTCCCTTGAAGTTTGGTGAGCAGCTTTACAAAGCCTCAGGATTTATTCTTCTTTTCTTTGTTTTTTAGCACTGAGTGTATTTTGTCTGATGTTAGCCCCACCTCCTCTCTTCCTGTCCCATCAGCCCTGGATCCTCCTAAGGACCTGACGGTGGCAGAGGTGACAGAGACCACCATGCTGCTGGAGTGGAAGCGCCCACTGGCCAAACTGGACTCCTACAGACTAGTTTATGTATCAGCTGAGGGCCACAGAGATGAGGACACAGTGCCGGGCAGCTCTGAGTCTCACACCCTGAGGAGCCTTACGCCTGGCATGTTGTACACCATCAGTATCAGTGCTGAGAGGGGCCGCAGGACCAGCGCACCCGCCTCGATCTCCGCCCCCACAGGTCAGTTCTGTGAAAACATGCTTGCCTGCAACAGCCCAATATTTTATACTGTCTCTGTGAAACATATAGAGTGAGTGAGTGAGCGAGAGTGAGCGCACACAGATAGCTCTGTAGCATCAAACAAAAACATCATTTTTTTACATGTAACAAAGTTCATCCACCTCGGGGTTTGAAGTTTGGGTCACCCCTGCTCCAAAACCAACCCTCTCATCTGTCTCAGGTAGTTTTACTGGAGCTGTCCTGGGAATTTTAACTCCTTCATGTCAGATTTTTTAGTTCCTGCTTCTTTCTTTCATTGACTCTATCACGGCCGATAGTTTAACCAGTGAAGAAAAACACTTATGTTCATGAATCAGCATCATCATCAGTGCAGCGTACAGACAGGCATTACTTTTTATTTGACTCAGGTTGTGTGCAATTTCAGTCGTATTGTAAACACTGGCAAGGCATATTTGTACTTTATCCAAATTTCCAAAATATTGCTTTGATTTTGCAAATAGGTGTAATAAAATACAGAGTTTATGGAAGCAGCTCACCTTTTAAACCAACTCCTTCCATATGTCCAGATAGAATGGAATATATATGAACAGAATAGAATTTACTACACTTGCAGGAAACATTGGCCCTAGCACCAGTTAGCATCATCATGCTGCAGGCTGCCAACAGCTGAAATCTTGCGTGTAAACAAACATAGGAGCAAAAACAGTAAAAAACACCAATGCAAACACAACTAGTTTGGCGTCAATGATAAACAAATGAAACATAAAAGTAATGACAGGCTCCAAATACGAATAGAACTGAATGAAGATCTGGAAAAAAAAAAAGAGAGAGGAAAAAGGACTATGACTTGTTGATGAATCAACCTTAGCCTGTAAGTCACACGTCACCACAGATTCTCCATGCTGGTCAGTTATCCTGGCATAAATAATCTGCTAGAGTTTTAAACTCTGGTGAGTGAGCAAACAAGAGTATAGTGACCTTAATTTACATGTGAAATTAAAGTGGACGAGCACCTGTCCCCTTCAGCAGAAACTGGTGTCCTTACATTGGCTTTATCCGTACTTCACATGATGGCCTAAAGACTCTTTTCATGTGTGTTTTGCATGAGGGCAACATTAGTGTTGAAAACCAAAGTTGAAACAAATGAATGTGCTACCTTGGTGTTAATAGCAGCTCAGCTGGAGTCTTTGGTAACTGTATGGTGTGTGTGAAGCAGAGTAACAGAGGCTCCTCTGAACGTCTCACACACTGTTTCCACGCAGCTCCCATCAGAGCTGCTGCTTCAGGCTGAGCCAGAAGACAAGCTCTCATTAACCAAAGGCTCATTTTTTGTCCTTTAGTCCTGCAGCCAAACTCAGGCAATGAATTGAATTCATTGTTAAACCCCAAATGTAAGTCACTCTGCCTTAACACCCCCCCCCCCCCCCCCTCTCCCCCAGGTTCATTTATAGCATGTGGGTTTGTTTTACATTTTCCCTTTTTTTTTCAAACCAAAACAAGAAAAGACAAATAGGATGACTGTGGCATATTTTAGTTACTGTGGTCAGGGAGCTTCCAAGACAAACATTTCACAAGCAAATCTGAGGGTTATGTAACGAGTGCCCATTAACGGCACGGCTATGGGCAAAAATCGATATGGTGTGAGGGAGAAACTGTGAGCGCTGCAAAAACAGTCTTTTTGCATTTTTTTGAGCTGTACTCTGCCAAGAAGAATAAACGCAGAATTATTGCTCTGTGTGTGTGTGTGTGTGTGTGTGTGTGTGTGTGTGTGTGTGTGTGTGTGTGTGTGTGTGTGTGTGTGTGTGTGTGTGTGTGTGTGTGTGTGTGTGTGTGTGTCTGGGGGAAGATAATTCCACAAGTTTATGTGTCCAACCTGAATGTCCACTTGTCCGTAGGTCCATGTGCAGCACATATGATTGAGAGAACGGGACTTAGCAAAGGCAGAGTGAAACTCTGTGTGTGTGTGTGTGTGTGTGTGTGTGTGTGTGTGTGTGTGTGTGTGTGTGTGTGTGTGTGTGTGTGTGTGTATGTGTGTATGTGTGTATGTGTGTATGTGTGTGTGTGTGTGTGTGTGTGTGAGTGTGTGTGTGTGTCTGCTAAGGTGGGGGGTGGATATGTGTGCTCCCTGCACAATGTTCATTCATGTGATAATTGTTGGCGTGAGCCCTGCTCCCCTCTGGTTTTGTGTGATTTGACCACGATGAACTGTGGCTCTGTCAGATAAAAGCCCACATGCTGCGACTCCCGTTAAAACATCGTCCTCCCCAAAACCAGGATCCCTCTAATCCACAGCCAGCTCAGCAGATCTGTGCCCTTTATCGTCTCACACACAGATCATGCTGCTATTACAGGAAGAATGGGAGAAAAGAGGAGGGATGCAGTGTAGGGGCACCGTTGTGAGGAGGAGGGCGGTTTGGGTTATATCTAGTTCTTAAGACCATTAAAGGAGTTGGGGGTACATCTGAGAACCTGTGCCAGTCCAGAAATGTCTCTTCCAAGAAGAAAGAAAAACAAAGCAATTAAAATGAGAGAATCTGAAAGCAGCCTGGAATAATAAGATTTCCAGAAGAATCAACAAACAGAGACAGAGTCATACCTTTGAAAGAGAAAAACCTCAACCATTTGCTCCAACATCCACCGCCCATGCTGGTAGAAATGATGGTAATAATTTCAAAAAAAGGATGCCAATGTTTGACTGCTTTGTTTGATTAACAACATCAAACAACAGTTTCACTTTAAAATGTCAAAAAGACTTTATTCAGAATTAAAACAAAATGTCTTATTCAAGAAATTTCTTGATATGAGTGAAATAAAAATCTTCCAAGAGATCTTCCATCAGCAAGAAACCAGGCATGTCAATTTGACTAATCCATCCTTTGATCTTTCACAGACAACTCAGGCGTCATTTTTTTATGACTGATCGCCCTAAATAAAATATCTTTCTGGACTTGTGCCCTTCCTGCCCTTGAAATATAGTGTTAGGGCAAATGCTTGCATTTTTGTAGTGTACAACCATCAGTTTGGCCCTGTCACAGGATGACCTCGCTGACTCTCCTCAACAAAAAATAGAGAAAATAAGAAAATGTATTAAATACCTCAGCCCAATGTTTGTCCTGCATGCACTAACACCATCTGAGCCACCCTTTTCTTGACACTCCAGAGTATAAGCTGCATGAGTAAAAATAGAGAGATATTTCCTGATCAATATTCCTCATGTATGAATTAAGTGATTTTGCCATAAAAGTATTCAATAATACAGAGTCTTGTTAATTTGATATAAAAGTCACACCTCACTATAAGTCACAGGACCAGACAAACTATGAAAAACTCTAAGGGCCAATTCCAGTTCTACCCTTTAGCCCTTGGTTTTGCGCATACACATGTAGTGAAGGAGTGTCCCAATTCTCCATAAGATCAAGGTGAAGGTCTTCACAGCCCTTGAAACAAAGACAAACCAGGAGCTCACCTGAAACCAAGGGCTATGACAAATCTCCTGCGATATGGACATTTCATATTATCTTATTTTGTTTTATTATCTTTTATCAGATATCCAATCCTTTGCTACTCCACATTAATATTAGTCATGTTTTTAATTGTTAGTTGTGTTTGAAACTGCTCGTTATAATGATGTAGCTAACCCTGCTATAGCAACAGCTACAGCTAATGATGGCTAAACCGATGTCAAACTGGAGTGATGGGTTCACTGCAAACAGACTTTACTGCAGTGGTAGGCTGTGTTTTGTGAGTGATTGGGCAGCTAAGCTGCATTGAGGAGCTGCATCAGCTGAAAAGTGAATGTTAAGCTAATGTGACAGTGTTCAGAAGCAACATAGAACAGCTTCTGAACACTGTAACATTAGCTTAACATTCACTTTTCATGGTTCAGCTGTCTTCTTACTCATGTGATGCCGTGCATCGTGGTGGTGTCTGTTTGCTGTGAATGTGTCGCCCTAATCTGATATCAGTTTATCATCACTTTGTAAAAATGTGTTCACATTGGAGGAGAATAAACAGCCACTTTGCCTGCAACAGCCAGCAAGCGTCCAGGAGTGATGACGTAGCGGGGATCAAGTGGAGTCTCGTGTTTTTTTACCTCTTCCCCTTGGCCCTTGAAACAGAGGGCCAAAGGGAAGGGTTAGACAAAGGGGAAGGGGAAAGAATGAAAATTCGGATTGGCTCCAATAATCCAGGAAGTAGGGTAGAGCACAGAGATAGTCTGGATGTGAGGCCTGACTCTCTACGGACTGCTCTGTATCAGAGAATCAAATGGCAGCTCTCAGAATAAGATGTTGACACAAAAAGCCTTTTGATTCATGACGATGCACAACTTCTCCTTCAAGAGGAACCAAAGGCGAGCCAAGAGGATGGGTGCCACTGTAGTTGTCCTCTAGTCTCTGCCTTCCCATCACATTACTGACCTCAAAGGCCACAATTTAAAATGCGACCAAAGCCCCATTTCCACCAAGTGGTCCGGTACGGATCAGTACGGATCAGTACGGATCAGTACGGGTTGGATCAGTAAAGCCTTATCCTATTTGTGTTTCCACAGCCAACCGTGCCCTCTTGGTAGGCAATATGTAAACTGGATGCCAATGGCCGAATCAGTTACATAATAGCATGACGGCATCACAGCGGGAACAGCATGCCCCTGTAACAAAGAAGAAAAATGTGACACAGATCCATGACAGCAGTGTCACGCTGTTTGTGACACCATTTTCCAAACAAACAGAAAGTTCTCTTCAGGAAGTGGACTGGAGATTTAAACACGTCAGGGATATGTGATATGTGACCTGCTTGGTGGAAATGGGGTGTATCAGCACCAAGATCAGTGATTTCTAAGTCCTGTGTCTCAGTTTCTGTGGTCAGGTCAGGATACACTTCCTGACAGTAGGAATTAAAGTTCAGTGTGACTTCATCAGCATTGTTTCCAAACCACCAAAATAAAAAAAAAACGTTTCTGGAGAAGAGTCAGAAGCTGCGAGCATAGTGCAGACTCAAACCCTCTCCAGACCACAGGGCCTGATACTCATCCTACACATCATCCAGTGAATGGATTAACCTTCAGACACATGATTCCACTAAGAGATGACGATCAGCATGTTTCAGCAAAGCTCCCCCAGCACCATTAGATTGCTATTGTCTACCTTCCCATTTCGCTCCACTCTGCTCCACACGGAGAGAGGATAATGGAGGCCTTGATGTTTACCTGCACCTTCTGTCTGCGTCCCTTTCTATCTGCTCTCTGAATGCTTGCACACTCAATGGACTCCAATTACAGGCTGCTGCACGTGGCTCTCCATGGGTTTGAAGTGGACAGCGTACTTCTGCCGATCAGGCTGGGCTACGCTGCGCCTTCAAATGTTAATGGCTCATTCACAGCCATTAATGTGCATGAGCTGCATCAGCATGTCTGCCTGCTGCTTCCCCCTTTAAGTCTTCCCACTTATATGGAAATATAGAGGAGATGGCTATAGGCAGCCGTTAATGATGAGGTCTTTTGTAGTGGAAATAAAGGAAGATTTCCACTCCAGACAAAGTGAAGGTCTCTCTTTTCCTGACAGCAAAGTGATTGAAACACAAATGAGAGGTGGTGGATGTGACAGCAGAAGCTCACGCCTGTTTGTTTTACGTGGACCAAGCTGGGTTCAAACGTGTGCTGAGATGTGTTTGATGTGTGAGTGTGTTTGTTTTTGAAGGTTAGGCTGAAACACAGAGGTGAGATTTGCCTGAAAACCCTGTCTCAGTCCAACCTTCAGTCTGACTCTGTGTCTGTCCCGTCCTGTAACTTCCTGTTGACTTCATGTTGATTTGTTTGTTATCACCCAGAGGAGGAGAAGCCTGTGGTGACCAACGTCACTGTCAGTGAGGTATCATGGGACAGCTTCCTCTTGTCCTGGTCTGCTGAGGACGGGGCTTTTGAAGCCTTTGTGATCGAGGTCACAGATGCAGAGACGGGTGCTGAGTGGCAGAACCACACAGTGCCCGCCACTGCTCGCAGCCTCGCCATCTCTGGCCTCACCCCCACCACATGGTACAGGGCCAACCTGTACGGGCGGTTCAGGGGGGCCCTCTTAGAGCCTGTCTTTGCAGACACCATCACAGGTATCAACGCCGTCAATGCTTGGACCTCACTCTTTCCTCTGCTTCCTTCTTCTTCTTCTCATTTATTCTTCTTCTTCTTCTTGTTCCTCTGAAGCAAAGTTCTGTTTTCTATTTGGACCCTCAAATATCACTTCCAAATGGTGTTGCTCTGTTTGAACAATGTTCAGTCTGTCTCTGAGTGGAACTCTCTCACAAGGCAGTTTGTTTACACATTGTTTTCCTCATTTACCCTGTCAGGCAACGCAAATCCCAAACATACTTTGGGCTTCAGAGATGGAGGCTTTCGTGGAGGCATGTAAAGTAAAAAAAATAAAGAAATAAATAAAAAAACAGAACATATTCTGAGGAGACACACATTAAATCAGAGATGTGTTGGCCTTTGTCTGCAGCTGCTGTTTTTAATTCCTAAAATTCTGATTTTAACCTAATCCAGTAGTTTTAATGTGATCATAGCGCCTAGTTTGGGCTTTAAAGTTAGCAGTTAGGGGGGTCCTTGTGTGATATCCTCTGTGCTTCAGTCTCATGAAGAACTGAACATGTAGAGGTTTAAAAATCTGCACATGCTCAGTCTGAACATCCAGCACTGTTCCTTTATATCCATATTTAACATATGAGAAAGCACATCACCCCCTCTTAAAGGTTGTCAGGCCAGCACTTTATCATCACCTGGTCTTGTCTCTGCTCACATTGGAATGTTTTCAAGCTAAAATGCATTTACACACAAAAAAACATGTTTATTAAAAGGATGTTGTGTTTTCTGTCACATTTGAGAAACTGTCATAAGACTGGTTGTCACTGAATTCAATGAGTGTTCTGAAACTTATTTTTTTTGTTATAAACAGTATCAGAAATACTTCTGCTAGCGCCCCAGATAGAAGAACAACCTGAAATGTAATAAAAAATAAATGTTTTAAATCCCATCATGCATTAACTGGTTGACAACAATGGTTAACAATAGCGCTGAGCCCAAAATGTAACAAATTGCCATATTTTGAGTTCTATAACTGTTTTGACTCACATTTTGGGCTCAGCGCTATTGTTACATTATTGCAGTCATCACTTTTTGGGTCAGTTGTTAGATTCTGGGTGAGTTACTAGAGTTTAGGTCAGTTACAACATTATTGGTTAGTAAATACATTTTGAACTTTATTACACTTTTGGTTAGTTATGACATGTTTGGTAATTTATTATGCTTTAGGTCAGGTCTCACATTTTAGTTATAACTCTGTTGGTTTGTTATTACACTTTGGGTCAGTTATCATATTTAGGTAAGTTATTACACTTTTAGTTAGTTGTTACACTTTTGGTATGTTAGTATATTTTGGATTAGTTATTACATGGTGAGTCAGTTAAAACATTTAGTGTTAGTTTTAATACTTTTGATTAGTTCTTACACTTTTGGTAAGTTTTCATATTTTGGTAGGTTATTACACTTTGGTTCAGGTATCAAAATTTTATTAGTTACTACTCTTCTGGTTAGTTCTGTTACACCTAGGTTAATTAGTACACCTTGGGCTAGTTATTACATTTTGGCTTTAGCACCTGCGATAAGTTATCAACCTGTTTTTACATGCCTGGTTTCATTATCTTTCTTTTTTATTACATTTGGGGTTGTTGTTACACATGTGGCTCTAACAAATGCCAAAGCAGAGGTTTCGAGTCGTTATGGAAAATGGTCACTTAAAAAGTGATTCAGAAAAAATAAAATGAAGCCATAGGCAGCTTGTTCTGAACCCAGCAGTGCATGTTTTTGGCATATTCATCCACATTGATCAAATCTTTGTGCCTGAGGACTCCTGAATGATGAGGAGCTGAGGGATAAAAGTCACCTCTAGCAGCATCAAACGATCATTTTTCAGGCCAACCTGCCCATCAGCCATCTTATTTGGTTTCATTCTAACACGGTTAAGAAAATTCCCTGGCCACAAGGGTTGTATGCACCATGTAAATCCTCCACCAACAACCTCTACCTATGAGTTACCCATAATGCACTAACCCACTCCCTCCATGCTGTGAATGGTGAAACAGCCCAGCACTCTCCCCAGCTGACACAGACCCATTCAGTCCATATGAGCGGCGGAGGATCTGCTGTAGCTCCCACTCATAGCTGACGGTCTTCCTGTTGGTCTGAGTCCAGCCACAGACAGCACCTGGTCTGTTCAGAGAACAAGCAGGAACACATTCAGGAGGTCAGTGTGCTCTTAAAGTGGAGCTGAACAGGTGTGCTGGTTTCCCGTCCCCGGTCATTGTGGGTGATTAACACGCTGTCACTGTGAGTGTGTGCCTAATAAGAAGGCTGTGAGCAGTGAAACCTGCTAATAGCTGCTTCTGAGCACCTTCAGCTCATAAAGCTTTAACCCTGACATCCTCTCTGTGACCTGACAAAACTTCTCACACAGCAGCTCTGCATATTTTCTGAATATGAACAACTATCCCAGAATTATCCTTTAGCATTTCGGTGATGAGGATCAGTCAAGTGGAAGAAAGATGGGAGGACTGACAGAGGACAAAAAAATCCCCAAGGCGCTTTTGTCACTTTGTGTGAGGCCTCTCGTCTGTATGCATCCCCAGTTCTCCCAGGCCTGGACTGCTCTTCATTCTCATGCTGCCATTGCCCCTGGGCTCTGGTGCTTGGGTGCCAGGGGCTTCTGGGGCCATGCAGAAAATGGCATGAGCTCAACACAGCCCATTGTCTGCATGCTAATGACTGCTGAAACCGTCTTAACATATTTTGTTAGCATCACTTAATAAATAAAACATTCAAACTGGTGAATACAAGCGCTAACTAATGTCGCTGTGTTATGCACGCTGGTCGTCGCTCTGCTGGAGGAAGGAAGGGAAGAGGGAGTCCTCCTCATGAAGGGCAGTGAGAGAGTTAAACACCAGTAGTGACTGATGGAGCCACGAAGAGATGTGGACAGCACCCAGAACAAGCTCAACTCAGTGGTGATTCATGTGACCACAAGCTGCTCTCGTAAAGTTATCAGGCGAGACGGAGCGCAGCGCTGCTCGCAGACCCCATTTCCAGCAGGTTAGCTGGCGCCGGCGCTTACCTCTTCCACCAACAGGCCTGCTTTTGTAAGAGATGATTGTGTTCCCTCAGGCCTCGGGGGGTGGAGAGGGGGAGACGTGCTGGTGGAGGGGGGTGAAATCAGTAGCAAGCTAGCACATGTTAGCTGATGGATGTGGCCCTCCCTCTCCTTCACTGACCAACTAAAGCTGCCCGCCGGCTAATGAAGAGTGACAGCTCCCTCGGATTTGTCTGCTTTGCTTCTCATTTTCACTGCTTCTTCTCACAACCAATGCCCCATGCGCTTTTTCCCCACATTAAAAAAAAGGGTTTCAGGCAGTTCAAGGACCCCTGAGACCCTCACATTTGGTGGAGTGTTTTAATGAGTAGTGGCGCTGGGTTTTACTGAGGCTTTCCTGAGCCCACTTATATCTGCTTCTGTCCAAGGCTGCTTTAAAAGCTCTGTCCGGTCTATGCGTCCATCTGTGCTACCGGAAGTTTCTCTGGCTAATTAGCTTCAGTCCACTCATCCTCTGGAGAAGCAGAGCTTTTTTCTTCAGCAGCTGTGGACTGGAGCTGTCTCTTTGCCTCTCTTCCTGTTGCTGCCATTATCAGCTGCTGCTAATAACTACTTAACTAAGGGGCGCCGTTTGTAAGGCAGCGCATGCTAAAAAAAAACAGCAACATTTTGTCACATTTAGCTTCAAACCATGTGCAAAAAAACGGGTGTGATTTCCAGTGACCTTTTATGACACATAGAGCAAAATTTGTCATCTTAGAAATATCGTAGATAGTTAAATGTTTATATTAAATATCACACGTAAATGATAAATATAAATATAAATGCTAAATATAAATAGAAATTTTGAATAAAAATATAAATGTTAAATATAAATTTAAGTATAAATCTTAAATATAAATCTTAAATATAAATATAAATGTTTAATCTAAATCTAAAGGTTTAATCTAAATCTAAATGTTAAATCTAAATCTCTTAGACGCAACTAAATATTTAGCTAATATGCAAATTGAAACTCCTGGTAACACGATGTACCAAAATAAAAGCTCACGCAGCTACCATTGTGGTGTTCAACATGTTATCATGCAGTGTCAGAAATAAACGGCAGCTAGCACAGCTGATAGAGAGAATCTGATCAAAAACAGATAATTTACAATTGATTTTATAAAGGAAGTAAGTATTGGCACTGAAAACTTGTGCTAAAGTATAACTTCACAAGATGCTCCACGCTCCTCATTGTTGTACAGATGGCTGTACTAGCTATAGCCTCTAGCTATAGAGGAAAACAACCAGTTTATTCTTGTAAATTTATGATATAAATCTCTTGAATTAACTTTTTTGAGTTTTTTGTAATGTGGCCTTTATCCTGCGTTGTATAAAACAACTTTAACTTAAACTGACTCCTGGCAGTGCTGATTGGACATGGATAGATGTGATTTCTGAATGTGGTAAGTGATGAAGAGGAGCCTCTCACTTTAACGACTGCTTTGCTTCTGTAAAGGTTTGTAGGCTCTTTCATTCTGGATGTCTCCACCTGTCACCTGCTGCTTCCTTTCTGTGCTTTTTTTTGGTGAGAGTGCAGCACACGTCTTCTCTTTCTCTGCTGACTGATGCCGCTTCTTCTGATCCTGGCTCCTGCACAATGACTGGCTGACTGACACGCTCTCTTAAGCCACCCTGTTCAAAGCACTGTGATGCAAAGATGAAACCCTGACTCTTCCCCTGTCACTTAGAGGCCGAACCAGTGGTGCAGGCTCTCCTAGTCTCGGACATCACCCCTGAGAGGTTTAGCGTGGCCTGGACGGCTGAAGAGGACGCCTTTGACACATTTGTCTTAATGATCAGCCAGGCCGAGGGCTCAGGCCAACCCAAAGAGCTGGTTCTGGGTGGGGAGGAGCGGAGCACGGCTGTCACAGATCTCAGCGAGGACACAGAGTACAAAGTTGAGATCTTTGGGCTCATTTTGGGGAGACGCTCCAAGTCTTTAACGGAGCAGGTGAAAACAGGTACACGGTAAAAGGACAGAACCCAGATTAATGAGCTGATGTCTTAACAACAGCGGTCCTCTGTGTGTTTCAACGTGGGTGTTGTTTCAGTAACAGCATGATACAAGGTCAATAATACCTGTGATCTAACATCAGTCCTCTACAGCTCTGACATTAGCTGCTTAACCTGTTAATAACCATGTGATGGTGTTTGTCTTCGTCCTTATGGAGTATTGGTCACTGATGTCTGAAAGCTGTGTCATGTTCCATGTGTCAGCATCTGTGTGGGTTGTTCTCTGTCTCAGACTTGTCCGTCACTGTTTTTGAGTGGTTTGAGTAGGCAGTAAGGGGCACTCTGTCATCAGCACTGACTTCAGGACCCCGCACCACTGATGGACCAGAACTTCTCTCATATTTGGCTCTCACTGATATCAACCTTTTCTTTCAGAAGAGTCTTACATAGGCTGATAAAAAAGAGAAGAAGCAGGATATTGTATGGCTGTCCTAATTTACAGACTTAAAGTCATGAATTAGACCTCCATAATGCTGTGGATACAGCCCCTGACAATCTGACAGGTCAACCCTGTTACTAAGGCTGCACCTTTCTAGTCACCTGTTTAAGACTGCTGTTAACAGAAGTCTTAACTTTGCCTGTGAGCCAAGGATTGATGGCCACAGCTTAAAATCTCTGTGAGGAGTTTCTAAGTGATCTTGAAAAAGTCTTCCTCCTATATATATATATATATATATATATATATATATATATATATATATATATATATGATCTTAATCCATACTTTAAAATGATATTACCAGCACCAATGAAGGTTATTCCTGAATGCTACTTCTAAGCTTCCTGATCAGGTCGGACAAGACTGGATTGATTTACCGCACGTCTAAGTCTCTATGACAACACCACGCCGGCTGATCAAGTTTAGTAGAGAGAAGAGAGGTTTGTGTTCATTGCTGAAAATGATTTCTGTGATTAATTTTGTAGTGATGGTGGACATTAGAGCCTAACTGTCAGACAAACAAAGGACAGTAGAGCAGAAGAAAGATAAACAGGAGATAGATAGAACACGATAAGAGCTAGAGGATAAAATGAGCCTAAAAGCCAAATTAGAGCTAAACTCCAAAACACGGTCTGAAGGCTAAAACTAAAGCTAGAGGCTTAAGGCTAAAGACAAGTTGAACACTTAAGGCTTAAACACAGGTTTGAGGCTAAAATAGAGGCTAGCAGCCTATACATGAGCTAAACTCCAAAACACGGGCTAAAACACACGCTGAAAGCTGAATGCTCAAGGCTAAAATAGAGACTAGAGGCCAAAACACAAGCTAAAGGCTGAAACATGAGCTAGAGGCTAAAACACAGGCTAAAGGCTAAATCCCTGGCTAAAGACTAAAAAACAGGTTTAGGGGTACATGTTACAGATACGTCTCAGAGCACCGGGCTGTGAGTAGAACTAAATATATCTGGCTACTAAACTACGGTACAAACAGACAAAGTTTGCTTGTTGTCAGGTTTCAAAGCGTAGCTCTACCTTACTGTCGATCGATACCTTACCTCGTGGCGTTGAATCTGGTAAAAAGCAGCCTTGAACAAAGAAAAGTAGAGTTAAAAAGGAGATCTGATCTCCAATCATTTCCAAAACAAACACAGGCCTTGTTTAAAGTCACGTCTTCACCACAGTATGAGTAAGACTCGGGGCCAAAAGGTGACACTGCAGTCCACTATAAAAGGATACTCCTTGCAGTTCCTTTAGTCTTAGCCACATTGACAAGACCTGGAAAAAGACTTATAGTCTTATTTTAAGATGTTGAAATGAGACATTTTCTAGACTTGTCAGATGAATGTAGCTCAGATTAGGTCTGAAAAGACACATTTTTACTAAAATACGACCTAACCGCTTGCTAGTTATTGCAGTGTAAACTTTGCTGTGTGGAAAGTGAATTTCTAACTACACATACATGGATGAGAATTTTTATGGCAGGGCCTCTAGTTTATCCTCCACCTCTGACTTGGGCTATTTGGAGCTGCATTAGACTGACTGTCTCTTTTGACTTTGCTTTAAACTAGCATAGTCTTAAAAAAATGGACCAATCAGCAACACAAGACTTTTTAGAAATCTCCATTCATGGTTAAATGTGTTTGCTTTCACTCAGATTTTAGAGACTCATTGGTCTATTTGCAGCCAGATTTGGGGGGCTTTAGCATCTGCACAGAGTTGGCCTGAATCCCAAAGCGTCAGAAGAGCTCTTGAAAGTGACATTAGTCCACCCCCACTCAGGACGGTCACTCTACTCTTTTCTTTGTGTGGTCTCCTTCTGCTCGTCCTCCAAAATGTTGTCTTTTTTTGGTGTCCGAGTCACTCATTGTAAAGTGTTCGTCTGTGTGTGTGTGTGTGTGTGTGTGTGTGTGTGTGTGTGTGTGTGTGTGTGTGTGTGTGTGTGTGTGTGTGTGTGTGTGTGTGTGTGTGTGTGTAGGGGGGCTATTGTCTGTGTCACACTGAACGGGTGTCTATGGCTGTGCCCCCTGTCCTCCCTGAGGGCAAAGGCTTTACTCTTGGGTTGCGTGGTGCATGTTTCACTTTTGTGTTGCCATGAAATGGGGGCAAGTTAATCTCCTCAGGTCTGTCACGCAAGATACTGTGACTCACTGTTAGCTGGGAAGGGTCTGTCCATGAGCCCAGTCCTCCCCTCACCCCTTCTGTCTGTCTGTCTGCCTCTCTCTGCTGCTGTGCTCTAAAACCTCTGAGTGGAGGAACTCTGCTGTCTGCAGTAACAGAGTACATGTGTCTTTGTCTAACGCTTCAGTCTAAAGCAGAAACACTCACCATTAAAGTCTCTGTCATTTAAAGGAACTACTCATGTCACTTATTCCCTCTCTGTTTCTGTGTCTCTGCTCCTTCCCACTGTCTCCCTTTTACTTGGACCAGACCTGGGTGCACCCAAAGGCATCCGCTTCTCTGATGTCACTGACACATCTGCCACCGTGCACTGGGTGGTGCCAAGAGCTCGAGTGGACAGCTACAGGGTCACTTATGTGCCCGCTCATGGAGGTCAGTGTCTTCATGTGGAAGTAACACTCTGACTACTTCTGTTCTCTACTTTCAAACACACACTCACACACACACGCACACACACACACACACACACACACACACACACACACACACACACACACACACACACACACACACACACACACACACACACACACACACACACACTAAATGAAGGACTTTATAATGTTTAGATTTCCTCCTGTCACCTGATTCATCACAGAGCAGAGTGAAGTATTCAAACTTATTATCCCTTGGTTTGAAAATAAACACATACTCACTGCTTTATTACCTCTGGCATATCATTAAGGCTCATCCTAGGATTCTCTCTTCTTGACTGATACTGCCCCCCTCTGGCAAGTCATGAGCACTACACCTTAACAGAAAGAAGATTAACTTGAATTGTTTATTCTGCTGTCAGTCATTAAAATGAACTCTGTGTTGTTGTATTTTTAATGGATGAAAGTTTAAATATTAATATTTAAAATAATAATAAAAAGAAAAAGTCATCCCATTTGTACATATCTAAATTTAATCCAAAATAAAACAGAATAGTTTTATTTGACAACAATAAATAGAGAGTGCCTACCTTCCAGACATTAAACTACGCTACAGACTGACCTTACAAAGTTGATTAGAGTTTTTAATACTACCAATAAATACATTAGCATGTTGTAAAAACATTCCCTGTAGTTTGCCCCAGGGAACGCTACCCAATCCAGCCAAAGGCATTACTGCCATCAGCGACAAACAGACAGTCCTTAGAGTCTTTAAAGATAGATGGATAAATTAATATCTTCAGCTATGTGGTTCGTAAAACCAAAATTATAGTTTAGATCATATGAAAATTGTCTTTTTTCAAGGGTTGTTATTTAAACTACTGAGTGTCGGACAGCTGCTTTGTTTTGTTTTCTCCGACAGTGGGACCAAAATTTATGCTTAAACAAGTGTGATACATTTGGGGACGACATAAAACAGTTTTAAACCCATATTTATAAGATTATTTTATTTATTTATTATTATTATTATTATTATTATTATTATTATTATTATTATTATTATCATATTGATGATGAATAATTTAACTTTTTTCCCCCACATATCTTAAATACTGCATGTTTATGATAAACAGTATATTTGTGGTCAACATTTTCCTGTTTTTTTACTCTCAGAAACATTCAAAAACTTGGTAAAGCTTCATCCTGTAAATGACCAACAAACAGATATCATATTGCTCAATGGAAAATATGGATCTAGATCCATACTCTGCGTTCATTTTGTCTGTATTTCTGCTTCCAAGAAGCTTACGTACCAAGACCAAACAGAGCGGTACCAGCGGGATCTATCCAAACTTTGTTAGTTTGTGAGGAACTTTAAACATGTATACAACAGCCTCCCACAATGCTGCCTCTGCTTTTTTTTTTTACACAAGAGGCATATTGGCAATCCTTCCTCCATAGTCTCCATGTTTGTTTGCTGTTGTCATAAGCTATGTCCCCGCCCTCAGAGGACCCGGCCTCCATAGCCTACGTAGACCTCAAAGGCCAGACAGAATTGAGTCGGTCTGGTCCATGGAGCATTTCCTGTTTGTCACTCCGAATGTCACGGAGCACCACCCTCACCTGTCAGCCTTACATTATTCTTTAAACACATAAACCAAAACCTTACATTTAAAACAAGATGTTTTAGTGTTCTCTTTTTTAATATTTTACTTTGTAATTATTATTTTCTTTATTAATTGAGTACACAACCACTATGTACATGGAAAAGTTGAGCATCAACGTAGATTTTCAACATTTTTACAAGTGCTAGGGGGGATGTTAGATCAAATAATTAAAAAAAAAAAAAATCATCTAAAGCGTTCATGCACAATGAATCTTGGGATATGTGAGGGTAAGAAGGATTTATCGATGATCGGTGAATATATTGGTTAACAGCAATGCCACCATAAAGGACACATGGAATTATGTGAGCAGTGATGGTGACATCGTTTCACAAGGACGGTTACATTTTGTACATAAAGGGAGGATAAATGAGCTTTGAGTTTGAAGACGGGAACAGGAATGTAAGAGTGGAAAGCTCACAAAGATAAAATACAGTAATGACATAAAATAAATAGATAAGTGGGAAAAAAACAAGTTCATCTGAGATTAGCGTCGGAAATAAAAATGTAATCATTTCCCAATTTTAGCCCAAAAATGGGTGAAATGTCTGTCTCTGGTGGAGTATCCCTGTGTCAGTGAGCATACAAAAGTGCTCACATCTAAGCCCTCTCCTTGAATTCCAGGTAACGCTAAGACACTAACGGTCGACGGCTCTGAGTCTCAGACTGTGCTGCCCAACCTGACGCCCGGGGTCACCTATGAGGTCACTGTTGTTGCTCTAAAGGGTCAGAGAGAGAGCGAGCCTGGATCGGATAGCGTCACCACAGGTGTGTGAGGAGAACACGTCCTTTAATGAATATGCATCTTCGTGTGTGTGTGTGTGTGTGTGTGTGTGTGTGTGTGTGTGTGTGTGTGTGTGTGTGTGTGTGTGTGTGTGTGTCTGTATGTCGTTGCAGGAGTAGCCTTTGTCGTCAGTATTCTGAGGGCTGAAAAGTTTGACTGTGTTTGATCTACATCCACTTTAGTGACAAACTGATGGTCAGTAGCTCTCTCCTCCTCTGACATGGGACCGGGATAAATGAGAGTGTGTGTTTGTCTGTGTATGTATTTGTATGTGTGTGTGTGTGTGTGTGTGTGTGTGTGTGTGTGTGTGTGTGTGTGTGTGTGTGTGTTACAGCTCTGGACAAGCCCCGAGGCCTGACTGCAGTAAACATCACAGACAGTGAAGCTCTGCTGCTCTGGCAGCCCGCCATCGCGACTGTGGATGGTTACGTCATCACGTACAGTGCAGACTCAGGTACCTGATGAAAACACACACACACACACAAATTTTTTTTACTGTAACACATATAATATCCCTCATTAATATGTACATACACTTGACACAGGAGGTCATTTTATCCAGAAGTAGCCTTTTTGAAGTTACACTTCACTGTTTTCACATTCTGTTACAACCTCATTCAAAAATGAAATAACATCAAGTTTTTCTTCAAAATTGAGCACACCACCTTGAAATGTTCCTACAGCTTCATGTGAGTCCACCTGTTGTAAATTCAGGTGATTGGACGTTATGTGGAAAGGCACACACCTGTCTGTATACAGGGTGGGCCAGAAAGATTTATCCATCGTATATCTCTATTTTGTTTGCTTAGCTTTTGTCCTAGAAACTTAAAATTTTGGACAGTTTCTCTTAAAAGCATAGCTTTTGATGTACCTGAGTTTATTTGTTTACTCCTAATGATTGTCGAGTAAGGCATCGAAGGGTAAGCGCGACCAGATTGTGGCCTTGAAGGAGGCCCGACTGACCACATTGCAAATCATGAAAAAGGTGAATGTTTGTCATCAGACTGTCTACAATGTCATGAAACGATACAAGAAGACTGGCAATACCACCAGCAAGCCAATCCCTGGAAGAAACGTTCAGTCCGGACCAAAGGGTTGTTGAGATGGTGAGGAAAAGAATCCAAAGGAATCCTCAGCAAAGGAAGTGAACATCTCAAGAACTTCACAGAGAAGAATCGTCAAACAGGATCTTGGACTGAAAGCACCAAAAATGGAACACAGACAACTGATTTCAGCCGATTCTAAGAAAAAACTGCTTGACAGGGAAAATGATGCTGCAGGAGATCCAGAGTGTTGCAGACAAACTCCTGGTTTGGTCTGATGAGAAGATCTTCACCGTTCAGGCAGTGGTCGATTCCCAGAATGACGGGGTTTATGCACCTAGTGCACAGCACCTACCTGAAGGCTGCAGAACTTATTTCTGTTGTCAGAAGCCAGCTGGAGTCATGGTGTGGGCTGCTGTTGCATCTGATGGCTCAAAGTCTCCTTTGGTCTTCATTCAGGAGGGTGTGAAAGTGAACAACCAGGTGACCCTTCAAATGTTTGAAGAAAAAGTGTTGCCTTGGTGTACCAATGCGTTTGGAAACCAGTTTGTCTTCACACAAGACCGTGCACCAGCTCACACATCCAATGTCACACAGGCCTGGTGCAAGCAGCACTTTGCGATCTGGTCTATCCTGGAGAGGGAGTTCCCAAGAGTATCTCACAGCAGTGTCACCACTTTGAAGACAGCTCTGATGAAGTCATGGTCAAAACTTGATGCAGAGACAGCGCGGCGCTCGTGCCAGGCAGTGCCAGGTCGTCTCCAGGCTATGATGAAGGCAAAGGGTGGCCATACTGAGATGTAAATCTTTTTGGAGACAGAGAATAAAGTATAGAAACTGTGTTCAATGTTTGTTATGTTTGTCTGCAAGCATTTTTGGATAGTGCGGAAAAAACATTGGGTAAATCTTTCTGGCCCACCCTGTAAGGTCCCACAGGTGACAGAGCATGTTAGAGCTCAAACCAAGCATGAAGCCAGAGGAACTGTCTGTAGACCTCTGAGACAGGATGGTCTCCAGACACAAATCTGGGGAAGGGTCCAGAAACATTTCTGCTGTTTTGAAGATACCAGTGAGCCCAGTGGACTCCATAATCTTTGAATGGAAGAAGTCTAGAACCACCAGGGGCTCTAATTTCGTGGCGCAGCGCAGGGGGCACAAGCCTGGCGCAGCCTGCGCAGTGCTAATTTCGTGCGGCGCACCGCCGTGCGCTGCCAATTTGACAATTTGGTAGACCGTCTGCGCAGAGATGGGGAGTTGACGGCGCACCAGGGGGAGGTGTCAGCAGATTCATGTTGGCGCAGTGACAATTTCGTGCCAAAAAAGTGCGCTGAAAGCTCGCCAGCTCGAACCTGGTCTATCCTCGGCGCAAGGCGGAGCGCACCCTACGCAGCTGTAATTTGGTGACAGGCGCACATGTGCGCACATGTCATCAAAGCCTCAGAGGCAGGTTTCCAGAGTGTCAGGCACATTTTAATGCAATAAACAATCACAGCAATCACTATTTAACATAACCGTCTGAACCAGCATACACATTCATATCTATATTAACTGTCCCGTCACATCTGATGTCAGATTAAAGCCGTTTGTCATAATGGAAAGTTAACCTGACGGCAGCTGGGAGTTTGATGCACATCTTACAATTAAACAATAAACAGCCTTAACATCTGATACTGAGTATATATCTGGTTCTCTCATTTCATTTAATTCAAAGAAAAGAGGGAGAGAAAAGACGAAGTAAAAAGAGACAAAATAAATGTATGTCACTCAGGATTTACCCGTGATTTCCCATATTTCTCTGTTTTAGTCTTTATTTTTAACCTGATCTAAAAAGATGGAGTACATTATTGTAAGGAGGATGAGGTGGAGACACTGGGAGAGTATACAGTATATCACCAAAGGTTCTGCTATTTGGTGATGACAAACCAGGAGTGCAGGTGGATCAAAAGTATTCTGAATGGATAAGCCAGCTGTGTAACTGCCTCTTAATTTTTTACTCCGGATAAAGACAAAGGAACAGATTAAATCTGTCCCGGGAGCTGGCCCACACGGTGACGTGCGTCGTGTCCTCCGATGCGCCCCGCTGTCCATTGACCTGCTGCAGGGACAGCGGCTCTGACCGTCTCCGCTACTAACACTCTCTCCATGGTGCTGGAGATCAGTCAGACCAATCAGACACTGCGCCTCAGTGGCAGGGCATTTAAAGGCGAGGAGAGGCACTCATTTGATCCGTGAAAACAGCGCTCGGCTGTGTTAAACCCACTCACGGCTTTTCTCCTCCCTCTCTGCCATTTGAGCGGAGGGAGGCGTGGACGCGCAGCTCTGCGCTCATGTGCGCCTGTACTGCGCCTCTCTTGGCAATGCAGGAAACTTGCAAAGTGCGCCGGTCACGCCCTGTGCGCACGGCGAAGGCCGGCGCAGGGCAGGTGCGCCTGCGCATCTCTGCAACAATCTACCAATCAGGCCTGAATGGTAGAGAGTCAAGAGGAAGCCTTAGTAAAAGGCTCATGGCAGCCCACCTGGAGTCTGCCTAAAGGCCCCTGAAGGACTCTCAGACCAGGAGAAAGAAAATCTTCAGCTCTGATGAGACAAAGGTTGAATTCTTTGGCGTCGTGTCTGGAGGAAACCAGGCACCGCTCACCACCTGGACCATACTATCCCTACAGTGAAGCATGGTGGTGTCAGCATCATGCTGTGGGGAAGTTTTTCAGCAGCAGGAACTGGGAGACCAGTCAGGATTGAGAGAAAGATGAATGCAACCATGAGACATCCTGGATGAAAACCTGCTCCAGAGCGAACAATTCATGTTTCAGCAGGACAACGACCCTAAGACCATTGGCTTCAGGACGACTCTGTGAAGGTCTGAGAGGGGCCCAGCCAGAGCCCAGACTTGAACCTGCTCCAACATCCCTGGAGAGCTCTGAAAATGTCTGTGTATTGATGCTCCCTATCCAACCTGATAGAACTGAGGGGAGCTGCAAAGAGAAATGGAGCAAACTGAGCATCATAATGGAGCATCATATTTAAACAGACTGGAGGCTGCCAAATGATCATCAACAATCGACTGTAGGAGGAGCTGACTGGAGGAGCAAAGGCAGTGGATACAGACAAACATGTGATGGCTTCGTTTTTATTTGTATAGTCAATACATTTGTTAAATGATCTTAATGATTTTCAGTGACTCCACATGAATTCAGTTTTGAAGTTACACTCTGATCCCATACATGTATTAATTGTCATCTGTAGTTAAACTCATTAGCCTGCATGCAAATTCTCCTGGTGTGAGCTAACATTCTGTGTCTTTGTGTCTCTCCAGTGGCTCCTGTGATGGAGCGTGTTTCTGGGAACCAGGTGGAGTTTGAAATGAGCTCTCTCACACCTGCAACTCTCTACACGGTTAAAGTCTACGCTGTGAGGGATCTGGCCAAGAGTGCAGCCACTACAACTGTGTTTACCACAGGTGGGAACTCCTGCTAAACGTTAATGTGATGTGTTTTCAGGATTTCCTTTTAAGCTAGCCCCAAAGTGTGTGCCTGTGAGCTTTACAATGAAGCTGCAAACCAGAGACAGTTTAGAGAAGACTCTCAGTCATTTACTTCAGACTATTTAAACAGGAGAAATTAATGAGTGGACAAATAGCCTCATGTGGGGATTAGCTGTCTTAGAAACACACTGTAACGAGATCTTTGCAAACCAGTTTCCTTCTCTGAAGTTATTTTCAAGATCTTAAAATGAAGCTGATGAGAAATTGTTAAAAACTGCAGTTCATCAAGTGTCCACTTGAGGCTGGCTGAAACACCAGAAATCACATACACACCTGTTTGAAGAGAGCAGATTTTAACAGCAGAGATGAAAATGTTGGGGTGCAGATGGTCTAGTGGTCTAGGTCACAACCCATGAGGAGAACTCTTGGGTCATTTATGGCTTCTGACAACGAAAGGCTTCAGAACTCTGTATCAGAAACACATGAGTGATGTCACAGAGACTAAAGAGTAAAGCATTAAAAAAACTAAACAGAAGAGGATCACTTTGTGTGTCTATATATATATATATATATATATATACATAAAGACTTTTTTTTTCTCATGGACCTTTTTGCACTATACACTTTCTTACTCTTGTTTTTTTGTATTAGTTAGTTAGTTATACTTTCTTCCAGACCCTTAGGTCCATATAAATACAACAAATAGTTAATAATAATAATAAAAACAAATTAAAAAAGGAAAATAAAATTCATATGTTGACAGCGATTTAAAACACATAGAGACATTCGTACCAATGTTTCCAATAGCAGGATGTAAACCTTGTGTCGCTCATTGTGAGCTGAGTAAGTGACATTATTATTCCTTTGTCTGAATCAACCAGACGACCTATGAATTTGTGCATATAGTTTCTAAGAATAGCATAAAATGTGGGCACATTGTTATAAACAAACATGTGACCTGCACTCGACCATCGAGGTAATTTAAGAAATGTTCTGAAAGCATCATTATAGGCTACCTGTAGCTTTTTCATTTTAGCTTTACTGTAGTTGCACCATAAATGAGCAGTGTATAGTGGAGTACAGTAAGCTCTAGTCAATGCTGTGACTCCTGAATTTCCCTTCAGGATAAATAAAGTATATTCTATTCTATTCTATTCTATTCTATTCTATTATATTATATTATATTATATTATATTATAGTATATTATATTTTTATCCCTGTTACATTTTTTAAACAATACTGAAAACTCCGAATACTAACATGTAAAAGAAAGAAAAGTTACTGCAGGCTCATGGCTGACTTCATAACTAAAGCAAGTTTCCTAACTGGAACATGTGCTTTAACCACTTTGAGACACTAGATGGCCTACCTAAGTCAAAAACACTGTATATTACAAAACAGCACATCAACGTCACATAACATGCAATTTTTACTTATCTTTATTTTTGTACAATATTAGATCTGTTAGATATTCAGATCAACTGACCTACTCTATATTTATTCACTTATAGTAAAACTACTTTTTGTGCCGAGAAAATTTACAAGAAGAATTGAAAAGTGAATAGACAAAGAGTTGTATCACTGAGCAGAATTGATAAGGGCATTGGTATCAATAAAGTCTTATCAATACCCATCCCCATCTGTACGTTATAAAAGACCCATAAATAACGTTTACTACCTGTTAGTTGGTTAAGAGAAAGATAAGTTTGTCACTGAGGGATAGCTCCCAGAGCAGCCTCTAGAAATGTGGTTTGTAGTTCACTTCAAGCATCATTTATGATACAACTGTAGAAAATCTTACACTGTTTGGATAAGGTATATCTAAGGTTTGAATTTTGGACCCCACAGGCCAAAAAACTCTTCCTCCTTGTTCTTTTTTTTCCACAAATGAAACTTTAAATTCAGATGTCAATTTGACTTTAGTGGAGAAGAAACCAGACATTTTTTCCCCCTAGCAAGAACATAGCCCACTCTATCTCTGTCCTTTCCTTGCCATTCCAGCATTTACACGTTAAATTCTTGCAGGAGTTTGAAACTCAAAGTAGCTTTTAGGATAAACGTTTCTCTATGAGAATCTGTTACTGCTTCCACAGACAGAAAAAAAGGCTTGAATCAACTGACTGTGGAGCTGGTTTTGTAGATATGTAAAGATATGTAAACCATGTAAAAACTGCTGCTGTGTCTCCAGATGTGGATGCCCCTCAGGATCTAGCAGCCAGTAACATCCAGACAGAGAATGGTTTGCTAACCTGGAAGCCACCTCGTGCTGACATCACAGGTTACATCCTGAGCTTTGAATCAACTGACGGTACCATCCGGGTAAGTCCAGAGGTCTCAGGTCTAACTGCTCCCTCCTTCGTATAATCTTCAACATGTGTCTGGTGATGGGATGCTTGAACGTCTTCCTTTTTCAGGAGGTTGTACTGAGTCCCACAGCCGTCTCCTACAACATGGCTCAGCTTACTGCCTCCACTGAGTACTCTGTAAAGCTGCAGGCCATCGCTGGTCCTAAGAGGAGCAGAGTCATCACCACTGTCTTCACCACCAGTGAGTGGGTTTATTTTAACATCTGTCAGCTCCTAGCTGTCATAGGATGCTGTACACTGCAAAAACTGGAATCCAAGCAAGTTTATGAGTCTTGTCTTTAATAAGAACCGTCTTAGTAGACTGAATGTGAGCCACATTCACCTGACAACTCCAGAGAAATGTCCTTATCAAGTCTCTTGAATTAAGACATACTTATGTTATCTTCACTTTTTTAAACACTTTTTCTGCATGTGTGCACAGCTGGTGTGCTCTACAGGTATCCAAGGGACTGTTCCCAGGCCCTGCTGAATGGAGACACCACTTCAGACCTGTACACCATCTACCTGGGTGGAGATGAGAGCCAGCCAGTCCAGGTCTACTGTGATATGACCACGGATGGAGGTGGATGGATTGTAAGTCAGCAGCCAGCGGGCATGATCACTTTTCTACAGGAATGTGTCAGATAACACTGAAAGATGCCCATCATAGAAAAGAAAGTTCTTATTCACACCCCTCAGCAATCTACAGCCATGGAAAAAAATATTATACCACCTTTTTTTCTTCCATGTCTTGTTTATTTTAATGTCTGGTACAACTAAAGGTATATTACCTGAAGAATAAAATGAACATGTCAAACAATGCGGCTGATAACATATATGCAAAGGCCAAGAGTGGTTTCATGCTTATATTCAAGCTGTAGCAATCTTAGAAGTTGTCAGCTGTCACAAAATGCCCAAAACAAAATAATCATGTGAAGCCACAAAGGCAGCCATCTTGGCACTGCTGGAAATTTGCAAGAGTGAGAGACAGGTAGCCAAAAAACTGAAGATCTCCAAGACAGCTGTTCATTAAACCAAGGAAAATCAAGCCCAACATGGTACCACCAAACAGCTAGCTGGTTGAGGCAGGAAATGTCTTACTACCCCTACGAGATGACAGTGCACTCATCTGTTCCTGTGTCAAGAATCCTCGTTAGACCTCCAGGGACCTTAAAGTTGAGTGGGCACTGTCGAGAAATGCCATTTGCTCAGCAAGGACAATTTGAAACGTACTTCTTGAAACTGGTCTGAAGTCACAAAGGGGCTGGAAGAAGCCCTTCATCAACAAGGGGCAGAGGAAGGTCCGGTTACTCTTTGTGAGGAACCACAAGGATTGGACTGTTGATGATTGGGAGAAGGGTCTCTTCACGGATGGATCCAGTTGGAGTTGATGCCCACTCCAGCCAACTTACTGGTTAGGAGAAGGCCTGGAGAAGCCTCTAAGCCAGACTGTGTGCCCCCTACAGGAAAACATGGAGGTGGATCAGTGATAGTCTAGGGTTGTTTGGCAAGGCAAGGCAAGTTTATTTGTAGAGCACAATTCATACACAAGGCAATTCATGTGCTTTACAGCTAACATAAAATATATCACAGTAGGCAAAATAAAATCATTGCATAAAATCACATCATAAAACATTAAAAATGATTAATTGAATTAAAAGAGGAGAGTGCAGATAAAATACTTTCAGTTGTTGTATGCTAAGCTAAACAGAACTGTTTTCAGCCAGGCTTTGAACATTGTCAGAGATGAGGCCTGTCTCATATCTTCTGGAAGACTGTTTCAGATTTTGGGGGCATAAAACTGGAATGAAGCCTCACTGTGTTTAGTCCTGACTCTGGGCACCAGCAGGAGACCTCTCCCTGAGGTTCTCAGAGACCGAGTTGGTTCATATGGTTCTAGCATGTCCGAGATGTACTTTGGTGCTAGACCATGTAGGGACTTGTAAACAAGCAGAGCTGTTTTAAAGTCTATTCTCTGAGCCACAGGAAGCCAGTGCAGAGACCTGAGCACTGGACTTATATGGTCGTATTTCCTGGTTCTGGTCAGGACCCGAGCAGCAGCGTTCTGGATGTACTGCAGCTGTCTTACAGCTCGTTTTGAGAGTCCAGTGAGCAGGCCGTTACAGTAATCTAACCTGCTGGAGACAAATGTGTGGATCAGTCTCTCTAAGTCAGGTTTAGACACTATTCCTTTAATTCTGGCAATGTTTTTGAGATGGTAAAAAGCCGCTGATGTTATTGATTTGATGTGGCTGTTAAAGTTCAGGTCTGAGTCCAATATCACCCCTAGATTTCTAACCTGGTTACTCACATTTAGAGAGAGAGTCTGAAGGTGACTGATAACCCTTTCTCTTTGTTTCTGTGGGCCACAGACAATGGTTTCAGTTTTGTCTGAGTTCAGCTGGAGGAAATTGTTCTGCATCCACATACTGATCTGTTCAACGCAGCGACAGAGTGAATCTATAGGCCCATGTTCGCCTGCCGTCATTGACACGTAGATCTGAGTGTCATCAGCATAGCTGTGGTAGGACACATTACAGCTGCGTATTAGCTGACCCAATGGGAGCATGTACAAATTAAACAATAGGGGTCCCAGGATTGAACCCTGGGGAACACCACAGGTCAGGGCCATTTGGTCTGAGACACAGTTACCAATTTCAACAAAGAAAGTCCTGCCCTGGAGATAAGACTTGAACCAGTTTAAAGCAGTACCAGAGATTCCCAGCCAGTTTTCTAACCTCTGTAATAAGATCACATGGTCAACAGTGTCAAAGGCAGCGCTCAGATCCAGCAAAACTAAGACTGAGACTTTGCCTGCGTCTGTGTTCAGGCGGATATCATTTGTCACCTTGACCAGAGCTGTCTCAGTGCTGTGGTGGGGCCTAAGGTTTGGGTGGAACAAGACGAATTAAACTGAGTGAAGGGCAAATGTACCAAGTCAGGAACAGGGCTACTTCTGAAAACAGTCTTATTCCATCAGCTGGAAAACTCTTTCCTGACTCAAATGACCGGATTTTCCGACAAGACAATGCACCTTGCCACACAGCAAGGTCAGTTAAAGCCTGGATGGAGAACTTAAACATTTTAACCCTGCCTTGGCCGGCGCAATCACCAGCTCTTAATCAATGGAAAACCTGTGGAACGTCTTCAAACTCCAAACGGAGAACCACAAGAAAACAAAGCAGATCTGTTTGAATGTTTGCAGCAGGAATGGGCTGCTGTGACAGCCAAACAGTGACAGGAGCTGGTGGAGAACACGCCAAGATACATGGCTGCAGTCATCAAAAACAATGGTTATGCTATCAAGTACCAACTCCTGTGTGTTTTTTGCAACTAAAACAGACAGAAAACACATGGAATGCTCTGTTTCTGTCAGTCCAGTGTCATAGCTATTAATGTAAGAACCTCTGTGATTATGGTTGTTACCAATAAAACCAGGGAAAATGGCAAGGTATCAGCCCTTAAATTCAACTTTTTTTTTCTATCATCATATTTTTCCAAACTGATATACCTTAAGTTGAACCAGGCATTAAGATTTAAAAAAAAAAAAAGTATAATATGTATCAATGTCTCCCAGAGAGCAACGTTTCCTCTTCAGAAAATGTCTTAAAGAGCTCCTGGACTCGGACATTCTGATTCTGAGCTGAAGGGCAGAAGGACTCTATGTTGTTAACAGTGTGTTAAAGTCTGATGTTATAACAAAAATCTCCAGGTTGGGCCCAGCCCAAGTAAAAAAAATAAAAATAAAGCCAAAGCTCCTCAGTTGGGCCTTGCCTAAATCTTGGATCAAAGGGAGAAAGAAAGGAGACAGCAAAAGAGTGCTTGGTTCAGTCCTCCGACTCTCTCAACTGTGTTTAGGTGTGCAGAGTACATATACTGTGTGACAAACAATATTGCATATTCATGACCTTAAAGATAGCCTCTGAGACCATCAGCTGTAAGTAGTGCAGAGTATATGGTGGTCTGGAGTTACATATTGTTAAGTCATGTAAAAGATGAACCTTGAGACAAGAGACCCCCCGTCTTACATAGTACATGTCGATCTGGCCACGCTAATGTGGCAGGTGACCCTTGAAACTGCAGATCCCCTCCTCACATTGGGTCTGCTGTAAGAACTTCATTATCCTATCCGGCAGCAGCATTTGGGGACTGGACACCAGGTTGGAAACCACTGAGTGAAAGCACCCAGGCTGGAGGGCAGATCATTAATGTGGCTAGAACTAAAGGTAGAACAGTAACTTCAGATTTGGGATTTTTTTGACTTCAGTCAGATGAGACATGTTTTGAGATACATCAGTGGTGCCTGTCTTTGACTGGGCAAAGAGCAGAGTGTTTTCTGCACAGCAGTGAAAGTATGTACCATAATCAGGGGCAGACTGTCCATCTGGAAGTCCTGCCCCCCCCAGACAGCGGCGGCTGTAGTCGGGCAGAACCGGCTGATCTGGCCGTTGGCTGGCTGGCTGTCTGTGTATGAACGGCCGGACGCGTTAAAGTCCAGGGCTGTTTTTCAGTCCCAGTCCGCCACTGACCATAACCATGCAGGAATTGTCCAAGGAGCATACAAAGAGGTAATAAGAGGGGACTCAAAATAAAGCCCTGAGGGATGCCTCAAGGGAGAAGTGAAATGCATTTTCCAGCTTAACAGATTTCTACTTAGACTCTGCTTCCAACAGAGAATTTCAGACAGCCATTGTGATGTTCTCTGTCAGTCCCAGCTGAGGTCATTTGATCAGAGTTGACTGTGGATTATTTTCACCACTCTTTAGCTGGAAAAAGAAAGAAACAGAAACACTTGGGGCTGAAATCTATAGGTTAAAGTTAGCGATCTGTATGCAGTTTGAATGTTGTTTATTGAACATTATCTGAAGCTGTCTTCTTGTTTTTCTGCATGCATGCAGGTTTTCCTCAGACGTCAGAGTGGTAGATTGGAGTTTTTCCGCAACTGGAAGAATTATACCGCTGGCTTCGGTGACATGAATGATGAATTCTGGCTCGGTAATTATGAGACAACATCTGAGCACATCACGTATCAACATTTTCAGCTGTGATCAGGATGATAAATTTAAGTAGATACCTCCCAGCGTCTTCAGATCAATGGCTTTTTGAAAATTTTCTTACTCCACAGAAAGTCCATGGCCGGTGTAAAACTCTTTTGAAAAGTGGATTTTCAAAGATTGACCTTGAATCTGGATTTTTTTAAAGCATCAATAATTTTTTACTAGAACTGAGATGATACGAACATCCAGTTTTCATAGCTGATTTCTTTCCTTGCTCAGGGCTGTCCAACCTCCATAAGATCACAGCTGGAGGTCAGTACGAGCTGCGAGTGGACCTAAGGGATAAAGGAGAAACAGCCTACGCTCAGTATGACAAGTTCTCTGTCTCTGAACCTCGAACCCGCTACAAGGTCCATGTAGGAGGATACAGTGGAACGGCAGGTATGACTGTGTTGTGCTGACTGCCCTCTAACTGGTTAAAACATGGTACACATGGCTAAAACATGAAACTCAGCGCCCTCTTCGGTGGTGACAATGACCTATATGTGCCTTTTTTTTCGCCCCTGCCCTTCAAAAAGTCTGTGCACGCCACTGTTTGGTGGTCAAAAGAGCCAAAGGGTGAATTATAACTGCCTTCTTCTTTTGCAGGTGACTCTATGACCTACCATCACGGACGTCCGTTCTCCACCTACGACCACGATAATGACATAGCTGTCACCAACTGTGCCCTGTCCTATAAGGGAGCCTTCTGGTATAAAAACTGCCACCGTGTCAACCTCATGGGAAGATATGGAGACAACAGTCACAGCAAGGTAAAGCCCTGTGCGGACAGCACACTTCATAGCCCACAGCATGTCCTGGTCTGAGGACACACAAACCTGGATTGTTCAGTTTCTTTGAAATGTTTTATCATTAGCTCGTGCTTATCTTTTACAGCTGCTTATTTACTGACTGATGTTGCGTTTACTCGTTATCGTCTTTTGTTCTTGCTCTCTGTGTGAAAGTTTTTATGCTGCCATCTTGGCCAGGAGGCTTCTGTAAAAGAGATTTTGTCTCCAGTAGGGGTCTGCAACCTTTACTTTGTCAAGAGCCATTTTGCCTCAGCTCACCCAGATTGAAGTCATTCAGGAGTCACAACTTTATCTTCACTATTAAGATTATAAAGCGTATAAAATACTATACAAAGTTAAAATCTTGTGATTAATAATCGAAAGAAGAATTTATTTTGAGTTCATGAAATTGTACATGTGATGTCTTGGGTTTTTGCTTTTAATAAATTTGCAAAAAAAATAAATTAATTAAATTGCAAAAATTTGCAAAAACTTAGAAATCTTAAAAAAATGCAAAAATAAAAAATATATCAAAAATGTAAAAAATGTCAAACATTTTTGACATTTAAAAAAAACTGCAAAAAATTCTCAAAAACTTTGAAATTTCAAAAAAAATGCAAAAATTGAAAAATATACATAAATTCACCAATTTTTTTTATTAGAATACTCTAATTTATTAACATATTGATAATATTGCTCAACTGATCGTTCTTGTTTTTTTGCTCATGTCTTGTCACATATTAAGCCATAACGTTGGCAGCTAAATTGATTCATCCACAGTGAATTAAATAAGAATCAGAAATACTTTATTGAAATTACATCAATCTGTATTTTCTTCCTTTTTTTTTTCATATTTTTTTATATGACAATACCCATAAGTCAAGACCTTAACAGTCACAGACAAAAGAAAAAAAAGCTTACAAAAACATATGAGGGAAATTAGTGTATACTTTTACCGAAATATTCAGTTCAATTCATTGTCTTACCTCTGTCACAAACAAGAAACAACAACACTTTTCTTATTAACCTGATTGAACAGTCCTTTAACGTCCATCCAGTCAAATTCAATCAAATCACCATAGGAGATGATGATATATGCCCCCACACCTGCTTCCAGATGGTGTCAGACCTGAACTTAGTGTTATATAGAGTATCTGTTATTCGTTTCATACCTAAAAGATTGAAAAATTGAGAAATCCATGTTTCCAGTTTGACAGAATTATTATTTTGGCAGCCAGGAAGGCTAAACCAGCTGTCTTCCTTTTTAATTGTTCAGCCCTGTGACCCAACAGACACACAGACGGACATGGGGCAATATTTTTATTAATGATTAATGATTAATGAAATGAATCTACAGACTTCTGTCCAAAATAACTTTACTGTGGGGCAGAAATATGAATCAAGTTCCCAACTTGTCTACATTCATGCCAACATATGTTTGAAACATTTGTGTCTATTTTATTTAGTCTAGAGGGAGCAATATAAGCTTGATGGAGGATTTTCAGCTGTATCACTCTACCTCTGACTGATTTGGAAATTATTCTAACATCACCCCAAATGTTTTCCCAACCTGTCTTTACTGTAGGTAAATGTGACTCCTAAATCAAGTTCCCATTGTGACACTGTCTTAGAATTCGGGTTCGGAGAGGCATTAAGCAACAACTTATATGGACCTAACACTGTTCTTCTACTAGATTATAAAAACCAGAGTTTTTTTGTCAATCTCACACTTATAATCAAAATGTTCTCAAAGAAATTTAGAAAAAAATGACTTTAACTGAGAATACGTTAAAAACTAATTCATGTTTAAGTTGTGTCTACTTCTGAGTTCTTCAAAGGGCAGAATTTCTCTGCACCCGGCTCATCGCTGCTTGCAGCTTTAATTCTGATGTTGTTCCCGTGTGATTCATCAGTTCGCTGGCAGAGAGATGTAACTTTCTTGGATAGATCTTTAACCAGTGTGTTCTCTCTTCCAAAACATCCACAGAATCGCTTATGCGTTGTTCCATGTTGGTGACTCTGTGCTTCACAGCAGCAAAATCTTTGGAAAGGGTTTTAATTGGGGAGTTGATCTCTTCAAGTTTAGCATTCATAAAAGCTTGATGGCTCATGAGGGCCCTGGTCAAACATTTTGCCCACGCTGGAGCCTCCTCATCAGTGTCTGTATCCGACAGGTGCTTCTTTGTTGCACTCATGTCTGTATTCTTTGATTTATTTGCTTTGCTTCTCTGTCTTCTTGCCCGATCTTGAGACATCTGTTTGCTAACCAATTTTCAGTTCTTTCTTGTCCAATTGCTGCCCAATTCGAGCTGTTTGAAATAAATCTCTCGGATCTGGCGAGCAGACCACGCTATGTTCGCCATGTTCCCCTGCCCGTAATCACATGATCCTCCTCTGTATTTCCTTTCAGATTTTTCTTTTTGTAGAACTACTTTTCTTACCAGGGCTGTAAAACCTGAGGCTAGCCGCAGGTGCATGGAGAGTTGGTGGGCTGTTGATGTTGTAGGAGGTTTTATTTAGTGTGAATGTCTTTAATCATCAATACCCTCTGTCAGAAAAAAAACAACTTTATTTTAATAATATTTATTTTAAAGCTACAAGGAGCCACTGCAAAGATATGAAAGAGCTGCAGGTTGAAGACCCTTGGTCTACAGAAGTATTTCTGGTGAAATAAAGGTTAAATAAATCTAAAAAATGTAACATTTCTCTGTCCTGTAACCAGGGTGTGAACTGGTTCCACTGGAAAGGCCATGAGCACTCCATTGAGTTTGCCGAGATGAAGATAAGACCATCCAACTTTAGAAACCTGGAAGGCAGGAGAAAACGGTCATAGATGATCCATCACCACCAACAGGAACAACATCAACAACCACAACAACAACAAACAACTACTACTCCTCTGTCTGGACTCCCTGCACTTCACCTCAACTCCCACACCCACACACCCTGTAGCTACCAAAGCCACTGCCAAGAGCCCAACACACCCTCCCTCCTCCCAGTTGCTCAGCCCCTCCCTCTGTGTCACAGCTGTGGGAATGCTTCCAGTGGGGTAATCAGAGTGCATGTTACAAACTGGACTTCAATCAAGCCCACGCAGATTCTACTCACGCACCAAAGAGAGCGACTCCATCTCATCTGACTCTGTCTCTTGTGCTGCAGCATCTGTGGGGAGGAGAATGCGCAGCTTGGGCGTTTTGTTTTGTACAGTGATCAACACAGTTCCCATCTGACATCCCAGCCACATTTGGGCTCTGACAGAGCGAACAGGCTGTTCAGAGAACAATGTGCTCTCCTAAAGGTTGGGCGGCTCTTTTCTTAGGCAGATAACACAGTGATATTTCAACTGGACTGTCACAGAAAATCTATTCCTTGTACAGGACTTTACATGTATCTGCATTAAACATTTGGAAAAGGATATTCCTCAGATGTTGGGATGACACACCTCTCCATCTAACTTACCATTTGTTTGTCTTTGTGCAACTTGTCTAAGTGTCACTTTATCCTTCCTAGGTTCCATCCTCTCCTGCAAACCAAGCCAACAATGAAAAACCCCTGAATGAAAAGTATTTTACCTGTCACATCTCATGTCCAGGTTGATGGAAAATGTTTCTGTTTCTTCTGTGAGCGCCTGAAGGCATCATACTTAAGTATTGTGTTTAAAAAATAAAAATAAAAAAGAGAAAAGAAAGCTTGTGTTTCTCTTATGAATCTGAGGCAGGACCTGTAATTAAGTATATTGTTATTATCAAATAAGGAGATCACAATTTTTTCTCTCTTTACAAAATGTGAATACAGTGCATATATGTGCAACCAGAGAATGTTATGTGTTGTTGACACAAACTTAAACCATGATAAAAGGCCAACTCCAGCTCAATCCATTTGACATTGTAAGGTCTCTTTGCTTATGTTGATGATCGTGTTTGAACAGGCCAAACCTAGAGAACTAGTAACTGTTTGTACTTCCCCACCCAAACCCTGTAACCTCCCCCCATCTGCTGCTCCAGCAGCATACTAAACCACTGACCTTCTTAAGAATGCCTGTGTAAGTTAAGTTTGTTTTGTTTTCATTGTTTATAACTGGATGAACAGCAGGTGTTTCTCTGTATTACAATAAAATCTGTTTGTTTAAAATCAAGTGCTAAAGGCTGATTTTTTTCTTACCTTATGAGAGTCCAAAGTCACACAGTGTCCATGGTTGTCTGAGCTCTTAAGCCATTACACAGTGTCCATCATGATCTTCCTTTACAGAAATGTCTGACTGTATGTTTCTACGGTGCGGTGGCGCAGTTGGAGAGTGCGCTTGGTTGCAGGTTCAAGCCCAGCTCTGGGTGACACATGGCGATGTGTCCTTGGGCAAGACACTTAACCCGAAGTTGCTCCCACTGCTGTGTCAGTGGTGTGTGAATGGGTATGAAAGGGCGTGACTGTGTTACACATACTGATGGATAGCTGTCATAGTAAAGATTGGATCCATCAGTGTGTGAATGGGTGAGGATGGGTAAGTGTGACCTGTGGTGTAAAGCAGCTTTGAGTAGTCCATGACTAGAAAAGCGCTATATAAGCTCAAGTCCATTTTACCATTTACATTTTCAGACTCTGAATGAGCTGAGAGTTTTGCAGAAGAATCCTAGCCGTTTGGTTTTCTGTAACCCATCTGCATTTGGTTTTCTGTAACTTTTAACGCAGGAAAGCCTCTGACCAAAGAGTAGTAAAGTTTGAACTATAGGTGGAGTCTTCAACATGTGGTGGATCACAGCTTTCTCCTTCCATCTTTGAAAATGCTTTTGAATGATGGTGTGTTGTCTTAATTTGCAAAAACTGAAAGCTAGGCAAGTGTTTCTCCAGTCCTAACCCTTGAAATTGCACTATACTTGTATTGAGGAATATTAAGATGCTACACAATATATCTAAACCTACTCACTGTATCTTTACCTACCTATACCTCCTTTACAAAGGTACTTACCATACTCTGCAAACTTTTGGTCAAAAACAAACACCTGGTGACATTTATTTATGGATGTTCCTCTGGAGAATCATTTTTAGTTCTGCTCTCTGTCTTTTCCACAGGTTAGCTCTACTAGCAGTGATACAGAAACTTTTTAATATTGTGTGCACACTTATTACTTTTAGAGTTCAATTTTACGCTAAGTCCAAAATAAAACAAACACTTCTTTCTGAGTTTATGATTTGTTTTCATAAATTAACAAACGTGCATTATTAAACTAACAACTGCCAGTTTTACTTTGTTTTTTTTATTTATTTTTTTAATTTAGTGCAAAATGAAACAGATTAACTGCAACTCGCCCTGGTTCATTCCTGTTGTCTGAACAGGACCTGACGCATATTTGTTGTGATGTCGAACTGCAGCAATGAAGCACCAAACTACTGATGAGGAGAACTTACTCAATGTAAGATATTTTTTTTTAATCAAAATTATGAATGCTTGCTCTTTTTTTACAAGATAAAAAGCTGAAGTGAAGTTTTGTCAGTGCCTCCGTACAGTATTCGAAATAGGGAAGAGTTAGTGGATTATCCAGAATGTGGACTAGAACATGATTTCTTTTTCCAGGACTGAAATGCTGTCAGACAGTTTGGACTTGACCTGTTTAATGTGAGGTTTCCAGCCAATTCTGTCATCTGTTATCACTCCCAGGAATGTTATATATTTTTGTAATAACTGACATAGTTTAGCATCTTAATCTTGTCACATGCTATGTTCAAGGTTGATGTCCATTTATCTGGCAGATAGAAGGATAGCTTCTGTCTCCAGCTTGTGTTTGAGGTCTCTTATGCCGCAGCGAGCTGTGCCCTCTTGTGGTAGGGGGCGTGAAAGCTGCATCTGTTAAGTTATGGTGTGACACAGTGTACCCAGTTAATAAATCCAACGAAGAAGAAAAACATGACACAGTAGACAAAGAGCAACAATGGAAGACATCCAGCATTTTGTATTTGCATTTTCTCTGTGATTTACTTGCAGCTCGTTGATACAAAGTTCAATCAGGCTTTGTTTCAGAGAAGTCTGAGTGCCGCCAGGAGAAATGCAGCTGCTGTTGGGGTAAGTGACAATTCTTTTGACCAATCAACAGTCTACAGTGTTGTAGCTCCACCTTCCGAGAGTGGATCAGTTCAGTCTGGCGCCCATACGAAAGGGTCCTAAAAAGTGGGACGGCTCGTCTCGGTTATTTGGGGATCTGCCCCCAAAGGAGGGACAAGTCAGTGGAAACACAACATAATGCGTGCCGTACCGCGATGAACCGAACCGGTCTGCTTGGTGGAAACGCAGCTTTTGACCCTGTGTAAACTTTCACCCAGCCCCCTAGCTGCATGCTCTGATTCAACACATACACACTTGGATAGCACATCTCTCTGAAAACGGACACCAGCTGTGGGTTGAGACAGTGGTGTCAATCAACAATAATTAATAATTTAGAGTTTTTTTTATTCTGGAATGTGCCGCCTGGTGGCTGTAAATTGTAGTAGCTCTGTCTTAACTTTTGTGATTTTTTGTAATATATACGTCTTTTTTAATACATTAGCTGTCATTTGTGGTTTGCCCGACCCTGATTCAGAGGCTGTGCTACACGGGAGATTTTCTGGATATTTTTTGGCTTTTCCAAGACTTGTTATGCTGAGTCTCCATGGCAACGAGACTTGTTTACCACCAGGGATCAACTGAAAATGCTCTCCAAACTCAAGATCATCAGTGAAATATCACCTCAAATCCTAATGGAGTTGAAAAGAAAGAGAAGAGGATGCAGGGCAGGAGTGAGGCAGAGAGAGAAACGGTGGAGATTTAAACCGTTTCTTCCAACTGTTGTGATGGGTAACATAAGATCGCTAGCTAACAAAATTGACAAGCTCCGGATGCTAACCAGGTCTCAGAAAGAATACAGAGAATGCAGTATTATGTGCTTCACTGAGACGTGGTTGCATGAACACATCCCAGACTGCAATGCGTCTGTACACGGCTTCGGTCCGTGCAGACCACAACAAACAACTCGGCAGAAAGCTAAAGGGAGGTGGAATTGCAGTGCTGGTTAACCAGCGACGATGTCATCCTGGACATGTCACTGTTAAAGAGAAGATCTGCACAAGAAACATTGAACTACTAGCTGTGAGTTTTTGCCCATATTATTTACCCAGAGAGTTCACATGTGTTATTCTGGTAGTGGTTTATATAACACCTGGTACCGCCCCAGACGCAGCCTGTGGTGTTATTAACTCTGTAATTGCCAGTCTTCAAACACAACATCCAAACGCTTTTGTGGCGATCTCTGGAGATTTTAACAACATCTCCCTCTCTGCAACTCTACCAACATTCCACCAGTTTGTCAGCTGCTCCACCAGAGAAAACAAAACATTGGACTTATTCTATGCAAATATTAAAAATGCATACAGCACCTCTGCCCTGCCACCTTTAGGAAGATCTGACCATAATCTGGTTCTTCTCACCTCCTCCTACAAGCCCATCGTTCAGCAACAACCAATCATCAGAAAGGCTATTAAAACCTGGTCTAATGAAGCTGAAGATGCTCTGAGAGGGTGCTTCGAGGCTACAGACTGGAGTGTCCTCTGTGAACCGCACGGAGATGACATCAACACCTTGACTGAGTGTGTGACAGATGATATAAACTTCTGTGTGGACAGCATCATTCCAACAAGAACAGCAAGGTGCTTCCCCAATAACAACCCCTGGATCACCAGTGACCTGAAAAGCTGCTGAACATCAAAAAGAAAGCCTTCAGGGGTGGAGACAGGGAGTTATTGAAGTCAACACAAAAACAACTGAAAACACAAATGAAAAAGTGAAAGGAGGACTACAGGAAAAGGTTGGAAAGTCAGCTTCAGCAAAACAATGAGGGATGTGTGGTCAGGAATGAATAAGATCACTGGCTCTAAGATAAAGGGGGATCAAACTGATGGAGGTCTGGACAAAGCTAATGAACTGAACATGTTCTTCAATAGGTTCAGCTCACCTCCTGCCCCAAACCCAACAGGTCACACACCCTCCCTGAACCAACAGCTTTCCTGTCACTGCCCCACTCTGTCACCCTGCAGCTCAGTCAAGGACATGGATAAAGTCTCATCTCCATCCAAATCAGGACCTCCTGAAACCTCCGCTGCCTCTTCCTCCACTTTGTCTGTAATTAAGTCAAGAAACAACTGGAGAAACTGAACCAGAACAAGGCAGCAGGTCCAGATGGTGTCAGTCCCAGAGTTCTCAAGACCTGCTCAAAACAGTTGTGTCCGATTCTTCAGCACCTGTTCAACACCAGCCTGAGTCAGAAAAGAATTCTGGTGCTGTGGAAAACATCCTCCCTTGTTCCAGTGCTTAAAAAACCACAACCTGCTGAACCAAATGACTACAGACCAGTTGCCCTGACATCTCACATGGTGAAGGTCCTGGAGAGACTCCTGCTGGCTCACCTCAACAAGCAGGTGAACACCTTTCAAGACCCATTACAGTTTGCATATTGTAATGGGCTTGGGGTTGAAGACGCCATCATCTACCTGCGTCAGAGAGCCCACTCTCATCTGGACCAGTCAGGCAGCACTTTGAGGGTCATGTTCTTTGACTTCTCAAGTGCCTTTAATACGATTCAGCCAGCTCTGCTTTGTGAGAAGCTCCATGGATTCCAGATGGATACCTCCATAGCCACCTGGATTTATAACTACCTCACAAACAGACCACAGTTTGTGAGACTGAATAGTTGTGTCTGAGAAGGTGGTCAGCAGCACTGGACACACCACAAGGAACTGTACTTTCACCATTCCTCTTCACGTTGTACACCTCAGACTTCCAGTACACCTCTGAGTCATGTCATCTGCAGAAATACTCTGATGACTCTGCAGTTATTGGGTGTATCAGTGATGGACAGGAAGCAGAGTACAGAGAACTGGTTGGTCAGTTTGTAAAATGGTGCGGTAACAATCATCTCATCTTGAATACCACCAGAAACAAAAGAGGTGATTGTTGACTTCAAGAGGAACAAGAATACACATAGATGTGTTTCCATCCTAGGAGAGGAGGTGGAGGTGGTGGAGGAATACAAGTACCTTGGAGTTCAGCTGGACAACAGACTTGAGTGGAAATGCAACTCTGAGTTCATCTACAAGAAAGGCCTGAGCAGACTCTACTTCTTAAGGAAGCTGAGATCTTTCAACGTCTGTACCAAAATGTCGCACATCTTCTATAAGTCTGTTGTTGAAAGTGCAATTAGCTTCGCAGTGATCTGCTGGGGCAGCAGCATCAGAACCAGAGACTTGAAGAGAATCAACAAACTGATCAAGAAAGCTGCTTCTGTGCTTGGAGTAACTCTGGAGCCGCTGGAGCTGATCGTCCAAAAAAGAATAGTGCACAAGCTGATGAAGATAATGGAGGACTCTTCACACCCTCTCCACAACACGGTGATGAGACAGAAGAGTGTGTTCAGTGAGAGGCTTCTTCAGGTCCGATGTAAGACTGAGAGGTACAGGAGATCATTCCTGCCAGCAGCCATTAGCCTCATGAACAAAGTCCAGAATTAATTATTGTTATTATTGTTATTATCGTTATTGCTGTGAATGCAGCAATGCATTCACAGTATATGTTCTTCTGTGACAAAAAAATTTATTGCTGTGAATGCAGCAATGCATTCACAGTATATGTTCTTCTGTGACAAAAAAATTTATTCTTCTTCTTCTTCTTCTTCTTCTTCTTCTTCTTCTTCATTCTTCCGCCCGCTTTTTTGGACCGCTAAAACTCAGGCAAACTTCAACCGATTTTCACCGTTCAAACTTCAAAATGTGTGTTTCAGTTGGGACAAGGGGGCTATGACTTTTCAGAAACTTTTCACAAATACTTTCCGAGATATTCGACGATTTACGAAATTTCGGTCCCATAGAGATGAATGCGAAATTTTCAAAATTTCCTCTCTTCAGGACATTCTTTCAGCCTGCTTCAAACCCTCCTCATTCAGTCATACATTCAGCTACAAACTCCATTCAAACTTCAGAATATTCAGCTATCTTTTGGCTTCATTCAGTGGGTTTCAAATGTTTCCTAGCATTCATAGTTTCTTCACAATGACCCTTCAAAGGTCATGATGCATTTCAGCTCTTCGAGCCGTTTAACATTGGTGTGTATTGGACGGAATGTTTTGGCTCAGAGTGGGAGATTCAAACAACAGAGCACGGAGAGGGGGAAACAGGACCTGAAAAATTTCTGGGTAAACTGCTCTTTTGGTCACAATTTTCACTCCACATAGGCATATTATATATCAAAATGGAGAAAGGCTTGTCCTTCTTCTGAAAAAGTGGTTTTTAAAGCAAAAGGATGGAGCACTTTTTCACAAAATGGCCAACTGTCATGAGAAGTTCAAAAAAATTCCCATATACCTCCATGTTAATTCCTGAGGGGTTTTCTCAGAGATCAGTAAAATTTCCCTCATCTATCTATCGCTCTCGTGGGTTCGTTTCTTGACCTTCATGCATGAAATTTAGATGGACAGCTTCCTCTGGGTCTCAGGATTCCTACGGTGTGTTCATTTTTATTCCAGCCCTCACGGTTTTGGCAAGGTGACAGGAGATTCGGACTCTTGCTTTGCCACAAAATCTTCAGAAGATTACAGTAACAAGGGCAAAGTTGTGCACCTGCACCTGCTGCCTTTAACGAGCAGGGAGCAGGTCACCGTGGAAACCTTTGATCTCATGCAGCTGTTTAGAGTAACTCATCAAAACATTCAGGAACAAAGACAAGCATGTGTATGTTAATTTATCATTGATCACCAATGCAAAATCTGGCTTCAGAAAAGCCTCAGCAGACAGGTTTACATGATTGAACACACACACACACACACACACACACACACACACACACACACACACACACACACACACACACACACACACACACAGGGCAGAAAGTATCACACTTTAACAGCATTTGACTTCTATTTCCCTGAGTCAGCTCCTTATTTTCCTAGATTTTTTTTTTTTAATTTAAATTCCTTCCTTTAATTCCTGAATTGATTCAGCCAGTCAAACTTTTAAATCCAATTTTAGATTACACTGATTCATGCTTCATCATCATTCTTTTTGTCAGAATTGCAAGCACCTTTACACCCTGATTTCAAAGGGAATGTGTTGGGAATCAACAGACTCCACCAGCTCTCTGATGGCAGTTGGTAAACAATGATCACCATGGCAACATCTGGCTTCAGATGGGCCTCAGCCTACAGGCTTACATGGTTAAACAAACTCACACACAGGACACACAGGATTACATTTTAACAGGGTTTAAGAAAGCCGACTTACATTTACCCTCAGTCAGGTCATTATTGCTGTGAATGCAGCAATGCATTCACAGTATATGTTCTTCTGTGACAAAAAAATTTATTGCTGTGAATGCAGCAATGCATTCACAGTATATGTTCTTCTGTGACAAAAAAATTTATTGCTGTGAATGCAGCAATGCATTCACAGCATATGTTCTTCTGTGACAAAAAAATTTATTCTTCTTCTTCATTCTTCCGCCCGCTTTTTTGGACCGCTAAAACTCCAGCAAACTTCAACCGATTTTCACCGTTCAAACTTCAAAACGTGTGTTTCAGTGGGGACAAGGGGGCTATGACTTTTCAGAAACTTTTCACGAATAATTTCCGAGATATTAAACAATTTACGAAATTTCGGTCACATAGAGATGAATTGGGAATTTTCAAAATTTTCTCCCTTCAGGACATTTTCTCAGCCTGCTTCAAGCCCTCCTCATTCAGTCATACTTTCAGCTACAAACTCCATTCAAACTTCAAAATGTTCAGCTATCTTTTGGCTTCATTCAGTGGGTTTCAAATGTTTCCTAGCATTCATAGTTTCTTCACAGTGACCCTTCAAAGGTCATGATGCATTTCAGCTCTTTGAGCCGTTTAACATTGGTGTGTATTGGACGGAATGTTTTGGCTCAGAGTGGGAGATTCAAACGACAGAGCACGGAGAGGGGGAAACAAGACCTGAGAAACTTCTGGGTAAACTGCTCTCTTGGCCACATTTTTTGAGCTATCAACACAAATAAGCCCTCAGCATGTAAGTAGTCTTGTCCTGCTTCTGACAAAGTGGTTTTTAAAGCAAAAGGATGGAGCACTTTTTCACAAAATGGCCAACTGTCATGAGAAGTTCAAAAAAATCCCCATATACCTCCATGTTAATTCCTGAGGGGTTTTCTCAGAGATCAGTAAATTTTCCCTCATCTATCTATCGCTCTCGTGGGTTCTTTTCTTGACCTTCATGCATGAAATTTAGACCGACAGCTTCCTCTGGGTCTCAGGATTCCTACGGTGTGTTCATTTTTATTCTAGCCCTCACGGTTTTGGCAAGGTGACAGGAGATTCGGACTCTTGCTTTGCCACAAAATCTTCATAACATTACAGTAACAAGGGCAAAGTTGTGCACCTGCACCTGCTGCCCTTGACGAGCTGGTCACCGTGGAAACCTTTGATCTCATGCAGCTGTTTATAGTAACTCATCAAAACATCCAGGAACAAAGACAAGCATGTGTCTGTTAATTTATCATTGATCACCAATGTAAAATCTGGCTTCAGATAAGCCTCAGCAGACAGGTTTACATGATTGAACACACACACACACACACACACACACACATACACACACACACACAAACACACACACACACACACACACACACACACACACAGGGCAGAAAGTATCACACTTTAACAGCATTTGACTTCCATTTCCCTGAGTCAGCTCCTTATTTTCCCAGATTTTTTTCTTTAAATTTAAATTCCTTCCTTTAATTCCTGAATTGATTCAGCCAGTCAAACTTTTAAATCCTATTTTAGATTACACTGATTCATGCTTCATCATCATTCTTTTTGTCAGAATTGCAAGCACCTTTACACCCTGATTTCAAAGGGAATGTGTTGGGAATCAACAGACTCCACCAGCTCTCTGATGGCAGTTGGTAAACAATGATCACCATGGCAACATCTGGCTTCAGATGGGCCTCAGCCTACAGGCTTACATGGTTAAAAAACTCACACACAGGACACACGGGATTACATTTTAACAGGGTTTAAGATAGCCGACTTACTTTTCCCCTCAGTCAGGTCATTATTTCCATCAATGTTCTTTAAAATTTGATACATTCCTTTAATTTTTGAATAGACGCAACAATTTCAACTTTAAATGCCTTCATCCATTCCATTTATTCGACCATTTATTTCCTTTCATCCAAGAGTTCATGGCAGGCTAATTCAGCATTCTGCATTAGCATTTCAGTGCAAGCTTTCCAGGAGTTCTTAAAACAATTTTCAGACATATCCTCATTCATTCATGTTCAGCATTCTGCATTAGCAGTTGAGCGCAAGCTTTTACAGGAGTTTTTAAAACAATTTTCAGACATATCCTCAGTCATTCATGATCAGCATTCTACATCAGCAGTTGAGCACAAGCTTTTCAAGACTTCATTCAACCATTTTAAGACAAATCTTCAGTCATTCATGTTCAGCGTTCTGCATTAGCATTTCAGCGCGAGTTATCTAAGACTTCATTTAGCCATTTTCAGACATATCTTCAGTCATTCATGTTCAGCATTCTGCATTAGCAGTTCAGCGCAAGCTGCTTCAGCATTCTGCATTCACAGCGCAATTTCTTCAGAAATTGCTTTTCTAGTTCTTCTTCTTCTTCTTCTTCTTCTTCTTCTTCTTCTTCATTCTTCCGCCCGCTTTTTTGGACTGCTAAAACTCAGGCAAACTTCAACCGATTTTCACCGTTCAAACTTCAAAACGTGTGTTTCAGTTGGGACAAGGGGGCTATGACTCTTCAGACACTTTTCACAAATACTTTTCGAGATATTTCAGAATTTGTGCGTTTTTTGGTCTCATAGAGATGAATGAGGAATTTTCAAAATTTTCTCCTTTCAGGACATTTTATCAGCCTGCTTCAAACGCTCCTCATTTAGTCATACATTCAGCTACAAACTCCATTCAAACTTTAAAATATTAAGCTACCTTTTGGCTTCATTCAGTTGGTTTCAAATGTTTCCTAGCATTCATAGTTTCTTCACAATGACCCTTCAAAGGTCATGATGCATTTCAGCTCTTCGAGCCGTTTAACATTGGTGTGTATTGGACGGAATGTTTTGGCTCAGAGTGGGAGATTCAAACGACAGAGCACGGAGAGGGGGAAACAAGACCTGAAAAATTTCTGGGTAAACTGCTCTTTTGGTCACAATGTTCGCTCCACATAGGCATTTTATATATCAAAATGGAGGAGGGCTTGTCCTGCTTCTGACAAAGTGGTTTTTAAGGCAAAAAGGATGGAGCACTTTTTCACAAAATGGCCAACTGTCATGAGAAGTTCAAAAAAATCCCCATATACCTCCATGTTAATTCCTGAGGGGTTTTCTCAGAGATCAGTAAAATTTCCCTCATCTATCTATCGCTCTCGTGGGTTCGTTTCTTGAACTTCATGCATGAAATTTAGACCGACAGCTTCCTCTGGGTCTCAGGATTCCTACGGTGTGTTCATTTTTATTCTAGCCCCTACGGTTTTGGCAAGGTGACAGGAGATTCGGACTCTTGCTTTGCCACAAAATCTTCAGAAGATTACAGTAACAAGGGCAAAGTTGTGCACCTGCACCTGCTGCCCTTGACGAGCTGGTCACCGTGGTAAACCTTTGATCTCATGCAGCTGTTTATAGTAACTCATCAAAACATTCAGGAACAAAGACAAGCATGTGTGTGTTAATTTATCATTGATCACCAATGTAAAATCTGGCTTCAGATAAGCCTCAGCAGACAGGTTTACATGATTGAACACACACACACACACACACACACACACACACACACACACACACACACACACACACACACACACACACACACACACACACACACACACACACACACACAGGGCAGAAAGTATCACACTTTAACAGCATTTGACTTCCATTTCCCTGAGTCAGCTCCTTATTTTCCTAGATTTTTTTCTTTAAATTTAAATTCCTTCCTTTAATTCCTGAATTGGTTCAGCCATTCAAACTTTTAAATCCAATTTTAGATTACACTGATTCATGCTTCATGTTCATTCTTTTTGTCAGAATTGCAAGCACCTTTACACCCTGATTTCAAAGGGAATGTGTTGGGAATAAACAGACTCCACCAGCTCTCTGATGGCAGTTGGTGAACAATGATCACCATGGCAACATCTGGCTTCAGATGGGCTTCAGCCTACAGGCTTACATGGTTAAAAAACTCACACACAGGACACACAGGATTACATTTTAACAGGGTTTAAGAAAGCCGACTTACATTTACCCTCAGTCAGGTCATTATTTCCATCAATGTTCTTTAAAATTTGATTTATTCCTTTAATTTTTGAATAGACGCAACCATTTCAACTTTAAATTTCTTCATCCATTCCATTTATTCGACCATTCATTTCCTTTCATCCAAGAGTTCATGGCAGGCTAATTCAGCATTCTGCATTAGCAGTTGAGCGCAAGCTTTTACAGGACTTCTTAAAACAATTTTCAGACATATCCTCAGTCATTCATGTTCAGCATTCTACATCAGCAGTTGAGCACAAGCTTTTCAAGACTTCATTCAACCATTTTCAGACACATCTTCAGTCATTCATGTTTAGCTTCTGCTGTAGCATTTCAGCATGAGTTATTTAAGACTTCATTTAGCAATTTTCAGACATATCTTCAGTCATCCATGTTCAGCATTCTGCATTAGCAGTTCAGCGCAAGCTGCTTCAGCATTCTGCATTCACAGCGCAATTTCTTCAGAAATTGCTTTTCTAGTTATTATTATTATTATTGAACACAATCAGGGGCCTGTACTACGAAGCTGGATTAGCTCTTAGAGAGATAACTTCCTGGATAAGTTTCGGGTTTTCCGTACTACCAATGTGGATCTCTTTATATCCAGACATGTTGCCCCAGTAACTGATGCTGAACGCCAAACCTGGTCTGGAGCAGGTTAAGTTCCAGGATAAGAGCTCACGGGGTGTGACAGACCGCCCGCCGACCAATCGGTTCTCTTGGGCGGGCATGAAAGACCGCACAGTCACCAATTTGCTCAGCCAGAGTGAAGTCTTCCGTTGCGGGACCGCCCCCTGTCTTTTTGGCCCAACATTTTTTCTTATGGGCTGTGAACAAACAATATCTTACTGATCATCATAACTGAGACATTGTCAGGGAAAAGTAGAAATGTGTGCAAATTGAATATTTCATACTGACCACTTTGAAGGATGTTTTTATATTTATTTTTTATTTGCTCCCACGTCATTTTTTTCCCACTGCTATTGCATCTGCAATACAAACTGCCTATAATGAACGTTTTCCTTGGGATTTGTAGGAGAGTGGACTCTTTCTAATTATGAGGTGGGATATGATGCTGATCACACACACACTGACTGACAACATGAATGACTAAGGACCTAACTGCCCGTGTTGTCACGTGATGAGATAGGTCTGTTGATATCAGCATTTTGGAAATTTAGGCGATTTTGCGGTACTCCTCGTATTTTTTGCAGGATTATTTGCTGCTCCTCCGCCGTAACGTAGGCTGCTCTCTTCTCCATTGTAGAAAATGCTCCGGGGCCACTAACCACGCCCATTTTATGTGTGCACGCACAGATCCCAGCCGGATTCACTTATCTAGTTGATAACTAGCTTCATAGTACAGCAGATCTGGATGACGGAGATCCGGTGAAGTTCAGTGAGTTGTCGCAGAGTTATCCTGGATGACTTAATCCAGCTTCGTAGTACAGATCCCTGAACTACTACAATCCTGAGTTTCCCTTTGGGATAAATAAAGTATTTTTCATTTCATTGCATTTCATAACTCAACCTCTAAATAGGCATAGCAATGATTGTTATAAAACTGTACTGCTCATTTTTTTTGGGACCAGCGCTGTAAACCTTACCTGTGACCAGAATAAATGCTGAACTGAGAAATGGATCCCCTTCTTGTAAACTTTGGGGGTTGTTCGACTAAAGACCCGGGTAGATTTTATTACAGGAACTCATTTTCATTTACTCTGTCAGTGTTTACACCTCTATCTGTACCCATACCTGACTGTGTGTGCCCTTTGCTGTTCTGAGGTTGTAGATGTCACTTGTTTGACACATCAGGTCACGCTCACTCTCTGCTGAGAGCTGATGGTATGCCATGGATGCAGGGATGTCTGGTCCCCTGACTGGACCTTGTACTTCCCCAGTCTCAGGCTCAGTTTGGGGGCTAGTGAGCCCTGGACCCAAGAAGCTGGCTCCGAAGAGACCAGAGCCCCCAGGTCCCTGTCCCTTCTCTCTCTTAGGCCCCATTTACACGACGCCGAAAACGGTCGATTCCGCAAACATTTCGTTGCGTTTTGGCCTTCCGTTTAGACGAGACCACGTTGCGTTTTCAGTGAAAACGCAAACTTTTGAAAACGCTCCCCAGAGTGGAAAGATCTGAATCCGCTCCTCCATCCAGCTTCGTGTAAACACAGAGCAGAGCGTCTCAGGGTGAAACGCTGATGTTATCGCATGCGCACTCGCAGTTTTAGGTGAAGGCTCCGCGCTCAGCCACATTTCCAGTTCAGCCAGTAGGTGGCGGTAATGCGCGTTATGGTTGGATTGCCGACCGTCTCACACAACAAAACGGCAGAAAAAGAAAGAACAGAAGAGGAGACTTGTCCTCCTGGAGTCGTATGAACGCGGATCGTTTTCACGCCGTCCTCATGTAAATGCGGGTGGCTTTTGAAAACGCAAAGGAAGAATCTTTGCGGGAGTCTCCGTGTAAACGGGGCCTTAGGGTGTGTGTAGAGGAAGGGATAGACACAAATCCCTTGACGTTAACCTAAACTTTTTTTTTTTTTTTAAAAAGTTGCTGATATCCGAACATGACTTCATGATGTGGTGTCACATGTCTATGAATGGAACATGTCAGGGGACGGTCTCCTCTGTTGGTCACACATATGTCCAGGACAGCAAAGAGATGTGACACACTGCTTTGTCCACAGGTGGGCCCCAAAATACAAACATAAAGTTTTTACTCTGGTTTGAAGTTAGAGGATCATTTTAATAATCATATTTATTCATTCTAGGAGGTTTCTCTGAACTATCAGTGTGCTGTAACTGCTCCACATCATTTTACCTTTCCAGATATAACATCAGGTGGATAGGATCATTATTTAGTCAGCCATGGGGGAAAAATGTCCTCATTCACACACCGAGTCTATAAATCCTAATTTCTATGGATGACGAACTGAGAATTCAGTAGGAGTATCTAAAAATCTTGAATTCCCTATGAGTCTGGAGGAAAATAAGACACTTCAGTAGGATTTAGAGGTACACACAGGGTTTGTTAAGCGATTCTTGGCCTGCTACTGCACTGTCTGTGCTCACAGGATTTATTGTATTTATAGGACCTCTTCATGCTCTCTTAAGCTAAAGGAAAATGTCATCATAAGGTCTGTCTGGAACTTACTGGAGAGTATAACTTAAAACTGAGGGAACTGGTGTTTTAAAATCTAAAATAAAAGACCTTAAAGCAATTTCTTTTCTGTTTTTGAATGCAGACAGCATTACAGGTGTATTATCACAGTCTTTATTTTTGCAAACACTGGACTCTTAACCTTTATTGAAAGTTGTTGTGCTGGTCAGTTTTGTTTCACTGTATGACTTTGAGTTCTTTTGCTCCTGATTAACCCAGAGTCATTATATCATCAGCGGAACATTTCAGGTATACAAAAGAGAAACACATGCTATTTTTTCCTATTCTATTTGTTTGCAAAGTATATACCTGAAATGTACTAAATTCATTAATCAGCAAGCTTAAGCTCAAATGAATTCCTAAATACTTGAGTCATTTAAAAAAAATAATTAAAAATGGTGCATTATTTTTTAACTGCATCATGGACAAAAATTGTGGCTATTTTTTCGGCATAAATCCATATTGTACTGAATTTGGAGTAATACAACATCTCTCTGTCAGACTACGCCCCTTAGAACTTTCCCTTATCATTAATATCACAGTTTAGACTAAATTAATTATCGAATTAGAGAATCACTCCTTGGAAGGATGTTTATGGAAGCCCACCAGTAATTAAAAAAAAGTCGATATTATGAGATAATAGAGTCCAATTATGAGATTAAAAATTGAAATTTTGAGATCCTCGTGCTCCTGCTTGGGTTGTAGTCCCTGCATCACCTCACTGTCAACCACAAATTCAGCAGAGGGAAGATTGAACAGGACAGGAAGTTGTGAACTGGAACTACCTTGAACCACACAGTGACTTTCCAAATTAACCATGCGTGTCAAAATCAGTTCATATTTATCTTGACTATGATGATAAACAGACATGCTAGACCAAGAGTCAACAGGTTTGAGGTTTTACAGCCCAACATGAATGAAGAGAGACTTATCAGAGGAGTGGGAAGAGCAGGAACTCTTCGGTCTGTGACGCCAGCTGTCTGTCAGTCATGCTGCTTGATGAACTGAACAGGTAGCCAGTGTGAGTCGACAAACGAAGCCAAGACGCAACGGAACAGAGTTGTATCACTTACCCAGCCATGTGAAAAATGTGCAGTCCTAAAAAAGGCTGTTTATTCAACCTTATGAATAGATCGATGAATATTAATGGAGCACAAAAATCTTGTAATTACGGCTTTGTTAACGAATAATTTTGACTTGACTCATAATTTTGACCTTTATCTCATAATTATTACTTTTTATGTCATAATTTTTACTTTTTTTCCACTGGCAGAAATGGGCTGCCATAGATATTTGATGTCATAGGCTGATTTTTTTTTTTTTTTTTTTTCATTTTTTTTTTAAAGGTGAATGGGTTTCCTCACAAAGAAATTAAAACGCCAGAACAATACCATAGACTGTATCCCACGTACTTTTTGCTATGCTGTGCTGACAAAGTCCCGCAGTCGACTACATAGACATCAACCAATCAGGAGGAGGCTTCCATGACGCGTTGCTTGCAGCAGCGACCCCGCCCCTCCTTCTAGCTGCTCCGTGCCTCCGACTCATTTCCTGCTTCTCCCTGCTGGGAGTGGCTGCTGCCCTCCGGACGGAAATGCGGTGTGATTTCCCTGAACCGATGTCATGTCGGACTCGGACTGGGACTAACAAGTGAGCGGGACATGTTGGGACTATGAAGACAACTTGTTTGCGGAGGTTGCTGAAGTTTGGCGCTGTTGTAGTTGTGCTCGTCCTGTCTGCTGAGATATTACTGAACAAAACCAAAGTGAGGAAGACTCCCCCAAAGCTCACTCCTCTCAGCGCTGAGGAGTACAGGCCGATCTCCCCGGACACGTACCGATACATACTCAACCAGCCTGCAGCATGCAGGGACAGAGAGCCGTTCCTGGTCTTCATGGTCCCAGTTTCTCCTGTGCAGGCTGAGGCAAGGAAAGCCGTCAGAGACACATGGGGTGCTCCGGGACAGGACACCCTGACTCTGTTCTTTGTGGGTCTACCTGAAGGAGGGCAGGGGTCAAGCACCCAGTGGGAGCTGGAGGAGGAGAGCAGCCAACATGCAGACATAGTCCAGATGAACTTCCAGGATAGTTATCAAAACCTGACCATCAAGACTGTGATGATGATGACCTGGCTGGCCGCCCACTGTCCAAACGCCACATACGCCATGAAGGTTGACGCTGACATCTTCGTGAACGTGTTCTACCTCATGAAACGTCTGGAGGGCTCCCCCAGGCAGGACTTCATCACAGGCTCGGTGATTTGGGACGGCAAGCCCAGGAGGGACATTCACAGTAAATGGCACGTGTCCGAGGACCTGTACCCCGAGGACAGCTTCCCCCCGTACGTGTCTGGAGCTGGGTATGTGTTCTCTGCAGACCTGGCTGCCAGGATCACCTGGGCGTCCAGGTTCGTTCGGGTGATCCCTCTGGAGGACGTCTATGTGGGGCTGTGCCTGCGCGTGTTGGGTGTGAGGCCCGTGTACTCCCGCAGCCTCCCGACCTTCAGGAACCTGTTTGAAATCAGAACTCTGGACTATGACCGCTGCAGCTTCTCCAAACTGGTTATCGTAAACGGATTTAAGCCATCAAAACTGAGAGACATCTGGGAGGATTTCACCAAAGGCCGTGCTAGCTGCTAAAAGAACTCATCCTAGGTTTTCCTCCTGCAAAGGAAAGCAAGTCATGGAAACACAGCCAAACACAGGATCCAGGTGATGCTTCCAGGGTTTGTATGAACAGACAGGGGAGAATCCTGAATCTATGTCCTATCTATTAAATATCAGGACTTTTTTATGTCATTAAGTTTTCCCTAAATGACAAACATCTGCTAAAATGAAAATCAGTCTGCTGCACACAGTAGATTTATTTTTCATTTTATTGCTGAACACTGTTAATTTAACATATCAAAGGCATTCTCACATATCAAACAGTCACACTGCTGGAAAACTGCTGCTAAAAATAGACAACCTGTTGCAGACAGAGCTGTAGGCAGACAGCTCAGCTTTAAAGCGCCACAGGCTTAAAGGTTCAGGAGGTCAAAGGTTAAAAACAAAAAAAAGAAAAAGAAGAAATTAGAAAAAACGATGATGTCACTTTTTAATTTGTTATCTGGCCATAGCAGAAATCCAGATCAGGTACCAGGCAGGAAAAATGCAGTTTTTGTTTTTGTGTTTCTTAGTCTCAGGTGAAGTTGTCAGACTAGTTTAAAACAGTTGTACGAACCAGGGCTGTCCTCAGTAGATCAAATCAGTCCACAGGACTCAGAGTTCTCTAGTTTCTATCTGTTGTGTGACACGGAGTGACGTGGATGCAAAAGCAAAACAGGCCCCCAGACCAGTAGTTCCCAGACCAGTGGTTCCCAGTGTGGGGGTCAGGAAACAGAGACAGGGGTCACCAAATGCCTCCCAAATCCCAAACGGTTTACTGTTGCTGTGCCATTCATATTAACAACACATGAACAAAAAGAGGAGTTTTAATTTTATACAAAACCATGCAAAGAGAAAATGTTTGATCTGTTTTTGTATTTCTTTGTTGCCAGCAGACCCTGTAATATTTGAGCCAATGAAACAATGGTGTCAGTGGAGATAGATTATTTAAGGAAACAGCAGAGTGTGCATATAAGTAGTCATTTTTTGCTTGCTTTTTTGGGAATAATTTTTCAACTGTTTTTGTTGTTTTTTTTACCCACCCCCTTGCCCTCCCCAAATTAAAAAAAAAAAAAACAGAATACAGGAGAAAATGAAAACCATTGAAATTGAATAACAATAAATAAATTTCTGAGAGACTAAGAACACCAGTAAGAATGTGAAACTTCTCAGTTTTCATTATCAAAAGTTTTTAAAAGATGATGAATCATCCACAGGGATGAAATAGACTCTGACGAGAGGAACATTAGTTGACAAAAAAAAAACAACTACACATTAAATTTAGAAATCCAATCTCTGGCGGCTCTGTGGGAGCTCACAACCCTTACACTTTGAAAAATCTAAACGGGATCTGAAAGTGTTGTGCACTAAGCCCCCCCCCCCCCCCCCCCCCCCCCCCCCCCCAAAAAAAAAAAGCAATGAATTCCTGAAGCTTTGAGTAAACATCCAATCTGATCAGTGTGACCAAATTCTGAGTGAGGTACAGCCTCCAGTGTTCACATTATAATCCCATCATGCACCTCAGAGACTGTGGCCTCTGTGCTCTGAAAGCGTGTAGTTTTGCTGGTTTGTTTTAAAGCCTCTCCTGTCTCAGGTTTTCAAGGTTACTGTTGAAATATAAAAAGGCTTTTTTATTGCTGTGTGACTCAAACTGTTGAGCAGGGTTCAGTGCTCCATAGAAGTGATAACAGTGACTGTTAGACAGAGCCTTAGAGGAACACAGGACAGAGTCTCTGTCACTGGCCTTTCAGCATCCAATACTCAGCTCTCCTAATAAAACACAGGGTGTTTACCGTGCTGTATCCAAAGTGCTGTAAAAGTCGTTTGAACTCCTCTAAGTGTCCTCTGAAGGTGGATATAACATGGTGTATTGTGATAATCTACGCTGTAAACCAAAGACTGTTTGACACAGAGCTGATACACTGGATTATTTTCCAGTGAGTGCCTTTAGTGGGCCTGTCCCTCTGAGCATGAACCCATATCACCCAGCCTGAGTCATGTAAAGCTTCATATGATGGAGACCATGCAGAATGGCTTGCAGTGTGTTTGTCAGGTGTCTGTGACTCATTCAGCCATGCATGCATGACAGTGCCTACTAATGTATGTTTGTACTTGCCTGTAGCAGCCAGCAGGTGGCAGTACATGCTTTCATTTGATAAGTGGTGTGCAGTTTGTTGAACATGCACACTGTTAAAGACTCCGTGCCTAAAGCAGACTGGCCTGTGTAATGTTAAAACCACTTGGTGCCTTTTGTTTTTCCAGCTGCCTGAGTGTGCTGGATTTTTTAAACCAAATGGATTTTTACCTCATTACTGGATGTTTCATCCAGTTACATCTGAATGTTTGTCATTTTATCACTGATGCAGTGCGCTCTCTCTTCCCTTTATGGTAAACCATGGTCCACTTTAATAAATCATTTGTTAAAGGTTTAAAAAATGTGTTGCAGAGTAACTGGGACTGAGACACTGATGATTTCAGAGTTCAATGTGGAGATAATAAGTTTGATTTATTATAAGTAGAGCTTTTGAATATTTCTTTTATTTTTCAAGTGTTTGAAATTGCACTAAAATACTGTGTTTTTGTGTTCATTGTTAAATTGTAGGATCCACCTCTAAGTGGTCACTAGGTAGTGTATGATCTCTGTCAGAGATGTAATTTTTGGTTTTGAGAAAAGGCGAGTGAGAATAAAACAGAGCTTAAGAAAAACATTGTGGCTCGTTATTTTTCTTAAAGTCCATAAGATTTTTTTTCCTGGCACCCCTAGGCCAGTTTTGGAGGGAAACACACATTTTTGGTGAAATAGGATGTTTTTCTGGTTCCAAACTTTTTTTGTTTTGTTTTGTTTTTTGTTGATGCATTAAAGCTGGGGAGTCAAACATACAGCACAAGTGAGATCACAGTGAAAAAGAGTTCTGTTTGTTGGACCCTTGCTGTTCATACACTGCCACAACTTTAATGTGTTTTATGTCCTCCTGAGATCCTGGGATTTCTGGGGGGTTTTTTTTTGGTTTTTTTTTTTGCATTACATAATTGTCTTGGTTGAAAGTAGCATGCTGCAATGTTTTTTATTTCTTTTTTTCAATCACATTTTTTTATTGTTTTTTAATTGAATATCCTTTGCAGGGGACAGCAGGACTTCCTTATACTGAAAAATGGTCTTTCTTCTGTCATCTTCTCTGCAATTTTAAATGTGGAACCAAACACCATTTACTATCTAAAAGTTAGCTTGTAACAGTTCTGGCTTGTTTTCCCTCCCCTTCCAAGGTGTATACATGTCATCAACTCTGTAAAACAACATAGAAAACTTAAAACTAATGTCGGATTGAGCTATGTATGTACGTATGTTTATGTGTGTATGCACGTAAATGTGTGTATTTACGTGTGTGTGTGTGTGTGTGTGTGTGTGTGTGTGTGTGTGTGTGTGTGTGTGTGTGTGTGTGTGTGTGTGTGTGTGTGTGTCTGTGTGTCTGTGTGTCTGTGTCTGTGTGTGTCTGTGTGTATCTGTGTGTCTGTGTGTGTGTGGGTATATATTGAAAGGTTTATGAAGGTCAATTTGTCATTATGTCAATCCTCTGTCACCTGAACTTCCTTGGATTTCACATGAAAATAATAGATCTAGCAAGTCCCCATGTCCACCTGGGAGGATACTGGGAAAAATTGTTTTCGGTAAGAAAAAAATGTATGACATCAAACATTCTCTAAATGGCTTAAACACTTGTGATTTAAGAAACATTTAGTATTGACCTTTTAAAGCACAGCATTTCCTTAAATCTGATGACTTTCTTTTCTTATGCTCATCAAACACAGTGGCTGGTTTGGTGGCCAGTTTGAAAAGAAAGATCTTTTGTTTCATTGGATAAACTCTAACAAATCAGATATCACTAGGAAGCTCGGGATGTCCTCCACAGAGCACAACAGCTTTTATCATTGCAGATTTCTTTTTTTTTTTTTAAATAAAGCTCTGAAGGTGATGTCCTCTACAGAGGACAAAATGCAGTGTTGGTTCTCATATGGTTAAAAAAAAAAAAAAAAAAAAAAGGAGAAGCATAAATATTGAGAGTGCAACTGGTGCAGCAGCGCTTGGGCCCAGATGCTGCTCGGGGCCCATGAAGGAAGAAGAGTTAATACTGTAAGGGACTGGGTGAGTTATTGGTGTTATATTTAAACCAGGATCAGGGTCTCTCCCGCAGATGCTACAAACCATTCAAAGGCGCATCTATAAGCATTGTGTCGGGTATGTGTTATCTGACCTGGCTCATCTGGCAGCTACAAGCATTCACAGGTTACAGCTTAAAACATGGAGGTCTGGAGCCTCTCACCATGATGTTAGCTAACAGAAATCAAAGCTGTGGATTGGACCCCCATTTTAAGGTCAGTTTTTAAAAGGTTTCAGAAAGCATCCTCATCACCAGACTGGACCCAGTGAACAGGCTGGTTCATGAATGTGGGCCTGCTGTTTATGAACAGAACAAACGAGATAATGGTGAACTCCACTGACGATAACTCTGGATGTTGAATGGGCTGCCCTCTGGCTGATAACCACAGCGGAGCTGGTGAGTGGGCTCTGCTGCTTCGTGATTCACCAGTGGCTGTGAATATGCAGGTGGCAGCCACACACAAAATCCTGCACCACCCACCAGCAGCTTTACAATCCCACTACACCCAGCAGGAACCAAACCACAGCTGAGGCACAGACCCAGACAGATCAGTGTGTAAAGCACAGGGAGATGGCTGATTACTCATCCAGAGTTGGTCTTCATCAAAATCCCATCCAGCTGTGCCTGAAACCAACCATCTACTTTACATCAGACCAGTTTGTTGTCACTACAAGAGAGGGATGACTGTTTCTACTCAAAAATACCTTTATTCAGTCTTTGCCACTTAACAGCAGCAGAACAAAAACATAAGCTTGGCAGCTCTGGCTAATCCATCTAGACACTAGAGCAACATCCACACTGGTTTCATCTGGATTTGTTACATTTGATAATGAACCATCTCAACTTCAAGAACTCAGCATGCCTTGTCATCCTTCAACCCTACCCACTTTTGAATCCCATCTTAATACTTATTTTTATTCTTTGGCTTTTAATTCAGCAGGAGAATTGTGTGATCTCTGTCTCTTTTAAATCTTTTATTGTCTCAAACTGTGTTTATAAGGTTTGTGTTTGTTTCAATGTGTTATTTTAATTCATTTTATTTGTTTTATTGATTTTTTTTACAGCACAATACTTTGGTAAACTTGATTGCTTTTATAAAGTGTTATACAAATAAAATGGATTGAATTGGACTGGATTCTGTATATTTACTGTGCTCATGCAGCCTGCTGGTCGTACCTGTGTTATTTGCTGCTAAGGAGCTCACTATAGCAGTGGTTCTCCAATGTTTTCAGTGATGTACCCCCTGTTAGATGTTTTTTTTTCCTTTTTCTTTTTTTTCTTTTTCTGCCAAGTACCCCCTAACAAGCACGAAGCACTTCTGGTTGTAAAAAAGATGTAAAACAAAGAGCTGTACTATGTACTAGTGCCTATTGGATATAACATTCAGTTTATGAATTTAAGCTTACATTTGATTCAAACATTGACTGAATAAATGGTGTTAAAGGAATTTTGCTTGAGTGCTATTTTTGAATCTTGCGTACCCCCATTTGAGAAACACTGCACTGTAGCATCAGCACTTTGTAAAGAAAAAGAAAAACAAACATTTTATTTGCAGCTCCTCTCTCGTCCCTGTCTTAGCGAGCCAGGTCAGAACCACCAGGGACGTTTTTTTTTTGCCACTGTTATTCCCAACACTGGGGATGACACAATACGTTTTTTTTTTTTTTAACAGCAGAATATTAATCAATCACTGTTAACCCACACGTAAGAAGTATTAAGAGGAAACAAAAAGGTTTTCATAAATGAGACTAGTACAAGGGATCAGAGGAGGTCTTTGGAACAAATTAATATATCAAAACATAAAGATAAAAATTTAAAAGGTGAGTACAATTAATGAAATAAGCAACATAACAGCGGATTGAAACCAAATAAATGCGAGTCTGTAAAAGTAAGTTTCAAATAAGTTAAGGGAAACACTAGAGGAAATATGTAGAAAAGGTGTTGACAAATACTTATTTTGCTGACAGCAGGTTGATAAGATGCACTGTGTGAACATTCATGTGTTTTATTTTATCTCTCTTTTTTTCCCCCATTTTTTTTAACTTTTTCTCTTGTAATTCACTTTCTTTCTTTGTGTCAAAGACATTAATATGAGAAACCGATCCTAGAGGAAAGCACCTCTCATCTCTTCTCCAGCCCCCAGCAGCGGCACAGCCTCCTGCCCGCAGCTCAGCTTCAGCCGCTCTCCACTGCTCGTGGGTGGAGTTTCATCCACCGACGCACTGGAGGCTGGTTCCTAAGACAACCCATAAAACATGCATCGCATTACCCAGGGTGTATTTCGCCACCACATCCACAGACACAGAGCAGCGAGCAGCAGGAAACCACAGTCGTTGACTACACACTGCAAGAGACGGAAAAGTGTCCAAAGCGCGACTTTCTGCACAGTTTAAGGGCGGAAATATGAGCGACGATACTTCAGAGAGACCGTAAAGCAGCAACCTTCACATCGAAACGCCGGGAGAACATCCAGGTTGGTGATACGGTTTGGGTGTCGTTTTGTTAGCTGTCACAAAACCAATGAACCTCACTACTGGAAAATGATGATACAAACGCGAAAACCCTGAACTATGGTGTGACGATATTTTTTCCAGAGATGGTTTAATTTGGTACAATTATCCGACATCTTCATAAAAAGGGGTTTATTTTAGAAAATCCTTAGAAATATTGGTGGAAAACCTTCAGCGTGTGCAACTGTGAACAAACTCATGACTTTTAACGTTTCAGAAGAAGCGAAGTCCTAAACTGCAGTGAAGTGTAAGATAATATAAACGGCCTCAGCGCTACTGATACAGCCAAGGATTTTTTTTTTACTTTAATGAACATAATTCAGGTACATTCGACCTGCATGAAAGTGCGAAGGGACACGTGGTGTAAATAAAAACACTTGGGAACATTTTAAATAAACGTTTTTGTTTTTTGTCCAAAGGGCCTTTCTCTCCCCTGCGTCTGCAGTCACCTGTTGAGAGCACAGCTGACTGAGCCAGGAGACAATGAAAAACATCCTCCAATAGTCATTTGTTAAAGAAATCAGACTCCTAAATAGCTCAGCAGAGACAAATCAGGGTAAAGATGCTGCATAATGGACTGAGATGCATGCGGTCTGTTCTAGACTAGGAAAGAAAATTACTCCTGCACTGCAAAAACTGAAATCCAAGCAAAGGCTTCTGTCTTATTTTTATTAAAAACTTCCACTAGACTAAATTTGAGCCACATTGACCTGGCAAGTCTAGAAAAAGTTCTTATCAAGATATTAAAAGACAAAATGATGCTTAAATTGCTTGAAAAGAGTTCAAAGATCTGCTAATGTGATAAGAAAAATGACAAATGAAAAATGGTCTGATTAAGTACACTACAGCGCCACCTTTTGACCTGGAGTCTCAAGCACACTGAGATGAGGACTCTGCTTTTTTTCGTTCAAGACAACTTTTTACCAGGTACAACTCCAGCGGTCAGCGGTTATGTAGAGCTACACTTTGAAATGTGACAACAAGCTAACTTTGTCAGTTTGTTCCGTAGTTTAGTAGCCGGCTATATTAAGTTTTACTTACAGCCCGGTGCTCTGAGACGTGTCTGTGCCATGTAATGGGCCTGGTTATGTCCTACCAGTGCTCATCTACCAACTCCAACCTCACCAATCAGAGCTAACGTAACCTCACTCTTCATTTTATTGATAGACTCTCAAGTTTGAACCGACCACTGCAGAATTACTGCTGACTGTGGGTTGGAGTGAACATTATCACAAACAGATTAACCTGTGTTTTAGCCTTTACCATGTGTTTTAGCCTTTAGCTTGTGTGTTTTAACGTTTAGCTTATGTTTAAGCCTCAAGCTCATGTGGTTTAGCCCTTAGTCCGTGTTTGAGTCTCTAGCCTGTGTTTTAGCCTTAATCTTGTGCTCCATTTCTCTCCTGTTTCTCTTTCTTCTGCTCTTCTGTCTTTTTTCTGTCTGTCAGTTAGACTCCAGTGTCCACCATCACTACAAAACTAATCACAGAAATCATTTTCAGCAGAGAAAAACACAGATATCTCTTCTCTGTTTGAAACTTCATCAGGTGACGTGGTGTTGTCATAGAGACTCCGACCTGCTGTAAATCAATTTGGTCCTGCTCGACCAGGAAACTAAGAATTAGCATTTAGGAACAACCTATAGGGTGCTTATAATCTCTTTTTAAAGTATGGATTATGATTTGGCATATATCTAGAAGGGAGACTTTTTAAGATCACTTAGAAACTCCTCATAAGAACTTTGAGTGTTATGAGACAATTGTTACTTAATCAAACAACAAAAACACTAATGAAGACATGAACACTTTCTTGATTTCAGTGTTTGCAGTGCATTGTCTGTAAACACAGCTGGTCACTGTATTCACACATGCAGGTTGAAACTATGGAAAACACACTGAAGCAGGATCCAGAACCAGTAACCTGTCTGGACCTGGGTCCAGTTTATTTTAACTGAGGCAATGTGGAAAGCCCTCAGGTGGTCAGCCATTAAACATCTGATATTCTTTTTGTAAGTCATGCACTAGGTACTGTCGTCAACCCTAAAGAGCCAAGGGTCCATTCAGCTTGTTTTCAGTGCACAGTTCAAAGCCAGCTTTCCTGATGGTGTGAGGTGTCACAGGTGTCCATGTCATGAGTATTTCATACACCTGGAGCGCCTCCTTTCATGCTAAATGATGTACAGTTTGTAGGTGTGGAACAACCTGTACTGCCTTTCAGTCCAGTCTTTTTCAGAGAAGACTGCATAATCAACAAGAAGATGACAAACTGCATTTTTCATTTTTAACATGCTATGCCTCTGTAGAAGAAAAGTCTGGGTACTGTGCTGGCCTGCCTGCATTCCTGACTTGTTACCTATTCAAAAAGAAAAACTTTGGCACATCATGAAACACAATATACCACAAAGGAGACCCTAAAGTGTCAAGAAGCTGAAATCTGATATAAGAATGGCTCATTTCTCTTTGAGAGTAAAGATAAGATATGCCTTTGTTCAGGGTGTTTGCAAGAAAAAGTATAGTGGAAAACATTCCAAGAAGAATATATTAAATAGAGTAATATAGTAAGAGTAACTTAAAAAAAGGTCCAAAGGGTCCAGCGGGTCCAGAGGGCAGCCTAAGACAGACCTGTCTTTCTTCACTGGTTTGTTCAGTCTTGCTCTCCTTTGTCTTCTCCGCCTGCAGCAGCAGAAATTCCTCTTTGTTAGCTCTGTTAGCCCTGTCTTTGTGAATAGCATGAAGCTACTCAGCACTCTGGTGCTGGGTTAGCTAAGCTAGTTCGTCCATTTTACTGGAGATAAATCTAACATTCCCCATAACCATGGATGGTAGAACAGGTCAATGTCTCCTCTTCTTAGCTTGCACTGCAGCGACAGCTTGTGGGAAACATCTGGCCTGGCATTGGTTTGCATTGAGATGCTAGGGGCTGCTAACAGCTGATCTTGTGTGTTAATGCAACCATGGTTCCTTTTAGGAAATTCAAACAAACACAAGAACAAATATAGCAAAAAAACCCACTGCAGATGTAACCAGTTTGGTGTCAGTGACGAATTAAAGACTCCAAATGCAAAGATGACATAAAAGAAATAAGATAAATCAATCAGTTTCTCCATCTCAATGCACAGTTTGTGATGATATCTCATTAAAAACACATTTGCATGGTAGTATCAGTCACTTGATGCTAAAAGGTCTATCCCAAAGGTCTGCAACCTGCAGCTCTGGAGCCTCATGCAGCTCTTTGACTCATCTGCAGTGGCTCCTTGTATCTTCAAAAAATATAATAGATGTAAATAATTTTTATTTTTCTTACAGAGGGTATTGATGATTAAAGATAGTGACACCAAATAAAATCATGGGTTAATATTTTTTAACTAAATACTCATCACATCTGTCAATAAAGCCTGCCACCGCTCTACTTCACCTCCTACATCATCAACAGCCCACCAACTTTCCATGCACCTGTGGCTAACCTCAAGTTTTACAGCCCTGGTAAAAAAAACCTAAATCTACAAAAAATATCTGTAGAATAAAGATTTTAAATCTGCATGGATAGATTCATCTAATTGCCAACATGTCGGCTGAGTGGAGCGATATTATCAATACATGTGATCAAATCCAAGTGCTATTTAAAAAAAAATTAGAAAATGTATCTAGTTTTTTTTTTTTTTTAATTTTTGAAATTTCAAAATTGTCAGCTTTTTTTTCAATGTTTAATTTTTTAATTAAAAACACAAAAATTTTGAAATCTACAAAATGTTGAAATTACAAAAACCTCAGATTTTTTTATTTTTATTTCTACCTTTTTGAAAAATATTCAAAAATTTATTGAAATAAGAAAAAAAAACATCACATGAACAAATGTATAGATTTAAAAAACTTCTTGTGTAGAACAATAAACACTTGTTTTTAACTGTGTGGAGAATTTTATACACTTTTTTTTTCTTTATTGTGGAGATTAAGTAGATTTTTTGGCTCTGTGATGACTTTAATCCAGGGAAAATGGCTCCTAAAATCACAAATATTGCAGAACCAAGATCTAACCTATGTTTCCATAAGATAACATTAAGCTAACCAGCTGCAGGTTCCTTAAAAAACTAAATGCCTGATCAACTACCTAATCTGCTTTTTTGCTGTTGTTTGACGTCAGAAAACAAATGCAGATGCTTATTTGATGTCCTGAAGTCATATCACATATCACTCAGTGTCCATGTTGGTAGGGGTGTGTTCAAAGGAGGTAGCCTCTAGATTGTCCACTTCAGGTGACGCAGCAAATTCCTAAACTATGATTGGCACCTGAACTTGTCAGAAATGGAACTAAGGCCTAAATCAAAATTTGGTATCTCTGGCTGTTGGAGATTTCTTTGCATTTTAAAGCAGCAAGTTTCTCTATTGTTAGTGCTCTTCTTTATAAAATAAACAAATGCACAGCTGTTTGATTACATGTATGTAGAAGAGGAATAAGTTTGATTATGAGACAATTCCTGTACAATACCAAAGGTACATTTATAATCAATACTCAGGCATCGAAATGCAGAAATGATGAGGCCATTACTTGACCATTTTCTGACTGATTCATGACATGTTGGAGGGGTGGGCCTCAAACACCAAAACTGCCCATCACTTCACCACTGACAAGCCACCAGGGAGCAGGCCAATCAGAGGGAAGGGGTTTGTGGAGCAGGGAGCCTTAAAAAGACTGTGGAGTAACAGAGGGACGGTACAAACCCTAAAGCCCTGTTTCCACCTTATATGGATCAGTACAGTTTGGCACAGGTTGGATCAGTAAAGTCTGATCCTGTTGGTGTTTCCAGCTAACTGTGTCTTTTTTTAGTTAGCCAGATAGCAATAGCTGCATCAGCTGTGTGACAGCGTGGCGGCATAGCAGCCTGACACAGTGTACCCCACTAACAAATGCAACAAAGAAGAAAAGCATGGCACAGTTCAGTTTCAACAGCAGTTTCACACTGTTCGTGATGCCCCTTTCCAAAATCACAGGAAGTGCTCTTCAGGAAATGGACTGGAGATTTGAACATGGCAGGGTTATGAGTTGTTCTTTATTACCCCTGTCACACAGGAAGTGACGATTCTTTCCACCAATCAACAGGCCGCAGTGTTTCTAGCTCCACCTTCTCGGGTTGGATCGGTATGTCTGGCACCCCAACGGAAGGGTACCAAAAACGGGGAAGGCACAGGTCACTAATTTGGGGACTTGTTGATTTTAGTTAATGGAAACGCCACAGAATGCATGCTGTACTAAGACAAACTGAACTGGACCACATGGTGGAAATGGGGCTTTAGGAAACCCCAGTCCTCTCTTTGACCATTCATAGCCATGATTGAGATAAGCAGTGGAAACAAATCATTTGTGAGTGTGTGCACACACACTTCATGCCACCCCTGCTGGACTCAGAGCCACCTCGTCTCCTGGACACACCCCTCTGTGTTAGCGCTCCATATTGCTTGTTTGACAGCCACCTCTGTTGTCTGTGTGTTAAGTCTTGTGTCTGTTGCTCATTTTGTTGCATGTGTGTGTGGTTCCTCCTCAGCTTCAGCACGAGACCTCTGGTTTGTTCCTCCACCCACAAGATGCACATGAATAGCTTGTTAAGTCAATGGAGTAAGTAACTTTAAACAACTTCATCCTTCTCTCTTCATCACATCTGTCCATGAGATCTGACAAAAGGGTTACTGAATATTCTCTGTGAGAGAGCAGAAGTTGATGATGGCTTTGTAGTGAGCGTGGGCTCACTCTGAAGTGATTTACTGACAAAGTGAAACGATTTGACACTGAAGCAGGAAACCACAGCTTCATCACCTCTCTGAGCTGTGTGCAGCTGTGTTCTGCTTGATTTTCTTGTCTTACGTCTGTTTTATCACTCATAAACAGTGTATGCTAACTCTCCCTGAGTTATATTATTGTGTGGTACTGTAAATGAGCTGCAGCTTTAAGCAGGTGTGTTTGCTCTCTCCACTTTTTGTGTCTAGCTTGGCATTGTTCTGAAATAGAAACACCTTGGCTCAGCATTCTGTGTCAGAGAAGAGTCCTGTTAACTGCCTCCATGTTTAACATCCTGTGCAGCTTATAGCTCCTTCTCTACATCTCACAAACCCCTCTGTGGATACGCTTCTTTGAATTTACAGCTTACTTAACATATTTTGTTTTGTTATGACACAGTTTATATCAAAAGATGTTATCACCACAGCCATGACATCTGTCAGCCAATCACTGGCCAAGTATCACTTCGTGGTAGGGTCTGTAGGATTTCTTAAACACCCTCAACCCCCTCCTCTGCCTGTATGTTGATGTTTTGGTGGTGTCAGGACATTTCTGGGCAGAAAGTAGGCTTAATTACCTCAGCCCATCACAGTGCACAGTAGCAAAGAGGAAGAAAAACAACTAATCTGAAAGGAAACACCTAACAGATAAAACTTTTTACTGAACTAGGAGCCCAGTTAAAATGTTGAGTTTACTAACAAGTTAAACAACTTCCTGCAGACCCTACCTTCAGAGAACAACATCAGCACCTGTCATACAGCTCTTCTTAGGCAACAGCTGAAGTGAGTTTGTTTTTCAAGGCTCTGTGAGGACTCTCTAAGTGTCTGTTCATGATCCATGACCATAAATGAGATTGCCAATGCCGAATGTATATATATATTTTTTTTCTAAATGCTGTTTCTCAATGTCTGTGGTCGGGTCAGATTTTCTTAAGAGAACATCAGCACAACTACAAGAGTAAAATACAAACAAAAAAAGGATTTAAAAAAAAAAAAAGTGTCATTTAATACAGGTAGTTACATAACATAAGATTGTATTATCGATCTGTATCCAATGGTTCAAAACACTCATATCTCTTGGAGGCCAACCTGCAACTCGAGAGGCGTATGTGTTTCTTTGCCTTTCGGTGTGCAGCTCTTGAATTAATTCATTAAAAAATTATATAAATGTATTATTATGAGTAGCGGTGTGTGGCTCGATCCCAAATACTGATTTATTGATGCCAACGTTTGGATCAGTATTGAGCAAAACTTGGTGATGAGATTGACACTTAAGTTTCAGTTTCTCTTCTCTACATGCGCTCCTTTCAATTGCTCATGTGCTCATAGCTATCTATCAAAATAGAGAGATAGATAGATGGAACTTTGTGTCTTCTGCAGTAAAAACAGAAATTTGTCTTTGACACAGCTCCAAGTACCAATTTAAAAGCACTAACAAACATAATAAATTTTACTTTGAAAATTGGAAATGTATAGGATTTTATTTTATGTCATTTCGTTTATGTGTGAGAGGATGTGTGTTTGTAAGACCACGTGGGTGATGTGGCTCTTTGTAATACCACAGTCATTTCTGTGGCTTTCGGTCTCTGACTGGTTGGACACCCCTGCTTTAGCCACACTTCAATGCTTTTTATTTGAAATCTTTACATCTAATACTAACTTTACTTCATTTGGCAGTGCCACATTTAAGAGTCTTTAATGAAAAGAGTTGGCTGCCCCACAAAGGTCATACAGAAGTCACACAGAGGTCACACAGAGGTCATACAGAGGTCACATAGAGGTGTGTGTTTTTACAACTGCCTGAAGCTCTGCTGTTGCTGCTCTTAAACCATTTTGCCTGGTGAAAGGTTTATGTATGCATTTTTCTTTTTTTTTCCTCTGATGTATGAAAGGTAAGGCATTGCTGCTTCACTTTCTCCTCTAGCTCAAGTTATGAATCAGAAAACACCAACAAAGCAACATCTTGCCCAGCAGCTTTCCTTTTTAACAATGACTGTTTTTCACCGCCGATTGTTAGTCACTGTAGCCCCCCTCCCAGCTTCCCACGTAGTCAGTGCTTCGCTCTGGCCTTGCAAAGAGTTGGTGCTTGTTAAGCTCCATTTTTGAGCACCTGGAGGCAGAGCTTTGTTGGTGGAAACACTAAGAACCAGAGCTCAGTCAGGAATTGACCTGGAACTAGCTGTAGCCCCAGGTCAGTCAAAAAGGGTTATAGATGTTAGTGCACTGTGAGGCGGGGGCTAAGAAGTTAACTTGGGTCATCAGGAGAACATCATCCTTCATCGCTGTTTTGATGACGACCGTATTTTCCGCACCATAAGGTGCACCTAAAAGCCTTCAATTTTCTCAAAAGCCGACGGTGCACCTTATAATCCGATGCGCCTAATATATGGAACAATATTGATTAATCATGGCTACTATGTTCAGGGGGCGTCGCCGAAGTAACAGCGGTAAGACCCGGTAAAGAGGAATTCTACTAAGTGCTAACATTAGCTTACAGGCTGGCCCAGGCTTCTTCTCTTGTTATTTGTTAGAGCAATACAGCGCCCCCAAGGGTCTGGCATTTGAACTGATCTCTGGAAACTGTTTTTGTGGACGGCAGAAACGGCTTTGTCTTTACAGCGCACTTTTTTTGAAAATGGCACAGAAAATAGTTGGATAGGAAAATGTGCAGCTCCGTGTGGATGTAGCCTGAGTTCGACTGACTTATCTGACTGTTTTGTTGACATTCCCTTCAGCGCAGCTCCATCTAGTGGATGCATAACGCAACCCCAGCCACTACTATAGCTTCTACTCTATGCGCCTTATAATGCGGTGCACCCTATCTATGAAAACAGTTTTCATATAGGCCATTCATTGAAAGTGCGCTTTATACTCCAAAGCGCCTTATAGTGCGGAAAGTACAGTAGTCTTCAACTCCTCAAGAGGGCTCATTGGCGACATCTGGTGTCCCAGACGTGCTCTCCTCTGCCCTTAGCCACACCTTCATCAACTCTTCACAGCTAGAGATCGGTGGCACCTGTGTACTTTGGTGCCAGGTTCATCCAACCCTAGCCAGACTATGGCAGGATGGGGTCTTTCCTTCCTGCCAGCTGTCTTTCCAGGCTGTCACTAGGATTTCCCCAAGTGTCCAGCGGCTTCTTTTGTGGCAGTCACTGGATGTATCCACAAGGTGATACAATCCTTTGGTTTGTTCATTTACATGAGATGTAAGTTGGGAGAATCAGCAGGTTTTGAGTGGGAACTATGGTGTTGTGTGTGTGTGTGTGTATGTGGGTGTAGGGTCAGAGAAGTCAGAGAGATAACATCTTTGGCGACCATGTGTCCACTGATGTTTGTTCAAAGAAAACGACATGAGGAAACATGTCAATATTTGGGAATAATTACTTAAAACACAAAACTCAATCAACCAAAAGTGTCACGGACCCCCTGCAGTACCTCGGGCGGGCCCCCTGAGGGCTGTGGACCCCCTGTTGAAGACCTCTGTGCTAATGCAATCAGCCTTATGTATGCAGTCCGTGAAAAGTCTGAGCTTTTAATCGTTCCTAGTGTAACACAGTCACATCTTACAGTAGTATCCCCAGGCAGTCCTCTTAAGCTGATGGTTAGAGACTTGGTGCTGGCTGTAATTATGTAAATATGTGTTGAAACATTTGTGAATCTCTCTGTGAGAATTTTGAGACTGATCTGACTCCATATTGTAATGGTAATTTTATTGTCTTTGTTTTCACTGCTTGAGATGCCCCATATCCTGCTTCCTTGAGACACCCCATCTCCTGATTCTTCAATAAGCATCCAGACCCTTTTGTCTTGTGTCTAGATTTCTAACACCTTCAGCCCAACTTCTAGGCCTCTGATCTCAATGTGATTTCCTGTAGCAGACAGAGGGGTGTGAACAGTACCTTTTGGGGCGTTTCTCTCAAGCATAAATGTTGAGCTCGAACTAGGTTCGGGGTCTTTTCTTCACTTTGACCGCTCGCGTGTTGACTGACCTTTTTCTTTGCAAAGGAAAATAAAACCTTGCTGGCCGGCAGAAGTCTCTATTTCATTCTTCACCAGAAACAGGAAAATTTCCACAACAATTTGGTGTCAGAAGTGGGATCCCTCAAGCAATCGTCTGGGACGGGACACGGACAGTGAACAGGCCATCCTGGAAGAAAAAAGATTTCCAGCCTCCAACCTCAAATCCTTTTAGAGAAGGGAGGACTGTCCGTGGACACCCCAGATCGTTGCTGCTGGGATTTTACGAGCGCAAGTTCAGCTAAATTTATCTGGTGAGCACTGAAATATTGGCTTTTAAATGATTTTAGTTTTGTTTTCTCTCTCTCTCTAAAAATTGGGTTTTTGAATTTGGCATAATAGTTTTCGTTTCTCATAATATCCACAATTTTTCTAAGCTACTCTCGCTTGTGGCTTAAAAATAAGGAAGTGAAAGCTACTCTCGCTTGTGGCTTGTTAAAAATAAGGAAGTGAAAGCTACTCTCGCTTGTGGCTTGTTAAAAATAAGGAAGTGAAAGCTACTCTCACTTGTGGCTTAAAAAAAATAAGGAAGTGTTTCGCTTTTCTATCGCTTGTAGCTTATAACGAAGCGGTCTGCATAGAGACGTCTGTGTTGAATTAGTCGTATACGGCCTCCACATTTGGAATGCGGAGTAAAATCCGTGAGGTTGGACCTCCGGTGGGACATATTGTGGATATTATGAGACGGAAAACCGGGGATAAAAGTCTAAAAGTTTTTAGATGTCTAGACAACTGAGTTTGGTTTCCCAATAGGGGGATCCCTCAGGTTAAAAAACACACCAAATTTAGAAGGAAACTTAAAGGAAACGAAAAGAAGAACGAAACAAAAAAAAAATAAAATAAAAAAGGAAAAATAGAAAAGTTTGTCTAAAAAGAAAAAAAAAATGGAATTGAATATTTGGAAGGTCAAAAAGAGAGTTCATGGACGCGGGAAGGAGATGCAAGTCATGAACTAGAAAAACACTGTAGAAACATGACTCTTTTCGTGTGGGAAAAATTGAAACCAGTGAAAATCAAAATTAACAAAAGCAAGGACACCAAACCTTGCAGATTGTCTCCTATATTTTTCACAGATGACCGCTTTGAAGCAGGATCCAGACCTCAACAGCAACCCATCTTTTCATCCTTCAGCTCCATTACTGCACAACTCTACAATACCCAAGGAGGGAAAAGAAACAGACTCAACAGACAACAACAAAGAAAAGAGGAAGACCTCAGAGGAAGCTCATTCTGAAATGCCTGCTTCACCACCAACTCTACAGTTTGACCACAGAAACATCTCATCAACTCATGCAGACCAGTCGGACTCAAAATGGTTGAAGGTTGCTGGAGAAGGATGGACTCCAGCTGACAAGCCAAGCTAACTTGTGAGGTTGAAGGAGGTACTGCACCACACTCACACAAACATACTAAGCAGATTAATACACAATCTATTGAGAGCTTAAGCAACAAACATATAATTGCTCCAAAATTTGTCCAGCACACATCTGATCATTTCAAGAATTTTCGGCAACATACATTGACCATCGCAGAACGAAATTTTGTACTTTTGGTTTACTCCACAGACTGTGGTTAAAGCTTTAGAATTAACTAGAAAAACAGAACCTTTGCTAACTTGAGATTATGTGTACTCTGTTGATCAGCTTAGACAAACATTACCATCCCACTCAAGTGTGGGGGTGAGTTAACCATGAGTTTCAAACATGCATCGTTGCTCTGTGAAGTCTGACCCATCAACCTGATGGGTAGAGACTTGATGTGCAAATTTGGCATTTGTCTGATCTCAACCCTAGGAGGTGTCAAAGTTCACAGACTATCTGACCTGAAACCAAATCTCTCACACTCTTTTGTCTACCACACCCCGAACCTGATATACATATCAATGATTTGCAATCACTCGCTGCTTCTCCTGAGCTTCTCACAGAAGCTAGAAAAACAGTTTCAACAGCTGCAATAGATTTCATGACACCAGAGGACCTGCAGTGTACCTTAAATGTGTCACCAGGATCCGATGAACCATATGAGGAAAGTTGGGTGAGAGAAAGATTCAACAGACTTGATTTGTCACACTGTTATCGAACACAACAGATATGTCTTACACCAGTTTAATATGACATGTACACAATTAACTATTTGCTCCCACACATCACACATGCAACATCAGATAACCATAAAGGCTGGGGCCCATTATGACATCATGTACGCGCGTTTGCTAATGGCAAGAAACATCTGATCGATCTTTCGTACATTGACACGGCAGTGCTGTTTTCAGTTTAACATCTGTTGTGCACACTCAGAGAAAATCCAGCTGGTACCTAAAGCACTTCTAAATCGTTCAATAACTTTTTTCATTTGTCTGAAGAATCAAGCTACAGTTATTACAGCCCTACAGGAGGTCACTAAGACTCTGTAGGCTGTCAGTAAGTATGATGTCTGTCTCGTGAAAAACTGTGAACCTTTTGTCATCACTCTAACAATTCAGAATTCTTCTTTCTAGGAAACTCAAATAGTGATGCCACTACAAAATGAGATGCATTCCAACCCAGTGTTCTTGATTCTTGATTCTTGATTAGCTTCGACTCCAATTTCTATTCCCAGCTCCTCACGGCAATACAGTCCTTTAACAACCAAAGGAAAGACGTGTAGATCCTATGAGGACGCAGTGTGAGAGGGACCAGATACAAACATCGCCTACCCAAAGTTTTCCTTACACACTTTGCAAAAATTGACACATGGATTGGGCCATGTGTCAAGAGGGGGAATACTGGGCGCCATCACTCAACAATGGTTCATCAAAAGGGTTTTTCAGTTTTATGAGCAGAATTTTTTTCTTTTCTTAATTGTGTTTGGTTTGTGAAACACAAAACACAGGTAAGAGCAAAAACCATCACACACACAGACACACACACATACATACACACGGACACACACGGACACACACGGACACACACACACACACACACACACTCACACACACACACACACACACACACACACACACACACTCACACACACACACACACACACACACACACACACACACACACACACACACACACACACACACACTACCACCACCACAACCACCACCACCAGACAGACCATTAGAACATTTGATTAGGATTTCATAGAACTGTCTTGTTTAAGATTTTGTTGATTCTGCAGTAACATAAATCAGTGAGTTTCTTGCCAGTGACTTCAGTCAACATTATGCATACCATCCTGCCAGTGGAGGTGCTATGGAATAAGATAAGAGGCACTCTAAAATCTAATGGGGCCAAGTGTTGTTGAGGAAACAGGACTGCCATGGACAGAGGCTCTGTCTGTTGTTTTGATCCAAATGGGGATGAGGAGAAGGTCCAGAGTGAACATGAGTCCCTTTGAAATTCTTTTTGGCAGAACCCCCATCACTCGGAGTGAAGACTGCAACCAGGTCACTCCCCTCCACTGGCCTACCTGAGGGTGACATGATATAATACTGCAAAAACTTATCTTCTACTTTTTCTCAAATCTCCCAGCAGGTGAAGTAAGTCCTTCCACCACCAGTTTCCGCATCGCTCCATGGTTCCAGGCTGGTGACCGGGTGGTGTAAAGGACCTAAGACGGAAGGCCCATCCCAGATGCTCCTGACAACGCATGCTGCCATGAAGATCACTGAGGGGACCACGTGAATTCACACCAGCCACTGCAGGAAGGTTCCTGAGCCCACAGAGCAGACCAGACAACAGGAGGACCTTCCAGACCAGACGAGAGGAGGACCGTGTAGACACGACCAATTGAGGACCACGAGACCAGACCAGAGGAGGACAGACAGCGCAAGGAGGAACCAGCACGTGAGAGCACAGCATAAGGAACAACCGTGAACTCACCAGACGACAACTAGACGAGAAGGATTGACAACGAAAACGTCTTCCCATTAAACTACACCACATACCACCTGATCTTCACCCTATCATTTCAGCAATAATGATGGAAGCCTACACCTACAAACCTGCCAAGACTGTCCCTCTGACAAAAGGACAACATTTACCTACTTTACTGCTGAATCTGAAATTGGGCAATCGAGTCCAATTTGTGCATATTTTGCCAAATATGACAAGTACCAATGCAGAGACCCCTGTGGCCCACACAATTGGAACCTGATCGTGGCCTCTACTGACAAAACCCTTGCTCCAAACAGAGACCCCGTATCACAGTAGCAAAACTTCCAACTTCCAATGGAGCCAGATCACCATCTCTAATGTGACATCCACTGATGCAGGCCCATATTGGTGTGAAATTGAATATCCAAACCCTGATATGTATAGACAACACAGACTCATAGTCAATGAGCCACCAAACTCATATGACACTTCACTGAACATGCTGTCAAATGTTAAGACAGTCTCAACAGCCTCTGAGACAGAAGACGACCACCTCGTTTCCACAAACATTGCTGATCATAAGGACGATATACTGCAACAAGCTCTCAGACAATGCAATAACAACAACACATGCTCTAACTCTAAGAGTCGAAGATTCCTGGTGACAGTTGGGTGTTGCTGGAAAACAAGTCAGAAACAATATTATTGTTGCTCCACATCCAAATATCATCTTTATTGACTCTCATTCAACCCCTAGTAATATGGTCTCTGAAGTTCCCCCACGGCATACAGAAACTTGTGTTTGTTCATCAACATCATCATGTCCTTTGTTTCTAGACCAGACAATTTGCTGAACTAGAATGTTTGTGACTACCACAGTTGTGACTGTAGTTTATGTAAATGTTAACAATGCAGATCAAAATTCATTTTTCATTTCACATTCCTGACCCCCATCATTGCCCCAGCTCTGACTCTGATGATGACATTTTGTACATGATGCTTTTTGAATGTTTGATTGGTGTTTAGTTTAGTTTAGTTAAGTTTTCTTTTTTATCAATTCCTTTGCTTCTTTTTATTTTATTTTATTTTATTTTGTTTTATTTTTTTCCCTCTGGTTGTGTTCAACTGATTAATGAATAATCAAAAGGGGGAATTGTAATGGTAATTTTATTGTCTTTGTTTTCACTGCTTGAGATGCCCCATATCCTGCTTCCTTGAGACACCCCATCTCCTGATTCTTCAATAAGCATCCAGACCCTTTTGTCTTGTGTCTAGATTTCTAACACCTTCAGCCCAACTTCTAGGCCTCTGATCTCAATGTGATTTCCTGTAGCAGACAGAGGGGTGTGAACAGTACCTTTTGGGGCGTTTCTCTCAAGCATAAATGTTGAGCTCGAACTAGGTTCGGGGTCTTTTCTTCACTTTGACCGCTCGCGTGTTGACTGACCTTTTTCTTTGCAAAGGAAAATAAAACCTTGCTGGCCGGCAGAAGTCTCTATTTCATTCTTCACCAGAAACAGGAAAATTTCCACAACAATATTCATGGGGGATCCCTCTGACAGTGACCACACAGGTTAGCACCAGTGCAGTGTTGAATGTTGAATCCTACCCTGGTGTTTAGCAAACTGTGTCAGCTGCATGTTTTAGTGCCTGATGATGTCAGTCTCTCTATTCATATTTGTCTCCATGAGAGGTTTGGGTGTAACTTATTTCAGCCTCATCTCCACTCCCTCAGCAGTCTCAGTATGTTACAGAGCAGTGTGCCTCCCTCCTGACAAACCACACATACTCGAACTTTTGGAGAACTTGTGTTGACATTTTTAGAGTTATTCTCATACACTTTACTGTCCATGCCTGCATAAAAAGACATCATTAATGCTTCATAACCAGGGATAAATTGTTACCAGTGTTTCTCTACACATAGAACAAAATAACAAGCCAACCAGTAAGTAGCTTAATATAGGCCTGATCGAAATTTAGCAGGACATGTTGTGCCACAATTTTTGATTATAAACAAAATTATTGACAATATTATTTTTCAAACCAAATTAATCACTAATATATAAAGCTCCCAGGCTTAGCTAAATACTTTAAAACTTTAGGTGTATGTTATCAAAACAAACTAGGCTTTATAATTGATTTGATTGATATATTTGGGCTTAGTATGACTCAAATAAACTGAAAAATACCAAAAGCTATCGTAGCTTAGAGCATATTTAGGCTAACTTAACATCTATATTTGCTTGCTTGCTTAAAATCATTGAAGAAAAACAAGAGGTTACTTTAGCGTTTTAGAGGACTTGTGCTACCGTTGTGTCGGGGGGTGTGGGGTGTAGGGTGAAGGGTGGGGGGGTAGCTTTAATAATTAGTGAAACATATCCTGAGCAGGGTACAAGGTTAGAAAAAACAAATACATTTCCTCTCTAGTGACTCAGCTGTAATTTTAACAGCTCAGTCCTTAGGCCTAGCTTAGCATAGCATTAAGACCTGTGAAAGTGTAACCATTGTTGAAACACATCAGCACTTTTACTTTGATAAGATTGTATAAAATCATCCATGTATGCATCATGCCATGCTGAAGGGTCCCCTGTCCCCTGAATGACCTCTTGAAGACTGGCCAATCAGAGGAGAGGGGGTTTGTTGAAGGGGAGCTTTGACCTCTTAAGACCCAGCGTCCTCATATGTGGACATTACATTTCTGCCTCTCCGACCCATGATACTGCAGTTTAGGCGTGGGTGATGAAGCCTCAAAATTATGTCATGATATGTAAATGAAATTTGCGATGATACTTATGACGATATGGGGGAAAAATAAAAAAAACTTGTTAGTGGTTGCTGCTTCTAAATAAACAAATTTTGTTGCACACACAGTAGGGAAGCCACTTCTCCAATCATTTACTACTATTAGGTCTACTAGTAGGTCAGGTCCAGAGGGAATCTGATGAATTAGAGGGGGAAAAGTTAATCTTGGGGGCAAAAAACTTCACAATTCCATACAATACTACACATCCTTTCTATAAGGGCACCACCAGAAAGGGGAAGGCATGGACTGAAGCCGCTGAAGTTTTAGAATAGAATAGAAATAGAATAGAAAATACTTTATTTATCCCCGAGGGGAAATTCAGGAGTCACAGCAGCATTTAAGAAAACAAAAGTAAGAAAAATCTGTGGAACTGTGCTGCGCAGCGCTTATGCTTTATTTGTGAATCAGGGGTAAGGCTGATATCAGGTTCAGGCGTTCGGATCGTCCACACGTTTGTCGTAGAGGCAAAAAAATGCACTGATAATATCATATCTTTTGTGGTGTTGTTTATGGTGTTGGTAATAGTTCTCCTACACATTTTCTGCATGTCTGAACTTTGTTCAGCCAAACCACTTCCACATCACTGAGGTAGCTCCTCTTTCAGGCACTGAATCTGAAGTTGATGCTGCCGTGCTACTTTCACTCTCGGTCATTGTTGTTTGTACACGGCAGGGAGCGTCATACATCATTGCCCCTCTGCACTGTGAATATCACAAAATGACAAATTTATATTGTCAAAAAATTTTACAGGTATTATTTTAGACTATATGAAATGGCACACCCTACTGCAGCTTTTAAAAGGCTGACCTATTAGCCACATTTAGGGACATTGCCCATATCATCTTTTGCTGAAATGACAATATACACCCATTTTTGTGGGAAAAAAACCAATGTATTTAAGTTCAATAAAACTACTAACAAACAACTTATAGATAACTAGTAACACAAATAATCAAAATTCCCGTACAATGGCCAAGTTTAGTTATTATTCTTTTTTGGGTCTTACTTATGCCACAGAGCAAGGTGCATTAAAAACTTCACACCAGACAAGACCTCGGGTTTTAAGAGGTTAAAGAGAGAGCAGCTGTGGCCCAGGCCACCTTTATAGACGCCCCTGACTGGAGCTAGGTTGATACTGCCACATCAGCTCCCCCTAGCTGGATGTTACCTTTCTCAGACTGGCCCTCAGAAATGTTTATGATGCAGGTTGATTCCTTACTCTTTTTGAGGGCTGGATGAGTGGAGTGCTGTGGTGGTGTGAGGCAGTGAAGGAACACGGACACATTGTGCTGTTTACACACTTTGCATGAGCTCCAACAGTGTCCAACAGCCCACTCGCATATCCATACAAGCAGCATGTTGTCTCCACAAAGGTCTCTTAGCAGAAAGAATGTGATTGGGCTTCTCACTCTGTGAACAGCTCTACAAACTCCGGACAGACCTCTGTTGTGAAATGAGATCTGTATTGTTTTTGCTGATGCCATGCACAACCACAGCATGAGCCTGGCTGATATGATGAAACCAAAGTACAAAGGCAGCCTAAGGGATAAAAGCCCCAAGTGAAACCCCAGAGCCCCTCCTCAGCACATGTTAACTCTACTCATGTTAAGTAGACACCAAGTTGCCTGACCTTTGGTGTTACATGTGCAAGTGAAGGGGCCAGAGGATATAGGCTTACAGAGAAGCATTAACATTGTTTGAAAGCTTGAGGTCCAGCTTAACTAATGCCTGTTGAATTATTCACTGCTTTAAGGAGGAAGAAAGGAGGGCACTGTCTGATCACTGTTCATATCACAACCCATCAGTCCTGTGCTATGAGACATTTTCCAAGACTGTGCATGTTTAGTAATGTAACTGAAAATACCAGACATCAGGTGTGTGTGACTTCACCACATTAAATCAGAGCCAGTTGGTGTCAGGACCATTTTTATTTTAAGGTAAATTAAGTATGTGGGGAAATGTCTCTACATGCTGCTCATAAGTTTAAGTCCTTGTGAGGAGGTTCTAAGTAGTCTTAATAAAAGTCTCCCCTCTAGATATATGCCTGATTGTAATCCACACTTTAAAATGAGATTATCAACACCAAAATAGGTTATTCGTCAATGTTTTTTTTTTCAGTTTCCTTATCAGGTCGGACAGGACTAGGTTGATTACCAGCACATTAGAGTCTGGATGACAACACCACGCCAGCTGAAGACAACACCACGCCAGCTGATGAAGTTTAGTAGAAAAAAGAGGGATCTGTGTTTTTTCTCTGCTGAAGAAAGCTGAACGGTTAGCGCTGCAGCCTCACAGCAAGAAGGTCACCGGTTCAAATCCCCACCTTGGTTGATGGGCCTTTCTGTGTGGAGTTTGCATGTTCTCCACGTGCATGCATGGGTTCCCTCTGGGTACTCCGGCTTCCTCCCCCAGTCCAACAACATGCTCACCAGGTTAATTGGTCACTCTAAATTGTCCGTAGGTGTGAGTGTGTGCATGAATGGTTGTCTGTCTCTGTGTCAGCCCTGCGATTCACTGGCCACCAGTTCAGGGTGTACCCTGCCACTCGCCCAATGATAACTGGGATAGGCTCCAGCCACCCATGACCCTGAACAGGATAAGCGGTATAGAAAATGGATGGATGACCAAAGGCTACATTTTTGAATGCAAGCTAAGGGATTAAACATAAAATAAAAGCCAAAACACGGGCTAAACGTTTAAACACAAGCTAAAGGCCAAAACAGTTACCAAAGGCCAAACACAGCTACATATTTAAACACAAGCTAAAGGCTAAAACACTAGCTTAAGGCTTAAACACAGGCTTTAGGATAAAACATAAGCTAAATGATAAAAAATGAGCTTACGGATTAAACACAGGCTAAAAGCTAAAAAATAAGCTTAAGGCGAACACATAAGCTAATAAAAAACAGGCTTAAAGCTAAAACATAAGCTTAAGGTTCAAACACAAGTTAATTACTAAAACACAGGCTAAAGGCTTAATCACTAGTTAAAGGTTTATAGAGAAGCTTAAGCACAATACAGTAGCCAAAAGCTAAAACACAGGCTACAGGCTAAATCATTAGTTTAAGGTTTATAGAGAAGCTTAAGCACAATACAGTAGCCAAAAGCTTAAACACAAGCTAACGCCCAAAACACAAGCTAAAGGATAAAACATTAGCCCAAAGCTTAAACACAGGCTAAAGGTTCAAACACAAGCTAATTGGTAAAACATTCGCTTAAGGCTCCAACACAGGATAAATAGCTAAAAGCTAAAACACAAGCGAAAGGTTAAAACACAACCAAATTGTGAAAACATTATGTAAAGGCTAAAGCATCTGCTAAAGGCTATAACATGAGCTTAACTGGAAAATACAAGCTAAAGGCTTAAACACAAGCTAAATGCTAAAACACAGGTTTAACCGTTTGGGCTAATGTTCATTCCGACCCACACTCAGCAGTTATTCTGCAGTGGTCTGCTCAGACTTCAGAGTCTATCAATAAAATAAAGAGTGAGGTTACGTTAGCTCTGTTTGGTGAGGTTGGAGTTGGTAGATGAGCACTGGCAGGACAATACCATAATTAACTAACATAACACATTACAGGCATGTCTCAGTAGGGCTGCACAATATTTTCCTGGGTGGGCAGGGGAGCGTGATGCTCGCTGGGAGAGGAGCACCAGCTGAGCAGTAGAGAGTGGAACAAGCGAATCACCAAAGAGATTTACCTTCACATTATAGACTGTAAAAAAAATGGACCTCCGCTTGCTCGGCTCGAAGTGAGGTCTCCACAAAAACTGCTCCCCCTGGTGGCTGGCTGCAGTGTAGGTTAAAAAACATGGCTTTCCAGCCATTCCAGATGGGCTGTGGTCAAACTTTAAAAAATGAATACACCTCGTAGAAATATTTCTCATGTCTGATCGTTGTGGTGATTTGAAGATATCATTTGGCTGTCTTGTATTCAAGTCCTCCTTTTTCTGAAAAGTTACGTTTTCATTAGTTATACAAGGCTAAAAACGAGGTTTTACGTCATGTTTAACGATGATTGACAGCTGCCATTCTCGTGTATTTTTTTCGGGGACTGTAAAATATGTCGGGAGGTAGAGTCAGGAAGTGATTAGACTCTCGAAAGAAAAAAAAAATATATATTATTTTTGTCACCCAGCTCCACTCAGATTCTAAGACCCAGAATCCCTCATCGTCTCTACTGCGCAGACTCTGGCTGCAAACTGCTCAATGGTGGCGCCTGTGACAGGGGTATTTTGGCTTCAAAACCGTACAATGGTAAATGGCAGAGCCAAACTGTCCACTCTATATACTGTCTATGGTTCACACATCTGAAAACATTAGCGTGACTGTGTGTACTCGATGGTTGCGATATAGTCATTTTATATCTCACGTGCAAAAACCTGCGATACATCAAGTATAATTAATGTATCCTCCAGCCCTACATCAGAGCACCGGGCTGTGAGTAGAGCTTGATATAGCCAGCTACTAAACTATGGTACCATCTGACAAAGTTAACTTATTGTCACATTTACAAGCACAGCTCTACCTAACTGTTGATAAAAACCTTACCTCGTGGAGTTGTATCAGGTAAAAAGTTGTCTTGAACAAAGAAAAGAAGAGTTAAAAAGAAGATCTGATCTCCATTCATTTCCAAAACAAACACACGCCTTGTTAAGAGTCAAGTCTTCACCACAGTGTGTGTGAGACTGCGGGCCACAGAGTCCAGTCCACATCAAATGGAAAGTCCTCACAGCCTCTTTGAAGGCTGTAATACTGTACACTGTTGTCCTTGTGCTGTCGGTTGGCCAAAAATGGTTTCAAGAATTTGTTGAGTTTAAAGAAAGAGTATTCTGCTTTCCCATAAGTAAAAAAGGGATAAACATTCACATATTCACAGTGCTGGTTGTTCAGACTGAGCATGTGCAAATTCTACATATGTGTTGTAGAATTATCTGAATCAGTCTGTTAAATGCTGAAAATGCTGTGCTCTGTAAATAGCAGATCTTTATGACCTCTGATGAAAAAATGAGGTCATGGCATTTGGGTCTCCTAAAGGCACTTTGAAACACCAAGATCTGCCTCAGTCACACCAATAGCTTTCTTGAATTGGTGTTTTTTTATTTAAAAATTGGCCATTGCCAAGGGGTTTCAGAATCAAAATAATATAAATGATCCCTCCTCTTTTTCTTCATTTTCCCCTGCTTAGTTTGATGTTCAAATCTTGACATACAAGAAAACAGAAAGAAAGGAAAATGAGGCTGGTTTGGTTCAAAGAGCTGGTAAAGTGTAACACGAGTTCAGGATTAAGTGGTGTTGAGGGATGGGTACAGTGGAATGGGTGGACTTAGAAGATTAAATAAATTATGTATTGTTTCCTGACTGACCCCCCCGACAGTGTGAGGTTGAACTGATTCATCAGTTCTCCTGAGTTTAAAGTGATGAAAACATCTACAGAATGAAATCTGGTCAGTGGTCAGTGTTTCCTGGTGCTGGAGTGGTGGATATACAGGGATTGATTTGTCTTATTGTTGCCCTGATGGATCCACATACACACTGCAGCCTCAGGCTACTTTTAAAGTTCCAACCAATTAGAAATGCAGAACAATTTCTGTTGACATGACCGTAAAGTGCACTACCCACAGTTTCACACAAGTAATCCATTTGTCATTGACACATGGAGCTGGAGTTCAGTGGCGCACTGAAAACATCAGCCTTTCCTGAAGCAAAGGATTTATTGCTCTTTGGAATAAAAAATTAGGTGATACACTTATTTTTTTTAGAGAAAAAATAGGTTGAATTCACATAAAACATATTTTTCAAGAGAGGCCGTTTTACCTTATTCTGAATTAATACTTAATTCAGTTTGTTCAATGATCTTCTATTCTCAATGATCACATTGAATTATGATGTCACACCACAGTGTGAAGGTGCTGAGTGGATCAATTTTGGTAACACCAAATCCAGTGCCACTTTTTTACTCTGTGTCCATGCGTACTGTCACCTATAGTTATTGGACATGCTTATGTATCAATAATAGGACCTAATCTTAATCTGGAGGGACACTGGTTGATTTTAGCACATTCACTTGCTTTACTGACCCTCTGAACTACTCCAGACTTCCAGTCATAGCCATAAATGTCATGGGGTTTTCAACCTTGGTTACCTCATTTTTGGTTTGGTTTTCAGCGGTATGTCCCTACTATGAGTGGTCTGGCTCTGGCTGCAACTGCTACAGAGAGAAGAGCTGTGTCCACGGTTGCTTTTCACTCATTCATCGAGCTGGGCTCAAATCTAGACACCTACTCACAGGCTAACCATACGCTAGCTGCTAGCTGGATGGAGTATCATTCCACTGCTATGCTGATGATACCCAACTCTACATAAAGACAGACCCTTTCCCATTTGCAGCCCCACCATCATCATCATCTTCAACATCATCATCATCAGCTCTGAGCACCTCCCTTGAGGAGATAAAGGCGTGGATGTCAAACAACTTCCTACAGTTAAACAGCTCAAAAACTGAAGCTATTTCAGTTTACACACCACACCAGGTCTAGTCATCCTCCATAACCCACATCCTCTTCTCCGGTCAGCACGTACCCCTGTCATCAACAGTCACCAACCTGGGTGTAAGGTTCGACAGCCACCTTATCTTCCACACTCACATAAAACACATCCACAAGACCTCCTTTCACTTCCTAAGAACTCCGCCCATTACTCAGTCTTTCAGACGCTGAAAAACTCGCCCACGCCTTTGTCTCCTCGAGCCTCGACTACTGCAACACACATCTCAACGGGACTCCTAGCAAGAGGTTACAAAAACTTCAATACATACATAATAGCGCCGCTAGGATCCTGATAAGGGTGCGGAAGGAAGATCACATGTTGTTTGTTTTTAATCTTGCTTTACTGTCGCACTTTGAGATCATTTTGATGAAAAGTGCTTTACAAATAAAATGTATTATTATTGTAATTATTACTGGACAAAGGCAGAGCCACACGGCTGCTGTGGCTCAGAGACAAAGCATCTCTTGGATTTGATGCCAGAGCTGAGAATGTCCTGAGTGGGGGGTCGTTGAAGGCAGATGAATGCCCGGCTGAGGTACAACTTGCCCTTGTTGTCTGCATACTTTATTTTTGTGGTTGCTGCTCAGTTCAGTTAGATCTAATTGATGTGTTTCACTTATTCTGCATCAGTGACAGCTGCAGAGTTGGTTTAGAGATCATTTTGTGCAAACTTGCCCTTCAGTGTCTTGAGCATTAAATTCGTTAGTATCGCTCTCTTACATGATGTACATTTTCTGGATTTATATGGAAGGAGCCTTGAGCCACCTTGGTGTCAGAGCATCATGCAAATCTTTCTCTGTGGGACAGGAAATAGCTGCTGAGGAAGCTGTGGTTGTGGTGTGTGAGGACCCAGAGGTGAGTAAACATCACAGAGCAGTCTGACCCTGGGAACATTCCTCAAGGACAATCCTGGACTTGAGAGAGGGAGCGCTGGGGAAAAGTCCCGCTGAGGTGTGAAGGCTTTATTGAAACTTTCATGAGCAGCAGCACCAACTGAGTGTATGTCAGGAAGGTGTGGCCACGGCCTGGTGTTCCTGTCATTGATGCATGCGTCAAAATGCAGGTCAAACTCACAGCAGGTTGTGATGACAACCTTCCATCACAGACATTTTTCCTGCGTGTTGCTTGTGTAACCTTCCCGTCACAGGGTGGAAAACACACCAGCCTTGGGCGTCTGAAGACTGTGCAAGGACTCAGAGACAGAAATGTTCATGCACACTCTGGTTTTAATCCTCTTAGCTGCAGGGCCGAGCTGCAGGTTAAGAATATGTGTTTGGAGCTTGTTGTTGTGATTCAGCTAAGTGTGGGTTTTCTCTCCTGAAAGGATGAGGATGAGGAGTGGTAAACCAAAACTACAGGCTCTGAAACACTCAGGATGATGTAACAGCTTGAATATCCATGTTTCTGCAGTTTTTGGTGGTTCTGGGACATCATGAGTGCTGTTTTGGAAGGAGCTGACCGCTGATGGAAACAATGAGGGTATGAGTAGAAACAGTGAAAGTTATGTAAGAAACAGCAAATGGAGCCTACTCCCAACTGTCCAAGCTGATAACAGGAAAAACATGTCAACATTTTAACATTACTTCTTTAGTAAGGACTCACATGTTAATGCTTACTAAGACAGCATTTTCTTTCCTTAAAGCTTCAGCATTAATCTTTTAGACCACATAGTTCCCGTTCCACATGGAATCTTTAAAAGTGAAGTCAGTGTAAAAAAAAACAAACAAACAAAAAAAACCAATAATGATTCAGACACTTTAGTTAAAGTACGTGTACAGTATTTCCAGGAAGAACTATTTACATCTAACTTTGATATGTATTTGATATCAGGAGGGTTGAATATTTGTCTTACAGCACTGCAGTTTTTACTGCATTTACCAAGAGTTAGGTTATTAGCTACTTTGGGCTTGTCTTCTAATGTTTATTTGCTCATTGGGGATTGCTATGCTCTCTTTATGAGCCCGCCAGACTCCTTTCCAGCTCGCCATGACAACGCATTTCGTTTCGTTTCTCTTCATGCGATACTTCCATGTGGAAGTATTAAACTTGGCTCATGGGCACTCTGCCCCTCCTCCTCCCCACTGAGTGTTACGGGTGCAGTGTGAGCATTTCCTTACTTTTAAAAAGTTAAGGGACTTTTGACACTAGTCTTTGACTCAGATTTTGAAAAAAAAAAAACTGTCTATAATAGAGAGGGAAGAAGACTCTACATCACGTTATCAAGCGCTAAACACCAGGAGCTGAAGATGCAGAGCCTCTGTCACTGCACAGCGCCGTCGGGGTGTGGAGATATTTCCTCTTTAATATTCCTCGTGGAAAGATTTAGTGATCTTTTCCCAAAGAAGTATCTGTTGAAGTCACAGATGAGTATTTATCATTTCATATGGTGGCCCTGAGAGCTCACAGCGCTGCAACTTAAGAAAGCAAAAAGACAAAACACAAGCAAATTAAGAAAACATCTTCATCAATTCGACAGCACGTACGCAGCATTTAGAAAATGCGCTGCAAAGACCACAAAACAACACATCAGAAAAACAAGCTGCAAATTCTGCAACACAGCACATACTTTTACATAAACACATACTATTACAATACTATAAAAGACTACTATGCAGAGGCAAAGACTCAGTCCGTAGGGACCTGGTTTAGTGATCGAAGGGTCGTCGGTTCAAGACCAGGTTTGGACCAAGTTTGGGAAATGGGCTGATAGCTGGGAAATGTTGGCTTACATTCCTGAGCACTGTCAAGGGCCCTTGAGCAAGGCACCAAAACCCCCAACTGCTCAGGTGCGCACTAAAAGTGTAGCACCATCACTCTGTGCAGAAGTGCTGTTTGTGCATGTGTTTGTGTAGATGGCATTTTCAGAGTGAAGAAAACAGATTTCCCCCAAGGGAATTAAAAAGTTTATCTTCTTCAACTTTTACTATACTTTTGCCAGTACTATGAATACACTTTGCTTATACTTTACTATTACTATGCTTTTACTATACTATGCTATGTTGTACTCTGCTATACTATATTATCATATAATTAGGGCTAGGCAATGATTAAAACTTTTAATCGTAATTAATCACATGATTTCCCTGATTAATCATAATTAATCACATTGTGAAAGTGCCATAACATCTGTCATGCAAACACTCAATCAGTACTTGTTATACAGTAATAGTTAAATCACATATTTAGTGCAAATCAAATTTACAAAATGTTAATACAAAATTAAAGCTTATTGCCACTGTCAGGGCATTAAAGTGATACTCCGGGATGGAACAAGTTGGGTCCTATCACAAGGTTTAGGGCAGAAATGACCCCTACAGCAGTGTTTTTGTGCAGCAGAAGCCCAGAGCGCACGCACCAAACACCCGGGGCCATATTTTACTTGACCAAAAACATAAATAAACGGACACCCACAGAAAAAATCTGATATGGGTCTGCATTCACACTTTATTTAGAGAATTTTCAGCGTGTTACTTTCACACAAAAACACCGCTAAATAAGGCTATAGTTCTCATCGTGTCTCTTCGTCCTGGCAGACTACCTGCGTTTGTTTATATCTGGCACGCCGTGCGCGCGGACTGATACACTAAGCGGCAAGCGCCTTTCAAGGGCAACTTCAGTTTTTTGACACCTGGACCTTATTTATAGGTGTGTGCATGCTCATATACTCACTCCGACAAACATCGTGCAGCTCGGAGTCCTTCAGAAGTTAGTTAGATCCAACAGATTTTAGCCGCACTTAGCGGGGGCCACGGCAAGGGAGCTTCAGCGCGGGACATAATCTCTGCAAAATCGCTCATTTCAGCTATATTTTTTCAGCCATCTCTATCCATCGTTATCACAAACACAGTCCTCTTCTGTTGCCATAGGTGAACACTGTCCACAAGTGCACCACCAGTTTGCATTGAGTCGTGGACGTGCTCCTGTTTGTTGTTCTCGAGCCAGCTCTTCGTCTCTCTCCCTCTGCATCTTTCTTTCATGGAGCTCCTCGTCCGTGTACTCAGGCTCAAACCGGTAAGGACAACCGTCAAACTCGAAGTCGTAGTCTGAAGACAGTAGACGAGCTGACTTTATGATAACACTGGCAATGGATGAAAAAAAAATAGCCGAAATGCCCCTCTTCTTCATGCTTGTTTTGGTTACTCATCGTGTTTTTCCGCCAATTTCACTTCTGGTCAGCGACAGACATTTACAAAATAAAAGCATGTGAGCAACATGCACTAAGGTGCGATAAAATATTTAACAGCGTTAATAGATTGACGGGTTAACGCGAAAATAACGTGTTAACTTGCCCAGCACTACATATAATATAATATAATATAATATAATATAATATAATATAATATAATATAATATAATATAATATAATATAATATAATATAAAATAATGTTAACTTACAAGTTCTCCCTATTAAAGGCCATGGGTGACTTGACTGTCAGGTGGGCACCCTGTAGCTGTCACTAAAGGGCTAAGACCTGCCTCTTCCTCTCAGTCTAACGCAGACAGAGCAAGGTTGACTTCAACATTTTTAATATGGCTTCTGTTGACGACAGGCTTTAAAACTCTGAATCAGAATAAGGGTGACTTCACAGAGACTACAGTATACAGTCTATGCTTCCTTAAAACCTTCACACAGCGGTTACCCCCTCCACTTCTTTCTGACTGTCAGCTTGATGCACGTGTCTGCTTTGTTCATCCTAAGCCATCAACAGTTTTATAAGTTCTACCAAATTACAAACTCCCATTGTCTCATCAGTGATCTGTGACCAGATGACTGCATGTTTTAAAGATATGGATGCACTGATCTCAGTTGCACAACTCGTACCTGGGCTTTGATTTCAGCTGATACTAACACTAATCCAGTCAGATACCAGTGATCATTTCAAACTGTCAGCTCCTTAGTATGCTAATGGGACTGAGACTTATTGTTGAGGAAACTTAAAGCTTTTTTAATGTTGCAACCAAATATAAACCGTCTGTTTTATTATATCATTGAATTATAAATGTGTTAATGTGTTGAGAGTAAATGTACAATACTAACAGGAATTACAGTTTAACTGTTAACCTCAGCAGTGAATAACAATTCACAGCTCTGAACTGTTTCTGCATGTTTTGGAAGGGAAAGGAGTAAAAAGTAGAAATCAGATGATGGAGGGGCACAGAAAGTGGCAGCTAAACGACAGGCCTGCACTGTAAGCATTTCTCTGACAGTGCTGGAGCTCAGAGTGAAGTGATTGTTCCTCTGAAGCCCAATGAACAAAAGCAGCATGAATAGATGGGGTTGATTCCCCGGCTTGATTGACAAAACGCTGCCAATTGTGTCAGCGTGTCACTGTGTGCTCTCCACCGGCGTCATTGTTAAGGCAGAAGAGGCCGTTGTCATGGAAAAACAAACTCTAATCTTTACTGCTGTCGCACCAGCCCCTGGAATCAGGTCAGGACTTCCCCCTTTGTCAGGGGCAATAAAACTGTTTCTGTGGGAACTGAGTTTCAGTCCACAGCTGTTTGAATCAGGACAGATTTCAGTCTGGCTCTCAAGTGCTCCTTTTCTGATCACTCCTTTGGGAGATCACCTCTTACCTGCTGAATATTACCACCTGTCTGTCTCTAAAATACAACTGCCCTCTTTACTATCTGAATGTATCCAATGTTGTAGCTGAGAGTGTGAAACAACAAGCTTTAAATTCCCTTTCTTTGCTTATCAGTGTGTTTTTAAATGAGTCTGTTGAATTGGGGATGAGCTCATCATTAAGGGATTATTTCACTGCCTAATTATGTCACGTTAGTACTAAGTACTTATTAGTACTTATTGCCACATGAACACACACTAAAGTTCAGAAAATTGGAACTGTTGGGTACCATTTGCCAGGTACTGGGCATCAGTACTGTACCGTTTCAAATGTGAAAGGTACCCATCCCCTAGCTGCCATTGCTTTGCCTTCAACATCCCATCCTCAGCTTAGAATAGAACAGAATAGAATAGAAAAGAATAGAAAAGAGTGTACTCCATTATATCCAAAGGAAAATTCAGAGTCACAGCAGCAACACAAGAAGTATATAGTGCAGCCTCCACCTCCACAGGGTCCAGGACTGAGCTGGACTTCTTCACCAGTCTGTTCAGTCTCTCTCTCCTGTATCCTGTCCACTCACAGCAGGTGAAATCCTTCAGTGTAGGGTTGGTGTATCCTTCTGGTGTTGGTTCAGTGACCCGTGTTTCCCCTTGCATTACAAAGTGGGGGAGCCCCCCCCCCCCCGGAAGTCGAGTTAATTTTATTTTCCGTATAGCGCCAGATCACAGCAGGAGTACTTTAAAGTTACCTCTCTCATAAATCAGGTCTATACCTTGTATTTTTTAATTTAACAGACTAAAGAGCCTTATGATATCTACAGTGAAGTACCACCCAATACAGACACACACACACAAACACTTGCAAGCATTTACACACAAACAAGCTCTGCGGACAAAGAGCTAGAAAACCACCACAAGAAACACCTCCCAGCACCTTCTCTCTGAAGATGCGACACTCGCTCTCCTGTGCTGCCCTCTCCCCCACTGCAATAGTCATGTCTCTGTGAATAGCATGATGCTACTCTGCCCTCTGGTTTCCCAGAGAACACCAGCCCCAGCAATGGTTAGCATTGACATGCTACAGGCTGCAAAAGGTGAAATCCTGTGTGCAAACTATGCAACCATGATTACATGCTGGATCTCTGGACACACACAGGAGTAAAATAAATAAAAAATAATAATAAAAAGTGAAAACACCACTGCAAACTTAACCAGTTTGGTGCCAATGGCCGACAAATGAGACGTAAAAAGTAACATCAGGCTCCAAATACAAAGAGAACCAACAAGAGGAGAAAAATGAGGGGAAAAAAAAGAACAAAGAGAGAGCTGCTCCAACAGGTTCCGGGACAGCTGGGCTTTTTTTTTTTTCTCAAGACACATGAAAGAGTGGATGGTCATTTTCTGTATTCTGACAAGGGTCTTTAAAAAAAGCTCTATGACAACAAAAGGAAAAAAAAAGAGTTAGCTGACCCTGGCAGCCTTTCAACATGACCTCACTTTATGCTGAGTGCTGCACATGAGCAGAGTCCTTTATGGCCACAGTGAGCCCGCTGGTTGCATAGGAACAGGAGAGAAAGGGAGACAGACACAGTTAATGATGAAAGATCTGTGCTCCATGTCTCTTCTAAGCTCTCTTTTAAACCCTCCACCTGCACCACTCTGACATGTGCTCATGGTTGGACTGTTTCACGTCCAACCATGAGCAGTTTTTCATACTACATGTGCAGCTTTCATCTTTATTTGCATGTTTTCTAACTTTCACTGCAGGAACATCATTTTGTTGTGCAACCCTTACATAGAACATGCAATTTACAGTCTGAGAGTTGACTGTTCTGTTGAAAACTACACAAATCACGAGCGCAGCATGTTTGAAACAGAGTTACCGGGAACATCAGGAAACAAGCACCAAGTAGAGTAAAAACAACTCATCTAGTTCCTGCCGTGGGGTAAAATATACAGCGAGCTGCAAAGCTAAAGAGCCATTGTGTGTCCTACTGCACTATACATAAAGTAACAAAATCTGAATTAAAAGTTGCGTTATGCTGAAAAAGCACAAAGCAGAGAACACTGTAAGCCATCGGACAAGAGGACGAGTTCAGCTGGCCATGGGACACAAAACCAAGTCAGCATTTAGGTCATTTTAGTTTCACCTTAGCCAAACAGTGCATCCACAACTTAAAATGACATTATCAGCACCAAAAATGGGTTATTCCTGAATGCTATTTCTCAGCTTCCCAATCGGGTCAGGCAGGACCAGATTGATCTACGGCATGTCTAAGTCTCCATGACAACACCACGCTGGCTAACAAAGTAGCAGATAGAAAAGAGATCTGTGTTTTCCTCTGCTGAAAATCATGCAAGCATGAAAAAATTACTTGAGCACATTATGGTTGGCTCAGACTGCTTTGTTCTAAATATGATTTGGAGTTCTTGCAACATTTTTGTGCTCAGAATTTTGGCACAAATACAACTCCATAAATGATAATAATAGGCTCCCAAACTCTGTACCAGAAACAAATGGGTGACATCACAATTTCTACGTCCATTTGTTATACAAACTATGGCAGTGACCCAGGCCCCTTCCCAAAAAGTGATTGAATTAGTAACTGAATTACTCCTTCATAAATGTAAATAGTTACCAGGGAAAGTAGAGAGTTGGTTTGGTCCAAAGATGCTGCAGGAGATCCTCTCTGACTGCAGGTTACTCAGACACACACAGGTAGCTGTGTGATATTTGTTGCTGAAAAGTCGACTTTAGCATCAGCTCTTTGTTAAAGACGTGCCAACATGATTGTTCTCATCATTACTTGTGTGTCTCACGCTTATCCCCATCATCACAGTTATAATGTTTGTTAGTTAGCAAATCATAATATTTCATCTCATCCTCATGTAAAGGAATAGAGAGTGATAAATTGATCCTGGTATGGGATCGGATCAGTATTGCTCGATACTGATCCAGGGTATGTGTTTTCATTTCTGGGCTCAAAAAGTCAGATCAGCACATCCCTACCCTTTTTCTAAAATACCAACTCTCTCTTTCTGTCTGTTTGTATCTGAGCTCCTGAAAGAGGCCTGATGGTAGCAGAGTGTGTTTGTCTTGTATTTGTCACATTAAACTGCAAACATGAGTTTGGTGACCAACCACACAAAAGATGCATACACCCTTAATGAGAGTCTTTTCTCAGAAATGATCCCAAACCTTCTCCTCAAGTCTCTCTTGACTACCTCCAAAGGTGTGTGCTTGAAGTGAGCCTCCCTGTTCTCCTGCTTCTATTTCAGGCCTCACATTATTCACTGCCTTTGTTTCCCTCATGAAGTGGAGCCACTCTCCCTAATCCATGCAGCTAATAAGTGGGAGAGTGGAAACAGACTTTTTGTGAGCCTCTCTTTCATCCAGGGCCGCCTGCATACTGTCATTGCATAATTGGCTCTTTTGTCTTTTGCTGATCAGTCGAGCATTTAGAGAGCAAAGTGAGCCAAATTAAAATAACCCTTCACATGAACTGAAATGAGAATACTACATTAACTCAAGTTTTGATGTATCTGACAAACCAGGCCACATTTGAAACTGTTTTATTTCTGGTAATAATCTTCCTTCAAGTGTATTTGTTTCATTTCATTTTATAAATTCAACCATGTTATTCCTGTTTGAGTAATGCAAACAGCTTAAGCATAGCACCATGTAACACTATTCTGCATACAGTGGCGATTGCTCTAAGACTGCAAGGGAAGCTCAGCTTCTCCTAAAGTATCCCCAAAAGAAAGTGGTGCTATGTACTACTGTGTGTACATTGCATTGACAAAATATGTGCTAGAATTTCTTCATCTTTTGTTCAGAATCAGCTACCTATCACAGGTAACTGGCTCCACCTCCTTCTCATTCATCCCTGCAGCGTCTCAGCACTTTAACACAGTCGGACGCTCAGCATCTTCTGACTTCAGTGGGGAAGCGTAGAGTGGGTCTTTCCACTGTGGAAACTGGACGATCATTGGATAAACGCTGGGCTTTGTCCCGCCCAAGCTTAGCGTCTCTGGGGGTCTATGAGGCAGTGGCTGGCCTGGACACTGGGCTTCTGCATGATGATTGGATGATCTGTCTGAGACTGAATCCCTTTTTGATTGACAGTGAAATGAGCCAGTCAGCCATCTTGAAGTATATCCTTCCACCGGAGCATCTTCTGAGTTATACATTCAGTTGTTCTGGACTGATCCGGAGGCTTTATCAATCCCCAGCAAGTTTACTTTTCTTAAAAACAACGAGCGTTGTGTTTAAAGATTCTCTCTCTTTTCACCAATAAGCAGCTTCAGCTACAGCTGTGGAACTTCTCCCCCTGTCACTCACACTTACAGCCTGCAGGTGTAGAGAGGAGCTTCTCCTGTTTAAAGCGGCTGAAGTCTTACGCCCGCGACACAATGGGTCAAGGGCGTTTAAGCAGTCTAGCTCTGCTGGCCATTGAGAGAACACCAGTAAAATCCCTGGAAAAAACACCTGGTTGGTACGACAGGGTCAGAGATAATTTTCTTGAGAAGGAACAGAGGGTAGAAGTTACGTTTAAATGAATAAACAAATTTATGATGTAATAATATATTTAATAATACATTTTATTTAGAGAGCTTTTCAAGGTACTCAAAGACGCTTTACATAGGTAAATATTTTTTTAAAAAAGCATATAAAATAATACAGAAGATAAAGCAGGAAGAAGCAAGACAAGAGAGACAAGAACAGCCAAGTAAACTCAGAGACAAATCAGACATTAAAAGCATCTTTGTAGGCCGGAAAAAAATGAGCTTGCCCTCCTTGACTGACCAGCAGCCCCCAGTGTCTGGATACTACCTGACGAGTGAATTTAACCCCAAATTGTGTGCCTTTGGTTTGAAATTAATGCGAACACACCTAACCACAAAATTCAGTCATGGCGAAAAATTTATGAATCCAGTGTATTCTTGCCAAACGCTGCCCCAGTGTGCACCCTATTGACTTAAAACTGCAGCCCCATAACTTTTATGACAGTAGCTACAGAAAAGTCTCTCACGACCATAGTGAATTTCTAACAGAAAGTTCAGAAATTAGAGTTATAAGTTGTGTTTTGATGATCTACAGAGTACTTATTTGAACAAACTAGTTCCATGTTTGTTTGTTTTTTATCAGATCAACTTCAAATTTTCCTTTTGTGTATGACATATAATGATGATAACAAGTCAAACAAGGACTTTTTGTAACTCGATGGGCATGGCCACAAAGAGCCATGATATTTATTTCTTTTGTAAGTGACCATGGTATAAGTAGAATATGCCCAGAGACGTGTCCATCATCTGGTTCACGCTTCAGTGTTGTCCATTTATTTCTGATAATGGACACCTTGTCAGCCATTATCCTTTACTTATATCGTGCGAATCAAACGGGATGAGGCCTGGCAACCTTTGCCTGGGAGTCTGACTTCAGGGCATTAAACCCTCCGCCAAACACATGCTACAAAAGTCACATGTAGACAGCCAACTGACAGCCCCCATGCACACATCTTTTTCAGAACACACTGGAGCTTGTTGATGTATGAGTGGTTAGTATGACTCAGAATATAACAGAAATCAGACCAATTTCTACACCAACAATGATTAAAAAAAAAAAGAATGTCCAAAAAGGTTCATTTTGTCTGACTGTGTGTAACATAGTCACAGTCCATGCTCCATTCATCAATTGGCAGACAAGTCATTGCACATCATGTGAGTGAAGCTGCAGAAAAGGTGAAGAAGAAAACACACTGGTCAGGTCATAAGAGGTTAAAGGTTTTCTTTGTTAAAAGGGGAAATAGCCTGAATTAAGTTGTGGCAGAAAAGCTAACCTGTGGATTACTTTATCAGTAATCTGTGCTGTATATACAGATTCTGTTGCACAGCTTTAATTTGATTTGAATATGTAAATGTGTCTTCTTTGACAGCAGACATCTCCAGGATGTGTGATGTTGACGTGTCCTCAGAGCCCAGCAGTCCCACCCTTTTAGGCGAATCCTCAGACAAATACTTCCAGGTGGACCGCTGGCAGAAGCTCCGCACCGCCGTCCGAAAACTCGAGTTCTGGGAGAACTTCACAGCCGAGCTCATCGGGAGTGGCTTCTTCTCTAAAGTCTATAAGGTGATCCCTCCTCCCTCACTCCCCTCGGCTGTGGCACCAGCCTACGTGTGAGCGGCTATCAGAGCTCGCTTTGTTTCAGCTGCTAATTGGGACATTCTTACCATTCCATGATTGGCCCACCAGCGTTTGAGGACGTGGGGGCTTGATACTCATCCCCAGCTGAGGTGTTATATAACTGCTAATGTGAAAGCTGCAGAGAGCTGTAAGAGGAGCTCATTCTCACACATGTAGGCTTTGTCCCTGATGAAATAAGCCAAAAAGAGGCAGCACGGCACAACAGTGATTGAGAAAGTCTGAGTTTGGTTTTTACAGCTCAGGTGAAACTTGTGTCGTGTCCCTCAGGTGATGCACAGCACCAGCTGTAAGGTGATGGTGGTGAAGATCTACAAGAATGACGTAGACCAGGACAGCATCGTACGAGAGATCAGCCTGCTGCAGAAGCTCTCCCACCCAAACATCGTCAGGTATCGCTTTAGTCATGCCCTACCCTACTAAGATACTCAAAGACAACAATAATCCAAACATTAATTTAAACCAGTCCTTTTCTGTTTGAAGGGTTTTTTTTTTTTTACATAAACATAAATAATTTGTCTAAAGGAAAAAAGAAAAAGAGAGATAGCCTGTTGCTTATTTTATTTTATTTTTTTTTGTGTGCAAAACTATAAATAATGCTTGAGAATCTTTGTCAAAAAAACTAAAGAAATAATGGATTTGTTTCCTCTCTGTTCTCTAGGTATCTGGGAATCTGTGTCAAAGAAGACAAACTGTATCCAATATTAGAGGTGAGTGTTCCTTTTCCTGAGTCATCATTGCTGTGTGTGTGTGTGTGTGTGTGTGTGTGTGTGTGTGTGTGTGTGTGTGTGTGTGTGTGTGTGTGTGTGTGTGTGTGTGTGTGTGTGTGTGTGTGTGTGTGTGTGTGTTCAAAGGATGGCTGTGTCTAAGGTGTGAAGAAAACCTGCTAACTGATTCGAGCTGATATTGAAAATGAAACGGTGAGCGAGTGAAGTCTGGACCTCAGGCTTTACTTTGGATTCATTCAGAAACGTTTTCACATTATGTCACGTTTGTTTGATAGTGTGTATTAACTTCACAGTCATCACACCCACGGAGTTCGTTGTAACGGAACAGGTTCTTTGTGGAGCTTTGGTTCAGGAGCAGAGCATTCTGGTAACTGTGTGTTGTTTCAGTACGTGAACGGAGGATGTCTGGAGGAGCTTCTGGCGAGGAAAGACGTCCCCCTGTGCTGGAGAGAGAAAGTGGACCTCGCCTGTGATATCAGCAGAGGGATGATCTACCTGCACTACAAGAACATTTATCACAGGGACCTGAACTCAAAGGTGAGACCCAGAGGCTCTGCTCTTTGGATCAAAGGTTCCAAGCCTACTCCAGCTCAGGGCCCACTTTTTATTTAATACAGGGGCCATACAGTGTTTCCTTCAGGGGGATTTGAAACTGTGAGGGAGGGCTTTGCTCGAACCCTGAAAAAAAATCACAAATTAAAACTTTTATAGATAAATTATTTATTGAACACAAACATAATGAGGAATTATCTAAGGGCACAGTTTGCAGCCAGGCTGAGATCAATGTTTTTATCTGGGCTCAGAAACAACTTTAAATCTATCAGACTGGCTGATGCACATGTAGGTATCATACTTTTTGTATATCTATACAATCATAGTCACTCACAGTTGTTAAAGAAGGGAGTGAGGTTAGAGAGGATGATTAGTAAAAAAAAAAAAAAAAAGTACTGTGCACACCCTGGCCACCCCTACCTACGCCACTGCCCTCATAGAGCCACCCAAGTCTGAATATCTGGACAAGCCCCTGCACAGAGGGACATGGACACAGCGTGTTATAAAAGCTAACAGGCTTTAGGGTTTGATCAACAACAACTGGAGGAAAACACCTTGGTTGTTTTAAAAACAAATAAGACAGAAAACTACAACTTATGTCTCAGAGAGAAGCTGCTTGTGAAAGAAATCTGTTTCCTTTCAGGCAGCGTCAGGTGCACCAGTGAGACCTCGAAAAAATGTCTGTGGCATTCTTAAAAGTTTTGGTTGCATGTGCAAGAGCCCTGTACAGTAAAATGTACGTTTAAAATGTCTAAAAAAAGAAAGATGATAATCCTGAAGGCAAAGCAGCCTTCATTGTGATGTGGCCGTGTGCAGCCATCCTCATTATGAAACAGGGACCCTGCATATGATCCGAGCGTTTTTTATTATTGAAGATTGAGCATGAAGGACTGAACTGAACACATGAGGAACATGTTGGAAGCTCTACAGTCATTTACACAGCATCTGTAACATGAAGCAACATTTTTATTTGTGTATGATTACATCCCCACCCCCACAAATATCTAACTATTTTGGAAATGATTTGTTGTCCAACTTGCAGTCCCTTCAGCCCACAGGTTGGGGATCACTGCTTTAGATAATCTGCCACTTCAGCTGACACAGGTCATTCAGATGTGTAAACACCCTCCACAGAGACCCCTCTATGGATAAACACAGTACAGACAACATGGCGAGAAACCTCTCTAATAATGTGAATTATTCATCAGCTTTTTCAGGATGTCTCACTTTTTATATTTGTTTCAATCCGTCTTATGTGAGGTCACATGCTACGAAAATTCAACAACCGTATCAATCACCCAAAAGCTGTGTGTTTACTTTTTAAATCCACGTACATTACAAAGAAGGGGATGTTACAGGAAGGAAAGGGTGGAAAGAGATAACTGGTTACTACGAACAGCAGCTCTCCCTGAGTGATGCACTCAAGTTTTCACAATGTTCCGGGATAACAAGACCTCCTGAATCACTTTCCTCAGAGTTAGCTTCTTTTCATTCCCGTGCTCTTAATCAACAACAGTTTGTGTTGTTCACAAGAATACAAGACAAAATATATCTACGTGTATCTCTACACAGACTTTACATGTGATCCACTCACGCAAACAACTTGATTTAGGTCTGGTGTGACGGCAGCATTAGTGGACACTGTTCTTTTTAGTCTGTCACAAACACTGAGGGGTCCAAACTGAAAGTTAGTGAAAGCACGCTGCCTCTAAGAAGTACTGGATATATTTCAAAATGAATATTAGAAATGAGACCACATTGCTCCACTTGTGGTTTGTCAGCCTAATGTTTGGAAAGATCATTTACACTGGATTAGTGAAACTATAAATACAGTCACATGAATAGTTTGCATGCTGGTTGGACAAGAGGAATGTAACTTAAAGAGGGGGTATTCTGCTTTTTTATTTTTAATACTGTCTCTCTGTTGACCCTGTAGTATCTTTCCATAATTTACAGCTGAAGACATCCATGTTGTTCTCTCCCTGGTGTGTGAGGAACCCTTGTTTAAGCCTCTGCTTGAAACACTTCATTTTAGGAGCTGTTTCTTTAAGGCTCCCAGCCCCACAAACCCCTTCCTTCTGATTGGCCAGCCTGCTAGAGGCCTTGAGTTATGGGTGAGCCCCTTTTGAGACTTTTATATTACTTTAGGGAGCTGTAGGTTCAGATGGTTGTGCTCCTACATAAAAAAAAAACTTAATACAGTCTCATTTTGGCCCTCATATCAATCCTGCATGGGAATTGGTGCAGATCTGGGTGTAAAACTGAGCTTCAGGCAGCGTTTAAGTGTGATTTATGAACCGTATGTACCAGAGCCAATCACGGCATACACCTGATCAGTTGTTGATAAATGCAGCGGCTGAAAAACAATCATAATTGATATAACACACTCCCAAATATTCAAGGTTAAAGTAAACAGATAAAGGAAACGCACATTTTTTATACCAGCTGACAGCTCACACTGCTGCTCTTTCATAGCAATGTGTTTTATAGATTGTCAGAAGAAGAGTGAAATGTTAAAAACATTCATTGTGTCATATCTAAATTAGCGATTAAAATAATAATCTAAAAACATCAGTTTTTCTGTTTGAAATGTTTTGCGCTCATATGATCTTATAATTCTCCTCCTCAGATGGATTTTTCTTGCGGCTCCCCACTGACATGAAACTTGGGTACATGAACTCAGACCTGACGTGGGATTTAAGTGTGCCTTGTGGCTACACTCAGATTGATGAATGCCGATCTGTACGTGGAAAGCAGTGTACGCCCATTATTCGGCGTGCGCACGTTTGATAAATGAGGACCACTGTCTTTGAGTTTCATTGACTTTAAAGGAGACTGATGTGAGGCCTGGAGGTGCATGAATTTGTGCTTGTGTGTGTGTGTGTGTGTGTGTGTGTGTGTGTGTGTGTGTGTGTGTGTGTGTGTGTGTGTGTGTGTGTGTGTGTGTGTGTGTGTGTGTGTGTGTGTGTGCTCACACTGTCCCTGTGTTCTGGTTGCCAGGCTTCACAGTAAAGTCAGACAAAGCAAAGCAACAAGTTGATCGATGCTCCATTGACATGCTAACAGATTGTTGCTAACTAGTAGCAGTTGCTAGACCCACAGCTTGAGTCTCTCATGCATGGGTATGTGAAAAGGGGGCCCTCCTCTCCTGCACGTCACCCTGAAGCAGCTCATTTGGCTCTTACCCAATTCACTTTATTCCCACAGAAGCCACAGTGGATTTGTGTCACGCTCAGGCACAGAGGTTGTAAAGTGGTCTGCTCTCTCCCTCTTCACAAACCAACGGGATCAGGCAGACTCAAAGGAAAACTCATCAATAATCTCTGAGTTAATCCAGGAGATCTAATGTGATGAAGGTCTCCTCCATAACACTGAACAAACCACCACACACTGATTCAAACACTGAAAGTCCAAAAGAAAGCCTGAAGCCTAGTCTGTCAGAAGAAAGCTGACTCATGCTGCGTCATGGTTACCAGCTCTGACCTTATCTCAGCATTAAATGTCTCAGTTATTTAGACTTATTAAAAGCCTGGTGCTTTTAGAGATGCCAGAAATTAACCCCAAAGCTTCTGCAGGACTCTGTTATGGTTTGGGGCAGGGCTGTTAACAGTTCTAAAATGTTCCACTCAAACATAAGTTCATTCAATTAACAATTCTTTATTTATATAGCCCCAAATCACAACAAACATTTTCAAGAGATGGATCCCACAGATATGATCGGAGCCAAGCTAAAGCAGTTCCTGAAATACCAAGAAGACAAAGAATGAAAAGATGAGAAGAGAAGAAGAAGATATGACCTACCATACCTTTAACCAGGCCAACCCATACCAATTCGTACTGATCTAAACCGGACTGCTTGATGACTTAAGTGATCTTGAAAAAGTTCACACCTTAAAATGAGATTATCAGTGCCAGTATTACAGGTCACAGGTTATTTCAAAATGCTACTTCTTAGCTTCCTAACCGGGTCGAACAGGACCAGATTGATTGACAGCACACCTAGGTCTCTACGAACACCACACCAGCTGATGGAGCTTAGTAGAAAGAAGAGATATCTGTGTTTTTCTCTGATGAAAACGCTTTCTGTGATTAATTTCGTAGTGATGGTGGACACTAGACCTTAACTGTTTTAGACAGAAAGTGGAAAACACAGGCCAGAGGCTAAAACACAAGCTAAAGGCTGAATCACAAGCTAAAGGCTAACACATCGGGTAAACTGTTGAGGCTAATGTTCATTCCAACCCACAGTCAGCAGTTATTCTGCAGTGGTCTGTTTCAAACCTGAGAGTCTATCAATAAAACAAAGAGTGAGGTTACATTAGCTCTGCTTGGTAGATGACTGGCAGGACAAAACCAGGATTCCTGTGTGTCCAGCACACATGTTGGTACAAACATTACACATTACAGCCATGTCTCATAGCAGCACTAGCTAGTCCACATATAGCCAGCTACTGACACACGTTACAAACTTACAACATACGCCTGTTTTCATGTTTCAAACAACCGCACTTCATAACTGTACTGATAAATACCTTGTATCCAGTAAAAAGCTGACTTAAACTAAGAAAATTTGTCCCAAAACAAACACATGCCTGGACAAAAGTCACATTTTTAAGGCAGTGTGCATGAAACTCTGGACCAGAAGGTGGTGAGGTAGTCCAATTAAAACATATCCTCCTCAAAGCATCTTAAAGAAAGTACAACAATGCTTTTATAAACCACAAAACACCATAAAGCTGCTCAATGACAGATGGTAACAGCAGGACGTGTATGGAGTTCCTTCCACCCCTATTCAGACTATATATATATATATATATATATATATATATATATATATATATATGTTTTTTTGTTGTTTGTTTAGTGATACGTTCATTTGAAGTTTTGTAACTATACAGCAAACCCATTAAAGTGCCTGAAGTGCCGGTATCTGGGGACATCCAAAAGGCAAGCAGCATTCCTGAGCCCTCTGAACCAAAGCTGCCTTTGTGAATATGCGTCTGTGACTTTGCACGTTGACTCGCTCCAGAGTTAAAGTTCCTGGAAATGAAGAGGCCCCTTTTTAATTAGAGCTTACAAGCTCCTCTTTTTTCCTCTTTGTATTCACTAATGTGCTCTAGTTTTGTTCCCAAAGTGTTGCTTTCCTTGGCAGAGACCAGAGGAGGGCTAAATTTAGAGGTCTGGGACTGAAGTCTTTCCCAGGAGAGTCTCCTCGTAATGACAGGGTAGGATTGATGGAAAAGGCTTCTGCTGGAATAACAGCCAGATGCTGATTATGTCACACACACACACACACACACACACACACACACACACACACACACACACACACACACACACACACACACACACACACACACACACACACACACACAGATATACATGATGCACATGTGTCACACCCCTCATATAGACCGATGTACACACTAGTTGCTGCCTCCTGTTGTGACTGAGGCCTCTCAGCGCATGTCTCACCATGAAATAAATCAACCAGTGCTGGTTCATTTCCACACAGACTGAAAACCAGTTTACCACCAGCCTCCAGCTGCCACACTGAGTCTTTGTTGTGCACTGATCCTCTTCACATGGGGGTCCTAGTGAATTATTGAGTGTAGAGGAAAGGTGCTGATGACAGAGTCTGTTAACTCAATCAATGCAGAGAGGGTCTGTGTGTCCGAGGGCTGCATGGTCACCTCCAGGGTTTAAAGGAGAGCTTTATGTTCTCATTTTAAGAGGACAATAGGAAATGTTGATGTTCTCTGCCCAATAGCTCTCTCTGCTGGCCAATCGGAAACACTGCAGCTAAACAAAGTGCATCACTCAAATGGAACAAATAAAAATCTGCATGGACAAATTTTGTGATACAACATACGTCACAATTTTTCTTTTTTCAAGATCTCTCTAGTTTTTATTCCAAAATCGGTAAACCTGAATCTGTGGTGCTCTGTTCCATCTCACTGTTTAATTAAAAAAGACTTAAAGTCACCCAGGGTCATTAAAGATGCCTGGACTCTTTGTACTGGGTCAAATGAAGACACAAGGATGACTTCAACAAGACGGACCAGCTTTGCTGTCAACTCCCCTTCATAACCACCAACACTTCTATTGCTTACCTTCAAAATATAAACACATGGATGCCACTCTGTCACTGGGAAAACTTTCCATGTCTGTTTTAGACACATAAAATAGCTTACAATGAGAACATGACGGGAAAACATCTAGCTGTCGTGGGTTTGATTTATTTTTACGTTTGATGCAACATCTCCAGTACTGACCTGTGCTGGATAACGCCTCAAATACACCAGATAGGTCTGCAGTCCCTTGACTGCTTTTGTCAACTCACACCAGCTGCGTGTTCAGTCCAACAAGCAGTGTGACTGACAGACAGTTGGAGTCACAGACCGAGGAGTTCCTGCTCTTCCCCCTCCATTGATAAGTCTCTCTTCATTCATGTTGGGCTGTAAAACCTCAAACCTGTTGACTCCTGGTCTGGCTCCGCTCATTATGTTTTTGTTGTTGTAGTCCAGATAAATACCATCTAACTTTGACAGGTTTTGTTTTAATTTGAAAGTCTGGGTGTTTTTAGGTAGTTTCTGGTCATAACTTCATGTCCCTCTTGATCTTCCCTACGCTGAATTTTTTAGTCACAGCTGCGTCTGGCAAAAACAGGATGGCTGAGTACTTCTCCATGTGATGCAAGTACTGACCTGGGCTGACTAATGTCACGTACTGTGTTTTTTTCAACAATCACATGCTCCTTTTTTATGCTCCTTAGAACTGTCTGATCAGAGTGTCGCCTCGGGGTCGGGAGGCCCTGGTGACGGACTTTGGCCTGGCCAGAGAGGTGGTGGAGTTGCCAGTCAAAGACCCCGCCAGGAAGCTGTCACTGGTGGGCTCAGCCTTTTGGATGGCTCCAGAGATGCTTAGAGGGGAGCCGTACGATCGCAAGGTAACAAACTTCTATGGTAGCTCAGGGACCAGGGTCAGTTTGTCTGGCTCAGGAATGAAGTAAGATAATAAATCAGTGAGGCCTCTTTTATAAGCTACTCAGACAGAGGGGTCTGCTGCTATGATGAGCAGAAACTCTGAAAATCCAGTCCGAGCTGATCGAAGCTGATTGAGGCCTTGTACCAGGACACAGTTTACATCTGACAACAATGATGCTATCATCTTTTCTCATGACAAAACTTAAGAGATGGACCCCCCCATGGTGCCTGAAAATGTCCAGTTTTACAGGACAAAGGCATACCAAGAGACTAACCTGGCTGCTCAGCTGACATGGGAGATGAAATTAATCCATGGATCTTAAATCATTAGTGGGTAAATATCCTCAGAAAGGGGTAAACTGTAATATATTTCTGGAATTTCAAAAGTAGTTTGCAGTAATTTGTTACACTACTTATTCTTTGTAAAGGTAATCTGATTACTATAGCCTGTGACTGCTTCCTGTTCTTTTATACCTCTGCTGTAGTGTGTGATGCACTTTTTGACAACTGCTTGAGTTTTCAGAAATTTTAATGTTTGGTATCCACCTCATTGAAGGTATCTATATTTTCCCTCATTGTGTCCAGGTGGATGTTTTTTCCTTTGGCATCGTGCTCTGTGAAATCCTGGCCAGAATCCCTGCTGACCCAGAAATACTTCCCCGAACACAGGTACAGCTAACACACTATGATCTGTCCCACTGCAAAACCAGGAATCTAAAGGCCTGGTCACATGGGGTCAGTTTCGCCTGGTGACCTCTGCTCATTTGTAACAATTGTGGAAGACCTCTGTGATTTTAATTTTGTGTGAATCAATCATGTCCTTAATGTGTAAAGTAGAAAGTCCAGGACAAATCACCAACCATATTTCAGACACACACAGATCCTCTGATAATACTCCATAATCTAGTCTGAATGGCCTCCTCTCTAATGTCAGGTGGTAACATTTTTTTGAGAAGGTGTCTGCAGATTTTTCTGATCCTCTTCTGATTAAAAATGGTTGAGACGGTGGTGGTCATTCCAAACAAAGGTTTTAACAGCACTTTAGATAGACACAAGACCCCCATATGTCATGGGTAAGTAGGCTGGACAAGTCTGACTTAAAAAAATCGATTCATTTTTCTATACCTCTTATCCTGTTCAGGGTCGCAGTGGCTGGAGCCTGTTCCAGCTGTCTTGGGGTGAGAGGCGGGTACACCCTGGACTGGTGTCCAGCCAATCACAGGGCTGAGACACAGAGACAGACAACCTCTCATGTTGTATTACTGTAGTAAACAGTGTTGGTTTCTCTGTTTTATTGCTCTTAAATGTAGATTATCAGGCATCTATGCAGAGTCAGAGCTAATGTTGAGCAGTTGTCGTGTATGGACAGAAATCCAGAGATCCAGATGTGGAGGGAGGATGAGAGGCTTTGCTGCTGACTGTGTTAAAGGATGAGTTCATGGCCTTTATGGAGCAAGCAGAGTGAGCATGTTATGGTAATGTCAGCAGAAAATAAAGGTGAACTAGCTTACCTTTTTTAAGAGTAAAGCAAGATCACAGCGCTTCAGTTAGTGTTGCTTCACAAACTCAGACACATCAAAATCCAGATTCCTGATGGTTGAATATCAAGGGTAGAACTTAATAAGAACTGACCTTTTGCGTAGTAGTCTCTAAGTTGTAGGACTATAAACTTATTTTGCGTATCCAGACATTTTCAGTGCACATTGTTTGACTGAAGCTGAATGTGGTCGTCTTCTTTTATCAGGACGTACGGCTAGCTGTGAGCTGCAGAGTGAGGTGCACTGTGGGTCTGTGCAGTGTTTTTACTCAGAAACATAAGAAACACCAAGTTATTTACAGGCTTTACTGATCCTGTGAGAATGCGCCGCATCAACAACTGATGTTAAAGCGTGATAATCAAACCACCAGAGGTCCCCACGTAACACTAATCCTGCGTGAATAGTACTCATCTAGTCTTCATGCCCTCTTTTGAAAATGTCTATTCAGACTAATTTTTTCATTTAATTTATCTCCCAGATTTCAAAGAGTGAAGACTAAAGACAAATGATAAATCACTGAGACTCTTGAAACACTTTTAATTTACTAAACAGCTCTTTTAATTTGAAAGAGCAGGTTTGTTTTGGTCATTTCAGATTCTTAGTTTTAATTTCTTAACCTCTGATTGCACCTGTAGGAGCACACTTTGGTTTTTTAACTGACCATATAACGTTGAAATAAAGAGAATAAATTGAAAAGCTTCAATAACAGTTTTGTAAACTCTTTTTTAATAATCCAAGGTGAATCACTAAGTATTCAACTTTTCAACACATCTTAAATTCTGTCCTGAGTTCTGAAACAAAATTTTAGCACAAAATGAGAAGGACTTTATTTTGTAACAGAATAAGGCCCCTTTCACACAACAACGTTTCACCTCAAACACAAAAACACAGTGAAAAAAAATCTGCGTTTACACAGAAATGCTGAGGGGCTGAAAACCCTGTATTTAGCATACCAGGCCTGTAGGTAGCGCTATAACTGTCTTGTCCAGAAGCAGCTTTTGGTAGATCTCCACTGATGTAGAGTTGGGCCAGTCACCTGGTGTATTGCTGAATGCTTGGAGCAGAAGTTGAGCAACAGATGCTCATTTTGTTAAAGACAGTCAGCAGATTCGGCAGATTGAGCAGCACAAGCACATCATGGTAGACCACAACAATCCTAACAATGCTGCTGTTGGACTTTAGGCTGGGGGATAAATCGAGTATTCTTGATGTATCGCGGGCTTTTGCGCTTGAGATATACAACACGGCTATATCGCAATCATTGAGTATAAAAAGATAACTAAATGTTTTCAGTCGTGAGAACGTAAATCTCTTCGGTGATTCGCTGGTTTCACTCTCTGCTGCTCAGCCAGTGCTCCTCTCACAGCGAGCACCACGCTCCCCAGCCCACCCTGAAAAAATTCTCCTGGGCATGCGTGTTGTGATAGGAGAGGAGAGAAGAAAAGTCGCTTGCACGTCTTAGGGTGCATCTCAAAGCTCCAAAGTTCCATCCTTCCTTCCTCCACTTGCGTTGTTCACCTGCGTCTTAGTCCCGCCCACCAGAGATGCCTGGGAGAGACGCGAGGAAATGAAGAGAGGAGAGAGGATGGAGGAGATTTCTTTTTAGAGCAATGGGACATCCTCTGCTTCGGAGCGTCACATGAAGCAACGTGTTTCAGTGATGACGGCATCAGCTGATCACCTCTGGATCATCTGTCAGTGAGCTCTAACAGCTGTTTGTGCGTCTGGGCATGTGCGCTGTAATAACTCTGATCAAACAGAAACAGTAACAGAGATTTGTCTGTTCCTTTAACCAGTTTAACAAACACGTTACCATGAAGAAAACCTGCTCTCTGTTTATTCTGTGTGCTGTTTAGAAGCTCACTGATCACTTTTCCTGTAAAATGCGTAATTGTGAGATTATTTATGAATTATTTAGCCTTTAACTCTGAAGCTTCAGAGTTCACGATCAGATAAGGTGGGTTATATTAATATATTAATATATCCCATCTTATTGTGTCTCAGGAAGATATTATTATCAGTCAGTTTTCTGTATTAATCCTCTGTTACATTGATTTGATGATGGTTGTGTTCAGTGTTTTGTGCTTTAAACTCACAGCAAACACTTTATTACCAGATTTATGATCAGTTTCTGAACGATCCTCTGTGCCTGTCCCCAGCTTGTCTTTTTTCTCATTAAACTCCGTTGTGTTTGTGAAGTTTCATGTGAAGTCTGAGCTGCTGCAGCGTCCAATCAGAGAGTGATGTTCCATATGGGGGCGTGTCGTTCAGTGAAAAGACTTCCGCAAAGCAAGCTCTCGTGTCTCCTCGATCATAGCTCCTTCGATCAGTCTCCTCTCTCCTCTCTCCCCTGAGCGCAATTATCGCTTTGGGACAGTCTTCAAAGTGGCGACTGGGAAAGTACTTCCGGTGTTGTGGAGGAAATAGGACGGAGGAAGCACGAAGTTAACGCATTGAGACGCACCCTTATTAGTCTGGGGTTGCAGGTTCGCGGGGCTGGTTTTCCAGAGTTTCGTTGCATATTTTGGTTTGCTTTGCTGCCTGTATGATCCCTCATTCTCTTCCAGCTCCACACAACGAGAAACAAACGCTGAATGTTTTTAACTTTCACCTTCGCTTTTCTGCGCACTCTGCCACCCCGAGTACCGTTCGATCTCAGCAATCAGCAGCACTGCACGAAACATGACGGCAGATGAGCTATACAGCTAGCTGGGATATTATCAGAAGACAAACCCAAATCCAATACAAGTCAACCAGACCCCAGGCTCAGAGACAGTAATCACTAGAGTCCTTTCAGCATGATCAACATTATCCAGGTAGCTGTTTTATGGAAATAAAAGTAATATTATCTTCAACTCTAATTCATATTTTGAAAGTAAAATATTATATTATATTATATTATATTATATTATATTACATTATATTACATTATATTATATTATATTATATTATATTATATTATATTATATTATATTATATTATATTATATTATATTATATTATATTATTAATTATAATATAATCAGCCAGTTGAATAAATCTGAATGAATTATTTTACTGGAACTAAAAATGTGTGACTACATAATGTTTGGTTTGAAATAAAAGGTTTGCTAAACTTTACCTGATTGAGATATCTCTTTTTTGCATTTAAATTTAAAAGAAAAAACAACTAAAAGGTCTGCATAAATCTTTATACTGGTGTCATTTTATGCATAAAAGGGTTGGATTTAACATTAATAGAGTGATTTAGAGGAGAAATCAGGATATCAAGATATATATCGTGTATCCAGATATAGCCTACAAATATTGAAATATTGGATTTTGGCCATACTGTGCAGCCCTAGTTGGACTGTTGTATGCGCTTGCAGTTTACACAGAAACAGTGGCTGCAGTGGGCAAATCCACCAGTGAGTGCTAAACCCATGTTTGTCAGTGTTTTCCAGTGAAACCTGTGCTGTCCAATCAGAGTGATCCCCCGTCATTCAGCTGCGACGTCTAAGAACCAAAAACTCTGTTTTCCATCTACACAAAACCATGAAACTGGAGTTGTCCAAATTTCACTTTGGCTGGAGTTTTCAGAAAACATGGTATTTAGTGTCATTAAACTGCAGTTTGGTGTGGATGATAGGACTTAACGTATAATAATAGATGTGGTTTCCCAAATACCCGGCTATGTGTGGATATGGCCTAATTGAATTCTATCCTGTATCATATTTTGTTGAAAATTGTTATCATTTTCTGCACATTAGTGTCATTCATAGCAAAACATTTAAATAGGAACATGTATTAATATGTTTTTAACATCAGTTTATCTCAGGCTGTAATAAAAAAACTGTCTTCACTTTTGGCTGCATTGAACAGGACACACCTTCTCTATGTCTGCTGTTATCTAAGACTGCTGATGTCTGTGTGCTGCAGGACTACGGACTGGATGTGGAGGCTTTCAGAGAGATGGTGACGGGCTGTCCTCAGCGTCTCCTGGAGTTAGCGGCCAGCTGCTGTATGGTAGGAAGAAAACCTGACTTTTACAGTTTAGGAGATTCCTAAGCCTGTTTCCTTAACCAGTCTACCTCCACTGATTATCTGTGCATGGAAATTAGCATTCACTCATTTTTTTTGGTTGTATACAGGCTTGATTAATGAGGGCCATTGAATCCATATTTCAGAGCAGATTTGATCTTTTGAAGGCTGAGCTCTAAAACTGTTGATCAGCTGATGAACAGACTGTTTACCTTTAATCACTGTTTGTAATAAATTGAATACGTTTTTTTTTTTTGTCTCACTCCCATTTCTTTTTGCATTTTGAAGACTGTGCTGATTGTAGCTCTGCTTTGCTCTCTCCTCCTTCACTCCTAGATGGAGTCCTTCAGACGGCCAGCGTTCACAGAGCTGCTGGACGAAATGGGAGAAGTGGCTGAAAGTCTGGAGCTGCCCAGCAAGCCTGAAGTGAATAAGTCCTGAGCTGTCGGTCTGGGGTCAGTAACCCCCTCTGGAAGCAGAACAAGTGTCCTGAGGTTGTTTCTTGCTTTTCCAACAAGAAACTGGACTGATCGTGAGCAGAAGGAAACCCTGAATGCGTCTGAATATTTCAGCCCTCCTGAGGCTTTTCTCCCTTCACACACACAAATGAGTAAAACACAGAGTGTGTGTGAAAGAGAGTGGAAACACTCTGACCCCTCAGAGGACACTTTGCTGTGATGTGCCTGTACAGAAGGAGCTGATGGTCTAACTCATGGTGACCGTATTTTACTGAATGTCTCACTGGGCTCAAAGGTTTTATTTCCTCTCACCCTGTCTTGGTTCTTCTTGGTTTGGTCTGGCATAAATGCTAAAGTCTGGTGATGTGTTTTAAGCCCCCTCTGTGTGATCCCCTGTCTCTGTGACTCTTCAGATCTGGGCAGCTCTCTGACAGGAAACTCCAGAATGATCTGCACACCTCTATCTCTGTGTGAGATGAGACAAAATATTTCTGCAGCCACCGGTTCATGGAACTAACACATGATGAATCAGGAGGCGAGGACATTCAAAGATGGTTAGTCCATGTTCCAGACAGAAACAGGCCAAGATAAAAAAACAATTTTTCATCCTTTCAGATCCAGACCTCTCTTTGGTTGTAGCAGTTATGTTTAAGCATCAAGCACAGCGCTCTGGTGGTGTTTCCTTAAAATCATGATCCATTTCTGCTCAGGTCCCTCACAGAGAACGTCTCTCTGTGGAAACAGGTCAGTTACAGGTTTCTGCTCCTTCCTGATAGCTTTCTCTTCAGTCATGACTCTTCTCAGTTGATAAAGTTACTTTGAAGTGAAGATGTAAGTGTTAATGTTTGAGCATAGGGTTTTTTTCTGGGTTGGGGGGTTATTTGTAAGGGACAATGGTTGAGCAGTGTTTACCAATTTCTGGTTTGTATTGACTTTTGATTTTTCATCCAGCTTCATTATAAAGTGAACTTTGAAAGAAATACTGAGTTTCCTCTTCTTTTTTTTGTTCCTTTTTGTTTACATTGAGATTTTCAAGATGCACAATGGTAGCAATAATTGCACTTGTGAATTCTCACGCAGGAGACATTATGTACGTTAATGGTTCCAAAAAAAACATTAAAGACAATATATATATATATATATATATATATATATATATATATATATGTGTGTGTGTGTGTGTGTGTGTGTGTGTGTGTGTGTGTGTGTGTGTGTGTGTGTGTGTGTGTGTGTGTTTTTGTTACAATGTGGGGCCCAAAACATGTTAGCCCACTCACAGTGTGGGGACCGAAAGTAAAGTGGGGACCAAAATGCTGGACCCCACAAATTTTAGCTTAAATTCAGTTAAAGAAAGCTCAAAATAGTCTCCTGTGAAGTTTTCAGGGTTTTCCCCATTTTGCACATATACCCGAAAAAGTGTGCTTAGGTGTGTATCAGGGAAGTAACTCAGTATCGACCTCTAGTGGTAGAGAGTGGTACTACCCCTATACACACTTTACACACATTTGGTTACAATATGGAGGGGCATGCAGCCATTTTTGATGCAGGCTCTGTCTGCTGTTCATTATTATTATTATTATTATTATTATTATTATTATTATTATTATTATTATCAGTATTATTTATATCACACTTTTTATATGGGGTTACAGAATGTTTTGCAAATGATAAAGAAACTAAAAGACAATACAAGCGGATGTTGTAAGAATAAAAATAACATAGGTAAAACATTAAAAACATCCAAAATCAGAAATACATAAATATGAAAATATAAATTAAAAATATAAAATCAGGGGAGTGATACTGCCTTAAAAGGGATATTTCTTCATTAAATTACACTTAAGTGACAGTTCCTGTAATTGTACATCGTTAAATGTGCTTTTTTAACCTGTCATGCATTAATTATGACAACCAGGATTTGCAGGGTTTTTTTCTCTGTGTTTTTTTGCTCTTATGGCATGACTAACCAAGTTTAAGATAAAATAGCAAGGGGGTATTAGATATTAGAGGTTAGATCAGGCCCAAAATATCAATCCCCACCCAATCCAAGCACATGCAAATTGTGTCCAAGCCCTGCCAGCCGACATATAAACTGCAATTATGAGCCTGATTTAAACTCAGCATTTTGTAACTAATGTTTAACTGTTATAACTGATGTTCTCAGCTACAATTCTGAATTGGTTGAACCACAGAAAGGTATTCAGAATTATCTTAATAATGCGACAAAGATAAAGCAAGTAAACTGTATTGTATGTTTACAGCAGGCCCGATGTGATGCATGCAAGATGCAACATGCTGCGACACTGAAGTTGTGACTGGTATAACTCTTTTACTCAAGCAACAGCTTTATAGTAGCGTGCTCAAACTCAAATTACTGAAAAAATGGAAGGCATAGAGAAGAGGGCCTTTGGTGAGTGCTTTCAGATGTTTGCCTGTTCTGCCAATGCCTCCTCTGAAGACCAGAAAGCTGTGGATGAAGGTCCGCAACAGAGACTGGAGGGAGTGAGTTTTGCTTCTGGAGTTTTTTGACACTGAATGGAAGCAAAACTTTCAGGTGACGTGCTCATCATTCACAAAGTTGTGTGAACTAGTGGGTGGATTTACAGCTCCAGATGAGGTCACCGTCAGAGCACCCATTCCATGTATTATGTGCGTCGCAATTGTTCTGTAAGGACTTAGAAGTTTTGCAGAGTACCGCTTCATCTCTAACCAATACTGACTTCACAAAAGCACCTGAAAAAGTTTAGATTCATGTTTCATAAGGGCATGTTAAAAGGACCAATCAAAGAGCTCATCCAGATGCCCAGTGAAAATGAGGCCACAGAAATTACTGGCGTTGAGCTGGAGGTGGTTCACGTCACACCTGTCAACAAAGTCAGTGATGACAGTCCTGTATTCCCGCTCGTTCCCCTGCGTTACGCATCCAGCAATGGCTGTGTCGTCAGAGAACTTCTGGAGTGGACAGCCCCAAGTGTTGTAGCAAAAGTCCGTGGTGTACAGGGTGAAGAGGAAGGGGGAGAGCACTGCCCCCTGTGGTGCTCCTGTGCTGCAGATCACCATGTCAGACACAGTCCTGGAGCCTCACACACTGTGGTCTATCAGTGAGGTAAATCACGGTCCATGCAGCCAGGTGACTGTCAACTCACGCTTTTTTCCAAAATTTGATTGTGTCTGGTTGGGCAGTCCAGTTCACCCAGTACTGGGTGAAGGTAGGGAGAGTGGAGGAGAGCGATACATGATTAAGGGCTCCAGGGATGATGATCAGAGACTGAGGGTGAGATGTTTGCAGCTTGGACACTTCACTGTGGGAGGAGCTCTATCCGGCGCAAATCCGGCTTTGTAGTACAGCCCTCAGGACTGGATAGATGAGGTACGAATAAGCTGATTGGACCAAAACTCAGAACACACAGCCTATGTGGGCTTCAGTTTAATGTAGGCCTGTAAGAGCAGCTGACAGTTATTTCTAACATAACTTAAAAAAATGGATTTCAAACACAGTGGAGTAAGTATCAACACTGAGTAATAATACAGGCTTATTGTAAGTCAAGCAAATTTAAATCAAATTTATTTATTGATTTATTCATTTATTCACATATCAAAATAAATTACTTTTAAGACTATATGTTGTCATATTATTAACCATATGTGATATGTCATGTCAAATTGAACAACCTTTTTACCTATCAGTTCTGAATACATAGAAAACATTCATGCTAAAAAGCCAAGAGTCGAGTTTCACATGAACACAATATTGTCACTCATAAAAATAAAAAAAGGTACAATAAACATTGAAACTACATAAAAAAAAATAAAAAAATGTAGAATTTTCTAGTCTTATGCTCAGCTCATGTAGAGCATAACAAATAAGGGAGGTTAACACAGTGATAACTTTAAGTAAAGAAATTAATTTATTGAACAACTCAATAAAACCTAACTAGTGTTTAAGTCATTATCAGTAGTGAAGTGAGGGTGTTGGGTGCTGTGAAATGTTGGCAGATTTGTAACACTATGTGTAAAGGAAACAAAGGCTAAACTCAGCATAACCAAACCAAACCAAACCAAAGGCTGGTGCCTGGCAGGTACGAGCCTTCCAGGAAGGCAGAGAGAGAGCCCATGTTGGACTCAGACAGTTTTTGAAAGCTTGTAAACCAAGAAATGTGCCTCTGTCTGGGACTGCCCCAGCAGAAGTTTTGAAAACAGTGAGAGAGTGGGACTGCCCGATCTACTTATTGCTTGTGTGATTTACTTCATTTACCATTAAATGGTTCTTGTGTTATACAGAAAGTTTATTTAATAAAAAGATGTGCAGTGATTATAAACTAAAGCTAAATTTTGACATTGTTAATGGTAATGTCCCTTAATGCTGCCTTTATTTTATCACCCTATAGTATCAGTATTACTGACTCATAAATGTACCACATATATCCATGCACAAGTAAAATAATGTTATAGATTTAGCATGTGCCCCTGGTCTTAATTTTAGGTTGTTGTGATGTCACATTACGAAACAGGGGAAATGTTGTGGATTCATTTAGTGGAAAGGAGAAGCCTGCAGAAGCCTGCAGCGTGTGCAAGAGTAAGAGTAGGAGCTAACCTTTGACCCTTGGAAAACTTTAGCCTGACTGTGAACTTGAGACAAATACTTCATTTTATCAGGACTGATAGATTTAGTGCTCTCAGCTGTGCTTGACCAACTTCTGCTCACTCAGAGACCCAGAAATATACAGAAACCCAGAGACAGAAAGTCTGTTGTCCATAGACAAACTGCATGCATACACCCCCATGGGGATAAAAGGAAGGGACTGAACACTAGTTTTTTGGGGTTTTGACCGTGTGCCACCTTAGTGTCAACTTCATCTGCCTGCTTTGAATTAAGTGTTGGACTGAAGCTGCCTGATCTCATCTCTATCTTGAACTCCTAGTCTCCTTCAAGCCAGCATTAGGACATTAGCCCACAAAGTACACAGTCAGTCAGGGGGATTTGATCCTCCTTCAAGACAAGATACGTCACCACCAAGTGGATCCAATCCCCAAACGAGAGGGGAGGATCAGGCAAACCAGGAAGACCTGGAAAAAAGACAACAGAGGCAGGAAGGCCAGACAGAACACCCTGATCCCAAGACCTGTGGCCGTCACACTAGTCAAATGTTATATTATTAATGGGAAAACAGATTGGATAACCCTTTTTATTCATTAACTTTTAAAATGTATTTAAGGGAACCTGAATATTCATGAAGAAACATGATTTGTTCTTAGTAAACGGCAGTCTGTGTGACTGTAGCGACTTCTGAGTAGCCTTGATGGAGCTGTGGCCATGGACATAATTAAGAGTAGACGCCCTATGGCTGCTCGGGCACTAGAAATACAGCCGCCTTCTTGGTCCGGTCAACCTACCTGTAAATATATGCTGAAGCAGCAGAGAAATCAAGATGCCAGAGCACTGTGCAGTGTATTCCCATGAAAATCGGCAGACTTTTGGGGTCAAGGCTCAGGGGATTACTTTTCACAGGTAAGATTGAACATTATTATTGTTTGGATTCACAGAAAAGAATGTTATTGTGCTGTATTTATGCCCACCAGCAAAACCGTAGCCAGCTCACGTTAGGTATGCTACGCTTACAGCCGGTGTTCACCCTGCTGTTAGGCTAGCTGAGACTTTACAAATCATATATTCCACAACACAGACTTAGATCACAGTGAAAAGAATGCTATGGTAGAAATAAAAATATATTGCTGGTATTACTTTAACAAGCAAATTTTACACAGAGGTCACAAGCTGTATTATTGTAATCCTTTTACCCACTCATACCCATCAAACTTATCTAAAAACAGACAATAAACTACTGTTGTTATTGCATTAAATAGCTACTTCTCAATAAATTTACAGGTGGCTGTGCTCAGTGGATGACAAACCTGACCTAATTAAGAAGTTGGATACAGGTTACAGTAGTTACAGTTATGAACTCTGCTCTGGTTTGTTAGTGGCTACAATAGAAATAAATTGAAATATTTACATTGATGTTATGTGAAATACTTATTAATATGCACTGTCCCTTTAGATAGAATAAATATTTAAATAAAACCAGGCTAAGTATGGATTTTGTTGCACTCACGTTTGATTAGTTTTATAAGATGAGTATAAGCTGAGAAATCTCATGAAATCTGCCTATCTGAATTGATACACATCATATACTTTGAAAAATACCTACAAACATCACGAATATCATATATCAGATTATTCTATTACAGTTAAGGCTATTGTAGATATCAAAATACACCAAACCATATGTCCTGTATCAGACCTATAAGTATGAGGTTTACAGAGAAAAAAATGTGTGAAAATCAGTTTAGTATTCATTGACTTATGGTTGATTTAATGCGATGACACTTCATTGCTCCGGTCAAACAGATGACACTGAATGTAGCGGCCGACCGGACCAACATGGCCGCCCTACAACTTGTCAGCACCCATAGGCAGCCAAGAGCACCCATCTGCAGGGACTGAGCATTGCCATATTGTCAACACAAAAGCCTACCTGAAAAGGCAAACTGGAAGTTAGTTTTCTTCGTTTTTTTTATTCTTATTTTATTTTTTTATTTTTTTATTTCATGTAAGAATGTGCAATTAAAGTTATTACAGTACTGCAGATTCTTTTTTCTTTTTTTGTTTTGGAGTATTTTTTTTTTCTTCTAGTATTACCAAAGTACAATTAACAATATACACATAGTTGCAGCCAGGGGCTAAGATACAGCAATCATCCAACAAAGATGCACAAAAATATACACACAACAACACAAGAAAAAGAAAAGTTAAAATATTCTTCATGTTCTTTTTGACTTTTTTGGCGCTACGGTGCTCTCATTAAACTGAAAGTTGGACATATTCAAGATTTTATTCGGGGCTCCATAAAAAAATATGTTTTTATTTTCCTGTTTGTGATTAATGGAATTCAGAGGGTCCTGCACCATACAGCGGTATGTTCGTTTGTTTGTAACATGTAACGCTTTTTACAATAAAGTTAACATGAAAAAAGAAAGAAAAAAAAACCCTATGGCTGTGGCAGCTGTAGTGTGAATCGGGGCCTTGGTGTTACATATTGACATGCCAGGCGGGCGGATACAAGAATCACTAACTTATAAGCAGCACCACCCGTCCAGGATGTGCTCGTTTTAAGATGCAAGCGTTCCTTAACTCATGCACGGAGAGAAGACACGTGAGAGACGTACTTGGCAGCAGAGAACGAAGCAAGGCAATAAAAGTTGTTTTAAAACCCAGGTAAGTTTAACTTTAATCTTCTTAACTGTGATTTATTTTAGGACATTTCTATGACACTGTATTGATTGATGTATAATTGGATATTATATGACCAACGAAGCTAGCTGCTAGTAAAAGTTATGTGGCTAACATTAATGCGACATGATTGTACACTGATTAGTCATTATTGTGTCTGGCTTTTTTTATTTGACAAGAAAATAATCATGTGACACGCCTTATTGTTTATTTGCCTTAATGTCAGGTTAAACATGTTTAACTGCAGTATTTTAGCTAAGGAGTGCTCCGGTCATGAAGCTACGCACCCGCTAATCTGCGTTCAGTATGCATTGCTAATGTGCGTTCTTTTCCTTTAAACCACCTTGCATTGTTTTCCCCCGGAGACAGTGATGCTATTTTCTGATTGGCTGCAGGGTGTCCATTTATAAAGGGGTTGCAGGTCTATGTTGGCATGGCCTCAGTAATTACTCTGCGTGAGAAATAGAGGTGTGAGCGTGAACAGGTTAAAATACGTGTCTCACGCTCGGTGCAGACTTGAGAGCCCAGTGTGAATGAAATGGAAGCCCGTTTCCGCCAATTGAGAAAAAAATTAGGAAAGGTAAAAATGTAAATAAATTTAAATCATAATTATGATATACTAAGTCATGATTATAAGACAGTTAGTCATAATAATGAGATACAGTGTTTTCCATTTAAAATGTGTCTCTTTAAATGTCTTTTGTTCCAGCTTACATAAAGAATACGTCACAGATAACGTTTTGTTCAAATCAACGGTTTCTTTATCTGTTTCATAAAGTCTTTCTCAGCAATAAAAATTAATGTTAAAATGAAATGACAGATCAGCTGTGGGAATCATCTAATGAAGAAACAGTGGTGGCAACTGCAGCAGGGTGCTGTTCAGACATGTGATCACATGTTGTGGTTATGATTGTTATTTTTGATTTGATTTGATTTGATTATGGTTTCATTAAAATTGCACTGTATTTGATTAAAGGATCTTGAATGGCTTCATTGAGGCGAAGGATTTCCCCAAATAAGGATGCCTTAGAACATGCTGTCAAGGGTCTCGACAAGACAGCAAAGCTGGAGGTGAAATATATTAACTCTTTCAAAGGTATGATGATTAAGATTTCACTACTATTTCATTTTGTCATTTTAATTTCATAGCCTACCTCTTAATGATGCTAGGTTTACTTAAAGAACTTTCAGTTCCAAGGATGGGAGTATGAACAACTGTAACTCTTTAAACATCAAACCCGTGTGCTCACACCAGGTCGAGGGGTCTTTACCAAGGCCCATTTCAGTAAAGGAGACTTTGTAGTGGAGTACAGAGGGGAGTTGATTGATGCTGATGAAGCCCTAAGGAGAAGATCTATATACCATGGCAGATGTGCTGTCTTCATGTTTGACTTTCAATGGCATGGGAGAACTTGGTGGTAAGGCTATGTGTGAACTTCACACCTCTTCACACTCCATTTGAAAGACTTTTTATGTTGCACAGAGGGTTACGATTAAAGGAATTAATTACTTTGTTTGACTGTAAAGATGTGTACTTAGGAGATGTGTTAGTCGAAAAAACATTAAATGATCTTGCCTTAAGTTCTCGTTCTAAGACTCAGTGGGCCATTGTGTCAGGATCCAATAGAAGATTAAGTTAAGGGAACTCTTAAATGGTTGATATTCTTTTTATTAGTATTGATGCAGCTCAAGAAGACAGCAGTCTAGGAAGGCTGGTCAATGATGACCACAAGCAACCCAACTGTAAGATGAAGAAGATCCTGACAGAGAGGCAACCACACCTGTGTCTCTTCGCTCTGAGGGACATTGATGTTGGGGAAGAAATAACATACGATTATGGTGGAGCTGATTGGCCTTGGAGAAAACAGGTTAGTTAATTTTGAAAAGTTGTAAGCACTTTAAATATGATTTAATATCATTAAGGTCAATGTACATAAATCAGAGGTCCTTCAGATTTTAATGATGTGCTGGGGATGATAGAGCAGGGGACATTTTAAGACTGAATCAAAAAGCATTGTTTCAGCACACAAAGTATAAAGTTAGTAGCAAAATTCCTCAAATACTGCTTTGTTGTTTATTGTAAGTGCTTATCGTTTTTCTCAAAAATCTGCACTCTCATGTTGAACTTGTTCTACAGGATGGAGCCCAGCTAACTGAGACAGACCCCGCAGAGAACGAGACCTTGGGAACTTCAGAGCAGAGTCCTCAGCGACCTGCAGCCTCTCAGATAGAGGTACAGAATTGTGCTGATCATTTTCTCTGATTTTTAAGGTGATCATACATAAGTTTAAACTGCTCCTGTTTGATTGACTCTGTTTATTATGTTTCAGTAACATTAAGATAAATGTTGTGAAGTCAAAGGTCCGTTGTGAGCCACATTCAGGTTTTGGTGATGTTCTGGGGTCCAGTCAGGATATTGTATTTTTAGTTCCCCTCCCCCTATCTCACACACACTTGTCAGGTCCACAGTGTTTGTGGGGACCCCTTAAGGTCAGAGGTCTGATGTGAGCCACATCCAGGTTTTCATGAAGTTCTGGGGTCCAGTCAGGATGTTGTTTTTCTAGTCCCCCTCCCCCTTTCCCACACACACTTGTCAGGTCCACAGTGTTTGTGGGGACCCCGTTAAGTGAGCAACATGCTACACATTTAATGCTAAGAAGCCTGATTTTTTTTGTGCTTTAAACTCAAATTACATTGCAAATATCACAGTCCTTTAAAACAAGGTTACTCTTTTCTCCTTACCAGTTGTATAAGCTGTGGAAACAGGACCTTTAGCTCTGCTAGCACTACTTTAGCTTGGCATTGGAGTTGATTGATAGCACAGGAGACAAGTTTACGTCTGAAATCAGAGTCAAATAAATGATTTTCAAAGTAAAATTGTTTCTGCACACAAAGTATAAAGTTAGTAGCAAAATTCCTCAAATACTGCTTTGTTTTTTATTGTAAGTGCTTATCGTTTTTCTCAAAAATCTGCACTCTCATGTTGAACTTGTTCTACAGGATGGAGCCCAGCTAACTGAGACAGACCCCGCAGAGAACGAGACCTTGGGAACTTCAGAGCAGAGTCCTCAGCGACCTGCAGCCTCTCAGATAGAGGTACAGAATTGTGCTGATCATTTTCTCTGATTTTTAAGGTGATCATACATAAGTTTAAACTGCTCCTGTTTGATTGACTCTGTTTATTATGTTTCAGTAACATTAAGATAAATGTTGTGAAGTCAAAGGTCCGTTGTGAGCCACATTCAGGTTTTGGTGATGTTCTGGGGTCCAGTCAGGATATTGTATTTTTAGTTCCCCTCCCCCTATCTCACACACACTTGTCAGGTCCACAGTGTTTGTGGGGACCCCTTAAGGTCAGAGGTCTGATGTGAGCCACATCCAGGTTTTCATGAAGTTCTGGGGTCCAGTCAGGATGTTGTTTTTCTAGTCCCCCTCCCCCTTTCCCACACACACTTGTCAGGTCCACAGTGTTTGTGGGGACCCCGTTAAGTGAGCAACATGCTACACATTTAATGCTAAGAAGCCTGATTTTTTTTGTGCTTTAAACTCAAATTACATTGCAAATATCACAGTCCTTTAAAACAAGGTTACTCTTTTCTCCTTACCAGTTGTATAAGCTGTGGAAACAGGACCTTTAGCTCTGCTAGCACTACTTTAGCTTGGCATTGGAGTTGATTGATAGCACAGGAGACAAGTTTACGTCTGAAATCAGAGTCAAATAAATTATTTTCAAAGTAAAATTGTTTCTGCACACAAAGTATAAAGTTAGTAGCAAAATTCCTCAAATACTGCTTTGTTTTTTATTGTAAGTGCTTATCGTTTTTCTCAAAAATCTGCACTCTCATGTTGAACTTGTTCTACAGGATGGAGCCCAGCTAACTGAGACAGACCCCGCAGAGAACGAGACCTTGGGAACTTCAGAGCAGAGTCCTCAGCGACCTGCAGCCTCTCAGATAGAGGTACAGAATTGTGCTGATCATTTTCTCTGATTTTTAAGGTGATCATACATAAGTTTAAACTGCTCCTGTTTGATTGACTCTGTTTATTATGTTTCAGTAACATTAAGATAAATGTTGTGAAGTCAAAGGTCCGTTGTGAGCCACATTCAGGTTTTGGTGATGTTCTGGGGTCCAGTCAGGATATTGTATTTTTAGTTCCCCTCCCCCTATCTCACACACACTTGTCAGGTCCACAGTGTTTGTGGGGACCCCTTAAGGTCAGAGGTCTGATGTGAGCCACATCCAGGTTTTCATGAAGTTCTGGGGTCCAGTCAGGATGTTGTTTTTCTAGTCCCCCTCCCCCTTTCCCACACACACTTGTCAGGTCCACAGTGTTTGTGGGGACCCCGTTAAGTGAGCAACATGCTACACATTTAATGCTAAGAAGCCTGATTTTTTTTGTGCTTTAAACTCAAATTACATTGCAAATATCACAGTCCTTTAAAACAAGGTTACTCTTTTCTCCTTACCAGTTGTATAAGCTGTGGAAACAGGACCTTTAGCTCTGCTAGCACTACTTTAGCTTGGCATTGGAGTTGATTGATAGCACAGGAGACAAGTTTACGTCTGAAATCAGAGTCAAATAAATGATTTTCAAAGTAAAATTGTTTCTGCACACAAAGTATAAAGTTAGTAGCAAAATTCCTCAAATACTGCTTTGTTTTTTATTGTAAGTGCTTATCGTTTTTCTCAAAAATCTGCACTCTCATGTTGAACTTGTTCTACAGGATGGAGCCCAGCTAACTGAGACAGACCCCGCAGAGAACGAGACCTTGGGAACTTCAGAGCAGAGTCCTCAGCGACCTGCAGCCTCTCAGATAGAGGTACAGAATTGTGCTGATCATTTTCTCTGATTTTTAAGGTGATCATACATAAGTTTAAACTGCTCCTGTTTGATTGACTCTGTTTATTATGTTTCAGTAACATTAAGATAAATGTTGTGAAGTCAAAGGTCCGTTGTGAGCCACATTCAGGTTTTGGTGATGTTCTGGGGTCCAGTCAGGATATTGTATTTTTAGTTCCCCTCCCCCTATCTCACACACACTTGTCAGGTCCACAGTGTTTGTGGGGACCCCTTAAGGTCAGAGGTCTGATGTGAGCCACATCCAGGTTTTCATGAAGTTCTGGGGTTCAGTCAGGATGTTGTTTTTCTAGTCCCCCTCCCCCTTTCTCACACACACTTGTCAGGTCCACAGTGTTTGTGGGGACCCCTTAAGGTCAGAGGTCTGATGTGAGCCACATCCAGGTTTTCATGAAGTTCTGGGGTCCAGTCAGGATGTTGTATTTCTAGTCCCCCTCCCCATTTCCCACACACACTTGTCAGGTCCACAGTGTTTGTGGGGACCCCGTTAAGTGAGCAACATGCTACACATTTAATGCTAAGAAGCCTGATTTTTTTTGTGCTTTAAACTCAAATTACATTGCAAATATCACAGTCCTTTAAAACAAGGTTACTCTTTTCTCCTTACCAGTTGTATAAGCTGTGGAAACAGGACCTTTAGCTCTGCTAGCACTACTTTAGCTTGGCATTGGAGTTGATTGATAGCACAGGAGACAAGTTTACGTCTGAAATCAGAGTCAAATAAATGATTTTCAAAGTAAAATTGTTTCTGCAAACAAAGTATAAAGTTAGTAGCAAAATTCCTCAAATACTGCTTTGTTTTTTATTGTAAGTGCTTATTGTTTTTCTCAAAAATCTGCACTCTCATGTTGAACTTGTTCTACAGGATGGAGCCCAGCTAACTGAGACAGACCCCACAGAGAACAAGACCTTGGGAACTTCAGAGCAGAGTCCTCAGCGACCTGCAGCCTCTCAGATAGAGGTACAGAATTGTGCTGATCATTTTCTCTGATTTTTAAGGTGATCATACATAAGTTTAAACTGCTCCTGTTTGATTGACTCTGTTTATTATGTTTCAGTAATATTAAGATAAATGTTGTGAAGTCAAAGGTCCGTTGTGAGCCACATTCAGGTTTTGGTGATGTTCTGGGGTCCAGTCAGGATATTGTATTTTTAGTTCCCCTCCCCCTATCTCACACACACTTGTCAGGTCCACAGTGTTTGTGGGGACCCCTTAAGGTCAGAGGTCTGATGTGAGCCACATCCAGGTTTTCATGAAGTTCTGGGGTCCAGTCAGGATATTGTATTTTTAGTTCCCCTCCCCCTATCTCACACACACTTGTCAGGTCCACAGTGTTTGTGGGGACCCCTTAAGGTCAGAGGTCTGATGTGAGCCACATCCAGGTTTTCATGAAGTTCTGGGGTCCAGTCAGGATGTTGTTTTTCTAGTCCCCCTCCCCCTTTCTCACACACACTTGTCAGGTCCACAGTGTTTGTGGGGACCCCTTAAGGTCAGAGGTCTGATGTGAGCCACATCCAGGTTTTCATGAAGTTCTGGGGTCCAGTCAGGATGTTGTTTTTCTAGTCCCCCTCCCCCTTTCTCACACACACTTGTCAGGTCCACAGTGTTTGTGGGGACCCCGTTAAGAGAGCAACATGCTACACATTTAATGCTAAGAAGCCTGATTTTTTTTGTGCTTTAAACTCAAATTACATTGCAAATATCACAGTCCTTTAAAACAAGGTTACTCTTTTCTCCTTACCAGTTGTATAAGCTGTGGAAACAGGACCTTTAGCTCTGCTAGCACTACTTTAGCTTGGCATTGGAGTTGATTGATAGCACAGGAGACAAGTTTACGTCTGAAATCAGAGTCAAATAAATTATTTCTAAAGTAAAATTGTTTCTGCAAACAAAGTATAAAGTTAGTAGCAAAATTCCTCAAATACTGCTTTGTTTTTTATTGTAAGTGCTTATCGTTTTTCTCAAAAATCTGCACTCTCATGTTGAACTTGTTCTACAGGATGGAGCCCAGCTAACTGAGACAGACCCCGCAGAGAACGAGACCTTGGGAACTTCAGAGCAGAGTCCTCAGCGACCTGCAGCCTCTCAGATAGAGGTACAGAATTGTGCTGATCATTTTCTCTGATTTTTAAGGTGATCATACATAAGTTTAAACTGCTCCTGTTTGATTGACTCTGTTTATTATGTTTCAGTAACATTAAGATAAATGTTGTGAAGTCAAAGGTCCGTTGTGAGCCACATTCAGGTTTTGGTGATGTTCTGGGGTCCAGTCAGGATATTGTATTTTTAGTTCCCCTCCCCCTATCTCACACACACTTGTCAGGTCCACAGTGTTTGTGGGGACCCCTTAAGGTCAGAGGTCTGATGTGAGCCACATCCAGGTTTTCATGAAGTTCTGGGGTCCAGTCAGGATGTTGTTTTTCTAGTCCCCCTCCCCCTTTCTCACACACACTTGTCAGGTCCACAGTGTTTGTGGGGACCCCTTAAGGTCAGAGGTCTGATGTGAGCCACATCCAGGTTTTCATGAAGTTCTGGGGTCCAGTCAGGATGTTGTATTTCTAGTCTCCCTCCCCCTTTCCCACACACACTTGTCAGGTCCACAGTGTTTGTGGGGACCCCGTTAAGTGAGCAACATGCTACACATTTAATGCTAAGAAGCCTGATTTTTTTTGTGCTTTAAACTCAAATTACATTGCAAATATCACAGTCCTTTAAAACAAGGTTACTCTTTTCTCCTTACCAGTTGTATAAGCTGTGGAAACAGGACCTTTAGCTCTGCTAGCACTACTTTAGCTTGGCATTGGAGTTGATTGATAGCACAGGAGACAAGTTTACGTCTGAAATCAGAGTCAAATAAATGATTTTCAAAGTAAAATTGTTTCTGCAAACAAAGTATAAAGTTAGTAGCAAAATTCCTCAAATACTGCTTTGTTTTTTATTGTAAGTGCTTATCGTTTTTCTCAAAAATCTGCACTCTCATGTTGAACTTGTTCTACAGGATGGAGCCCAGCTAACTGAGACAGACCCCGCAGAGAACAAGACCTTGGGAACTTCAGAGCAGAGTCCTCAGCGACCTGCAGCCTCTCAGATAGAGGTACAGAATTGTGCTGATCATTTTCTCTGATTTTTAAGGTGATCATACATAAGTTTAAACTGCTCCTGTTTGATTGACTCTGTTTATTATGTTTCAGTAATATTAAGATAAATGTTGTGAAGTCAAAGGTCTGTTGTGAGCCACATTCAGGTTTTGGTGATGTTCTGGGGTCCAGTCAGGATATTGTATTTTTAGTTCCCCTCCCCCTTTCCCACACACACTTGTCAGGTCCACAGTGTTTGTGGGGACCCCTTAAGGTCAGAGGTCTGATGTGAGCCACATCCAGGTTTTCATGAAGTTCTGGGGTCCAGTCAGGATGTTGTTTTTCTAGTCCCCCTCCCCCTTTCTCACACACACTTGTCAGGTCCACAGTGTTTGTGGGGACCCCTTAAGGTCAGAGGTCTGATGTGAGCCACTTCCAGGTTTTCATGAAGTTCTGGGGTCCAGTCAGGATGTTGTTTTTCTAGTCCCCCTCCCCCTATCTCACACACACTTGTCAGGTCCACAGTGTTTGTGGGGACCCCTTAAGGTCAGAGGTCTGATGTGAGCCACATCCAGGTTTTCATGAAGTTCTGGGGTTCAGTCAGGATGTTGTTTTTCTAGTCCCCCTCCCCCTTTCCCACACACACTTGTCAGGTCCACAGTGTTTGTGGGGACCCCGTTAAGAGAGCAACATGCTACACATTTAATGCTAAGAAGCCTGATTTTTTTTGTGCTTTAAACTCAAATTACATTGCAAATATCACAGTCCTTTAAAACAAGGTTACTCTTTTCTCCTTACCAGTTGTATAAGCTGTGGAAACAGGACCTTTAGCTCTGCTAGCACTACTTTAGCTTGGCATTGGAGTTGATTGATAGCACAGGAGACAAGTTTACGGCTGAAATCACAGTCAAATAAATTATATTTTAAGTTGATGACCATTGTACTCTGGTTTGATACATTACTTCATCCCTGAATGTCATATGACTCTGTTTTAATGTCATCAAAATGTTTTTATTCATTTCTGCTTCTAATTGTTGTTATGGTCTTTTTTTAGGGCTTAGTTGCAACTGGTCCCCTCCCCATAGTTAAAGGAGACAGGCTGGTTGCCTACACAACTTCTGATGACTCTGAGCAGGATGACATTCCTATCCCGAGGCTCAGGAGGACCAAAAGCATATTGGTATGCAACACACTGACATTGTAGGGAAAAGAAGTTTATATGAAACGTGTCATCAGTTTTTCAGCTTTATTTGGACTTTTCTTTCTTTCCTTTTTTGTTTTCTGTAGATGAAAGACCAAACCAGTTTTGACTCGGATGAGCTTTTTGACCCCTCGTCCAATGACAGTGGAGAGGAATATGTACCTGGGACTAGTGAGGACTCTGATGGTACAGAAACCAGTGAAGTCCTTGATCTAGTTGACCCCAGAGAGAAGATGCTGGATAGCCGGAACATTTTAAATGTGGATGATATTGGAGATTCATGTCCCTCTCCACCAGAAGAAAGTGTCTCCTCACAGCAGGACAGAGGGCGCTCACCAAGAAGAAGAAGAAGAAGTAGCTCCGCTTCGATGCGTAAACGGCAACGTGTATTTAATGCTTCCTGCCATATAACATCCTCCAGTCATGCCCACTCATCACAACAGAGGGACGTGGCAGACACTGATGACCTGTCAAAAAGCTCATCGCTCGCCCCAGATCAATGTCTTCCTGACAGTACCTCCTCACCTCTTACTGATGGAGTTTCTGATGGTTTACTTTCCATCCCAGCTACCTGTAAGAAGGGGAATGGGTCCAGACTCTACAACAAAAAACAGTATTGTTTGTACTGTAAGTTGGGTGTTTTAAAGCTTGCAAGACATTTGGAGCGAGCCCATCCACTTGAGCCAGAGGTTGTGCAGGCTATGTCCTTCCCTAAATGCTCGAAAGAAAGAAAAATGCATCTGGAACACATACGAAATAGAGGCAACTTCGCACACAATGTGGAGGTTATGAATTCAGGTGTTGGAAGTCTTGTTCCTCGTAAACAACCAAGACAGGATTCCAAAGCTGGGGATTTTCTTCATTGTGCATACTGCCAAGGCTTTTTTGCAAGGAAACTCCTCTGGCGTCACGTAAAGGCCTGCAAGTTTAAGCCTCAAGTTCCACACAAACCACAGCCTGGGAAAACTCGTGTCCAGGCTCTATGTGCATTTACTGTACCTCCACCTCCTGGTGTCAAACATGACTTGTGGAAACTTTTGAACAAGATGACACAAGATGAAGTTTATACAGCAGTCAACTCTGACCGCTGTATTTTAGAATATGGAGACCATCTGTATAACCGACTTGGACATGACCCAGGCAAACATGAGTACATTAGGCAGAAGTTGAGAGAGCTCGGAAGGCTTCTGATATGCTCAAGAAAAACCACATCCATGAAGACCATACGGGACCACATCAGACCTGCCAACTTCATGCAAGTTGTTGAAGCAGTGAAGCAGGTGGCCGGTTATGACAGTGAAACCAGTACCTACAAGACCCCAAGCCTTGCTCTCAAAATCGGACATAGCTTAACAAAGGTTTCGCTACTTGTTGAAAGCAGGGCGAATGTTCAGAACGACCACGGTGCTGCGAAAGAAGCCCGATCATTCCGCATGGTATACAATACCCGCTGGAATGAAATGATATCTGCAGCATCACTGAGAACTCTGCAGGAGTCCAGGTGGAACACCCCTCTGCTGCTTCCATTTACTAAAGATGTCCAGACTCTCCACTCATATTTAGACGAGCAACATCAGCAGACTCACGCAAAACTGTCCACTGAGACATCTCCAGAGTTATGGTCACATCTGGCAAAGATCACTTTAACCCAAGTCATCCTGTTTAACCGACGAAGAGCAGGTGAAGTTTCCAAAATGCCCCTGTCTGCGTTTTTGTCGAACAGTCAGTCAAATCCTGAGGATGATGTTAATGAAGCTTTGTCTGCTGTGGAGAAGAAGCTGTGCCAACACTTTAGGAGGGTGGAGATCAGAGGAAAAAGAGGTAGAAAGGTGCCTGTGTTGTTGACCCCATCTATGCAGCAAGCTTTGGATCTACTTGTCAGAAAACGACAGGGTTGTGGGGTTCCTAAGGAGAACAAATATCTGTTTGGACGACCACATGCCTTAACCTGCTACCGTGGGTCTGACTGTCTCCGGCATTTTGCCAAGATCTGCGGAGCAAAAAGTCCAGAAAGCCTGACATCAACAAAGCTCCGCAAACAAACTGGAACTCTATCGCAAGTCCTGAACCTCAGCAATACTGAGCTGGATCAATTGGCAGATTTCCTTGGGCATGACATCAGGGTCCACCGGCAGTTCTACAGACTTCCTGAGGGCACACTGCAGCTCGCTAAGGTTAGCAAAGTACTTATGGCCCTGGAGAAAGGACGACTGGCAGAATTCAAGGGCAAGACCCTTGATGAGATCAACATTGACCCTCAGGGTACTATATCCCTCTCTTTAATGCCTGTACATAAAAGAACACTTTTCCTAAAGTATTTTGTACATGTTAAAGGGCATTAATGCAACAATTTATAATCATTTGATGTTCAATAATGGTCATTCCTTTCCCCTCAATTCCCCACAGAGAATGTGCACCCAGACAGTGACGCAGAGGAAGCATGCGAGTCAGACTCTCCAGGTGTGTACTGTGATAAGATTTCAGACATGATCATTTATATTTATTTTAGGATATCTGTAACCCCTGTAAGCAGATGAAGTGGGGTTAAGCCGTGTGCTCCGAGGTCCTTCGACTGCCAGGTTCAAAGTGACTTGTAAGCGGTGTAAGTAAGCAGATGGCAGCTCTCCAGAATCCTGAAAAGTATCCATGAATTTAGCCTACAACTCCTCCCCGTCCTGTACCGTGCCATACGCAGAGTCAAGCTGCTGTAGATAGATGTTAGGGAGAGTATCTGGACTTTAATGTTTGATCATATCTGCTGCTGGTGGCAAAAGACTCTCCAAGATCTTCCTTAAACGTTGCATATCAGACACAGCAGGATCCTTCATCAATAAATCCACACTGGAACGCCAGGTATCAAAATCTGCTGAATGTGTAGGTCGAGGGGTTTTGCCAAAGAAAACACGCAGCTTTTGAGAGGAGAAGGAATGACTTGTGTGAGCCTTACTTTTAACAATATGCTCAACAACATACCCTTGAACATCCGGGGGATTCAGTTCATTAGCAGAGAGAGTCGAGAGAGAGGGTCGAGAGGGTTGTGAGGGAGACTGAGCCACTTTACTTGTGCTGGGAGGAGTTTGGCCTGTTTGTAGTGCAGAGACTGCTTCTGTCAGAGACATGGGTGCAGGTGAGGTTTTAATTCTTGAGACATCAGGTTGAAGGTCAGCTACTGTGTCACCAATCTGAGCCATCATATCCTTCAGAACATGAGCATAGTCTTGACCAGTTGCTTTAGCCAGTAGTTGCACGTCTGAAAGGTAAGTCTGAGTCTTTGTGGTGCCCACTTAGCTTGCGTAAAGGTCAGACAACGCAGAGATTGTGTATTTAAGCGCACCGCTCGCAGTACTGAACGTATATGGTAAAGGTAACGCAGCAACGGCAGCAGTGGTATCAAACTCGACAATAAGATAGCCGAAAAAATCAGTCTTTATTATCTACTTTAAGTATTCGGCCAATAGGCCCAAAAAATCTACCACCTCTTCATCAGCTTCAGTACCAGTGGCTTTATCAACCAACACAGCATGTGAAATGACAATCTGAAGCTTTTCAAAAACCTTCATGTTGACTTTGTTCATTGAATACTGTTCAACAACCTCCTGGCTAGCTCGCCAAAAATGTAGCACTCAGATTATAGTTAATTAGTAGTTGGACTTGAGTGAATAATAGTTGTATTGGGCTAGTATCAGAAAACTTAGAGTTCGCTCATGGAGGCTGAGGACCAGTTTAATAAACACAAAAACCCCAGGGTTGAATGCACTTGAGAAAATTTTATACAGTGGAAAAGGTGGGTGATTATTTACAAATATACACAAGTTTGACCATGACCAAATTGACATCATCAATCATGAATGACAGGAAAACAAACACAGTTCATCAACCAAATCAAAATGTTCACGTTATGGATCCATGAGAAAAGGGAATCAGTGTAAATTCATGAGCCTTTTGGTTTAAGAATCAGTTTGAGTGGACAGTCTATCGCTGCAGAAATCAGTTGAGTGTGTGATATGATTAAAATCCATGAGGAGAGTCTGCTGATTATGAGTGTGAAATGAGTGCATGGGGCTTGGGCTTAACGCCTCCTACCACACAGGTGGAACTGATGATGATGAGTGTCTTTCATAGAGATTCTGGGTAGCTCGCCATCCAACTGAAGATCCAGGATCAAAATCAAAGGTAAAAGAAGGGAGAGAAAAAACCCGACCTAACGTTCAACCAGTTAGAGAAACTCCGTGACCGATCTCGCGACTTCCGCGTTCCATCTGCTGCAGATATTTTACAACACAAGGCAGTGGCAACACAGAATATCTGTTTGAAAGTTTTAGTTAACTACTGACCTGCTGCAGCCCACTCCAGCGCTTACCCCAAGCTTCCCCGACAGACTATGTCACGTGAGCTCCCCAAACTACCGCGAGACAGCGCCGAAAACCTCGCGAGAACCCAAAAGAACTCGGAGCATATGGCTTAACCCCACTTCATGTGCTTACAGGGGTTACATATCCATTAAAGATTCATTTACTTATTTAAACTAAACTTGTCAGAAAATGAACACTGTGACATAAATCAGCATGAAATAACTGACTATAATGACAAACATACATTTGACTTTACACTTTGACCCATGTCCTGTCTGTTAACACAAGGTGGCAGCTTTAGAAGCTGTACTTGTGACAGTCGGGGAAAGAGAGGGCTTTTTGTATTTCTTTGGGGCTGTGCTGTTGTCCTTCACTTATTCACTTGGAATTTGGGTTTGGTTTGACAGTAGGCCTGTTTATGTTAAGCTATATATTGATTCCATTGTTTCGACCCATCTTATAGTTTCAAGAGCTATTTGGGTCACAAATTTTAGGTTAAAGAAATGTACTGATATATCATAAATGTTGTGAATAGCAAATGAATATTTTAGGATTAGGGATGCAACAGTATTGTAAATATGGTAGTATCAAAATTCTCACTACAAGAGTGAAATGTGACAGAGAACAACATTGACACAAGGAGGCAGCTTTAGAAGCTGTACCCTCCTCTGAGAGTAGAGCCACGCTAACCAAACAGAAGCAGCTGTAACGGTAACTCGTGGTGTAGATCTTCATGTGTTTCTGCAGCTCTACCTGCTTCAAAGTGTGCTAAAGCAAGGTTTTCTGAAGTCAGCACCATGTAGGATTAACGACTGTAGCTGTGACTTGAAGCTAAATGAACTGTATATATTTTAAAGGGCATATTGCAGGTTAAAGACAACTTTTAAGAAATAGAGAAATAACCTAAAAGTAATATTTGGAAAGAAATCCTTGATTTAAAGTGATACTCCGGGATGGAACAAGTTGGGTCCTATCACAAGGTTTAGGGCAGAAATGACCCCTACAGCAGTGTTTTTGTGCAGCAGAAGCCCAGAGCGCTCGCACCCCCTCCCTGCTCCTCTGCCGGTTTCTTCTGCACTCAGACGGGGCCATATTTTACTTGACCAAAAACACAAATAAACAGACTCCCACCGAAAAAATCTGATATCGGTCTGCATTCACGCTTTATTTAGAGAATTTTCAGCGCGTTACTTTCACACAAAAACACCGCTAAATAAGGCTCTAGTTATCATCATGTCTCTTCGTCCTGGCAGACTACCTGCGTTTGTTTATATCTGGCACACCGCGCGCGGACTGATACACTGAGCAGCGAGAGCCTCGTAGCCAGCTGTGGCTTTGCAGCGGAGGAAGCACTGTTTTACTACACGATGAGCTGTAACACGCTGAAAATTCTCTAAATAAAGCGTGAATGCAGACCGATATCAGATTTTTTTGGTGGCAGTCCGTTTATTTGTGTTTTTGGTCAAGTAAAATTTGGCCCCGTCTGAGTGCAGAGGAAACCGGCAGACAAGCAGGGAGGGGGTGTTTGGTGCGAGCGCTCTGGTCTTCTACTGCACAAAATCACTGCTGTAGGGGTAATTTCTGCCCTAAACTTTGTGATAGGACCCAACTTGTTCCATCCCGGAGTATCACTTTAATACAACACAGGATTTCCTGGAGACATCTTTGTCCTTTTTTTTTTTTTTTTTACTTCTGCATTAAAAACTATAATTTGAATGTGACGTCACAGAGGGGAGTCCCTCTTATTCTGCCTCTGTCCAATATTAAATAAACGTGAATCCGACTGTCACTCCTGTCAATTAAGAAGAAGAAAATTGGTATTCTGATACATATGATGTTCCTCAGGGTTATATTTATGAGCCTGTTAGGAAAGATGGAGAGCAGGAACAGGGCAGGATGAGGAGGAATAACATCCAAAGGAGAGCTGTGGAGTTGTGGTGTGAGGCGAACCAGAGGAGAACGGAGCAGGTGTCCTGGTGAGTGAGCGCTGTTAGCTAGTGCTGTGTTCTCATCAGCGTATGTAAAGTTTGAGATCAAATACACTGACTTCAAATAAAGTTAACAAGTAGTACATGTATATGCTAATCATAAAGCAACGAGCTTGAATTTTCATGATAAAGCCCATAGAAAGAAAGACAGATAAATCTATTTCAGAGGTCTATCCACTAATCCAGAGTTAGAAACCAAGATGGTGCCCAGATCACATTTCCAGCGGATTGAAACTCAGGCTGAATCACTGACAAATCCTTGTTTACGTCAGTCATGGAGAGCTGGGCGAGAGGCTGCTGCCGCCGGGTAACTGTCAGTTGTCTGTATTGACAGAGCAGCTGCCGCTTCAGTCTCACCTGGACCTGGCTCTGGTATCCCATCCTGAACTCCATCCACAGACTGTATAAAACGGACTCCATTATATTGCCTGGCAAAAAATCTTCCTGTTGTTTTTTTGTAATTGATGCTGAAACAAAGTTCCGTCTTGTCCCCTGCACAAAATGAATACGACCACAAAAGCTGACTCCATCGAGTCTGAAAAAAGGTGGATTTGATATCCTGTTAAAGAGCATATTGCAGGACTCGTGTCCCTTCACTCTGCTTTAGGCTGATGTGGATAACAGGTGGTAGTAAGTGAGAGCGGAATTTTGAAGTCTGTTTTATTGTAATTTATTAATTAATTTGACCATTCATTAAGATAATTAAATACTACATTTGTGTTGGATGCAGAAAAACTATCTTAACAGGACATGAAGTCCACTTTTTCCAAAATAGGAAGATGAATGGAGTTAGCTTTGTGCTCAGATTCATTTTGTACAGGTAAAAAGACAGGACTCTGCATTGGTCACTAAAACAACGCGGTCGTCTGTGGTGATTATTTTAGAGAGAAAGATTATGAGCCTGATGATATGATGGAGTTCAGGATGAGATATCAGAGCCAGGTTTGGATGAGACTGACACAGTGCTGTCCCGTCACAGCTGCAGGTTCGCCGGTGTTACGGCCAACCTGCAGCTGCAGCAACTGCCTGACCGCGAGCCCGGCTCTCCGGTGGCAGACAACGTAAACACGGATTTGTCAGAGATTCAGCCTGAGATTCAACCCGACAGAAATGTGAGCTAACGTAAGCACCGTAGATAAGTCTGGATTTGTTTTCCGACACTGGATCAGTGGACAGACCTCTAATAGACCTCTCTGTCTGTCTCTCTATGGCTCTGTTAAAAGAGCCCAACGCTGCTTTGTGATCAGTTACTACTTATTTTAAGTTAACAGATCTGACTTCAAAAGTTAAACCTGCTGATGTGAACACAGCTTTAGTCTTCATATCACTAGCAAACAGCGCTCACTCACCGAGACACCTGCTCTGTTCTCCTCTGCTTCTCCTCACACCACAACTCCTCTGCTCTCCTATGGCCGTTATTCCTCCTAATTCTGCGCTTTTTTCTTGATCTTTACTTGGCTAAAAGGGTCATAATAATAAGCCTGAGGACCATATCGTGACGTCACTTTCAAATCCTGGTTTTTAAGAAGTAAGAAAATCTGAACTAAAATGTCTCCAGGAGACTCTGGGGTTTATTATTTTCGGAATTTCTTTCAGGATAGAGTTCTTAGTTATTTTACTATAAACTTCTTAACAGTTATCTTTAACCTGCAATATGCCTTTTAAGCAGTATTTATTCATCCATCTTTTAAAATGCACCTTAATCACCTTAATACATGGTTAAATTAAATGATACTTTGGAAGAAACACAATACACATAAACCGATCTCACTCACTACCACCTATTATTCACATTGCTTAAAGGCGGAGGGAGGGAATGTGAGGCCCCTTTGCTGACACAATATTGGAAAAAAAGGGGCGTTTTAAACAGCTATATTGAAAAAAAATTGACAGAAAATAAAGAAGGCTAACAAGGGGGGGAGAGAAATAGACATATCTTGGTTATACAGTGTTGTGTTCAATTACATTAAGTGTATTTATCCATGATATTCCTGGCTATTCATTTTCCACTCTGACATTTTTTTCAAAGTCATGATTTTTTTGACAATACCCCAGTAATACCATTACTTTGGCCTGAGATTTTGACATCTTAACATCCCCATTTAGAAATACTATACAGTTTTTCCACAACTAGTGTTTTACACTAATATTAAAATGTGTGAAGGATATTTGTTGATGATGTAGTGGATCATTTTTTCTTTTCTATTTGTTTTTAGTGAGTCAGGCAACAACTCGCCAGAGGAGAGAAGATGAGGAGTCAGATGGGGACCTGAGCGATTCCTCAGGTCCACTAACTCCACCACAGCGGAGCAGAAAACGTCAGTTGTACTGTCTGTTAACCATGTATAATATATATGTATGTCCAAAGTATAATACACTTCAAAAGTAGTGGTATTGTTAAGGAATCGGATCGCTGAGGATAATGGGATCATTGATGACAACAATCCCCATCCCTGCTATTTTGTAGCTATTTGCTTTAGTTGAGATGGTAGGCACAGAGCTCAACCTTTGTAACAGTAATAGAGTCAACATGTTTTTCTGTGTTGTTGATCGTTCATAGACTTGTGCTCCTTAAATATAATTTTGAGAACTATTCTAGAAACAAAACATGTTTATCATTGTTTTCAATCATTTTGCAGCTCGCCAGCCTCACCTGAAAAGGACCTGGAAGAAGGAGGAGGTCCTTGCTGTTGAGAGACACATGATGTCTTTCATTACATCTTGCCGTGTTCCCGGTAAAAGCGAATGTGAAAAGTGCCTCCAACAGGAAAAAGTTGCCCTCAGGAACAGAAATTGGCTGGCTGTTAAGTTCTATATTAAGAATAGAATTACATCTCTTAAAAAAAATATGTAGTGACCCTTTTTTTGAGATCTAAAGTGTTCCATTTGCAAATGACTCTTTGTTAGAATTATGATCTCAAGGACCTCTTCAGAATTTTTGATTTTGACAATTGTTGCGAGGTGTTTTTTTTTTTTTTTTTTTTGAGAATAAGTCCATCTTTTTCTAGTTTTCAAGTTATTCAAGTCGGCTTTTTTTTCGGATAAGGTTGACCATGTGTGGTCAGTTATCTGTTACCCGAGATTCTTCATGTTGCATTAAACTCAGCAGTTACCATGATACCGCAACAAGAGTGGTCTAATCATTTTTTCCGTAGTTGTAGATAATCTAAAGCATCTTGTGCTGACATTTCAGCGAAAGAGGCTTCTATAAGAGAGACTTTATTTGACTTTATCTTATATTATATGAATGATGATAATATCATGTGGTATCATGATTAATGTCATTTCTTATAGGAACTTTTGGTCTCAGTTCTGACCTTAAATGTTGATGTGATATGTTGAATTGTTGTATGTTTGAATTACTCACTGCGTTATCATAATCATTAGTGTGAAAAGGAAAGAGACTAAACTGTAAATTAATTGCTTTCAGTTTGAACACAAGTCCTTTAAACAACAGAAATCCTACCAGTAGCATCTCTCAGTGAATCCAGAGCAGAATCCTTCACCTCCTGCCTCAGTGTCTGAAGGTCCAGGTGTTGAGGATTCACTTATTGCGTGCTGGTTCTCCCTCTCCATCAGGCTGTTGTGGCTCAGAAGGGTTAACAGCTACCTAGTACCAGCAGCTGGACTGAAAGAAATGTGACTTAACATGGCAGAGTTTTTGAGTGGCTCCACAAAGTGAGTTTGACCTAACTTTGTGTAAAGTGGTACCCAGAAAGTGAGAAAAACCTTAGTGTGTATATTTAGACCCCAAATGTAACTGAATACCTGACAGGTCCCCAGATGACTGCTTCTGGTCTGGTCAGGGACCTTTACTTTGTCTGATTGAAAATTTGAAGTGATAACTGTGCTAATGTGCATCCCAGGATGTTGCCTGATTTTTTTCAAGGCTGTACAACCTTCAGAAAGGGTGGTTCCCAGAATGGATGATCTGTACAGGTAACCTCACAATAGCACAAAAACAAGGCTGTGTGTGTGTGTGTGTGTATACAGGTCTGATCAAAATCTCTGGCTGCACAACCGCTGCCAATGGTGGTGCCTGTACGGGGGTTTTTTTTGGCTTCAAAATGGTACAATGGTAAATGGTGGAGCCACACTGTGTGCTCCATAGACAGCCTATGGTCTTTACATGTAAGCTCTGTGATAGGCTGGAGACCTGTCCAGAGCAAGGGGCAACATCCAGTTAGTAAAAATGAAGCCTTTGCTGAAATGCTAAAAGTGGCTGTTCATTGAGAATCCACTTTAGGCTGGCTGCAGAAAGACTGGAAGTCACGTACACACCCAGCCATTTTATGGTATTGAAAAGCATATTTACAGCCTGCTTCAAACAGCAGCCTGGTTCTAAAACACTGATTTCATTATCGGCACACTGTATGGTAAGTACATTTTTTTCTATCTTTGCGGTTTCAAAGTTATTCGGATCGTTTGATTTTCCAATCAGAGGCACAGCTTGGGTCACATGACCGGTGGGGACCCTGTAGCTGCTTGAAGAAAAACACACCGCCAGCGCCATTACACACGTGGCTGCATCCGCAGACTGGCTTCATTTCACAGTGTCAAGAACAGACGGGTGGCGTTGCAGACTACATGCATGTTTTATACAGTCTATGATCACAGGGTTCCCATGGGTCCTTAAAAAGCCTTAAAAAGTCTTAAATCAAAATTCAGATAACTAAGGTCTTCAATTGTCTTAATTTTTCTCTCTGTTGCTAGGCGCTGGCCAAGTAGCTGCCTGTTGCGGCAGCTCTCTCATCTTTGTCCATTTCTTGTAATTTTTTTCGGCTCTTTTTTGTCGTCTTTGTATTTGGGGTGGATCATCACTTTGTATGGTTCATTGTTGGTCATGGACACCAACTTTTTGTGGCTTTGGCGATATTTTTACTACTTTTCTCCTGTGTTTGTCTGGAGATCCTACATGTAACCATGGCTGCATTGTTTACACGTGAACTCAGCTGTTAGCAGCCTGTAGCATGTCAATGGTAACTAGTGTAGGGCTTGATGATTTCCCTCGAGGTGAGGAGGAGGAGGTGAGGACGACGTGCTGGTTCTCGGGTGTGAGCTGGGAGGTGACGACGTGGACCTGTCCTTCCATCCATCGTTGTTGGGAACGTGGGATCTATCTCCAGTGGGATGGACAAGCTAGCTGTGCTAACCCAGCGGCGTCATGCTGTTCACGGACGTGGCTGACGGAGCTGACATCGGACGCCGGCCCCACATTGGAGGAGCTTCACCTGCTGTGAGCAGACAGGATCCAGGAGACAGAGACTGAACAGACTGCTGGGGAGGCTCAGTCCTGGACCCTGTGGAGGTGGAGACTGGCTGGGCTGGAGAGTGGTGGACGAGTGGTGGACGGGATGTCGTCATCTAATTTCTTATGGACCTTTTTGCACTTTCTATACACTTTCTTACTTTTATTTTCTTGAATGCTGCGGTGACTCCTGAATTTCCCCTCGGGGATAAATAAAGTATTTTCTATTCTATTCTATTCTATTCTATTCTATTTACCATGGATTTGCTGTAGGTATCAAATTTCCAGACGGTGTGTTCAATGCTGGTGGCAAAGCACTATGACCTTCAGTAAAACTTTTAATGGTGTGTATTTGTTGTGATTTGTTTCACTATTTAAATTACAGTTAATAGGAGAGTTAGAGATTAATATTTGTTATACGGTACAATGTCAGTGAAGTAAGCAATGTACCGTCAGCGTCGGCCTGTGTGACTAATGCCATCCTCGATTGTGGAAGGGAAGGATGCAGACATGAGGAAATGTAAATTCAACCCAAAATGGATGGACTTATTTAAGATGGGGATTTATTTAAGCGGTGGTTGACTCCCATTGAAAATAGCAACAACGCCATGTGCAAATTATACAAGAAAACATTTTCACAGGGGACTATGGGTGTCAAAGCTGTGGAGTCACACATGAAGGCAGAAAACACCAGCTGTATGTGGCAGCAGCTAGTGGGCTAATTTCTGCATTGCTTCCAGGAGCACAACCTAACGTTCACTTGGACGCCACCTCTTGGTCGGTTCTGACAAGTTTCGTTTCACCGCTGGAGACCCAAAACACAGAAGTAATGTGGGCTCTCCATACAGCTGTGAGGCAAAACTCTTTCAAATCTAATGTAGACATTGGTACCCTCTTTGCTGACTCACCATCATGCATCAAAAAGGAACTATTGCGGAGCGTCACTGAGATTACATACGTCGTAATGTTTGACGAGAGCATTGATAAAAAGACAAAAACAAAAAAATGGACATTGGCTTATGGTTTTGGCGCAGATGAATCGGGGACACAGCACGTTGTCTCCTGCTACTTTGGATTGGAGTTCATGGGTCACTCCAGAGCCGAGGACATGTTGGAGCGTTTCAGTGTGAGTAACGTCAAAATTGTGTTAGAAATCTTATACCACTATTGTATTCAGGTTACGTTCCATAAACACTGTTAATGTCAGCTGTCACTTGTTGCCATAGCAACAAGTAGCATTCACATAAGCCCCCCCCACCACCACCACCAAATATCATTGAGCCCCTCTCAATAATTTGAGGTAATTTTAATCTTCATACTACTTACACACTTGCTGTGGTTTCGCAGGAGATGTGAAATAGCAAACTACTCAAGTCTTTTGTATAGCTTTTTCAAATGAACGGTGAGAATCGATTCACAGTTATGAATGAGCTGTTTGTTCTGAAATGTGCAGGCAATTAGTATTCATTAATGGATGCAAACAAAGGGCTGACACAGACGGGGAGTCGGTTCTTTTTGTTCACAGTAAGCGCTGTTCAAAAGAGTCGACTCGTTCAAGAACGTCCCATCTTTCGTGAAAACCATCGCGGTACCAGGACAACGAAAGTTACGGCAGCTGTTGTGCAGCCACAGTCTTAAGATTTTGATCAGGTCTGTATACACACACACACACACACACACAAACACGCACACACCTACACACACACACACACACACACACACACACACACACACACACACACACAGAAACACACTACATCAAAGAACAACAACCAAAAAAGTGAACATCACAATTAAGTAAGGGGTCTTGATTGATTTTTCCAATCTCTCTCTACTATTTGAGTACAACCATTAATATTATTATTATTAGTAGCAGAAGTACTAGTAGTAGTAGTAGTAGTAGTAGAAGAAGTAGTGGTGGTGGTGGTAGTAATGTTTTCAGCAGTGTGGTGGAGCCCAGTTACAAATAACTAGGAGCTGTGGCCTTCACACAATGCACAATGCATTCAAGAATGGCTTCACAATGTGGCAAAATGAGAAAGTCCTAAAAGCCCTTCACTACTTATTTCATTGTGAGTTGACACGGAGGAAAGACTCGTGGCAGTGATCAAGTGTGTTAGATTTCCTCTACCATTTTGTGGACATCGTTGGATGGAAAACCTTCCAGCAGCTGAGGGAGCCATTGAAATTTGGTCAAATATTGTCACCTTTGTGGATCACGTCAAAGTCAAGAAGCTCCCCAATCCACGGTCCCCATCATATGACACCATTGCAGAAGCTTGGAGGGATCCCGTTATCCTGGCAAAGATACATTTCTTCATATCTCAAAGAGTTTTCAGCCATTTCTCAGCAAGTACCTGACAGATGCCCCAATGATGTCCTTCCTCAGCAGGGATTTGGAGAATTTGATCATGGTAGCCCTAAAGACTACAAAAAATGTATGCCTACGATATATTCTAATTCTGATTCTATTATCATAATTCACAGCTTGGCCTGTCGGCCTTTCTGTGTGGAGTTTGTATGTTCTACCTGTGCATGCGTGGGTTCTCTCCGTGTCCTCCGGCTTCCTCCCACAGTCCAAAAACATGCTCACCAGGTTGATTAAATACTCTAAAACTGTCCGTCGGTGTGAGCGTGTGAGTGAAGGGTTGTCTGCTGTGTCAGCCCTGTGATGACTGGTGACCAGTCCAGGCTGTACCTCGCCTCTCGCTCCAGCCACTTGTGACCCTGAACAGGATAAGGGGGTCGGAAAATGAATGAATGAACTTCAAGGTGTTTCACATGTTTTTTGCATGACAAACAACAAATATCTGCATGGTTTTAAGTAACTCTGGCCAATCTCTGCCCATGGTAGTTTTTACATCAACAATGTTTTCATAAAGACTAAGTTCTTAGGTTAAGGTAGCAAAGGCCAGCAATCAGTCTTTTTACAAAGGGACCAAAAGGAAAGTGTTGACGTAATAAAATAATTTAAATCACAATAAATGTATAAATATTTATATATATGGACACACAAAACAACCCAATATGAAAAATGATGTATACATGTAAAATAACCTAAACAGCTAAAACCCATGACTCCACCAAAGAGGTTGACTTTGAGGTAGATCTTTAACCCTTTAACACCTGAGCCTCATTTTGACTTAATAACTGTCTAAAAATGTTTTGTCAATAGATGCTTTGGCCCATTTTTCTTGAATACCTGGAACTTTCAACATCTGGTGTCAACTCCAATATACTGTATATTGAGCAAGTACTGTCATCACATAAAGTAACTTTGTAAGCAAAAAACAAAACAGAAAAAAAACTCAGTTTTGTTTGCTGAAATACATACATTTTATTTTCTGGTTTACACTACATAAGCTTGAATCATTTGGATGGAAATTCAATTCAAGTGGAAATCATGCGATTGAAATATGTGAACCTTTGTAAATAGACCAAATATTTTTTAATGTGAACACCGCTCCCTTTCATACTTTCAGTGGTGTTCCTAAACGTCTTTTTATCAAATCTTTTGATCATTTGGGTGCAAAGGTTAGAGAAGTAAATCCAATCAGAGGAACAAAGAGAATCGTCTCTTTTAGCCTCTATTGTGCACCAAGGTCCTCTCTTTCCTCCTGCCTCCCTCAGTTTGAGCACACATTCATTCAGCCTCTGCTTTGTGTGCTCTGAGGGCTCGTTTTACATGATGAATTTACACAGCACATCAAAAGATCATGAAAGAGCCAGCAGCCCCTTCAACAACACACTCCTTCCACCTCCACCTCCCACAACAGGAGAAGATGAGGATGGGCTTGATGAGGATGAATCATGCAGGTGCTGATCTTTGATTTTGTGGGTGTGTTTTATGCAACGAGGAGGACGAGGAGCTGTGTGGCCCTCCGACTGCTTTGCTTCTCCACTGGTCAGGAATCAGAGACCCACTCTTAGCCTTAATGGTTCATTCAGCAGAGTGAACTGTTCATGCCTGGCCTGTGTTAATAAATGTGGTCATTGAAAGAAGACTCTCTTCCCTCTTTCACACCAAAACCAGAGCCAGCCTTTTTTCTTGAGCGGGTTGAGTTCCAGGCTGTTCTGACAACACCAGAGGATCAGCTGTTCCACCTCCTGTCTGGATGAGACTGATGATGGTGCTGTTTTCAGCACACGCCCCAACTGAAAGGGAGGCACAAGTGTTCAATGATATGGAAATAATCTGGAAACCATGGCGCACTGGTCTTCGTACTTTCTGCACTTTCTGCTGAGTTCAGACTTTTTGGTGCTTTATTTTCAAGCCTCTTTTCGAACCTCCCCTGGAACTCTTAAGCGCCCCCAAGGAGTGGCGCGCCTCACACTTTGAAAAACACTGGTTTACACTAATTCACACCATAGAGAGAACAGACTGTACCAGCAAAAAGTCTAATATTTTGTAACTCATCCTGCTGTTCACAAACCGGCTTGAACTATTTTTTTGTCTTGTTTTGGAATGCTTTCCATGCTCTTGTTCCTTTTATTTCTTTTTGTCACAGCTTTACATGATTTACAGCTCAGAAAAAAAAAGTTTCCTTTGGTTTAATAAACCTTTATTCCAACCTCTGTCTGGTCCCTCTCTCTCAGGCTCCACCCCACACAAACCCCCTTTACTCTGATTGGTCAGCCTCCTGGAGGCCTGTGAGATTAGGAGCTGTGGGCTCATGAAGATCTGGTGCTAATTATAGAACATGTTGAGGTTTGAAAATCTTTATGTTTTGTCTGAACATCCAGCATAGGTACTTTATATCCACAATCCAAATTTAGGAAAGCACGACACCCTCTCTTTAAACAACTAAAGACTCACCGTGAAGTCCACCAGTCACATAAATAACTAGATTACACTCTTAGCTAACCTCAGTAAATAAAAGGGCACAAACAGACAAAAGGAATGATGGTTACCTTCTTTAAGCCCCCTGAAGCACACAGGCCTGTGAGTTCAGAACATATAGAGGTCAATAACAGGGTCTTCCTGTGAGAAGATAAAAACTAGAAAAGCTATTTCTGAAGAAATTGCACTGTGAATGCAGAATGCTGAAGCAGTTTGTGCTCAACTGCTAATGCAGAATGCCGAATTAGCCTGCCGTTAACTCTTGGATGTAAGAAAATAAATGGATGAATCAATGGAATGGGTAAATCAAAAGTGAAATGAAAAGTTTAAGTGGCTGCATCATTTCAAAAATCAAAGCAATGAATTAAATTTTAAAGAACATGTATGGAAACAATGACCTGACTGAGGGGAAGTGGAAGCCTGAACTTGAAAATACTGTTTAGGTGCGATATTGTGGTTGTGTCTGAAAGCATTCATGTATTCCCTACTCACTACTCATTATATAGTGCTGTGACTGAGAGTCACAAGGTCCAGTGAATCCAGCTGAAACTTGGTTGTGTTGGTGAAGTTTGATGTAAAGTCTGAGCCCCTGCAGCGTCCAATCAGAGAGTGATATTCCATATGGGGGGCGTGTCTGTCAGTGAAAAGACTTCCACAAAGCCAGCTCTCGTGTCTCCTTGATCATCGCTCCTCCGATCAGTCTCCTCCATCCTCTCTCCTCCCTCCTCTGAGCACAATTATTGCTTTGGGTCAGTCTTCAAAATAGTGACTCAGAAAGTACTTCCTGTGCAGCGAAGGAGATAGGGAGGAGGCATGAAACTATCGCTTTGAGATGCACTCTATATAGTCCACTCAATGTATCCCACAATGCATTTTGAAAAGTAATGTACTAGCGTTGCTCACTATGTGAGCAATATATACCATCATGCATTGCATTCCACTGAATGAAGCCGAAAGATAGCAGAATATTTTGAAGTTGGAATGAAGATTGTAGCTGAATGTATAACTGAATGAGAAGGTCACACTCTACGAGGCCAAAATCACATAAATCATTGAATATCTCGTATTTGTGAAAAGTTCTTGAAAAGTCATAGGCCCCTTTTCCTCACTGAGACACATGTTTTGAAGTTTCTATGGTAAAAATTGGTTGAAGTTTGCAGAAGGAGCATTGCATTGCTGCATTCACAGTTAAGGTGAAATGTTGACGCTATAGTTCTGTGCAGCACTGTATATATCCTCTTCAAGGACCAAGACTGGCTATTGTTTCCTTTTCTAAAAACAACAAGAAAAAAAACAACACTTTTTTCACACACTCCAGATGGAGGTTTTAAAAAAGAGTTTCAGCAGTCTATCTGTGTAAACCTGTGTGCTCCGCTGTAAAATTCTGCATCTTTGACTTCTGGTCTGTAAAGTAAGTTGCACCTCCAATCGCTTCCCCTCTCCCAGCTGCAGATGTTACAGTGATCGTCCACAGTAGGGCAGTGTTGTGCTGCTTATGGAGGTCATTGAGATCAGTGTTTTTATCAGGTTTTCTTGAGAGCCTCATGTTGGATTGGAAAAAACCCTCTGTACATGAATAGACACATAGACACTTAACCATCTGATGCATGAAATAAGAAAGGCACTATAAAGATTTTTTCCTTAAATGGTGTTATTCTTCATTCTTAGGACATCAAAAAAGAAAACATTTATAATAATATCTTTTTTACATCCCATTGTTTAGCTACCCTATTGAAATAGAACACAAACAACACGACTGTAAGGCTGAGACCTAAACCAAGTCTGAATTTCAAAACATCTCCAACTTGGTGTCAACATTCAAGAGACCAAGCTGGCTGGAAAGGTGTGTGTTTTCAAATGTGGTGGTCTAATTGGGTCCAACAAGGTACTTCACCTGTGCAGAGGAGGGGTTTAGATTAGACATGCACCAATCGATCGGTGCCCATTTCCTTATTTTTGGGGAATCGGTAATCAGAGATCAAAGACCAGTGTAGAAATGAAACTCTTATATAACTGACACTCAGCCATTGTTGCTTTTTGCTCTGAGACCTAAAACTCAGGAAACTTTATTGGTTGTTTAAGTTAAAACATAGAGATTTTATTGTTTCACAGGTATTGTTCAATGATTTTCAATGGAATAAGGTTGAAACATTGAAGGCATATGCTGTCAGTTATAAAAAATAAAATGTAAAAATCGGTACCCGTCCAAATCAGTATCAGCAGGTCAGGCTTTTTAAAGATCGGTGATCAGCCAGAAAATTATGATCGGTGCACCCCTGGTTTAGATGTGATGTACCAAGGTAATTATATCATAAAAAGGTTTAATGTCATAACATGACAGAAAACATTAAATTGGACAGTGAGGAGGATCTGTTTGAAGGGGACTACAGCGCCACCTTTTGGCCTGGAGTCTCAAATACACTGTGGTGAAGATGTGACACTAAAGAAGGCATGTGTTTGTTTTGAAATGAATGTAGGTCAGATCTTTTTAACTCTACTTTTCTTTGCCAAAGACAACTTTTTACCAGATACAACGCCACAAGGTTATTATTAACAGTTAGGTCGAGCTACACTTTGAAACGTGACACCAAGCAAGCTTTGTCAGTTTGTACCATGGTTTAGTAGCGGTCTATATTTAGCTCTACTCACAGCCCGGTGCTCTGAGACGTGTGTAATATGTAACGTTGGTGAATTCTGGTCATGTCCTGCCAGTCATCTACCAATCAGAGCTAACGTAACCTCACTCTTCATTTTATTGATAGACTCTTAAGTTTGAACAGACCACTGCAGAATAACTGCTGACTGTGGGTTGGAATCAACATTATCACAAACAGATTAGTCCCTGTGTTAATTTTTAGCTTGTGTTTTAGCCTTTTGCTCTTGTTTCAGCCTTGAGCTCGTGCTCTATCTCTCTCCTGTTTGGCTTTCTTCTGTCCTATTTCTGTCTGACAGTTAGGCTCCAGTGTCCACCATCATGACAAAATTAATCACAGAAATTGTTTTCAGCAGAGAAAAACACAGATCTCTCTTCTCTCTACTAAACTGCATCAGCCAGTGTGGCGTTATCATAGAGACTTTGACGTGTCATAAATCAATCTAGTCCTGTCCGACCCAACCAGGAAGCTGAAAATTCACATTTAGAAATAACATTTTTCAGTGCTGTTACTCTCATTTTAAAGCAGAGGTCGCAAACCTGTCGATTGTGATCGACTGGTCGATCTTTGAAGTTTCCCAGGTAGATCTTGAAAATAATGGAAAAATGAATCACTCAACACCCACATTATAGACAAATGAGGACTATGGCTGGAAAAGTTGCTTGAGGAAATCAAATCTGCGCTTCCTATGATCATTTACCAGTGTTTACAGGCGTGCTATCATATGCCTCTGTGTTTTCTCTGCTGTAATGATTCACATCATAACCTGAATACCCCGATGGTCACAGAAAAAACTTCCAATCTACACTATGTCCAGATTTATAAGAGATTAAGAAGCATAGGTACCCCCTGTCACTCTGTGAGGGTTAAATTTACTTTAACCTTCATGTAACGTAGGTCATGCTGTGACCTGGTTTTGGAGCTATGACCTGGTCTTGCAACTTTAACCCCCAAGGAAGGAGAGGTAATAAAAAGCAAGTGTTGGAAAAACAGACCTCTACCTAAGTGATTACTCATAAAGTTAATCTCATCCCTTCCTCTGATGTTTGCAAAACTATAAAACATTGAGACATTGCTGTAAATTCAAAGACTGTTAGTTGACACCTGGCGGACATGTGAAACCTCCCAGCCTCCATCTAGTGTCCTGTGACCCTCGACCATTCGCTCTAGGAACAAGAAGGAAGGAATGCCAGGAGAAGATCTGCTCCCCCTCTTGTTCTTCCAAAGACAATGATGCTCTGATCCACACCGTTGAGAACAGCACACAAATGATGTTTTTACACTGAAACTTACATGTACATCTTCACCTTTGCAAACATGTACTGTGTAATGAAAATCATTGATAATGTATGAGTGAAAACTGCTGCCTTGGAAACATATTCCATTGTAACATCTTGATTTTTATTTTATTGGGTTCTTAAAGAGAAAACAACTGCCATGTTTAGTTTTGATGTGAAGCTTAAATCATAAGAAATGTGATTTTGACTATTACATGTGAGAATCTCTTTTGACAGTATAAAGTTATAGTTAGTTAGTTAGTGGTCTCTAGGACAATCTGATCCACGTGCACTGAAAGATGAGATGTGAGGGGGCGTCAGCCTGAAATGACCTCACTGACTCGTTGGATAAAACTCCAAACTCAGACATGAAGATTGGCTCTTTTCCTTCCTTCTACCTGAAGGCTCTTCTTCATCCTTTTTCCCAAAGGCTCTTCCCTTTTCCTCTGCTTTTGGTTCCTGTCTACTTGCGTGCTCTTAGCACATCATCGCAACTTGCAGCTCTGAACTCATCACCGGCTCCAGACTCTGCAGGCTGAGACGCAAGTAACCTCAGCCCGACTGCATCCAGTCATCCACCGGTGCCTACGTCTCTCCCTGAGACACACAGCTGATCAGCAGAGATTCCCCCTGCTCATGGGCCCTGCTCATGGCTTCTCCTACTGATTCAACTTTGGAACGCTGCCAAAGTTTCAACCCGACGCCCGGCATCATCGCCGCTGTTCCAGCCACCACTGCTGCTGTTCCAGCCACCACTGCCGCTGTTCCAGCCACCACTGCCGCTGATAGAACCGACGCTACGGACTCAACTCATCGGACATCACCTCCATGACACTCAGCCGACCTGCAGCAGGCCTCCAGCCTCTTCATCACCCCTCAACGGACATCTGTGGACATCTGCAGTGGGACTGTCATCTCTGTCGCCGACACCGACCCTTTGAACTTGTGTAAGACAATCTTGCATATATTGGTATATGGTGGTCAAAGCTGTTCTACAGCTGGGAAGGTAGGAGAGAAAAAAAATCACACCTGACAGTTGATAATGACAGCTTTTATACTCACAGCTGTTTATTTTAAATACGAAAAATATATAGCTCAGTCTGTCTTTATTTTGCAGTGTCAGAATCAAATGGAAGATGTTTCCAGATTTAGTTTCACAGTAGTTTTGTGAACTCAATACTGACCCCACCTGGCAGAGTAAGGTTTCATACATGTTTCTCCAAGCCCTCAGGGGGGGCCATAACGTTTTTTTTGGACGCTTTAGAAATAAAAATGCATAAAAAAAACTCTTCCACTCATGTCATGTATCTTATAAAACATTCTTGTGTAAACCACAGTCAGACACAGGACAGAACATCTTTAGTCCTCGGAAAACAAAAATCTGAAACTCTATTTCTACTTTTCCCACCCTTTGCTTTCAGAATAAATGTTGTGCATTGCGTCTTTTGGACATTCAATCACCCTATCTTTACTTCCCATAGACATCAGAGTGATAGGTTTATCAATCTGCTGGAAATATCTTCAGCCCTGCAGAGATCTCTGAAATGTTTGAACATCCATCCGCTCACTGTGGTGGTGCTGTGGTCCCAAACATGCTGTAGGCACGAGTCCTCACTAACAGTAGAGCTCCCTGCAGTGGCTTTTTCTGACACTCATGTCTAACTTTATGTTGATGAAGAGACGTTTCTGTTAACGTGATGGTGTGTGTGTGTTCAAGTGTTTGAGTGTGTGTGTGAGTGTGTGTTCTCACTTTGATTGTAAGACACGAGCCAGATCCAGATTTAGCCTCCATGACGTCTGTCCTAGTTATTACCTAAAAGACGCCCTGCTTTCCCTCCCTGCTGGCTGTTTGTTGTGTTTAAGTTTGCAGAGCAAATATCTTTGCTCATCCTGGTGCGAGTGTCTGTGTGTGTGTGTGTTCACGGCCTCCTTGACACCCAGATCTAAGTGTGATGAGCCCACACCTGGTGGGATAATGAATTTCTGGACTTGTTGGTAGAAAACCTGTCTTCAGTCTCACGCTCAGAGCAACTCAGAGCAGAGTATGACTCAATGCTCTGTGGATATGAGAATATATGTGTGTGTGATTTCTTTGAAGGAACGTGTGTTTTTGTGTCCAAAGGACACACATGTAGCTCCTTGATTCAGAACAGTTTGTTCTGTGTGTGTTCAGCTGTGTGTAGGCTAACCAAACATGAACACACAGTGTAAGTACACACACCATACACCTCCTTTCTGTGCCTGAATGACCACTGCTCTGCTCTTACCTTTAGAGTGTGTGCATGCAGCTGTGTTACTGTCAGTCATAAGTGTCTGACATGAAGCTTAGATAGCCATAATTCACACACACACACACACACACACACACACACACACACACACACACACACACACACACACACACTGTGCTGCCTTTATGAGTCGTCGTCCCTCTGAACACATTAGCTCTATAATGGCTGCAGGCTCAGTGGAACATCCAGGGTTTAATGTTGTGTGCAGGATGGGGGTGATAACCCAGCTGTGACGGGAGGTGAACTACAGCTTACACTTCTTCCAGAGGCAGCAGAATCTGTAAGTGAACCAGAGGAGGACAGCATGGTCAGATAAAACACACAATACTGTTAACAAGTGGACAGGTGGAAATCTGCAGAGACCAATAATACACAGGGAAACCGGGAACCAGGAACCAGTGATCACTTCAAGCTAGGACACAGAGGCCTCTTATCAGGGGTAGTATGGCTATTTTTTCAATCATATCTCAGCACTTCAATACGCTATAGCATGGTCTTCAATCGCTTTCAAACCACGGACCCCCTGAGTGATACACAGATGGGGCAGGGACCCATACATACATCCGGGCCTGGTACTACATGTGAACATACCTTGTTAGTGTACATTCAAATCAAACCAAACCAAATCAAATCAAATTTATATAGCACTTTTCATACAAGTTAAAATGCAACTCTAACTGTGCACTCACACCAGAAGCAGTCTGAGCGTTGGCGGGGTCCAGCCTCTATTCATTTTCTATGATGGTGTCGAGGGGTGTCGAGGGGCGTTCGAGGCGGCGGTGATCACGAGTGTTGCGTTGCGAGCGGAGCAAGCGACCAGCTGAAGTTGGGAGAAACTCAACTTTATGCAAATGAGCATCAGCGCGAACGAGGCGTCAGCCAATAACAGGCTGATCTGTAGTCCCGGGCTCATCAATAACCACTGCTTTAGAAACCGAGCCGGACCGCTTTAAAAAGTCAATGGCTTCATCATCGGTTGCTGTTTTGGTCGCGTCCTGTATTAAGACTGAATTAGGAATTTTAATGCCATGTTTCTCAAATGTTTCCATGATTTGTAAATAAATAATTAATCACAATACATCAGTCAGAACACTATCTCCGCTCCTGGCTAGCTCGCCAAAAATTATGTAGCATGTGTATCACATGAACAGTTAAGAGATTGGTAAGGCTACTATATCAGAAGACTCTTAGTTTGACTCAAGGAGCAGAGAGAGAGAGACTGAGACAAGTATGTTTTGATGATCATCATATATTATAAAGACACACATGACAAAAAAAAACAACAATTGCACAATAAACACACAGTAGAAGCTTAACACCAGTTCATAAATGCAGTGCGTTTGATCACTGAATTCTTCCCACGTAAAGTTCAGTCCTTTTGTTCCCTCGGGGACGTGTTAGAGTGAGGCGTGAGTGCGTGAATTGAGGGTTCTAGGACAAAGAAGAATGAAAGAGAGAAGAAAGAATGAAATAAAGAAGGGCGGCTGCAAGAAGCCTCCTACCAGCCCGGCCAGAGCAGTAGGATGGATTGGGCAGAGCAGGATGAGCTGCCTGGGGTTTGTGACCTAACCGATCATGGATTCATCACAGGCTCACAGTAGTCAATGGATTCATCACGGGCTCATAGAAGTCAATGGATTCATCATAGGCTCATAGCTCGCCATCAAACCTGGCCTGAATAAAAAGTAACAGGACCAGAGTAAACTCTTTGTGTGCACACATAAGTTCATTTCATTCACAAAACGTCTAATCAATTCACAGCATAAACAACGCAGGTTGCATCATACTTAAGTGAAAAATAATCTCATATTGTACAATATTATACCATCACTGTAATACAAACATCATACTGAGTTCATATAAAGTTGTCAAAGTGCATCAATGCATCATAGCAGCTCAAGTGTGGCTTTAAAGTGCCTTGAAGCACTTGTAACAATGACCCAAACAATGATACGTTTGGAGCATCAAAGTGCAACAAATAGCTACTAAATGACAGTCACATACAAAGAATTCTTCAACAATGAATCGACATAAAGTGCGTTTCATTTGGTAAAACACATGTTGAGAAATCGGCATAGAAGACCATGCTAACCACTCCAGGTAAATCAATGGAGCTGGCTAGGCTAAGCGGAGCTAAGTTTCAGAACTCACCGGTTCCAGAGTTAAATCAATGCGATCGTTCCGTCGTCGGCGCTGGTAGTTGGCTTCCTGTGATTTTATGTTATGTTAGTTTAGTTGTGTGTGTGAGGATAAACGGCAAAAATAGACTTTTATGGATGTATCTACCTGCAGCAATCGTCTCCAGAGTGGGCTCTATCCGCGATCGATTGAACTGTGTATTTCCCTCCCGGCCTGCGCCGTTTTAATTTGCTACGCCCGGTCACCTGACCGCATGACATACAGCGTGACGTCATGACACACCCGAGATTATGCTGAGAGGCAGATAGCTGAAGGTTTAATTTTACCTGGGTTACAGTATCAACAGTCTCTGCGGTCCTGAGGTTCTCTGGGAGACTTTTCCACAGATAAGGGCCACAATGGCTGAGGGCAGCCTTACTGTGGGTCTTTGTTTCAACTCGTAGCATGGTTAAAAGGCTGGTGCCAGAGGACCTCGTGGTCTGCAAGGGTTGATATGAGAAAACCAGGTCAGATAGATAAGATGGTCCAAGCCCATTAAGACATTTAAGAACTAATAAGAGAACCTTAAAATTGATCCTGAAGTGGGGAGCCAGTGCAGCGATTTTTTGACTGGTGTAATGTGCTCCCGCCTTCTGGTCCTCGCCAGCTTGCGTGTGTCTGAGTTTGTAATATTTGTAGAGGATAAATACTCTTTTTGGGAAGACCAGAGAGCAGGGCATTACAATAATCTGATCTACAGGAGATAAAAGCATGCATCAGCACCTCCTGCTGGCCTGAGAGAGAAATGGATGGACTCTGGCTATATTCTTAAGATGGTAAAAACCCATCTTTGTAATGTTTCTTTTTATGTGTGGAACAAAAGTAAGCTCAGAGTCAAAAATAAATCCCAGGTTCTTTACATATTGTGAGGGCTTTAAATCTTGTAGTTTTGGAAAAAGTTTCTCTCTCTGGCCTACAGGACCGATGACTAAAACCTCTGTTTTGTCCTGGTTGACAAAACACACTCTCTGCCATCCATGACTTCATGTCTAAAATCCAGTTAAAAAGGGCATCAATTGGCCCTGAGCCATCGAGAGACACAGCGATGTACAGCTGTGCATCATCAGCATAGCTATGGAAGCTGATGCCATGTCTCTTTGCGTGCGCGTAATGGATGAAAGGCACCACTGCAGACAGCTCCACTTCTCTCTCCTCCTGTCCCACCAGTGCACTAAAAACCTCAGATCAAACAACTGAGCACATGTGGTCCATCACTCTCTCTGGTCAAATAATCTATGTGAAATCCTGTAGTGTGTGCTGGTCAATATTTTCAAATCTTGTTGTTAGAGTGTGCCTAAGATTTGAGAGAAGATGATCTGTGAAGATTCTACTTATGTGTGAGATACAGCCCGATTTCAGAATCTTTTAAGATTTGTAAAATCCTGTAGTGTGAGCCAGGCTTTAGTCTTGTCTTCTTCCGAGATGGGAAGCTTGCGCATGGAACTATGTGGTTGTTTACAGCCTAAAACAGCCACACTCCTCTCCCAGCATCTGGAGAGGCTTTTCTCCAGATGTGGGGAGAGGAGTGGGCGGGGAGGGGGTTCGGGGGTATTTGTCGGTATTTGCCTTTGGTATTTGCTTGGACCAATCAGGTCAGACTTGCTCACGATTATTCAAAAAAGGGACTCGCTGAAGTCGACAAATCCCGGGAATTCCAAACAGTTCGTTTTAGGGCAGGATTTTATATTCTCAAGCACTACTAAGTGCATGTTTTGCCATTAAATATCACATTTGAGGGCTGGGAGGAAAGCCAAAGACCCCAAAATTTAACTAAAAGACTTAAAAAGTGATTTTTGCATAATATGGGACCTTTAAAGGAGGTGAAGAAAACACCCATCTGAAGAACAGATTTTCAATATAGTAAATTGCTCTCTTCAAAGAAACCACATAACGCCTTTAAAAGTGATGTGGGAATTGGATCTAAAAGGCAGGTTGTGGGCTTTACTTGGGGGAAAACTCAACCAAGGGTCCTTGTATCAACCAGGGCAAAAATCTCCAGTGTTTCCTTGGATAAAAACAACTGTCCAGATGTGTTTAAAGTCACATTTTCATATGTTAAAAGACCAGACCTAATGTCATTGAATTTACTTCCAAAGTGGTTTGCAAAGTCCTTGCAGAGAGTGTCTGTTGGTTCCTCTGAGGGATTTTTAAAATTGGTATTGGTTAAACAATCAAAGGTGGACAAAATAATTTTAGGGTTGTTTTGATTGTCTGTGATGTGTTTTGAGAAATGGGATATGGGTTTTATGGTAGGATTTCAGTTGTTCTCAAAATATTTCACAATGAACTGTAAGTTACTCTCCCTACCAGAGGGGCAGTAGTTAGTTAGTTAGTTAGTAACTGGTCTACAAATACACCTGGGGCCTGTACTACGAAGCTGGTTGGCTCTTAGAGAGATAACTTCCTGGATAAGTTTCGGGTTTTCCGTACTACGAATGTGGATCTCTTTTTATCCAGACACGTTGCCACGGTAACTGATGCTGTGCGCCAAACCTGGTCCCGAGCAGGTTAAGTTCACGGGGTGTGACAGACCGCCCGCTGACCAATCAGTTCTCTCGGCGGGCATGAAGACCGCACAGTCACCAATTTGCTCAGCCAGAGTGAAGTCCTCCGGCGTGGGACCGCCCCCTGTCTTTTTGGCCCAACATTTTTTCGTATGGGCTGTGAACAAACAATATCTTACTGATCATCATAACTGAGACATTGTCAGGGAAAAGTAGAAATGTGTGCAAATGGAATCTTTCATACTGAGCACTTTGAAGGATATTTTTATATTTTTTATTTGCTCCCACGTCCTTTTTCCCACTGCTATTGCATCTGCAATACAAACTGCCTGTGATGAGCGATTTCCTTGGGATTTATAGGAAAGTGGACTCTTTCTAATTATGAGGTGGGATATGATGCTGATCACACACACACTGACTGACAACATGAATGAATAAGGACCTAACTGCCCGTGTCGTCACATGATGAGATAGGTCTATTAATATCAGCATTTAAGAAATTTACGCGTTCACAGAGTCGGCGATTCTTTGCAATCCCTCTGGCTTCTCGCGACTGCAGTTGTGTTGCTCCTGGTCTGGATTATATTGCGGTACTCCTCCTACCTTTGCAGTATTATTTGCTGCTCCTCCGCCGTAAAGTAGGCTGCTCTCTTCTCCATTGTGGAAAATGCTCTGGGGCCGCTAACCACGCCCATTTTATGTGTGCGCGCTCAGATCCCAGCCAGATTCACTTATCGAGTTGATAACGAGCTTCATAGTACAGCAGATCTGGATGACGGAGATCCGGTGAAGTTCAGTGAGTTGTTGCAGAGTTATCCTGGATGACTTAATCCAGCTTCGTAGTACAGACCCCTGGTCAGTCCCAAGGGGCAACATCTGGTAGAGAAGAAAACAAAGCCTATGCAGAAGTGCTAAAAGCTGCTGTTCATCCAGAATCCACGAGTCTGGGATGCAAATTTCACTATCAGCACACATTGTACAGGGGGTGAATTGTTTTCTAATCCAGTGGTTTGAAACATGCCAGGATCATCTGATGCTCTGTTATGCTGGGCTCACACCAAACGATTTTCACAGTCTCAGACTAAAACCTGAAAATCTTTAATAAATCTTGGAGTTTTACTGGAGTCGTGGCGCGCGCACGTGCTCTCGATCGTTTAGTGTGAGATAGTAATCTGCGCTGTTTCATGTCAGTCTTTTCCCAGTCTTTGGTTTGCGATGGTATCAAACATGTTTGATATTATCGGAAGTCGCAGTGACGTCACACGATCAACAACCAATAGATGAGCTCTGACGAAAGCGTAAACAGGAAACCAGGCAGATATGAAGGAATGGAAGCAATGGAGGAGCGACGGAGAAAATGGACCGTAGAAAAAGAGGAGCGAATGGTGGAGTTAAGTCTTGTAAACAGTGATCCTGCAAGATTCACAGTCTTGGTAAAATCTCAGTCTGAGACTAGGGTGAGACTAAAACTGGTCTTTAGATGTGAGCAGGTGTGAGCTGAAAGTTTCTAGGAGTCTTTTCCAAATCTTTTCAAAGTCTTATAATGTGAGGGTAGCATTATCCGACTCAATCCATTCAGGGTGCCAACACTCCCAGTTTCTGTAGGAGTCTCCCGTTTTGTTGAACTCCTGTTTAATTTATCAGGGTGATACCAATTAAAAGTGTGGGGCCTGTGTGTTCCCTGTGGGTAAGGAGCCAAGTTGTCTGTTCTTTTTACATCCAGCTGTTGATGGTCTGCTGAGGGACCTGATAATTATCCTCTCTCAACCATCACCAGTGGAGTCTGAGCTGCGAGCTTTCCTCCTGCTGCGGCCTGATGTGTTAGCCCTGCTCTCAGGGAAGATATCTGTAGTTTGTTGCTTGGTTAATTTTTATATTTTTCAGGATTTGGTTCTGATTAATCCATTTGTTTATTCTCCAGTGCATGGCCGTCATCTGCTGCAGTTTCTGATCCACGCTGCTGTTCTGGTGTGTGTCTTTTTGGAATAATTTTTAGTGTTTCAGTGTTATGTATCTAGTCTATGTCTGAGTTTCCCTGTGTTTGGTTAGGTTCTCCTGGTGTTTTCCTTGTGGTTGATCACTTCTCATGTGTTTCACCTGTGTCTTGTTCTGCACCTGTGCTTGATTACCCTTTTGTCTATAAAGTCTCTGTGTTTCCTTGGTTCTCTTAACAGCTGTCTGCTGTTACATCACGTCTCATGTGTTCCCTGTTTCTTGGATTTCCTCTAGTGAGTCTCCTAGTGTTTTTGGTTTTGGATTTACTTTGATTTTGAAGTTTTGTTAAAATAAAGTATTTTATTTTATCTGCATTTGGGTCCTCCTCTTTTGTTTGTTTTCCCCAGGTTTCATGACACTCTGACTGCAGCTGTGTGTTATCACCTCCTTTGTCATTTCAGCACACAAACTCACAGGCTGTTTCCCCAAAGCCTAGGTACCTTGCCTTGCCTTGATCTGATATGGGCGTGGGCAGACATCCACATCATCAGTCACTGCCCAAGAGCTGTTCCAATGTTCATAGCATGTGGCTAATTGACCAAGGATACACAGGTGTATCCTTCACCGCCTTACCACGGCTATAAATACCCAACATGCAACAGGAAAAAGGAAAAAATGGAAGGTAAAGACGGACCAGAGAGAGACGCTCCAGCAGAGCTGTGCGGTAAGTTCCAATTCAAATGTAAGTAACAAAATACACCTCTGAAAATAACAACTTATACCATGTCCAACACTTAAATCTTTTGTGTTTCACTCACGTAACTATAATTACTGAGAAGCTGCACCTGCAGAGTATGAATGATGTGACAATGAAAAAGCAAAAAGTGTACAAAAGTGGCAAGCCATGACAATATTTGTAGCAGCTTGAGCATACGGTCTACTCCCACGTTTGTATAAACTTTCCAAGCACTGTCCGCAGTGCAACACATGTTATGTAAGACAATGTAACTCCAATTACATAAACATTTGTGACAGGTATCTGATGGTAAAAAATATTACAAATAAATATTTTCCTTGTACAGGGACGAAGGAGTTGACCGAACCATTTTAGTAGACTGCGTGCCTCCAACAGCAGTCCTTTTACAGGGGCATGTGACACATATTCAGTATGTTCCCATTTGATTAAGTTCACCACTTATCTTTTTCCATATCATCACACAGATTCATTTTATACCAAATGGGCCTGACCCATGTCACCCCCTCCCAGGCTAGAAAGAATGGGACAACTTAAAAACAAAGGACAGGGTAGGTACATGACATTTCAAATCTGGAAAAATGTACATATGAAGTCAACTTTCTAGACATGCATTCATTCTGTCAGTACTTTTAATACATGATCTCTTTTCCTTACATCAGGAATGCAAACGTCCCAAAACAGGCCAGGGGACGGAGGACAGCAACCCAACGGCAGCTACTTGGCCCTTCTTCACCCTCATGGATGAAGTCCTGGGCCAGACTGCTGCCATTAAGACGCCCAGCCTGGTGGCTTCCATCCAGGAGGGTGAAGAAGGGCCAAGCACCTCCTCAGCCAGCTCCTCAGCCACCTGTCAGCAACATGGAGTTGAGGAGCAGGATGAATATGATGATGATGATGATGATGATGATGATGATGATGATGATGAGGAAGAAGAAAAAAACAAAAAGCCAAAAAGAAGTAAACTGGGGCCTCAAATTGAGCTCTACCGGCAGGACCTCAAAGAGCTGAGGGAGTTGGAGGCCCGATGTGAGCAGCAGCGGAGGGAGTGGGCTGACGGCTATGCCTCCCTCTTGGAAAAATTAAATGAGACTTTGTAAGAAAGAAAAAAAAGGATTATTTAGGTCCTATTCAATTTTTGCTGTAATATTTATTTACTTGTATATTGTATTTATTTTTGTCTAGAAATATGTGTTAATAGATTTTTTTATGGCAAAAAAGGCAGTAATTTTGAAGGACACTTTTATTTATAGTTTAATGAATAAAGGTTAATTTACAATTGGTGTGTGCTCTTTATTTTTTATTTTTTGGCAAAAATCAACAATACCTTCAGTAGTCATGGTGGTACAATAAATTACAATTGTTGTTAGAGAAGAGACAAATGATAGTAACTGTGGCAAATTCTATTGCACAATTTTTACTGACCACAAGGAAAGATGACTGTACAAATAGCATATCCAAAACTGATTAGATTGCCATGCTTTTACGTATCTGGTGATGTATAATAGTTCCATGCAAAGTCAACAGTACTTTTCAGAAAAAGTAGGGTAACACTTTACAGTCAATTGAGATGCTGATAGGCATTCCCACTGCCTGATGGTTTGAGGTGATGAAGTTGGCATGTATGAACTGGGAACCCAAATGTACTTTACTGGACTTAATTATAGTTAAATGTAGCTTAGTTGGAAGACATATTGGCCACCACACGTTGTGTAAAGCTGAGCTTAACTGTAAATGACAGTAAATTAACATTTGCTGGGATGTGAAAATGTTTAGCATAGGTACCAGCTCCAGGATGTCGTCATGGAGGAGTGGAAAAGGACTCTGGTGGCAACCTGTGAAGCTCTGGTGAACTCCATGCTCAAGTGTTAAGACAGTGCTGGAAAACAATGGTGGCCACACAATATATCGACACTTTGGGTATTTCTCACTTAGGGGTACTCACTTTTGTTGCCAGTGATTTAGACATTAATGGCTGTATCTTGAGTTTTTTTTGAGGGAGCAATAAATTTACACTGTTATGTAAGCTGTACATTGACTACTTTTCGTTGTTTCAAAGTGTCTGTTCCATTAACATCTCATTTTGAGCATAGGCAAGACACTTGCCTTGGGTTGGAAGGAAGTGGCTTCAAAGGCAGGTAAATGAAAAAGTGCATTTACAGGGTGGGCCAGAAAGACCCATTTATGACCCATTTACCCATTGTTTTTTTCTGCACTATCCAAAAATGCTTGCAGACAGACACAACAAACATTGAACACAGTTTCTATACTTTATTCTCTGTCTCCAAAAGGATTTACATCTCAATATGGCCACCCTTTGCCTTTATCATAGCCTGGAGACGACCTGGCACTGCCTAGCATGAGCGCCGCGCTGTCTCTGCATCAAGTTTTGACCATGACTTCATCAGAGCTGTCTTCAAAGTGGTGACACTGCTGTGAGATACTCTTGAGACCTCCCTCTGCAGGATAGACCAGATCGCAGAGTCCATTGGATTGATGTCCGGACTTGATGGAGGCTACATGTTCTTGTCCCAGAAGCCAGGAAAGTGCTGCTTGCACCAGGCCTGTGTGACATTGGATGTGTGAGCTGGTGCACGGTCTTGTGTGAAGACAAACTGGTTTCCAAACGCATTGGTACACCAAGGCAACACTTTTTCTTCAAGCATTTGAAGGTACACATGGCTGTTCACTTTCACACCCTCCTGAATGAAGACCAGAGGAGACTTTGAGCCATCAGATGCAACAGCAGCCCACACCATGACTCCAGCTGGCTTCTGACAACAGAAATAAGTTCTGCAGTCTCAGGTAGGTGCTGTGCGCTATGTGCATAAACCCCATCATTCTGGGAATTGACCACTGCCTGAACGGTGAAGATCTTCTCATCAGACCAAACCAGGAGTTTGTCTGCAACACTCTGGATCTCCTGCAGCATCATTTTCCCTGTCAAGCATTTTTTTCTTAGAATCGGCTGAAATCAGTTGTCTGTGTTGCATTTTTAGTGCTTTCAGTCCGAGATCCTGTTAGACGATTCTTCTTTGTAAAGTTCTTGAGATGTTCACTTCCTTTACTGTTGCCCTCATGCTCCTGAGAGGATTCCTTTTGTTTCTCTTCCTCACCATCTCAACAACCCTTTTGGTCCAAACTGACCGTTTCTTCCAGGGATTGGCTTGTTGGTGGTATTGCCATTCTCCTTGTATCGTTTCATGACATTGTAGACCAGTGTTACCCAACCCTGGTCCTAGAGGACCATGATGTTACCTCACTCCAGCACACCTGATTCAAATGAATGGCTCGTTATCAGGCTCGAGCAGAACTTGATGACGAGCTGATCATTTGAATCAGGTGTGTTGGAGTCTGGAACATAAAAAAGTATAGTAGTATAGACCTCCATCATCTCCAATGCTTTCTATGTGGAGCTTCAAGCTCCACTTAAGGACTGTCATATGAAAAATGAAGTATCTTGTTTGGAGATTTGAATATTAACTGGTTTGAAAAATCAGATTGTAAACACTTAAATTCACTTTTAACTTATTTTAACTTTACTCAATTGATCAAAGATCCTACCAGACTAACTACTTCCTCTGAAACATACATAGCTCTTGTCTTTTCTACTTCCTCTGAAACATACATAGCTCTTGTCTTTCCCAATGAGAGAATTCAAAAGACGTTCAATATGATCGAGGGTCCGTCAGACCATAACTTCCTTCTGTTCTTAAGAAAACTATCAAAATAAAGACTTTTTTGTACAAATAAAAACAATATCAGAGCAGATGAGAGTCCCAAGCAGGGATATTCTAAATTTGACACAGGCACTAAACACCATCAACTGGGATAATTATGTCACCTATTATCATGTTAGTGACAACTGTAATGTATCCATGACTGTTATCCACGACACAGTGTCTGCATTTACTGGAAAAAATTAAAGCAAAACCATCAAAAAAGAAACACCACCTGTGGTTGAATGAAACCATATGAACATTATTGGAAAAAACAAGATCATGCTCTCAAAATATCACTTCAAACGGAAAGAGTTAACATTTACTTCTCTTAGAAATTAAGTGGTGAAGGAAATTCAATTTGCAAAGCAAATTTTTCATTAACATAATTAGCATTGCAAGAGGAAATGCTAAAGAGATCTGGACAAATGTAAAAAAAAAAAAAAAAAAAACTGATGGGAAATAGTATAGTGCACAAAGAAATTAGGGAGCTACAGCTAGAGGAGAAAGTCACCCCTAATCCAAGAGACATTCCAATAACTTGGAGCGATTACTTTATAGACTGAGTTAAAGAGCTGACTAACCCCTTTCTTAATTTGTGCATAGTGTTGCAGGCACAAGTTGATAAAGCTGTGTGTGGCCTCAAAAGCTCTAAAGCCGAAGATGCATTTTGTATGGATGTAACATCTCTACAATATCACAAAGAACATTTCATAGCACCCTTAAATAATACCTATAAATCCTTTTCTGAACCCTGGAAGTGCTCTGTCATTACACCAGTCTTTAAGTCAGGTCATCCTGCAATAACCAGCAACTACAGACCGATAAGCATACTTCCAGCAGTCTGAAAAGTCATGGAAAAAATAGTAGCAGAGCAAAGTGTAGATCAGTGTTACCCAACCCTGGTCCAGGAGGACCCCTGCCCTGCACGTTTTAGATGTTTCCCCACTCCAGCACACCTGATTCAAATGAACGGCTCGTTAACAGGCTCGAGCAGAGCTTGATGACGAGCTGATCGTTTGAATCAGGTGTTGATAAAGAAGCAAACAGCAGAGAATTGCACATAATCATTTGCATGGATTTCCCAAAGCATTTGCAACTTGTTCAAAGAAATGAGAAATTGCTTTTTTGATGTGCACATGTGACACAATGATGTGAAGATTAAACAATTCAATCTGAGAATTTCAATTGTGATCTGAGAAAAGACCCAAAGCAACAGAGAATAACTGTAAAACATTTTGAATTATGGTAGGTTGTATTTGATTATTGTTCAGAGTTACTTTTAAGTATTGACAAAAAAACATGTACTTTATTGACCAAATATGATTCTGTTACTGGTCCCATATTAGTTCTAGAATGTTTGGTTGTCAAGCTAACTGTCAGGATTCTAACTGTTAGAAGATGTGTTATTGTTGTTTTCAGAGTGGAAAAGTAAGTAGGTCAATTTACCCCCATCTGGTTCATTTTACCCCTTTGATTTCTCTGGTCTGTCTCTTTACCCCTAAGCTGGGGTAAACTGAGACACGAGACCACTTCTTTTTTTTTTTCAACAACCATATTTTCACTGCCCTTCATCCTGAATACGTTCTGATGATTTCCATTGAGAGAAAACATCCCGAATTAATGGGAAATGTGTGAATTTTACTGATAAATCATTTCAGCTTGCTTAGAGGGGAGTAAATGTAAAACTGTCTCACTTTACCCCATTCTCCCCTACTTGAAAACATGGCACCTGGGTGTGGCACAGATACATCGTTCATTTCGTAGGAGCATCTGGTAGCGCAGGCGGTAGACAGGCTGTAGCCAGGTGGTAGACAGGCGGTAGACAGACGGTAGACAGGCGGTAGACATGCAGTACACAGGCGGTAGACATGCGGTAGACAGGCGGTAGACAGGCAGTAGACAGGCGGTAGACATGCAGTAGACAGGCGGTAGACATGCAGTAGACAGGCGGTAGACAGGCGGTAGACAGGCGGTAGACATGCAGTAGACAGGCGGTAGACATGCAGTAGACAGGCGGTAGACATGCAGTAGACATGCAGTAGATAGGTGGTAGACAGGCGGTAGACAGGTGGTAGACAGGCGGTAGACAGGCGGTAGACAGGCAGTAGACAGGCGGTAGACATGCAGTAGATAGGTGGTAGACAGGCAGTAGACAGGCGGTAGACAGGTGGTAGACAGGCGGTAGACAGGCGGTAGACATGCAGTAGACAGGCGGTAGACAGGTGGTAGACAGGCGGTAGACAGGTGGTAGACAGGTGGTAGACAGCCGGTAGACATGCAGTAGACAGGCGGTAGACAGGTGGTAGACAGGCGGTAGACATGCAGTAGACAGGCGGTAGACAGGTGGTAGACAGGCGGTAGACAGGTGGTAGACAGGCGGTAGACAGGTGGTAGACAGGCGGTTACAGGTGTCCACTTAAGTTCTCTCACTTCTCATTGGTCCACTGCAATTCTCTGTTTCTCATCAGACCCCTCATTAGTTTCCATAATTCACATGGGGTGGGTGCACCTCAAAATCACACAGGGGGTGGTGTGGTGGGGGGCGATGGGGGTGACTGACAGCAACAGGTGGTGCGGGGGTCATGTAACAATAGGTGTGACCTCTTGACCTCTAGGGTCATCATCGTGAAGGGACATTTTTAAAGCTGTCTAATATTCTTTAAATTCTGATTCATCTTTATGAGCGTACTCTACTTTTGATTATGAATGCAGACTGTGGTTAACAGAAATGTAAGACATCGAGCTCATTTTTTATATGTCACAGGAACAGCACAGACCTTACACGGGACTTTTCACCTGAAGGTCACCGTATCCTGACTTCAGATCAATCCTGTCTGCTCTTTGGAGAACAGCACAGAAGCACAGAGCCAGGAAGCTCACAGTGTTTCATCTTTTTTATCTCAGCTGCCCAAAAGTTGAGCCCTGATCCAGAACTTTCAGGAAATGTTCATCCTCCTGCTTTGATGTACATAAGGGGGGATATGATACACTAACCTTGCTTTTCTACAAAGTGCAGACAGAAACCCGGAAGAATGTACCTTCTGTCCAAAACATCCTTTTTTTCATGGCAGCTGTAAAAAGAATGAGAGCTTACATGTCTGAGTTACATCACAAACAAATGCAGCAGAAGGAACATTTCAGATTTCATTTTCTCCAAGAGCTATGGTTCTTCTTCTTCTTCTTTTTCTTTTGAGTAAATAAAATTTATTGAAGGGACAGATTTAAAGATTTTTTTTAATCCCTAAAGCTGCTCTTTAAATTTACATTAAAAGCTACTTATTCCTGTTTCCTTCATACTTGTTCTCTGTCAGACTTTAACATGAAATATTCGACACAGATATGATCAAGCCCGACATATATTTCAGTCTTTTTCCACTCATCACTGATCAGATGGTCCATGTGACGTAGGAACAGGCAGAAAGGCCAGTCCTCAGGCAGAAAGAAAGCAGGCCAGATGGATACAGGGGAATTCTGCATGGCCCCAGACCAGCTCCCTGCACATCCACAATGAATGGCCTCCATGATTGAATGAGATGTCTGTGAAATAGTGCATGAAGGTGTGACCAAGGAAATAGGTTTTCAGATCAATAGTTTGAAGCAACAGAGGGTTGTTTTAGTGATGTAAGCAGCAGGACCAATATGTCACAGATTGATCGGTGTGTCCCCTCGTGTTCCTTTGGACGGTGTTGTCTGTGTCAGAGGGAAACTCACACATTTCCTCTCGTTCTCTCATTTCCATGATGACTTCAAAACATCAGCCTGTGATTGTTGTGATTATTTTAGTTTAAGTCATTTCTATATGTGATTGTTATGATCCAAATATAGTCAAGCAACACTCAAAGAGCTGTCAGTCTGGTTTAGTAAAAAATAAACTTTCTGTCTCTAACAAATTGATTTAGGTCAGTAAGTTTCTTAAACTGGAATCAAGGCTGACAGGTTGTATCAAGAGTTGTAATTCACTCACCCGTCCACCGATGGCTAAACATATAGGGGAATACAAAAGAGCCTCATTTCGAAACCAGTAGTTATATTAACTTAATCTTGGTGTATGTATGTTTTTTACAATCCTACTTGTTTTTAACTTGAGTACTTATTTTCATGTATATATATATATATATTATTATATATATTATATATTTGCTCAACTGGCTCTAATGATAATAACCTCTGTTGTAACACCGTATTTTCCCAGTTTGGGATCAATAAAGTAATTCTATTCTATTCTATTCTATTCTATTCTATTCTATTCTATTCTATTCTATTCCTTTTTGGACTGTTTTTTGCCTTCTTGTGTGGATTATGTGACTCGTGTGTACAGACTTCCAGAGCAGAAAGATCCCATGGAGTTTGTTTCAGTTAAAAGGACTTACAACATGGACAGTTTGACTTTTTTTCCTATCAAATTCCCTTAAAGAGTCCCCCTTTGAAGTTATGCAGTGTGTGAGCGTTACAATATTAATGGTTTGTTTTTTAAGATTACTTATAATTTGGGCCAGGACGATATGCTATTCTCAGGATTTGATTCTATGACAGTTTTTGGGGTGCTGATTCAATTTAAACTGCAGTTCTTTGATATATATGATTTCTACAAAATATTTCACCCTCTGCTGGTGAGAAGTTGTTACTTTTTCCATTCCAGTTTATAAAGGAAGACTGAAAAGAAGAATTTGAATTTGAAAAAAAAAAAAAACAACAACGATTTTTTGACAAAGAATCACGATTTTGACAATGTCCAACAAAAAACTCCAATATATCGATTTTAGATGATTCCTCCCAACACTACTAATGAGACTGGTTAATAGTTTGATTATATACTGAAGTTTAACATTGAATATAAAATTAGTTTCTGTCAATCATTTATAGCTTCACTTATTATTTCCTCTCTACATTGAGTCCATGTTTGGTCATAACCTCAGCTCCAAAACAACTTTTTTTATTAAACGCACAAAGTAAAAACTGAGTTAAGAATATCAGCAGTCTGTGCTCTAATAAAATGAAACTGAGCGATCAGAGCGCTGTCTGTTCATACTGTCCGATAGATTAAGTCATTTTCCCTGCAAGTATTTCTTCCTGGCTTTTGCTGCAGCAGCAGTGTTGCTTTTTTGTCCTGGATGATGTATTTTCGTTCTCTGTTGCTCTGAAGAACAACCCCTAGTTCACACATTAAGCGTGAGCGTCGCGCACTACATCGAGCACTACGCCACGCACTACACCGCGCACTACACTGCGCACTCCACCGCGCACTACACCGTACTTAGACACCACTCTAGTCAGTCCATAAATTCATGTTCCTATCTGACAGCCTGGAGAGACATGCTTCTGTTGTGTAGATGGTTTGTTTTCAATCTTGGTACAGAGAGTGTTTCAGTAGTTTTAGATTTAGGTTAACACCAAACGGCCCAAATTGCTCAGTGTGTGTGTGTGTGTGTGTGTGTGTGTGTCTGTGTCTGTGACTGTGTCTGTGTGTCTGTGCATGCGTGTGTCGGTGCATGTGCATGTGTGTGTGATGTAGGTCAGAATAACACCCAGTTGTCTTCAGAGAGCCACCACCAGCTATAGTGACCTAATATGGGAAGATGAAGCACAAACTGATTATGGATTGAAGATGGAGTTTGGAGGGATGTACAGACCTGATCAAAATCTTAAGACCAGTTGAAAAATTTCTAGAATTTACCTTTTGCACATTTGGACCTTAACAAGGTTTTAAGTAGAGCCACAATATGCAAAAGCAAGAAGGGGAAGTGTGACAAAAAAAACCCTGAAAAAGTAATTCATTGAAAACAACAATAAACTGAAATAGGCTGTTTATCAGCGGATCAAAAGTATAAAGGGGACATATCATGCTTGTTTCTCCTTTTCACTATGCCAGACTAGGATGCCTGTAAAGCATTTCTGCTCTCAGTACAAGTCATTTAGTTCCTTCATTGCCCCACAATAGCATTCTCAATATCCTCATTTTAGGCCATTCTGAAGATCTCGTTGAAACGCTCCGTTTAGAGAATGACCTCCAGTAACCTTGTAAGGTCACAGCCCTTTGTTCTCTGATTGGTCAGTTTTATCAGAGGGGCGGAGGGGGTAGAGCCAGGGGGCGGTTTTTGCAGCATGGCAGTATTTACAAAATCGTTATATTGGATGGGGCAGACCGAGCGAGTTTGCTGTTTGCCAAAACTTCACTGTAAGGCATTGATAGCAGTAATAAAATGGCAGAGTGTAGGATACGTCCTTTTGTATTGGACCCCGAGTCAGACCCGGACGGTTCTGCAGCTCAGGAGGAAGAAAATCCACCTGGACACAGATCATCTCAGGACGCTTCAGTGTGGTGAGTCAAACCAGTACTGTAACATGTATAGTTTATACGTGGAAATATAGGCAGACTTCACCAATAAACTATTTCTATAACAGGGCTCCATCCTGCTCCTTCACTTTTCTCTGTCTGTTTTATCCATCATGCTGAAAGTGTAGTCTAAAGATCGCCTCTACCGTCAGTTCCTCACTATGTTATTACCGCCGTTATACTCAGCTCTTGGTGGGTGTATCCCTCGGTGGCGGTTGTGTGACATCACAGAGGAGGAGCTGCTTTATCAGATTACTCCAATAAAAAGAAATGATCCTAGTGAAGGTCAAAATCTCGAAGCCAAATGTCAATGACCTATTTCAGAGGCATCAAATCTCGTTCTAGGATATCAGAAAAAATACAATATCTCATTTTTTGAAAATTCAGGGGGTGAAAGGTCTTGTTTTCAACTTTATTATTTTATATGTAAGTATTAAATCATGGATCAGCATGATATGTCCCCTTTAAGACCATCGCTCAAAAACTACAAAAAAACTCAACAAACCAGAACAAAAGTTTTCCTCAGTAGGACTCAGTAATGAGAAGCTCCACCGTGCTTGTTAATCACTTCAAAAGTTGGTTTGGGCATGCTTGATGAGAGTGTTTCCTGGAAGCTTTTGGGAACATTGACCCAAGTGGTGAAGATGGTTTCATGAAGGGCATCAACTGTCTGGAACTGATGGCCATTTTTTTAAAATTCCCTCGCCATCCACCCCCAAATGTTCTCGATTGGATTTAAATCAGGCAAACATGCGGGATGGTCCAAAAGAGTGATGTTATTCTCCCTGAAGAAGTCGGTAGCACTTTAGATTACAGCCCGCGTCTTACAGTGTAGTTTCCCGTCTCTTACAGTGTAGTTTCGTCAACTGTAGGGGTAACTCTCACACATGTACCTTGACATTTTGCGGCATCTATCGGGTAGTCATGCTCGCGTCTTACAGTGTAAGTCCTGGAGTCTTACAGTGTAGTTTCCCGTGTCTTACCATGAACTTATCAAAACAGTGTAATTTTCCTGGACATATGCTCTAACTATGCAAACCTTGATGTATCACTTCCTCTTAAGAATCAGCATGGATAAAGATTATGTAGACCAATGATAAAGTTAAAAGCTGTAATGTATTGATGAGTATGGGTTTCACATAATAATGATATTCAGACGTATAAAATATCTTTATTTTTTTATACACACAGAGACCCCACATTGTAATTCTCCTTTTAAGTTACTGATCCATTAAGATCACACTTGTCTTTGCTTACTGGCTAACTATCCAGTATTTTCTGTTATAAATTGCCTCTGTTCTTCGTTGATGTGTTGTAAGCATTTTGTATATAATTTTATTCAGGCAACTTGGAGGGCAGACCGGGGTCCTTAGGATTTTGCGTATTTGCGTTCATGCCTTTATGCGGGCAGCCTGGGGTCCTAAAAGTTGTATAGCCCGAACGGAGATTCCGCGATTGTTTAAAAGCATCTTCAAAACATCTTATAAGTTATCAGTGATGCATTCTTGAGGAAGTAAGTACTTCAATAGCTTACAAGTTATCTTTAAGGAGTGTTGAGAGGGGAATAAACATTTAGTTTGTTTGATTATGTGGCAGGAATTTTGGCTCTTGTTTCCCTTACGTTGCACTGCTAATGCTAAATAGCTAGTGGGCGCATCATTAACGTCTGGTAGACACTGTCTTTGATTCACCTTCTGTTATTTATTGTTTCAGATACCATACACTGCCAACCCTGTTGAGATGCACTACTGATAAGTGGCTGTTGGACGTTGATGTCACACACATTATTCATCCTCTTCGTTCATTCAATCTCCATGCATCCGGCTGTTGCTGTAATGCTGTTTCTTAAAGGATACATAAAAGACTGATCTGTGAACTGTGTATCTGCCTTTACTCTCTGACCGGAGTATCTGTGTGGATAAAGTGTCCCAGCATTATTCATCATAGAAACACAGATGTCAGTAGCTTCAACAGTTCCACTGCAACAACCCAGCACTTTACCTGTAACTACTGGTCAGCACCTGGAACTGGACTAGAGTATAAAATGCACACTAGTAGAGGGTAGTTAAACATTAAGTACAGCCAACAAGTGTGCACTTTAAAATCCAGCCCGGTTCCAGTTGTTGACCAGTAGTTACAGTAAAGTAGTGGGTAGTTACACAGTAAGTAAAGCCAACAAGTGTGCACTTTAAAATCCAGCCCGGTTCCAGTTGTTGACCAGTAGTTACAGTAAAGTAGTGGGTAGTTACACAGTAAGTAAAGCCAACAAGTGTGCACTTTAAAATCCAGCCCGGTTCCAGTTGTTGACCAGTAGTTACAGGTAAAGTAGTGGGTAGTTACACAGTAAGTAAAGCCAACAAGTGTGCACTTTAAAATCCAGCCCGGTTCCAGTTGTTGACCAGTAGTTACAGTAAAGTAGTGGGTAGTTACACAGTAAGTAAAGCCAACAAGTGTGCACTTTATAATCCAGCCCGGTTCCAGTTGTTGACCAGTAGTTACAGGTAAAGTATTGGGTAGTTACACAGTAAGTAAAGCCAACAAGTGTGCACTTTAAAATCCAGCCCGGTTCCAGTTGTTGACCAGTAGTTACAGGTAAAGTAGTGGGTAGTTACACAGTAAGTAAAGCCAACAAGTGTGCACTTTAAAATCCAGCCCGGTTCCAGTTGTTGACCAGTAGTTACAGGTAAGGTAGTGGGTAGTTACACAGTAAGTCAAGCCAACAAGTGTGCACTTTATAATCCAGCCCGGTTCCAGTTGTTGACCAGTAGTTACAGGTAAAGTAGTGGGTAGTTACACAGTAAGTAAAGCCAACAAGTGTGCACTTTGTAATCCAGCCCGGTTCCAGTTGTTGACCAGTAGTTACAGGTAAAGTAGTGGGTTGTCGCAGTGGAAGTACTGGACAGGTAGACAGTTAGCAGTGGCTAGTGTTAACTTAATGGCCGGGTTACTTAAAAGGTGAATTACTATGTGGGGTCTCTGTGTGTTTAAAAAAATAAAGTTTTTTTTTTTTTTTTACATCTGCAAGTCTTATCATTATTGTGTGAAACACATACTCATCAATACATTACAGTGTTTAGGTTCATCATTGGTCTATTTTATTCACCATACTGATTGTTAAGAGGAAGTGGCACATTAACAGCAAAAGCATAAGCCCAGGAAAATTACACTGTTTTGACAAGTTCATGGTAAGACACGGGAAACTACACTGTAAGACGAGAGCGTAACTACCCGATAGGTACCGCAAAATGTCAAGGTACATGTGTGAGAGTTACCCCTACAGTTGACGAAACTACACTGTAAGAGACGGGAAACTACACTGTAAGACGAGAGCGTAACTACCCGATAGGTACCGCAAAATGTCAAGGTACATGTGTGAGAGTTACCCCTACAGTTGACGAAACTACACTGTAAGACTCCAGGACTTGCACTGTAAGACGAGAGCGTAACTACCCGATAGGTACCGCAAAATGTCAAGGTACATGTGTGAGAGTTACCCCTACAGTTGACGAAACTACACTGTAAGAGACGGGAAACTACACTGTAAGACGCGGGCTGTAATCTAAAGTGCTACCAAGAAGTCCTTCATCAAACCAGCATTGTGACCTGCAGCGTTATCCTGTTAAAAAAAACCCAGTTGTTACCACACAGACCAGGGCCCTCAGTCATGAGGGATGCTCGGTGCAACATCTGCACGTAACCAGTCGTCGTTTGACCACCCTGCGCCACCTGAAGCTCCAGTGTTCCACTGAATGAAAAAGCCCCAGACCATGATGGACCCCCCCACTGTGCTGGGTAGGAAACATCTCAGGTGGGATCTCCTTGTCATGCCAGTAATGTTGAAAGCCATCTGGACAGGTGACTGGACAAGGTTTAATTTTTTCTCATCAGAGAATAAAACCGTTTGTATGCAAGCTAACCTGTCAGCCTAGCAAGTCTAAAACTTAAACATTTTCTGCATAAAGGGAAATTTGTCATTACCATCACACGGGGCTCTGATAGTAATGGCATCTGTTTATGATCTTAAAACTAAAATGTAAATGCTTAATTTACTGTTTCCTACTTTACTTTGATACGTAACTGAACAGTGGCCAAGCGTTATTTACATTATTTTTAGGGATGCACGATATTATCGGCACAATATCGGTATCGGCTGATAAAAGCTTAAAAACACATTTATCAGTATCGGCAGATATGAAAATTTCTGCCAATATGCACAGTCGATAAGGTGCTATTCAGTTAGGATTATTATTATTTTCCATCTGAAAAATAAGCTCCTTAAATAAAATGTAGCACTTCATTTATTTTCACTGCAGAGCTCTGTGTCTGTCACCAGGTTGTTACAGTAGCTCTAAAATAATCAAATGTAACTTGGTTATGTTTAAAAATGCATTGTACATTTAGAGTTCATGTGATCTAAAGAAATTATTTTTCTGTATTTCAATACTGAATGTCTTGAGTTTCAAAAAATAATACATTTATTATTTATGGTAAAATCAAATGTTTTTTGATTTGTTTTATGTGTGACTCTTAGTACTTAGTTAGATGTACTGATGGATAGCTGTCATAGTAAAGATTGGATCCATCAGTGTGTGGATGTGAGAGCAAATGTGTGTGGATGGGTAAGTGTGACCTGTGGTGTAAAGCAGCTTTGAGTGGTCCATGACTAGAAAAGCGCTATATAAGCTCAAGTCCATTTACCATTTACCATTACTCTTAAACAAATAAGACCGTCAAAATTACAATAATATATAAATTCCAGTACAGGAAAGACTTAGCTTTCTTCACAGTGAAAAAAACAAACAAACTTGTGATTATCGGTATCGGTATCAGCCAAAAGGGGTTTCGATATATTAGCATATCGGATATCGGCAAAAATCCAATATCGTGCATCCTTAACTATTTTTGTTTGAAGATGTCAACATGGCCCCGGCTGAACCAGCTTAACCAGCTCAACAGTCAAAAAATACAGAGTCAAAACAAAGGGAGATCCTGAGAAATATCTGCAATATCTTGAAAGAGAAAAATATAAAGAAAAGACATGAAAATTAAAAGCTATCTTCCATGTGAAAAGCTGTACTTTGAGGTACTGTGGTACAAGGTGAGCTGTGGTATAAGGTATATTGAATAAGGGTAGTAGGCTTTACATGGTAACATCACCCTAAGAGCCAATACCAAGACACAGCCAGGTCTCCTTGGCGCCGGTCTGGATCAGCAGTCTGTGAGTGGCTGAATGTTTTATGAAGCCGTACAGATGTTCCCTCATTTTAACTCTGCCCTGTATAAAGGATACAGGGAATGAGTCCCTAGGTTTAACTGTGCCATTTGTGTCATCTAGGACACAGTCAATGTTTGATAGCATTGAGGGCAGATCTGCTGTTCACAGATGATGGTGATGACCCTTGAAACGACTGGAAATCACTGCAGACAAAGAGGCCGAGACCGCAGAAAACATGAAGAGGGAATAGTCAGTCCTTTTATAGAGACAGCCCCTTAAAAAATGTAAAGTTATCAAGTATGTGCCATATGATAAGAATAGGAAGCATTACAGAAAGCATATATTTACACTCTCAAGAGTTGAGTTGTATTTAAAGCCCTACAACAGCTGAGAGAGGTCTGAGGAGAGAAGATAGTCTTCACTACGAGCGGATTCACAGAAACTGTATTGAAGAGGAACAAGTCCTTTTCATCCAAAACAAATTACAGCTAACATAGTACTGGAATACCTATCCGGGCCACACCTTTAACTGCTTCACACAGTCATGTCTCCTGGACTAACCTGAACCTCCCTGTGCAGTGCAAACGCCTGCAATCAGCAATTGTTGCCTCCATCAGTGGTAATGAGCCTGATCAGTTCCACTTTAACTCCCCAAAATAAGCTTTTCTTCCAGGAACTGAAAGGGTGGATCACATACAGTGAGTCCCTCAGCAGCCTACCCATTCAATTAATGGCTCAGGGTCCAGAGAAGACCTGCATCGTTCATCTGTGTCCTAGCAAATGACCGACCCTTAAAGTGCTGAGAGAGCTGGAAGGCAGAGCAAAAACCTGACTGCAAATTGGTGCCGTTAATGGATAGTTGGAAGGAGATATCTATAAAGAGTAAAGCAGAGTGGGGATGGAGGGAGGGAGGGGAGGGCACACAGAGAGCTTGGCCAATCCTGTAGGTCAAACAGTACAAATGACACCCCATTTCTCCAGCCTCCTCTGAAGTGCTTCATCAGTATTCTCTGAAAGCTCTCCTTCTGCTTCCAGTCGGTGTAAACGCAGTTGTACATGGCGGTTGTTCTTCTGTAATTGGAGTGCACCTTGTGACGGAGGATTTACTGCTGTGCCAATAGTAGGTGACTGAAGATAGATCAGGGCCGGCAGAGCGGCAGCAAATTGTTGTTGTGCTGTGGTGACAGAGCAGTTTATTATCTGCTGACCACTCGCCAAAGCTGGCTCGCCGCCAGTGCAAGGACTCAGCGAAGGTAATGTCATCTGACAGTGAAGAATGGGAACGAGGGTTTGAACGTGTCTGTAGCATAAAGATGGTGGTAAAAAGCAAATGTCCTGTCAGTCCATCAGGGCTTGTGAATGCTTGAACAAGGTACATAAAAACACAAACACTTTAAAAAAAACTGTCCTGAGTTATTCATCAGGTGGGACTGGTTTTTAAAGTCAGTCTGATTTTCATCATTTTTCCAGGGTTTCAGCTTGTCTCAAAGGGAAGCTTGATGACGCACTAAGCCTCCATAGTATACAAAAGAATACAAAAGATACAAAAGATGGTGCTGGATCCTCAGTCAGTGGGGGGCCATACTCTACTGTTAATGCACAGTTAGGAAATCTAGTAGGTTACATCTTACGAGTATTTGAGTATTTACCTAGATTACCTCTTTACTTGGACTGACCATGTTGACTACGTGTGTTCTCGTTTACAACAAAGGCTGTACTTCTTGCGCAGACTGAGACTGTTTCGTGTCAGCCAAAAATTGTTTTGATTTTTTCTTTTCATTATTATGTCAGGCAGCTGGTTTATTTTTAGATGTATACTATAATTTTCTAATACTATTGGTTTTTGTGTAATGTCACTGAGTTCACACAGTTTTCTACAGTTTTATATTCAGACAGTTTGTTTCACAAGTTTGAGTGCAAATGGTTCCACTGTGCAAAGGCAAGGTCATTCTACTGATTAAGATAAAAACAGCCCTTTTCTCTTCTTTCTAGATACACATCTGAGAACATCACACACACACACACACACACACACACACACACACACACACACACACACACACACACACATAATACATCACATTTTTGAAAGAAACATGTGTCTGTTGGCTCACACATGTTTACATTTTTGGCAAATAGCAGACAGTTGTGTAGATGACCGACTCTGTGTGGGGCGTTGTTTTTCAGCTCAGAAGATAAGTGTGAAAGATACTTTACGTGTTTATGCTTTTTCTGCCAGAGGTCGAGGGAGGTGAGCTTCTGTCAGAGAGAGACCAGCACTGATTGTACATGTGACCAATTAACAATTGAACTGACACCAGCAGATTCTCTAGTCTTCATTAAAAGGGTTACCTATATAACTTTGAATCAGCACAGCCCTGGAGATCAGTATTAGGTGTGGGGTGTCTGTGTGGTTGACTTCGCCCATATCCGGATCCGTATGTAATGGTGAGCGTAAATGGGCATTCACCATGTAAGGGTCTGTAAGGCAGTGTTTGTGTTTTGAATTGGATTCTTTAAAGTACAGGGAGCCAAAGAAGTGATTTCAGTTCCAGGATAGTGTAGTGAAAATTTGACTGTGTGTGGTGAAAATTTGACTGTTAAAATTTGACTGCTGCTTTTGGAACAAACTGTGGTTCATTGAGGACGGTGTGATTTGTCCTGGAGGACAAACAAAGATAAAATGAGAACAACAGAAGACCCAGTATAGACCCCTGGGATACACCAGAGGAAAACTCATTTAGTTAGTAGGGCCCGACCTTTTTACAAAGACACAGACACACAGACACAGACACACAGACACAGACACACACACACACACACACACACACACACACACACACACACACACACACACACACAAACAAACATACACACTGACACACTTGCTCTATTTGGCTATAGCTCAGCGGTAAATTGGGTTTTCAGTCAATCAGAAGGTTAGGGGTTTGATCCAAGGTTTTGCAGTCAAATGCTTAGGTGTCCTAGATGAAGACACTGAGCCCCAAAATGGTCAAGCAGTTGGTCATCATCATGTGAGTGAGATTAGCTGGTACTGACGGTATCTTGCTGTAGCTGCCTCTGCCATCAGTGTGTGAATGTCCTGTAAATGGGTGACAGAGAGTAGCAGTGTAAGGTGCTTCATGGGGTCAGAAAGATCAGAGAAGACTTCCGAGTACACTTCCCTTTGCCATTTACACACATAGTTGCCCCTCTGCATGGATACTTACTGGCAGCCTGTCTTGGTATTTAGTTAAACCTCTTGGTGACAGTTGTCTTTAAGTTGTGAACAACCCCATAAGGTCCTGATGCAGCCAAGGTGACCGTTGTATCCTACTGATGCCTTTATGCCCACCAATCCCACTAAATATACTCATACCAAGGATCGTACCAAATGTATTGGTCATTAGGTAAACTTATTATATCTATCTATATTAAAGAACTTATTTATATTTATTGGAACACAAAAAATATACAAACCTATTATTAAAGAATTCAAGCAGTAAGGGATTAAACAAAACTAATGCAGAAGTAAACCAGAGAAAGACCCAACAAGGACAGTTTAGATCTAAACAAAGTACATCTCAACCTTGGGATCTGTGGCACTGGGACATTGGCACTCCACAGAAATCTGTCTCTCAGTTTGGCCGTCAGTCAAAGACATCTTGTGTCTAGCCAGAATGTGACTGACATGATGAAAAGCTGTCATTGCACCCTTGGTGTTAGTCCTGATGAAAAGTTGACTGCTGCATGGCCCTCCAACTCTGTCACACCGTGTGGGTTTGCAGAGTTGTTTGAGAACGAAAACCAGACCTGTGACATTTTGCATCATGTGAGTTGTATAGTGTTTCAATTTAAATCATCACTCTTACTCTAATCAGCCTCGTCCTTTTTATGCTTTGAAAGGGAAATGAGATAACTTCACAATTTACCGCTAACACCTGCCACACACCCCAGCCTCCAGGTTAATGCCACCATATTGGTTTATTTTCCCTGCGTAGTATTGAAATGTATCTCACAGGGCATGGGAGAGCAGGGATGTCGCCTGCATTTCAGAAGCGAGGGGGGCAGTTTGTTCAGCAGCAAGTTGATTTTTATTAAATGATGTATTAAAGGATTCTCTTTCATTTAGTTGCAGCATACTAATGTATGCCAGTATTTCACATAACGTGCAAAATAATGATGAAAGGAAAAAATCTAATGATTTGACCTAAACCATTTCACAACTCTCAAAATCTTTGAAATTTTGAAATCCTATGGACCCTCCAGACACATTTCAATTTGCTGCAGCATGTGTCAGGACACCACTCTGTTCTCAGTGCCTTTCACCTGGACGCTGCCACTAGAGCATCCTCCAGGAAGTGCTAGAGATGTGTAGTAGACAGATGACATCACCCATGCATGGTCAGAGTGTAGAACAGTTTAATTGTCCCCGAGGGGCAATTTCCTTTGCAGACAGTAGTCCACACAATATAAAAACAATACACCAGACACAAAACTTTTTAGATGCTTACTTGAAATGCAGCGTGCCAAATAATTTGGCACACTGTAGCCCCCAGAACTGCTTCTCTGCCTTGACAGATAATGGACACACTATCAGAGCTTTCTGGAGTGAAGGAAATATTAAAGCACCAATGTTTTCTTTTACCTTCAAGTTGGTTCTGACAATGCCTTGTTTTCTTTCAGACAAACACTGTACAACATCAGAGTTTACTGATATACTCAACTTTTTTTAAAGTTAATTTTTGGGGCTTTTTCATGCCTTTGATCAGAGAGGATAGGACAGCGGATAGAAATGGAAACAGGCTGAGAGTGGGGGATGACGTGGGAAACAGGCCACAGGCCAGATTTGAACCCTAGTCACCTACTTGAGGGCAAACCTCATGGGGCACGATCTAGACCGCTAGGCCATCTGCGCAAGCAGATCAACTGTGTTTAAACTTTCCACAACTCCAGCAGTGTGAAGGGTTTTAACTTTTGCGAATCCCATGGTCAAAGGTCCTGAGCGTCATCCTATGCCCACAGAGAGGCTATAGTCCAGAGAAACTCTCCAGCAAACAACTTGGAGTGGGATAAGTTGTGATTTATATAAGGCCACTGCATGAAGACATTGCTCTGGAGGTAACATTAGGTTTGAGGTCTGGTGTTATATCTAGTGGAGTAAAAACAGGCGTTTTGACAATGAAACATTACCATGCAAACGGTAGTATCTTAGTATTATTCACTCATATACTGTACTAAGTCACAACCTTTTAGTTTTGTGGATGATCCTGAAAAGGATCATTTGGCCAACACCTGGCAGTGAAGATGAGGATGACCTGTACACTGTGGAGGGGACCTGCCTGGTCACGGGAATTTTTACGAGACTACACTTATAATTGGTCAGATCAGTGTCTATGTAGTAGAGCCCGACCGATATGGGACTTTTGGGGCCAATGCCGATACCGATACTGGGGACAAAAAGAAGCCGACATCCGATATATCAGCCAATATCCGATATATCTACTGATATCCAATATATTGGCTCATATATATAGTAAATTCATTGATATACACAGAATAAATACTGTATATGAACACAAATTATCACTAGCTATTGAAAAGTTCCATCTTCCATTTAATGCATGGGACTAAACTAGATTTTAAGTAACAATGTAGCTGCTTTCAAAGTATGCATTAAATACAATTACAACAAAACACATTGAAACATTTTCAAAAATTATTTCAACGAAGACAATAACTTGTGAGTTTATCAGCCCAGGTTAATCCTCTATGGCATTATGAAGTGAGACGCTGTGTAGTAGCCTTATATTAATTAACACACAGGAGCAGGAGCAACAGAGTCTCCACGGAGCAAACATTTTTATAATCGGCTACATTTTGGCCGATGTTGATTAATCAGTGACAGGCTATATTCGGCCCGATTAATTGGCCCGCCCGATGTTTAATTAAAATTGCGTCGTCAACTGTGTCAAAGGCTGCACTGAGATCTAAAAGGATTAAAGTTGAGCCCTCCCCTCTGTCTGATGTAAAAGAGAATCATTGGTCACTCTTAGGAGGGCTGTCTCAGTGCGGTGACCTCCTCTAAAACCAGACTGAAATTTCTCAAAGAGGTTGTTTTCAGACATAAAACGTAAGAGCTGTGTAGAAACCACCTTCTCTAAAAGTTTAGATAAAAATGGAACTTTTGAGATTGGTCTAAAATTGTTAAAATCAGTGGGATCAAGGTTTGGTTTCTTTAAAAGGGGTTGGACCACAAAGCTTGGTTGTCCAACATTGTGAGTCCCCAGGTCTCTGGAAGGACGATGTGGGCCTGATCCTCCATGAAGTATGGACACAGCAGTCGTCTTTCACATGAACTACTCGTCCTCTCTGATTTCTGTTGGGTGCAGAAATGTTCAATTAGTTCACTGTGTCATAACAATAAAGTTCAGCTTTGAGAGAAAGTTCTGTTGTCTTTCTTGTATCAGGATTGAACATCTAATCAAGCAATCACCATCCAAGTATGACCACAGTGAAACTGATTCTCGGCTCTTTTTACAGAATGCTACCTTTACACAGTCCTACTTCTTATAAAAAGGTTTGAACTTAGTCTTTATCACAATCCAATGACTCCCATGTTAGTTCACCTCCCTTCAATCTTTCATTTACGTCCATTATGAAATTACTTACTTTACCTAAAACCAGACCCAAGTCCCTTTGTGGCCCTGCTCAGAATAATGCCATTAGGTAATATGCATGACCGTTTAGAACTATGCCAGGACTGGTACCACAACGAACCTGAAGGATTGTACACTAAGTATTGACTCTCTGGGTCAAGGCTGCACATGGCTCGTGAAAAATGTGAGAAATTCTCACCGTGGACCAGCAGTGGTCGGCCTCTCTTCCATGGAGCTTGCATCATCAGTGAACTTCACAAGCAAGTCAATTCTTAAAAAGAAGGTTGAACATCAAAAAACTCTTTAAACTCCATTCTATATATTTTACCGTTCTGTGATGAATCCAGCGACACTTTATGAATATATTTTGGTTTTAGGAAATGTTCATGAGTTTTGTGAAAAGCAAAAACACTGCTAGAAGCAAAACAACTGCATTAACCCCAAACATGTCTCAAGTACTGAGACCAAACTTAGATCAAACACACACAACCGGAGAACCACTGCAAACACAGAAACGCTGCAAGTTCAGCCTTAAACAGAAGTGCCTCCAGGCCTGTGGGGGTGCTCTGTAGTACAGCTTAAAAAGTTTTGGCGTAAAATGTTTTCTTTGTTTTGGAGAGGTTGCTTTTTTTATGACTTTTATAATTTGGCGTCCCTGACCCGTTCCTTTCAACTTCAAAGTTGAACCGCTTAACTTACATCTCATGTACATTCAGTTGTAGACTTAAATCCAGAAGATAATTGGAAAAAGAAGGCCCAACTCTGTTTGAGGAAGTATGACCACCTTCAATCCTCAGGTTTGCTGTTGAGGAACCATATATGTGGCCCCAGAAGCCCCAGCAAAGCCATCAGTTCGTGTTGATCTTAAGTACATGGATTGCCACCATTGTGCCATTTTCGGTAACAGTCTGTGCAAAGGAACGACTCCACCTCTGAGACACATCACAGGTAATTTTTAGCAATGGGTAATTATTGCATGGTGCACACCCTGATCACATCACCTTCTGGTTTAGCCATCTTTACATCCACTCATTGCAAAGCCATATCTCTTCCGTTTGTCACAGCCATCCGACAAGCGGGGGCGTCGGCGGCGCAGTTGGAGACTGCGTTTGGTCAGTGATCGGAAGGTTGCAGGTTCAAGCCCAGCTCCGGGCGACACATGGCGATGTGTCCTTGGGCAAGACACTTAACCCCAAGTTGCTCCCACTGCTGTGTCAGTGGCGTGTGAATGGGTATGAAAGAGCGTGACTGTATTAGAGATACTGATGGATAGCTATCATAGTAAAGATTGGATCCATCAGTGAGTGAATGTGAATGGGTGTGGATGGGTAAGTGTGACCTGTGGTGTAAAGCAGCTTTGAGTAGTCCATGACTAGAAAAGTGCTATATAAGCTCAAGTTCATTTTACCATCCACACGTTGGCCTTGACCCCTGAGAACCTGTTGTATGGCAGCACCAACAGTATCACGTGAAAGGAAATCCTTTTTTCTGGAAAAAGACACTATCTTAAGTTTTCTCTTCAAAGAGCCAAGCCTGTTTTTATTTCTTACAGTCCAAATATGCTGTCACACACACACAGATCAGGTCATTGCACCTCTGCCTCTTTCTGGCCATAATGACCTCAGCAGTTTGTGCGTAACACTGTGAGAGTTTGCAGCTGCCTTTCTAACGTGCTAACGCCAGACATAAAAAACAGAGGCCACAAACAGTTTAAGGTTTCATAAATCACTCTGTGGGTGCTAAATGATCACAATTGCATCTGTTCCTCCAAGAATTTGTCACTTTCTGATGATCTGCATATGTTCTGTACAGTCATGAAGAAAAACACACTGAATGGGTTGCAAATCACATTTTGTTAATATAACAGACACAATCCTTAGATCACCAGGTTAGTAAATGCGCTTTGTGCGCACTATTAGCATGTGTTTTTATAAACACAGACATTGAGAAGCTCAGACCCTGACTCTGGTAATGAAGCTGGCATGTGAAAAGAGGTCAGTGAAGCTCACGTCACTCTCTCATGATATTATTTAATATCCACTGACATGATGAATGCCCCCTCTTCCTGTTAATCCCTATCCTAAAGTAAAATAGGTGCCGTTCTGCCTGAAAAGGACACATCTGAACATTCTTCAGAGTATCTTCAATTGTAATTCACAGTCTTTGTTAAATCAAGTTTGAAGCTCATCTGCTGCTGTTAAAGATTCGTTATTATGACATCAAACCGGCTGTAATTAATGTTGCATGAAGCTAATCTTGGCATCCTCAGTAAGAAGTGAGCTAAACTGGATTAATTACTGCTGCAGCTTGGAGAAAGTGTGTCAGGCTGTCTCAGAGGAAAGTCAGGGAGGAGACAAGGAAGTCTCCTGAGTGTACTTAACACATAAACCCCACTCACACTGAGACATGACAGCTGTATAGGAATACAAAGGGTCACAGGATCCATGCCTGAGCAGGTGTACTATATGCACACAAGCCAACAGACATATAACTGTAAGTTTACAACATCCACTAGGTCTTAAAGCTGGGATATCGTGCTTTCCCATGTTAAACACAGATCTAAAGTCAGGACACTGGATGTTCAGACTGAGCATGTGCAGATTTTCAACACATATTCATATATATATATATACATATATACATATATATATATATATATATATATATATATATATATATATATATATATATATATATATATATATATATATATATATATATATTTATTTATATTTATATTTATATAGGGGCACTCACCATCGAGCCCCACCCCCAGGCCTGGCTCTAGGAGGGGGCCCCGGTGACCCACATCCGGGCAAGGGAAACCTGGCACCTTTGTTTTTGCTCGGCATTAGAGGTCTGTGTGAGCTGCTCTTTGTCTGGTCCCTCACCTGTGGCGTCGGTGGCGAGTGCGCTTGGTCGGTGATCGGAAGGTTGCAGGTTCAAGCCCAGCTCTGGACGCATGGATGTGTCCTTGGGCAAGACACTTAACCCCAAGTTGCTCCCACTGCTGCGCCAGTGGTGTGTGAATGGGTATGGAGTGAATGTGTTAGACATACTGATGGACATACTGATAGGAACACTGTGGTCCATCAGTGAGTGAATGTGAGCGCGAATGGGTGTGGATGGGTAAGTGTGACCTGTGGTGTAAAGCAGCTTTGAGCAGTCCATGACCAGAAAAGTGCTATATAAGCTCAAGTCCATTTACCATTTACATTTAGCTGGGACCTGTTTCCCATGGGAGACCCTACTAGGGGCATAAAGCCCCCGACAACTTAGCTCGGGATCATTCGGACATGCAAACCCCTCCACCACGATAAGGTGGTAGCTCACTCATGGAGGGGTAATGTCTAAATTACTTATTCAATTAATTAATAATAAGAAGAAGTAGAATACAATGAAACATAGAATTTTTTTCATTACACCTTAACCAAACTTCTCCTGTGCATATTTCTCACCTGGTGTGTTATGTTAGTGGCTCCCTTCACTCTCATCCATTATTTGTGGCCTCTCGTGGAGAGACAGCCAGGGTCTGGCCTCCTTCTGCTCCAGGAGATAAAAAAAGCTTCCGGTTGTTTCTGCTGGATGCATGGGTATAAAAACAGGCTGATCACTCTGCTGTGAGGAACAGACCTGGTGGTCCCCTAATCCCCCCCCCTTCTCCTCTGCTATCTGTCCTGCCAGGCCCCTGTCACACTCCCACTGCCACCAGTTTCCCACTTTGCCGGCTGCAATTACAAACTGTGTGATTATACAAATGAGCCGTGCAATCAGGAGTGTGAGCTCCAAACTGGACTCCAGCTGATGGAGGCTCTGGGGAGGTTGCTTCAATTATTCCCTGTGATGACTTAGTCAAATCTCTGTTAGCTTTTTCAGGTCTTCAGCAATGATGACTGCTGAACTGCCAGATAACGCTCAACCACAGTGCATCAAATCATTTTTAGCATGATGCATATATATCTATATTTATTTATCTATCTATCTTTCTATCTATCTATCTATCTATCTATCTATCTATTTCTATATCTATTTCTATATCTATATCTTTATCTATATATATATATATATATCTTTATCTATATATATATATATATATATATATATATATATATATATATCTATATATATATATATATATATATATATATAGATAGATAGATAGATAGATAGATAGATAGATAGATAGATAGAAAGATAGATAGATGAATAAATATAGATATATATGCATCATATATATATATATATATATATATATATATATATATATATATATATATATATATATATAAAGATAGATAGATAGATATATAGATAGATAGATAGATAGATAGATAGAAGGATAAAAACATTTCTTTGTGTATATGTGTGTGTGTGTGTGTGTGTGTGTGTGTGTGTGTGTGTGTGTGTGTGTGTGTGTGTGTGTGTGTGTGTGTGTGTGCGCGCTCTCTACTCAAGTGTCTTCAGATGACGTTTCATCAGGGATAGATGGACGACCACACCCAAAATAACAGCTGGTCTGTATTCTGTTGGTTCAATGAGCAAAATTTCTGTCTGGGTGACTTTCTTTGAGGAGTGGTGTTCTGCTTTCCCTCATTTTAAATACAGACCTACAGAAACAGTTCTGGATGTCCACAGTAATTGATGTGTTGCAGAAACCCCTGAATCTACCTCTAAACTGCTCAAAACAGGCTGAGACAGATGCTAAATGAAATGTTTTAGACTAAGGTTGAAAAAGTAATTTATTCATTTCCCTGTAAAACAGCCTTTTTAAATACACAATACCCAAACTTTAAATATTTTTGAAAAGAAAAGTGGCCCTGGCCCTCCTTGACGTGATGTTTTGGTATTGTACTCATAGACTCAATAAAGGACAGTGAAACGAGTTGTGTAGAACTAAATTTTATTTGGAAAAATCTTTTAAAAACAAATATTTTTTTCGTAGGTTTTTACCAATGTTGCACAAATCAACAGCATCCTTGCTGGTTAAGTAACACTTAAGCTTTGTTCAGACTGCCAGCAACTCATCTGTGCTTCAAACACAATCCTCACTTTAAGGTTTTAAAAAGGAGTCAGTTTCAGAGCACCTCCAAACTGATCCTCATTTTCATTTGGAGTCTTAATAACCTGGATTTAGTTAAAAACCTGACCCAGATTCGACTTGGATCCCCAAAAACTCTAGTGCTTGCAATTTGAACAAAGCCAGAGATGCTTTCTTAGATTAAATTTCAAATCTACTCATTACAAAAACCCAAACACCCAGGAAAGCTACTGAGGTGAAGTCTTCACTTTTGCTAGTATCAAAATCACAAGATATACAATAATGTTAATTACAATTATTACTTTAGATAAACATGGTTTAGTCTAACATAGCATAAAGATGATATACCTGTTTCTCAGTCTTATTGTGACATTAAAAACTACTGAGTGAGGATCTAAAAAAGCTATTCATAAATGTTACCCTTAGTTAGACAGAGTTAAACCAAAGTGGAACAGACATTACACAAACACATTATTTTTCACTCTTCCAAAAATACAATCACAGCCCTACTGGAGGTGTCAGGGCAATCAGAGCAGCATCAATCCATCACTCTCATCAGACTCAACCACGCTCCCGACTGAGTCCCGCCAATCTTCATCCAGATTGGCGGGAGCAGCAGGGAGGGCACAACAGTGCTTATTAATAAATAGTGCTGCACTTATGTGACACATAGTTCCATTTTCAAAGCAAAAGGAAAGGTTCTCCAAGATAAATCTGTGTGGTTCTGTTCTCGGGTGATGGAAGTGTCTGCTTCAGTGAGCCAGCACAGCTCACATTGTGTGCACGTCTCACATGCTGAACTCCTGCCTGATGGAGCTGCAGTGAAAAAAATAAAATCCCACATTAAAGTGCGTCTTAAATTTTGGAAAACAGTCTCCACATTGCTCAAAGTTTGCAAAAAAGGTTGTGAAGATATGTTGGCTTTTATGTCTGCTGCTTCCTCCAGTGCTCAGGCAGTATTCACAGAAGTGGTTAGTTTGAACCGGTCAAAGCTAAAACGTACAGCAAATATTCTCCATAGTGTATCATTAATTTATTTCATTTTATCTTTTTCATTGTTTGCACCTAGGACACTGAAGAATCTACATTGGCTTCATCAACCCCATATACACTGAATGGGTTATATCTTGAAATAAAACAGTTTTCTGGACTTTGTCAGATGATTGTGGCTCATATTAAAGGGACTGTGAGGAGGATCAGTTTTAATTGGACTGCAGCGCCACCTTTTGGCCCAGAGTCTCACACACACTGTGGTGAAGACATTACTCTCTACCTCTTGATGCCTGTTGTCACGAATTTGCAACATACCCTGGCAGGTCTTGATGCAGCTGAGGTTAACTTTTGTCTCCCACTAATGCCCATGGCTTCATGTTCTACACATACCAATGATTGTAACAAATGCACCATGTCCCAATATATTGGTCAGAGGGTGAACTTATTGTGTCCATACACATCATATGGCTTAATTATAACAATTGTATGTGCTTTATTCAAATCAAAAATCTCCCCTCAATTTAGCATCTTTAAGAATGCCAAAAAAACAAACACAAAAACAATATTTTAATATAACTGTACACTAATTCAGGCAAGCCCATGGTTGTGTTGGAAATTAATAGAGCTCAGTTCTTCTTTTTAACTCTACTTTTCTTTGTTAAAGACAACTTTTTACCAGATACAACTCTACAAGCTAAGGTATTTATCAACATTTAGGTAGAGTTACACTTTGAAACGTGACCAGAAGCAAGCTTTGTCAGTTTGTACCGTAGTTTAGTTGCTGGCTATATTTAGCGCAGCTGACAGCCCGGTGCTCTGAGACGTGTCTGTACTGTGTAGAGTTAGTGAATCCTGGTTATGTCCTGCCAGTCATCTACCAATCAGAGCTAACGTAACCTCACTCTTCATTTTATTGATAGACTCTCAAGTTTGAACAGACCACTGCAGAATAACTGCTGACTGTATGGCCATGATCCAGCCTTTAGGCCCAGTGTCCACCATTGCTACAAAATTAATCACAGAAATTGTTTTCAGCAGAGAAAAACACAGATCACTTTAAAGTGTGCAATATGATCAGGGACATAGGGAGACTTTTACAACATCACTTAGAAACTCCTCACAGACCCTTTAAGTTATTCTCCTCCCATTGGGAATAAAGAACCTTTATTGGCAGAAATCCACCAGTTTTGTGTTGCTTAAAGATGGCCGCCTGAACTGCTGTTCCAATGATTGAGCAGGTCTGTGATTATTCTGAGATTTGACAGCCGAGCAGAAAGCAGACGAGCTAATCTCTGAGCAGGGTTGGTTGGAGACGCACTTCAGCAGAGTTTATAAAACTGAGCTGCAATCAGAACATTTTTGGTGTTCATTTGTCCTCATCAGTGTTTTGATTCAAGAGTCCATGAGGTCCATAGATATCATCAAACAACAGCTCCTGTCCTTAATTACTCCTAATACAAAATATCCTAACACAGAATATTGCTACAGAGGAATCCATGAATGTCCATGATGCAATATCATGAGTGAAATAAGAGGTGAGTGCACACAGAGGAAAGCACATAAGAGTCACTCTCACAGGATTAATACAGAGCAGTAAAGTTATTCTGACTGAAAAGTTCATATTCATGTGCTAAAGTGCACAAGCAAAGAAAAAACTCTCAAAAATCTTTAAATGTTTCCCAACAAGGACATTTCATTGTTGTTTTCAAGATATGTGTTTTTACTGTAAACAAGCAAGAACATCCTGGTCCTTCATAAAGTAGAGAATTAAATAAAACACTGTCGGGTGTTCAAAACCCAGTTGAGTCCGACAAAAAGAGATGACAATAAATAAAGTTTGATACACACATGATACATCAGGCATAACTTGCCTGAATTATTTCAGACAGAGCAGAAACAGATGCCATTATCTCTACTTTTTTTTAATTTTCAACATTTTTTTCTACCACTGTAGAAGCCCCAGAGGTCACAATTCAATACATTGATTTTCTCACATTTCTTGAGATCTCTGGGACTAGGAACTGTAACAACTTAATTTTAGTTTTTCTGCATATAATGTGAAAAACTAGCGGAGACCTCCTAATACTACTTAAATTAACTCATTACTGCTACAAGTTTTTCTATAGTTTTCTGCTGATGTTACACAAAATAGAGCAGGTTGAGCGTGCAAAACTGGTTTCAGAAAAAAAGGCTTTTATCAATCATGTGGGCATCAGCAGGAAAGCAGCTTAGCATGACAACTTTTGGCTAATAATGGCAATCAAACCTCTTATTTATTTAACAGATTAGCAGAACATGATCTTTATTTCTCCGAGGGGAAAAAAACAAAAAAACAAAACTTAGTTATCTGGAGATAACAAGATCAGGTGTGCCATTGTGGTGACCAAACAAGATTTTTATTAGTAACGAAAAAAAAAGTCTAGTCACTAGAATAACAAGATTTCCTTTCTTGACCACTGAGGCTAAAAATGGATAAATGATAAATGATCCCACTGCTGTAGAAAAACAAATCAAGATAACAACAACAAAAAAAAAAAAAGCTGCAAGTAAGGATAAGCGGGCACTCGCCTTATGTGCGCCCATCGAAGCATTTCACATTTGCTGTGTGTGCAGCAAGATCTGTCTCAGCCAGTAGCCACATTGGTGGTCAAGGTCTGGCCCCTACAGCTAGCATACATGGGTTAATTTAAACATAGCGTACATTGAAGGGCTGCTCTTGACCACTAGGTAACACTAGGTGACTGTACTATATTTAGGTTGTAATGGGGGTGAGAGAGCATTGAAAAAGGTGGGTGATTTGAAGCATGTTTACAGGTGATTTTGATACTTGATATCACATTTGTCCATAGGTGGCGCTGAATATGAGTCCAAAGTAGGACTTTGTTAAATTTGGAAGAGATTAGAGAACCACACAATTCCAGAGGATATCGGTATTGTAGTAGCAGAGTTTTGAGTTTGTCCATGTGTTTGGAGGTTGACCTTTGTGATGTGTGTGAAATTTGAAGCAGATTGAACCTTATTTATGATGGAGTTACAATGACTTCATGACTCTAGAAGAAATATCAGAGTTTAATGCAGTGCCATAAACACAGCCTTTAACTACAGGACATGACCTGATCATTGATGCCTTATCAAGGTCTAAAAGACATTTCTGAGTAGAAAGACAGAAAGAAAAGAGTTTTAAAAAAAGGAAAAGTTTTTAATAACTCAGTAAAACATATGACTTCCTGTTCACAGTAAGGGGTGTTGTACTTTAATCAGAAAAATAGCACATTGATGCACTGAGGCTACGACACTCAACATGTGTGTGTGATTTATGGTCCTGGTCAAACATTGTACAAGAGAGCTAATAAGGTTGATATTTTGATTTTAAAAAATCGTAGCCTTTGGCGCCCATTTGTGGCCGAGCCCATGGAGTTCCAAAAAATCCTTTTTATTTTAATCATCATTACATGTAGTACATGTAATTTTGAATTGATGTGATGAAAAACCTAAAACTAGTTCGTTCAAATAGGTACCCAATAAATCTTCAAAATCTGATGTTCAACCCAAACTTCCTTATGAATTTTGTCACAATAGTTATGCAAAAAAAAAATCCAGGCCTGTAGTTGAAAGAAGCCACAGGCCAGTTAGAAGTCGATAGGGGGCGCACTGGAGCAGGTATGTCACCAAAACACTGGATTGGTACATTTTTCGCTGTGACTGAATTTTGTGGCCAGGTGCATTCATGTTTATCTCAAGCTGAAGGCAATTTGGGGTTGGGAACAATCTTAAGGGTAACAAGAGGGCCCCCGCCCCTGTTTTCGTCCCTAATAAGCAGAGATCTCAAGAAAACCATTGAAATGAACTTGTTATCTTAAGAATTCAGAGACAGTAAAACAAATTGAATCATGACCTTTCAGGGCTTCCAAAGCCATCAGCCTCATTTCTTACTTTCCACCATCTTGAAAGTGTTTCAGATGCAGCTTAACCCCACTCCAACATAGATTCCACAGGAGGACGCTGTCATTGAGAGTGCTGAAAAGCCGGTGAGGTCTGTTTTTGTTGAGAACTTCAAACAAAGTTAAGTTTATCTGATCTAATAAATATGTACGTGGACTCAAATGTTTACAGTATTTACACTAAAACCACACACATTCTTTGACAGTGATTTTATGATACATGCTACATAGTGACGTAACAGCCACTAACTTGAGTGTGAAAGCATTTCCATAAAGCACAGACATAAATGATATTTTGCAGTAACATTAATAATATCAGCACAGAAATGAACTCATTGATCCATGGGGACAGTGTCTGTGTTCGAAGAAGAAAAATAGTTGCAGTCGTCCTTAATCTCCTTAAAGGGCTTGAGTCCAAAAGCCGTTAAGTCGTTTTAGACAGGCGGTTATTCCTCTCACGGGAAAAATCTCCAGGAATTATTGCAGTCTTAAAAAAAATGCTGGCCATAAAACAGTGCTTGAAGGAAAAACAAGTAGCCTCTCCATCTCGGAGAGCTTTGTTTGCATCCCTCCTGGCAGGAGTTATTTTAAATACCTTACTGTCCCATGTGACTCTGCTTCGTATAGCTCCTGTGTGCGGGTGCATTAAATGGACGCTGAGAGCTTTTCAAACTCTCCAATGCAACACAGGCTTCCTTTAGCTCCAATCGTACGGATCAGAAAGCAGCAACAACACGATGCGTGTATGATCACATCAAAGCAGAGAAAGGGCTCAGTCAGCCATGTTCATCACACCACACACACACACACCCACACACACACACACACACACACACACACTTACAGAGTTTGGAAGCATATTAGGAGAAGTTTCAAACACCCTCTTCCTAAAACAGCTCATTTTTGATCTTGAGTCTAATTTCAGTCCTGAAACCACGTGACTGCAGAAAAAAACTGTGTCCTGGTGCACAGACAGTCAGAGTTCCAAAGTACAAGCATGAGATGGAGCCGTAAACGCAATATCCTGATTTCTCACTCCTTAAGTGGCGCAACTACTTTACCAAAAGTTAAAAAGTTGTAAAACAGCACTCTCTCCAAATTCAAATCTTAGTTTTTTTTTAAGCTGAGTTGTTTATTTAGCGTTTAGTATTCAGCATATCTGGGTAAGGCTTTGCTTTAAAAAATATGTTATCGTTGTTAAAAAACAGGTTAGGTCAACATTGCAGCATCAGTCAGTGTAGTTAACTTGGTGAGGGTGCAGTAAGCGATCTAATGAAGGAGCGTTTGGGAAACTTTGAATGATTTCTGCTGTTATCAGGGCAGGCAGAATATCTTGACCTCTGCTGCTGTGTGAATTTCATCAATTCTTGATCCAGCTTTGTGGAGTGCAACAGGAATCAAATCAAAGTAAAAATAAACATTGTTTCAGTTCTAGTAACATAAATCTCCAGATAGTTTTTCTAAGGTGCCAGAAGTGGCTAGGAATGTATTCTAGGACACACACTCCTTTTACAACCTAACTACAGTGACGGTTAGATGAGTGAGCTGACACAGGAACAACGAAGATAACCTCCACTGCTCTGTTGCTACTTTGAGTGATTCAAGTTCAATGATAAATATCTGAGTTAGTGCTGATATAAATCAGAAAACACACAACGTTCACATCCGTAGCGATTTTAAAAAAGAGCTAAATGCGGCTCGTTTGAGGTTAAATGCAAAGCTGTAATGTCAGAAGCATGCACAGATACGTTTCTCTGATTGGCTACGGTCTAATTCAAAACGATGACGATGAAGAGCTGAGATAAGACGTCCCTGACAGATACGAGGCTGTGGACTCTACAGTATGTCGCTAACACTGAGCACAACTCTTTGTACTGAATGATGGATGTAACCTGAGTTAATACAACAGTCCATACAAAACACTTATACGTTTAGTTAAGTTAGAAAACCTGTGTTAAATAGGAAACTCTAAGAGTTATTAAGACTGAATAAATATCTTGACTTACGTTTGGAAAGCATGGAGAGAGATGCTGAAAATCTACCGTCTATTAGTCCAGTAAGCACTTTGTTTATTTACATATAAGCTATACTTCCTCTATGGTTTACTTCTACACCTGACAAAGAAAACACTGGAAAGAGAAAACTTCCATTTTTCTCCACGTTTGAAGAAAAAAAAAATCAACCTCTTCACTCCTCAAGGAGCAGTTCTTCCTGTTCTCTGAAGCCACTCTTCTATCGAAGATCCTCTCTGAACTCAGGAGTCTAACTCTAGTTAGTGCCTTCTGACACATTTAGGCTAAGATGACGAGTCCCCGGCTGCCCCCCTTTTTCTGCTCCCTATCTTTCTCTATTCTCTGAGAAATAGGCAGAAAGTGAAAATGGATTAGGGAGAAAAAGCAGACCACTGGCTGAATCTACAGGGCTACCCTGTCACACCGGGAGGGGAAAAAAGACCCAGCTGCAGCGCCGCAGCTCCGGCTCTGCCACAGAGCCACGCTAGGAGCCTCTTCAAGGGGCCCCTCAATGAAAGGCCTGTCACTGCAAAGCAGGCTCAGACAAAAGAGAACTGACCAGCTGGCCTCAAGAAGGAGGGCCAATCACAGCAGGTCATCGTAGTCCAGCATCTTGGAGTGCTGACGGCTTTTCCAGAGACGGTACTGACGGAAGTCAAAGTACTCCTCGATCATCTCTTTGCCTGAAGACCAAAGATAACACAGAGATGGAGAAGGTTAGTTCAAGGCCAGTGTCAGCCACAGTCTGATTTCATTTATTCTACATTTTCTCTCATTTCCCAGTCTGCTCAGATCCTAAATGGTTCTCCACAGCGCCATCAGCTGGACATACAGTGTAGGACAAGAGACATGGGGGACAGGTGGCCACAGATCAGTGTTGATCAATAGATAATTAGTATATAGAGAAGAAGTTCTGAGGTTTCAAAAGTAATGAACATGACTTCAGCTGATGTCAGGAGAGTGACTGATGATGCCCTCACAGCTGGCCTCTGAGGGCGTCATCACTCACTGATGTGCTCTGTTCATCACTGAGCAGCTCACTGACACTGATTCATGCTCAGCGTTAGCATTCAGTGTTTAATGCTGATAATGAAACTGTGAACGCAGCCGTGCATGTGATGTAACGTGTTCTTCAGAGTCTGAGGTTCAGAGATTTTCAGTCGTGTCTTAAAAGCTCAGAAATAAAACTAAGGTCAAGTCCATTACATCACCACAAAATCTGGTAAAACTCATTCATGCTTTCATCTCCTCTCGTCTTGACTATTGTAATTTCCTCTATACATGACGCAGCCAGAAATCTAAAAATCATCTACAAACAATACAGAATGCAGCAGCTAGATTCCTAATACTAGCCCAGCCAACCTGCACTGGCTGCCTATTTCTTTCAGGATTGAACTTCAAATTCTTCTACTCACATTTAAGGCCCAGTATGGACTTTCACCTCACTACATTTCTGACCTTTTGACCCCATATGTACCTTTACACAGTCTAAGATCCTCTGGCAGTGCTCTACTGGTTGTTCCGATGTAGAGCCAAGACCAAGAGTTATAGAGCTTTCTCAGTGAGAGCCCCTAGACCGAGGGTCTTAAACTTGCTGCTCTAGGGCCTCTTGTGGCTCTTTGGCTCCTTTGCAGTGGCTCCTTGGAGCTTTTAAAACACATCATTGAAATAAAGATTTTTTTTTTTTTCTACAGAGGGCATTGATGTTTAAAGACACTGTCACTTTAAATACCATGATTTAACATTTTGTTGAAATAAATCTTCATCGCATCTGTCAACAAAGCCTGCCACCACTCTACTTCACCTCCTGCAACATCAACAGCCCACCAACTTTCCATGCACCTATGGATAACCTCAAGTTAGCCACAGGTGCTGTGCAGCCCTGGTAAGAAAACTAAAACAACAAAAGACAAATATGGAAAAAAAAATACAGATTTTAATTCTGTGTAGGTGGATTCATTTAATTGGCAACATGACAACTTAATACACACAATAGATATATAGCAGGATATTAGCTAACAACAAAAATTGATGGGTTGAGCAATATCATAATTATATGTCAACAAATTTGAGTATTATACCAGAACTAAGGAAATTTCAAAATTGTTTGATATTTTTGCACCTTTTTCTCTTTTTTTTTCAATCTTTTTCATTTTCTTTTTTGTTAAATGTTTAAAAAATTTCAAAATTTCAAATTCTAAGATTTTTTTAGCAAATTTTCTGATATTCAATAAAAACATTTTTTTTTTAATCTTTGAAATTAATGTTTTGGAAACTTCTTGAATTTCATTTTTCAAATGTTTGCATGTTTGTTTTTTCAAAATTTTTGCCAATTTTTAAATTATTACAAACTTATCAAAAGTTAAAAAAAATAGAAAATTTTTAAAAACTTTTTCTACATTCAAAAAACTTCTTATTTGGATGATTATTTAGTAGATTTTAACTAAGAATAGAATTTCAAACACTTTGTAGTGTGAAGATAGAGTCGATTTTGTGGCTCCAGAATGACTTTAATGCAAAATGACTCCTATGAAAGTTAAGGTTGCAGAGCCCTGCTCTAGACTGTGAAGCAGCCTGCTGGAGGAGATCAGACTGGCACAATCAGTCCTTTGTTTAATTTCACTTCATACTTGACTTACTTTTGCTGAAACGCTTTATTTTGTGACTCTAATTTTGATCTTATTTTAACTGGATTACATTGGTTTTGCTTCTTTAATTTTACTGCTTGGCTGTTGGTCTTATTTACTTTTATTGTTTTTTACCGTTTACTGTGAAGCACTTTGTTACTTGTATTGAAAAGTGCTACATAACTACATAATTATACTATTATTTAAAAACATGTCACGAGATGTGAGTTATTAAGTCTGTGGAAGAGAGAGAGAGAGGAGAGAGAGAGAAAGAGAGAGGGAGAGAGCGTGTGTGTGTGGGGGGGTGTATGTGTGTATGTGTGTGTGTGTGTGTGTGTGTGTGTGTGTGTGTGTGTGTGTGTGTGTGTGTGTGTGTGTGTGTGTGTGTGTGCATGTGTGTGCATGTGTGTGTGTGTGTGTGTTCTCACCCTGTGCAGACAGCTCGAGTGGGGACTTGAATTCCACGGTGGAGGGTCTCATCAGCCTCTTCAGGGTATGAATCAGCTGAAAGCAGAGAGGGAGACAGACAGACAGACGGGGAGCGTTAGAGAGAGTAAGACTTGGTTCTAAATGCCATCAGGCATCTCCAAATGAAAACAAATAAAGCTGTGTTGGTGCAGAGATATGACTGTGTGCTGAGAGCAGATGGACGCTCTGCAGCTCACTGTATATGCAAAGGTCAAGGCGCTGCCTACGACTCTCACCAGCTGAGAATAAGCGAAAAGCCCACTGGTGAGGTTTTCTGTCTGCTCTGACACTTGTGTCAGAGTTCATCTCCAGAGAGCTGCGTGCCTGGCAGGGCACGAATACATTTACTCTGACTCCAAACAAGCTGGTAGAAAAGCCAACAGTCTGATGAAGACTGCTTCTAGTTTATCGTGCTGACAGACTCTGAATGTCACCATGAGGACCCTGTATCCTTCTAATGCAATGTGTCAGTACTGTTTTACACTTGTGGCTCGTGGGCCCAGCACCCACACTGGGTGTGTTAACCAGGAATGAGGCGTTATCATGTGTGAGGGTGGCCTTCAGGATTCTAAAGTCGACAACCTGGCATTTTCCTGCTGTGCAGAGGGCACAACAGTGAAACAGACTGCTCACAACGTGCTTTTCTTTGCTTTACACAGAGAAATGTGCTGAAACAGTGAAGTAAGGTTCATACAGGTACAGAGCTCTTTGAAACAGCAGCGTTTTTCCCTCTTCTCTAGCTCCTGCTCCAAGTACAGAACTCATGTACTGATGGTCCAAGATGAGGACACAGTTTCTCCTCAACCTCTTTTATAGAAACATGTCATGAGTGTAAAATGGAAAAACAAAAGCATTTTTCTTGAATCCTTAAACTAAGTGAAACATCTCTTTATTTTCCCATGACCAGATGAAAACAGGGGAAACAGTGTTCCCATTCACAGGCTCAGTTTTCCATCTGTTGGATCCATGAAACAATGTCCTGCTGTCTGGAGTTGTAAGTGGGGATTAAGCAAATGAAGATAATTGGGTTGGCATGACAAGTAAGTCTGGAATGGTTAGGCAATCTGCTTTTCATTCACTAAATCATACCACAGTTTTGTTTGGGGCCCACTACTTGTTTTTGCTACAGTTGTTCGCAGCTGCACCTTCTCGACTAACTTGGAGTTAAACTAAACTCAACTCATGTCATGGGGGACAATCTACAGACTGATGAGTCTACAGACATAGCCCTGTAAACCAGATTTAACCTTTAGGTTTAAAGCTAAGGCCAACACCAGAGAGCTTTGACTCTTTGTTCTGATGACCAAAGTGATGTATCTCCACTGGCTGTAAAGCTCCTTTTTGATTTACACCTCAGTACTGTAATCCTCTTAATAGATACATACTTACAAACAACAGTTACAACCACTGTCGAGTCTTTCTGAACATAACTGAACATATTTCCCAGGTGGCTGATCCACTTAAAAAAACTACAAAAAGCACTGAGTATGCTTTGATTTACCTGTTACTGACAACTCACAGCCACCACCTGTGGACCAGGACAGGTCATATCAGCAGGTGTAAAGCTCATGTGCAGGCCCCTCATTCCTGGCTCCTTAAAACTAGCTGCAGCTCACAAACAGTTCATGAGACAAAACTTGGAAACAACAGTCCAAAGACACGGACCCTGTGCAGAAAATGTATAATAGGGACTGGAGCTCTCACAGTCTGACGGGTCTGAGCTCTGGCTCCTCTTGGCTGCCTGTGAGACTCTTCAAACTGAACATTTGAATCTCCGTTCAGGACTGGAGGGTGACTCTGTGAGATCCTCTCTGCTGGCTGCAGCATATTTAAAGCCACGTTAATAACCTGATGAGATCCTTAATGATGGAGATAAGAAGACGTCAGTCTTTGCTGTGTGACACAGTAAATGAGCAGCTTTACTGCGATGTCATGTTTCATTTATTCTTCTGAAGGGATCTTCAGATTCAACACCACCCTGACCTTTGAACACACCTCTTGCGTGTCTCTACAACACGTGTTGATTTGTGCATCTGGAGAACTGTCAGACCCCATCATGCTCCAGCCTCTGGCACCCTGCACACTTTCACTGCCTCCTTGTCCCAGCCTGCCCTTCCCAGCCCTGCTCTCACTCCCTGGGGTCTGGTCGAGTGCCAGCTGGTGTGCCATCTCACATTCAGCCTCAGAGCCAGGTGACATTCACGGGTTTGATACCCAAAGGGCTTTGCAGTGCATTATTTGTATAAGGATGTATGGTTCCTGATGCATCTGGGTTAGTTCCTTTGAAACAGTTTAAAAACAGAAATACTGTGTTGGTTTTTTATAATCAAACACAGTTGGGGTTGAGTCTTGTGTGCGATCATTCCTTGCTGAGCTGTTCATGAAATGAAATGAGCTCTGATAAAAGGTTAGTCAACAACTGTTTGGTCTTTGCTTCTTAAAATGTATAACATTACAAAATAATAAAGAGACCAACTGTATTTCTACTTTTTCCTCAAAGAGCTTAAACATTTTCATTTTTTTCTGTAGAGAAATTTCTAGAAAGTACACCGCAGAAAACCATAATCTTATCAAGTGTTTTTGTCTTATTTGCTGTAGAAAATGCCTTGATGGTGAACTCTGAAACTTATTGATATAACCTGGTTTGTTGTGTCTCAGGAAGATATTATTTATTAGATTTCAGTTAATAGTATTAATCCTCTGTTATACTGATTTGATGATGGTTGTGTTCAGTATTTTGTGCTTTAAACTCACAACAAAGACTTTTCAATCCCAGCTCTATAACCCGTTTCTGAATGATCCTCACTGCCTGTTTTTAGCTTGTTGTCTCTCTCATTAAACTCTGTTGATGTGAAGTTTCATGTAGAGAAGTTTGACCCACTGCAGCGTCTAATCAGTGAGTGATATCCCATGTGGGGGCGTGTCTGTCAGTGAAAAGACTTCCTCAAAGCCAGCTCCTCTGATCAGTCTCCTCTCTTCGCTCTCCTCCGAGCACAATGATGGCTTTGGGACAGTCTTCAAAATAACAACTCAGAAAGTACTTTCTGGTGCCACAGAGGAGAGAGGAGAGAGGAGGCATGAAATTATCGCTTTGAGACGCATCCAAGATGATCAGCTACTTCAATGGAAATCTACAAAAAGCCGCTTCTGGATCACAGTTATGGCGCCAACTACAGGCCTGGCGTGCTTACTGCAGCATTTTCAGTCCCTCAGTCTTTCAGTGTAAACACAGATTTTTTCACCCGGTATTTTGCGTTTTGGGGTGAAATGTCTTGTGAACGGGGCTTTAGCCTTTAGACCGTGTTTTAGCCATTAGTTTGTGTTTTAGCCTTTAGCCTGTGTTTTAGCCTTTAGCCTGTGTTTTAGCCTTTAGACCGTGTTTTAGCCATTAGTTTGTGTTTTAGCCTTTAGCCTGTGTTTAAGTCTTTAGCCCGTGTTTTAGCTTTTAGCCCCTGTTTTAGTTTTAGCCCCTGCTTTAGCCTTTAGCCCCTGTTTAATCCTTTAGCTTGTGTTTTAGCCTTTAGCTCAGGCTCTATCTCTCTCCTGTTGAGCTTTCTTCTGCTCACAGGAACTTAAACATTTTAACAGTTCTCCCCAGAAATTTCACTTCTTTGCTCTTGTTTATTTCCCAAGGTAAGGTTCAGTTTTTCCTTGAGATCTGGAATTATTTTTCTCATTAACGCAGGGTAATAAATCTTGGTTTTTTTTCAGGATAATAGGATAATCTATGGAGCCCTGAAGGTGACATACACAGAAAACAACAGATACTCATCCGTGTTTCTGATCGAAAATTCTTGCAATCATGATTCTCATGAGAATGCAATTACATCTTGTGATCACAAGAAATGTTCTCATTAGCACAGGTCCACTGGAGAATACAGAAACCCTCGTCAAAATAAATAACAAAATAATAATTCCCATGTCACCTTGGGTTTGATTCTATTTTAAGATGGTCTGAAAAGGATTTTGTTATCTCAGGAAAACCAGCTTTATTTTCATCTGATAAAACCTGTATTTTCCTGAGAAAACCAGAGTTATTGTTTCAGGAGTACAGAGAAAATAGAACATTTTTAATTATGACTTTTAAGGGTTTCAATGCAAAATACTCACCAAAACCTATTCACAGAGTTCGTGAGAAACGGATCACATGGACCAGGGCATGGTCTTATATTTGGACTGATGGAGTAGTTTCTGCTTCTGTGGGCATGTTCCTCACCTTACTCATTACAATCAAAGATTTTGGGCATCAAACTGAATTAGTCTTGTGCCAACACTGAGGTAGTGAGGGATGATGATCAGCAACTGGCAGAATTCTGTCAGGCGGACCTCAGACCCTGACACAAAGCAGAGCCTGTGAGTCAAAGCACATTCTGACCAGGCTGCATCACTTCCTGAAGTCTTGTGCCATCGTGAGGTCGGCTGCAGGGTGCCTGTCTGATTTCATTTTATATCTCCTGACATACAGAGGAAGAAAGAGGCCCATAAATAAACAAGTGTGGAGAAGAGGGGTGTCTTATCGGCTTTAGTCAGCAGATCCTGGGCTGTCTTCTCTCCGCTCAGACTGTCAGTGCATTGGATTAGCAGGCGGTACTGGTTGTCAGGACTGAATTTGGGGTGGGTAATTTGAGGTATAAGGTCACAAACTGAGCAGAGAATGCGTGTAATGCTGATCTGGCCTGCTCTGGTCCTGGACGTTACCCTGAGGCTTTAAAGGGACAGTTTGTCACTGAAGCATGACTCCTCAAGATGAGGTGAGCCAAGAAAACAAGCTGTCAGCAGGTATCTGTGAGCAAGTCATTACATGTCACTGATGCATGAAAAACATTATCCCATCATTTCATTCTGTGCTCTTTAGAAACCTGACCTCATCTTACTTTTGTTATTATCATTGAAAAACCTCTTTGAATCTGCCTTGCTAAATGTGTCAGGCATATTTAAAGTTACTTCATTAATGTATGAACTCTATCAGGCTCTGTCAACTATGACAGCTCAGCTGAGCTAGCTGTATCACCAAACATTTATTTCAAACTGTGGTTGAATTCAGCTCTGTGTTGGTGGATGAGCTTCTTGTCAGGCTATTGTCACACCTGTGTTGTGTTTGGTGGGTTGCAGATCTCTGATTGTTCACATTTCAGTGGGAAAGAGACTGGAGCAGAAACCTTAAATAATGCAGAGCTACTTCAGTTGACTTATGGTTAAGTCACAGTATGTGAAGCTGTTCCCATACACTGAGCCAGTCTGGACATCCATTAAAATGCAGAAAATCAGTTTTTGCTTGGTTTTATGAGGGTTTTTTGTTTTGTTTTGTTTTTTTTTTTTTTTTTTTTTTTTTTGTTTTTTTGAGATTTGAAGTTGAAAAATTGTCAAATCGTGTTCATAGAGTACATGCAAATCCAGCTCAAGGTATCCTGAGAGGCTGGGTGTGACGGGGTGTGTTTTTAACCTTTTCCTAAGACACATTTGAACAGAGAAAAGTGTGTTCTTTGGTTAAAGTTGTGCAGTAGAGCACAACATCAGCTCTGTGTGAAACAAATGAAGAAGGATGTCTCCATCTGTTCTAATATAAAATGTCATTGTATTTGAGGCAGCAGATTGTGACTCTGCTGTAAAGAAATATTAAGTTATCTTTAACACTGGAACCACCACTGCAGTCTGATGGATCTTTTGGGGATTTTCTCTAACCTTAGCTTAAGTCAGCTTAATGTTAGCTGCAAGCTGAGTTGTTCATTATGTCTCTTTGTTTGTAGGGAGTTCGTTGGCCTGTTTTGTTCTAGTTTTTGTTCATTGTTAGCTGTTGTCCAAAGGGCTCTAGTTAAACTAACGTTAGCTTCTGGAGCTTAGATTTATAACCTTATCAAACGTTGTGCTGAATGATTCAGAGTAAATCCTGTAGCTTTGAACTAACAGAGACACACTCTTGGCAAAGATGGATTGAATGTGTCACACTTGGCCATGTGTCCTGTGACTGACCACAACCCTTATATTTTTGACATCAGACATCCAACAATATCACTCTGGTAAGACCAAAACCAGGATAGCAAAACAGAATATTCAGCCAGTATTCTTTAAATTATAGCTTAAAAAAAAACAACAACAACCCTACATTCAGTCTTTAAAAAGCACCATGCTTATGTTTTCAACTTATTAAAAAAAAAATCTTTTTTAAAGCTGAACACCTGCTTCCTGTAAGCCATGACTGCTTCAAAGAGGAGATTAAACTGAGAATCCTGAGTAAAGATGTGGTGTTTGCTGAACAGTTTCACTGCTAGTGGGAATGAGTAACCGTTAGCACTTCTGACCCTACACCTGTCAATCCACAGGTGTTTTCAAAACCCCAGAACTGTGACCATCAGCCTGATTCACAGAGATCTCCTCTTCTCCTCTGGTTGACCTGGCGGTGCTGGCTGACAGCAGCCATACAGTGGAGAAAGAAGCTGGGTGGAGTGGAGCGTCATCTGAAGGAAGCTCAGTCAGTCAGTCTATTATTAGAGACTCTCCAGCTGAGCCAGCAGAAGAGCGCACAGGCAGCAGCAGGGGGATCTCTGTTAAATGCAGTGGATAAGCCCTTTTCATTTCTCCCCCTCATCATGTGACTCTCACAGCATCAGGAGGAGCAGACGCCAAATGCCACAGTGACCATCACAGCAACATGGATGTTTTTTATAAAACGTAAGCTAGGGTTAAGACATTTTTTTCAGTAGCTTTCATAACTACACCAAATAAAGGCTCTTTAGATATTAAAGTGTGTGCTTTTAAAATGTGCATGTTTTTGAAATGTCTTTATAAAAACATGAATCAAACAAAGAAATGTTCAAAATAAATAAAGTTAACCAAATCATTGATTTTTAATTTATAAATTGCAGTCCATCATGCGCTTTTTGCTAACAGAAATTAATGTGGTTTCTATCCATTAATAGTATGTCCTTTGTGTTTGGAAACTTGACACATGTGAAGTTAAACTTATTGGTTTGTGCTTTTACGCTGGCGCAATGGGTAGCGCTGCAGCCTCACAGCTAAAAGGTCACCGGTTTGATTCCCAGCTTGGCCGGTGTGCCTTTCTGTGTGGAGTTTGCATGTTCTTCCCGTGCATGTGTGGTTTCTCTCCGGGTCCTCTGGCTTCACCCCACAGTCCAAAAACATGCTCACCAGGTTGATTAAACACTCTAAATTGCCCACAGGTGTGAGCATGTGTGAAGGGTTGTATGTCTGTCTGTGTCAGCCCTGTGATTGACTGGCGACCAGTCCAGGGTGTACCCCGCCTCTGGCCCAATGACAACTGGGATAGGCTCTAGCCATCCACAATAATATGATAAAATAATAAAAATATAGAATAATAAAACAATATAATGTATGTTATGTTATGCTGTGTTATGTTATGTTATGTTATGTTATTTTTTTGTTATGTTTTGTTATGCTATTTTATGTTATGTAATACTATTTAATGTTATGTTATGTTATGTTATGTTATCTTATGTTATGTTATGTTATGTTATGTTATGTTATGTTATGTTATGTTATGTTATGTTATGTTATGTTATGTTATGTTATGTTACGCTATGTTTTGTTACTTTATGTCTTCGTTATATATTATATTATTTTCTGTTCAGTTGCATTACTTCATTTTATTTCATTTTATTTTATGCTTTACTTTGTTACGTCAAGTTATGTTTTGTTATTTTATGTTATAGAAATAGAAATAGAAATAGAAAATACTTTATTTTTCCCCGAGGGGAAATTCAGGAGTCACCGCAGCATTTAAGAAAACAAAAGTAAGAAAGAGTATAGAAAGTGCAAAAAGGTCCATAAGAAAATAGATGATGACATCCCGTCCACCACTCTCCAGCCCAGCCAGTCTCCACCTCCTCAGGGTCCAGGACTGAGCCTCCCCAGCAGTCTGTTCAGTCTCTGTCTCCTGGATCCTGTCTGCTCACAGCAGGTGAAGCTCTTCACATGTGTGGCCGGCGTCCGATGTCAGCTCCGTCAGCCACGTCCGTGAACAGCACGATGCCGCTGGGTTAGCACAGCTAGCTCGTCCATCCCCCGGGGCTAGATCCCACGTTCCCAACAACGATGGATGGAAGGACAGGTCCACGTCGTCACCTCCCAGCTCACAACCGAGAACCAGCACGTCGTCCTCACCTCCTCCTCCTCAGCTCGAGGGAAATCATCAAGCCCTACACTAGTTAGCATTGACATGCTACAGGCTGCTAACAGTTAATTTCACATGTAAACAATGCAGCCATGGTTACATGTAGGATCTCCAGACAAACACAGGAGAAAAGTAGTAAAAAATATCGCCGAAGCCACAAAAAGTTTGGTGTCCGTAACCGACAATGAACCATACAAAGTGATGATCCACTCCAAATACAAAGATGACAAAAAAGAGACGAAGAAATTACAAGAAACTGGCAAAGACGAGAGAGCTGCTGCAACAGGCAGCTGCTTGGGCAGCGCCTAGCAATTGACCAAATGTCAAAGAAATGTTAATATGTTATATAGTGTACTGTAGCACATTATATTGCAGTTTATCATACACCCTTTCATTCCCATTTTAGACTGTGTGAAGAACTCCTTATTATCATTTAGGCCAAGTGGTAAATATATACACTGAACAATAAATAACCTTTATCCTGTCAATACTTCTGACTCACTTCAAAGCACAGTGACTTCTCCAGCAGCCAGTAACCATGAGAAGCAGTTGTAGAGCAGTTCAAGAAGAGGCTGCACGTGAGAGTATGAACATTTTAGTGTGTGGGCAGGTTTGTGTGCAAGAGCTGGTGTGTGTGTGTGTGTGTGTGTGTGTGTGTGTGTGTGTGTGTGTGTGTGTGTGTGTGTGTGTGTGTGTGTGTGTGTGTGTGTGTGTGTGTGTGTGTGTGTGTGTGTGTGTACATATAGCTAGAGTGCATCTGTCTCTGTGTGGGTGGAGGGGTCGTTGCAGGGGAGCGGGAGAAGAAGCCAGTGAATATCATGTTTTATTTTATCGTTCGCGGCACACAAACCGCCTGCTCTGTCATTATTATACCATGCATATGCAATCAGTGCCCTAACACCACCTCCCGAGACACTGTAAGACTCTAACAGTAGTACAAGACCATCGACAGCTTGTGTAAACGATGCATCTGCATGCTGCTATCATAGCATATGGCTGTGAGCATCTGTGTGCACATTTGGGATGATGAGTTAGCAAACTGCTTACACGTGCAGACATTTCAAGACAACTTCTGCCCTAATTGGTTGATTTTAAGGCTCCCAGTGACTGAAAACACAAAGGAAAGTACCTTTTCGCCATTAGCGCTGCCCAGCACGTAGCAGCCCATGATGTGGATGAGGTTGGGCTCTGGGTTCAGTTTACTCATCAGCTTACCGAGCCGCCGCCAAAACCTGCATGCACAGAGGAGGCAAGATGCTCAGCTCACAAACAACACTTATAGTAAACGATGGCGAGTTCTCAAAGGGCACACACAGCTCTAAACACAGCTGTGAGACAGTTTATGGAAGTTAATTCATATCACATCAACATCCACATCCACGCAGCACAGTGTCAGTGTTCTATTTCTCCTCTTACTGCTCATGTTTCTTACACCTGACGGGTGTTAATTCGGATCAAAAAGAAAAAATGTCAAGTGTTTTGGTAGTAAATAAAATCCATCTCACTCCTAGCACATTTTGAGATGCTGTTTCTGTCGTAGTGGACGTTCCTCTGCTGCACTGATTATCACCCACTGTATGCTCTGACATAAAAACCACAGAGGGCTTTGTTGGTGTTCCTAATGATGCTGTGGAGTGACTCATTCCCTAAACACACACACACACACACACACACACACACACACACACACACACACACACACACACACACACACACACACACACACACACACACACAAAAGAAACCGTCTTGAATCTGATGTTTTCCACAGAAGCCCTCAGCAGATATGAGCGTCTGTGTGAGTCATCTCTGTGCCTGTGTTAGAGCGTGGTCATATTTAGCACTGCTGACTTCTGTTAATGTCAATCAGTTTTTCTGAGTCCCTCCTATGGCTGCCTTCTTTTACTATTTATTGAAATGTCAGTCTGATTAAAACGTCCTAAAAAGGAAACCATCTTCTTGGGTTGCAAAATGAAAAGTGACTCTTACTGTATCATGTCATCTTCTTTCTCCACTTTTGCAAACGTGGCAACTTTATTTTTCAGCAGGTACAGATGTCCTGGACCTCCCTGTGGAGAGATGTGGGCATTAAGCTCATGTTGAAATAAAGGTTCACTGCATTCAGTTTCACATCTGCTTCAACCAGTGGCACCTGGCCAAAAGAGGGCGCCCCACCACCCACAACATTACCTTGAGTAAGAAAAAATACATAAATGAATAAAAAATAAAACTCTAAGCTGTATGTGTGTATGTTTTTAAATGAGCTACATAGATAATATAGACTTGACAATGAATAAAGTTGCTTTATTAATCTGTGTGCGGTGATGTGTTTTCCGTTGTGGGCGCAAAAATCTTCAGCAGTAGACCCTTGTTGAAAGTTGTACATGCCCAATAGCTCTTCTTCAGTGTGACACTGTTGTCACAGGAAATGAAGTCATGAGTTAGGAACAAACCAGCGTGTACCAGGTAAGAGCCCATATCCCAGCTGCCAGCTTTAGACTAGTATTAAAAGTAAACCTAGTCGACAAGCTAACGAGTTAACAGCTATGACATTCACAGAGTACCACAAGATACAGCTGGTGTTAGGGGTGAGTATCGACACTGGCTGCTGTCGGAGGTGTAAACTCATCAACTTTCAGTTAAATTCACAGTTTTAGATAAGTCATTGTTTCATATAAATCTGCAATATAACTTAACTTTAACCATTAACTTTATAATGATCCCAACCGTCAGGCCATGAGTTTGACATATGGTTTAAATGGTGAAACGTACACAATGTGCTCATGGCCTTCTTGTTTTTTCTCCTTTTTTTCTGCAGGCTGTCAGAGAAGTTGGGGCTGATCTTGCCATTAAGTGTTATGATGTTCATTAATTGTTGTACTATGTAGATCTATAAATAAAGTTTCTTAAGCTGAATTCTGGATCTTCGTCATTTTTAAAAGTCATTATTGTTTTTTTGAAATTAGATGCTAAAATGTGGTAAAGCAACATCTGTGTTGATTTGTTCATGCTGTTCTAAGGGTTGATGATAATAGTGGGATTTCCCACGCACCTGTGGCAAGTAGCACTGAGCACTGAGCCGAGCACCTGCATCAAATGATGCAGAACGAGAGACTGAGAGACGTGTGTGTTTGTGGCCACAGTAAGGGGCTGTTTACACGTCAACGGTTTTAGGGTGAAACACAAAAGTTTTGTTGTGTTTCAGCCTCGCATTTACACGGAAACGATGTTTCAGCCAACCTAAAACCCAAACTTTTGAAAACGGCCTCCAGAGTGAGATTTTTCTGAAACGCTCCTGACACCGTTGCCGTGTAAACAGTAAGCCAGCGTTTACAGTGGAAACGCTGACGTCAGACTCTGCATGCATGCGCACATACAACAGGACAACAGTACCGTTGTTACTATCCTTGTGAACTACCGTGTTGTGCTTGTGCTGCTCAATCTGCTGTATCTGCTGACTGTCTTTAACAAAATGTGCATCTTTTGCTTCACTTTTTAACTTAGTATTCCTCAATACACCAGATGACCGGCTCAACTCTACTTCGGTGGAGATCTCCCAAAAGCGGCTTCTGGACAAGACAGTTAAAGCACCACCTACAGGCCTGGCATGCTCACTACAGCGTTTTCTGTTCATCAGCGTCTCCGTGTAAACGCAGACTGTTTTAACTGCGTTTTTGCGTTTTCAGATGAAACGTTGTCGTGTAAACGAGGCCTAAGAGTCCTGTTTTATATAGTGCTGTGCCAAAGTTATGGATAGTGAAGCCATCCTGAAAGGAGCTTAACGGATAGTGAATGTGTGAATAAATATTAAATAAACGTCACATTTTTGATGCCCTAAGTTTGAGGAGGCTACCCAGGTGCTCCGGCTTTAATTGTTTGGATGGCAAGTAGTGGTCATTTTAGATTAAATGCCGATGTTTCCGGTGACTTTTTTTTGGGGGGCCAGGCAGCGTATGTTTTTTTAAGAAAGAATTTTGGAAACAGAAGATCCCCAGCTGATAATGATGATTACAGATAATGATGAACTCACTGCTCTCCAGCCAAACACTCCGACGCACTAATTGAACCTACTGCAGGAGAACGTAACCCAGTAATGTCACTTTGGTTCTCCGTCACTCCTGTCACTCACCTGGCAAAAAATGAGCATGTTCCAGATTTTACAGCCTTTCCTGTAAGCAGTCAGCTTTTTCTCTATCTCCTCTGGGCGACAGGAAGGAAAGAGGGGAGGAGAGAGGGAGAGGTGTCACTTTCAGCACTCAGCTGTAATGGTGAGGCACATAAATTGGCTGTCCCTCTAGAGACAAACAAGCACACGCAATCACACGAGTACAAAAACAATGAGTCATCTCTGCTGCCAGCAAGCTGAAACTTATTCCACCCTCATCTTTTCCATATTTACACCATGGGAGTGATTTTCACTTGAGATCTTTGCTTTGACACACACTCAAAGCATACTCACCGAGTATGTCATCGAAGGTGGCGTGTTCATGGTCCTGTACGTGGAGACAGAAAGAACATTTCATCAAAGTGCTGATTTTCTATATATCAGTCATTTCACTGACACTCGATATGGGAGCATCATTCAGCAGGCGCTGGTTTACTCATCACACCGTATCTCTGTGCAGCACCAGGTCCAAAGCTCCAGTTAGCCCCTGTGTTTTATCTGACCACAGAGAGAGCAGAGTCTCTTTCAGAGCACTGAAGTCAGACTGCAATAAGTCTGAGTGCAGCTTCAGAGACCCATTATTCCAAGTGGATGACTGACATCGCTCCTCCTCACTCACTCCAGAGAAATGAACTCTGCACGATGGACAACCAGAGTGTCTGTGATCCCTTCATACATGCTTTCCATGGTAGATGTGACCAGGGATGGAGCCAGGATTTCAGTTTTGCGTGGGTCAAACAAACTTTGGCTGTGCTTTAAATTACAAATGTTAGTAGATCACTACTTAAACTGATAAAAACAGCTAACTATGGTTGAGATGTGTGGTTTTAGAGCAGATATTGTTGCTTTTTGCCATTTAAAGATGCTATGAGGAGGATCTGATTTAACTGGACTGCCTCGCCACCTTCTGGCCTGGAGTCTCATGCACACTGTTGCAATAACATGACTTAAAACCAGTTGTGTGTTTGTTTCTGGAACAAATTTACTTTGGTCAGGTCAACTCTTTACTGGATACAACACAATCAGGTAAGGTATTTAACAGTACAGTTACATAGTGCTGTTGTTTGAAATGTGACAACAAGCAAACATTGTAGTAGCCAGCTATACGTAGCGCTATTGGCAGCCCTGGGCTCCGACATATCCGTAGGCTAATGTGACAACAAGTTAACACTGTCAGTTTGTAAGTAGTTTAGTATCTGTCTATATTTAGCTCTACTGGCAGCCTGGTACTCTGAGACATGTCTGTGACGTTAGAAAATCCTGGTTATGTCCTGCCAGTCATCTACCAATCAGAGCTAACGTAACCTCACTCTTCATTTTATTGATAGACTCTCAAGTTTGAACAGACCAATGCAGAATAACTGCTGACTGTGGGTTGGAATGAGCATTAGCATAGTTTAGCCCTTTTAGCGTTTAGTTGTGTTTTAGCCTGTAGCTCGTGCTCCATCACTCTTGTGTTCATCTTTCTTCTGCTCTTCTGTCCTTTTTCTCTCTGACAGTTAGGCTCCAGTGTCCACCATCACTACTAAATTAATCACAGAAATCGTTTTCAGCAGAGAAACACACAGATCTCTTCTCTCTACTAAACTTCATCAGCCGGCGTGGTTCTGTTAGTGAGACTTAGAGGTGCAGTTCAATCAGGTCCTACTCGACCCTGATTTAGAAACTACAAAGAAGCTACAAAGTAATATTAAAGCTGAGCATGCTTAGGGGGTGAGAAAAGCTATCAAAGAGTAAAGGTAAAAATCTACTGGCTGTGGTGGCCATTTTAGTGTGCCCAGAGAGGTCTGGAAAGCAGAAATATAGGTGTTGGATTTAAAAAAAAAAAAAGCTATTACTTGTTTTTGTCATTATTAGTTACATTCAGTCACAAGAGCAGCTGCACTCCACTCCACATGAGTTCCTGAAATGATCACACAACTGCTGCAGAGCTTCGAGGATTCAAAGAAAAGGTTTAAGAAAGAAGTGCTGAAAGATGGCACAATTTTCACCAAGTGTGTGGAGAAAAAGGTGGAAGCAGTGCTGGATGAGTTCTGATGCTCTCGCGGGTCTGTCATACCTGTTTTACCTCCACAGTCAGAGTTTCATCCCTTCCTGGCCCTCTTAGTGCTATGACAGTTGATACAATGTATTATTTCCCCTGCTGAGTCACATGACCAGCTGCATGGAACTCCTAATTAGTGTGTGACATCATCACAGAAATGCAGCAGGACAGAGGGAGGATCAAATTCCCAAAATGACCAAAGTACTCATCATGTGGGCCAGAATATTGATCTAATCTGTGTAAAAATATGATATATGATATTGAAATTTTGTCAGGAATTCAACCATGTCATTTTTAAAGCTGTACGACTTTTACTTTTTTGTCAAGAAGCCCAAATGCTGCACCTAAGGCTGCTTAACCATCCGTTTACATGGAAGGAGCTAAAGGGGTCACCGACTTTGAGGGCTCGCCATTTGAAAACCGGGCCAGAAATAACAACTTCCCAAACAACTTTTTTAGAGCAGGGTCTAGTTTGTCATGTGAGCAAATTTCAAATCCATAGGACTTGTGGTTTTGGCCAAGTTAATCTTGGCAGAAAGGGTAAAGATGCAGCAAACTCTTATTTTAAAAGGCTAATTGTCGGCTTCCTGTGCAAGATAGGCCAAAAAACACCTCTTTTGTGCGTCTCAATGAGAAAAACATTTTGGTGTTGGTTTCATCTCTCTACGACATTCCTAGCTCACGTAAGGGCCATTTTAGTGTGTTTTTGAGTGTTTTTTTTAGCACTAGACAGCTTATTATGGGATGTCGGGGTCATATTTTTTCCGAATTTTTCTGCAATCCTGAGGTGTGTGCCAATTTTGGTGAGTTTTCGAGCATGTTTAGGGGGTCAAATTAGTGTTCGTTGACAGGACGGAATAATAAGAAAGAAACGGATGAAATACAAACGTACTACCACTGCTAGAAGGTGCCCTCAGCTCAGGCCAAGGAACCTTTATTGGCGCTGATAATCTCATTTTGAAATGTGGATTATAATCAGGCATAAGTCTACGAGGAAGACTTTTTCAAGATCATTTAGAAACTCCTCACTGCCCCTTTAATATTTGATGGCATTTTTGTAACGTTTTTGTTCGTTGGATGGATCTACCTACAATAGCTCTCTATGGTTCTGGCTAAAGAGTGGCGCTCTAACACACCGACAGGCTGTAACTGCTAAAGCTCTCCGTCTTATAGGCTGTAGGAGCTGCAACATTAACCAGTCTTTCCCAAAATAATTCTCTAGTCCTGCCTGTATCACATGGATAACACAAGACTAACTGATGCACAACTCTGTTCAACTTTTGTGAATATTTTTCCCCAACAGTCAAAAAGGGTTGTGAAACAACAATGACAAAAGCACTCTTTTTTTCAAAGATAAGTTCAAGAAATCTTCAGGGTGGGCCTGTTGAAAAAGTGGGTGGGTCTGGGACTATTGGGCCCCCTGGATGTGACCTAACCAACAGGATTCTGGAGCTACAAACTTTATAAAAGAGTGAAGTCACAGGGTGTGGATGTCACTAAAGAGTGGCGTAAGCCTTGTACACTCAAAGCCTGGTTTGCAGCCTATGCAGAGACCACAACCTCTGTGATTGGTCCACCGGGCAGAGTCCTGCTCCTGCATTTTCTCTCCAACCCTCTTTGTAAATGTTGCAGACACACTGACGTAATCTTGGTAAGTTCTCCCACTGTACTGCTGCTGATCACTGATGACGGTTACCCTTTGCTTGCCCTTAAGTTTGTGTGTCTTTGTCGGATGCTTGATTCCATCAGCACAAGGCTTCACCTCGCACCGCAGTGAGGCTCCACCTTGTTTGATGATAACAGACTGGAGTGGTGTTAGGAGGACTCAGCCCTCCCACAGAGTTTGTGTACTTTAACCTTGAAGCCAGGGTGCTGTGGACCAATCAGTGACTCACATAAAGGATGGGGATGATGGACGCGTCGTCCCTGCGGATGATGTTGGGAAGATATTCTGCCTTTGGGACCTTGGAGGAGATCAGCTGCGGAGTACAGGAGGAGAAACTTTAACACGCTTCACTCCAACAGGTCGGAGAAAGTCCTGTTTTTCTGCCAGATTCAGCTGAATGTGGTGAAAGCAACAGCTCGTGGTTCAGTGCTCACAATGATTTTAGGTGGAATGAAGTCCTCTCCTTCACAGGCTGCTCTCTCCATCTCTCTCTCATGTCCCCAGTCAGTGTCCTCATTCAGCCCCTCGTCTAGTGTCCCTGAGGAGGACTGGAGCTCACCACCTGACACACACACACAAACACACACACAGGAACAAAGAGTCAGATAAAAGGACGGCTCACAAACAGCATTAGAGAGAAGGGTGCTCCATTTTAAAGTGGTGCACCTGTTACTTTATTTTCATTCAGAGCGGATAGAACAGACTTCAGACCAGACAAAGCAGGACACACACTCACACACACACAAATCCCAGCCCTGTGCGTGTGGTCAGTTACACACATGTAGCTACAACACTAAAACACCTGGCAAGTGAACAACGGGTCGTGAGGGAAACTGCTAACAGTGGAAATGTAAAAAAAAATAGGGGCAAAAATAAAATAAAACACTGCAGAAGCAGAAAAAAAGCAAACTAATCACAACATGACCACAAAACACACCAGGAGGGTTGGTGTTTGATGTGTGTCTGGTCTGGAGTCAGTTCAGTTAGAGCAGATGACAGTCAGTTACAGCCGGTGACACAACATTAGCCTCACATTACACCGCCCCACATCCACAGAGCTGACACACGATAAACCTTAGAGAAAAGATATAAATAATATTCCACATCTATCAATATCTAATTTGCACCTTGATGCTTTTTGTCCTTTGTGTCTGATTGTGCAGAAAAGCTGTTAGCACCTCCAATCTCTACAGAGAGAGCTGGGGGGACAGATCACTTTAAGGCTACTAAAAAGACTGTGAGCTAGCATCTGGACCACTTAACAAACAGATCTTTGTTGTATTTGCATGACGGTCAAGACCAGGGTCTGCAACCTTTACGTTTATAGGAGCCATTTTGCTTCAGCTCACCTTGATTGAATTCATTCTGGAGCCACAAAATCTTTATAACAAAGAATATAAAGTGTTTAAAATTCTATACGTAGTTAAAATCTACATAAAAATAATCCAAACTTTATAAATCTATGAAATTGGACAAGATGTCTTAGATTTTTTATTTTAAAATGATTAAAAAAAAAAAAAACTTTTTTCTTACATTTGAATTTTAAAAAATGTGGAAATTTAACTTAAAGAATATAATTTCAAAATTTTGCAAAAATTGAAAAGAGGTTTGAAATTTAAAAATGCAAAAAAAGTAAAAATTTTGCAAAAATAGCACTAAATTTGCAAAAACATTAGACATTTTGAAAATTTAAAAATGTAAAAAAAAATTGAAATAAAAAAGGCATTTTTTTGTCTTTTTCAAATTTTCAAAAGTTTGATCATAACGCTTGGTGGAAACAGGCTCTGGGCCATCATGAAGTTCGTACTGTTTTATGCTGCTCGATTCATGTCGTTTGCTAGGGTCAACACGTCTATGTTTCTGAAAAAATCTAAAATTGAGAAAATAAAACACTTCAGGGAAAGATATGCTTTAACTGTGTATTCTGTGTGAAAAGTAACTGAGAACCAGTCCACTCACTGTCTCTGGAGTCGTGGAGGGAGTCAGGTTTGACAGGGGTGGGGTCACTCCATGAGCGACTAAAGCTCTTGGCTCTGCGGTCGGCGAAGGCTGGAGGAGTAAAGGAGAGTAGAGTAACCCTCTCACATCTATGACCTCTCTCAAAATATTGACACAAATGAGGATTAGCTAATCTAATCTCTATTCACAAACCACCACAGCAAACATGGCATTGGATTATTTGGAAGTATGAAGCTAAAGTCTGAAATGATCAAAAATGAACCTAATATATTCATGACACATGGATACACAAACAGCAGTAGACTTACTCTGAACCTTCACTCGGCGGCTGCCAACCATCCTCAGATGTTTGCGAAAATTTCTACCATTTTGGAAGAGAGAGAAAAGAGACAGAGACATCATCATCATGAGAGAAGAAAACAGAAAAACTGAGCCAAAGAACAAGAAGCTCCATCCAACTTGAACACATGGATTCATTAAACAGGACGTACATCAAGTCCAGACTGGCGCTATCTGTGGGATTAACTGGAGAAATGTACAGAGCAAACACAAGAACCCCAGCTGGATGGTGGCATGGTCATTGTTGCCCTCAGAGTCATAAATGCCGGAGATAATAATAAGAAGGAGCAGAGTTACGTATCATCACATGACATGGGGTCATGTATTAAAATACAGGACTTTGAGCATGAACCCATTTTCTGTCTCCTTTCAGACAGAGACTCCCACAGAGTTTCAGGAAGCAAACTTATTTTCCTTCCTCTTTAACACACAATGCTATTAAACAAGATAAGTGTCAGGCAACCAGGTGATGTGATATATATAAAAGATATATAAAAGATATATATAAAAGATATATAATATATATATATATATATATATATATATATATATATATATATATATATATATATATATATATATATATATATATATATATATATATATAAGATCAAGACATACGGTAAAAATTTGAGTGTTCAGATTTTAAGCTGCTGTCACTAAATGTCCAGACGACTACTGTTTTATCAAAACTGGTTCATCCAAACTGATCAGCAGATAGATAGCAGGATTTGATCCTTTCTTATCCATATTCTACAGAAATTACAAATTATTTCAGTCAACACAATTTCCCTGAATAAAAGTGCTTCAGCAGAAACTTCACTTTTTTTTTTTTAAGGTGATATCTATGGGAATGCTGCCGAGCCCCCAGAAACCCACCCACATCATCATCAGCGTCATGTTGTAATGTGAAACGTTTCCTTTGATAAAAATGATTTTCAGATTAAAACAAGATAATTTCATGTTACTACAACAAACAAAATAATGACATCATAACATGATACTTTTCTTGTTTTAACAGTAAATATTAAATAATGTTGCAAAATACTGTAAAACGGTTTATTGCGACAAATGATTAGGATTTTTTTAAAAATCAAGATAAATTGAATAAATCATCAAGAATTATGTTGTAAATTTATTGTTTTGTGTCTACAGGATTAGCCCAGAGTACAGGGGATGTAACTGGACACAAACTAAAGGGTGAGCTTGCTGATTGTTATTATATTGATGTTTATAACAAAAAGACCCTAAAGGAACTAAGAAGCCTGAGTAACATTTTCACATTTAAAGATTTCCTCTTTCTGACGGGCAAATGAAGACATCATCACATCCCCTGTCCACCAGTGACAGAGCAATAACTCCCTGCCCCTCTCCCCTTTGAAGACTCAGTTGACATGCATGTTTGAGGCCAGTCTCGAAAAAAAAAACAAAAAAAACCTTTGTAATATCTGAGAAAACTAAACTTGAGTCTACACCAGTTTGGTTTGCAAGAGAAGTTTCCATTATGAACTCAAAACAGAATATTAATGCACACCTTCCAAATATGTACCCAAGGAGGACATCTCCTGTAAAAAGAACAGCCAATCACCATGTTGTACGGAGGAAAGGGATGTCTTTCAGATCATCTGGTACAGAAGGATCGCCCAACACTAGGGTATAATAGAAGCTGCTTCTTCCTTGGGGAGGGTTTTTTAAGCTTTGCAAGAGGTTTTAGTTGGGAAGTTGTTTTGGGCAGAGGCTGTTGGGGAGAGGATGTTAGTTGAGCTGGTTGGGGGATTCCCTGCAGAGCCCTCAGCTCACTAGCTTTGTTCAAGATGGCTTCCTTTGAATGAAGTTTATTAGATTCAGGCTGACTGAACTCCTTGCTGATTGGACTCTGCGTCTTCTTCCTCAAAGGCCTAAGATGTAGGTATTAGAAAATCCAGTTATAAAGTGTTTAGGCAGAGGAATTTGGGGCCCGCCCAGACCAGGCCTCCAGGAGGCCCAGGAGGCCCCAAACACGTGATGATTTAGGAAAAATTAGACATACAACACATCAACGAGTCATAGCCCTACTCACAAACAAATGTGCTGCATGATTCAAAACTGACATGACAGGACAAAAGGACGAGGACACAGGTACCAAAGCAGAAGTGGGTGATGAAGCAGAATGGACCTAAAGACAGTGACTCTCGAGGCAATACTCTGGATAAATCTGAAATCTGATATAAGCAGACAGTCCTGAAAAAGACAGCATCCTAAGCACCACCCGAGCAGCTTTATTTGAGTTTTTCCTCTCTTTTTAAAAATCTTTTTGTAATCTTTGGTTGTTTTTTTTTCATCTTTGCATTTGGAGCCTGTCGTTACTTTGTATGGCTCATCCGTTGGTCATAGACACCAAAACAGTTATGTCTGCAGTGATGTGTTAGCTCTTTTTGTTCCTGTGTTTATCTGGAGATCCTACATGTACCATAGTCGCATTGTTTACATATGAGATCAGCTGTTAGCATCATGTAGCATGTCAATGGCAACCAGTGCTGGGCCTGATGTTTCCCTGCAAGCTGAGGAGAAGGAGGCAAGGACAACATGCTGGTACTGTGTACACAGGAGGGATTTCACCCACTGTGAGCAGACAGGACAGAGGAGAGTGAGATTGAACAGGCCAGTGAAGAAGACCAGCTCAGTCCTGGGCCACCCTCTGGATCCTGTGAACCCTGTGGACTTGGGGTCTGCAACCTTTACTTTAATAGGAGCCATTTTGCCTCGGCTCACCTGGATTAAAGTCATTCCAGAGCCACAAAATCTAATTTAACTTCTAAAAACTATTAAGTGTATAAAATTATATAGATTGTTAAAAAATAATCCAACAAGAAGTTTTTTGAAATAAATGAAATTGTTCATGTGATGTCTTGTTTTTTTTTTCTATTTTAATAGATTTGGGAAATACTTTTTCTTTTTTAAATTTCAAAAATTTGGAATTTGTTAAATTTGCAAAACATTTTAACATTTTTTTGACATTTAACAGTTAGCAGAAATGTCCTATTATGTTTGAAATTTCAAAAACAACATTTAAATAAATAGCATTTTGCACATGTTTCAAACTTTTTTTTATTCTAAATCTTTGGAAATATTAGAATAGAAATAATAATATAGGCGCAAATAAAAAAAAAATACTTTTTGAAAGAGTACTTGAAATCTGGTAACATTTCTTTTGATAATATTGCACAAGTCATTTTTTATGTTTGCTAATGACTGGCCCATCTCAAGCATATGTATTAAGCCAGCATGTTGGCAGTTAAATGACTTCATCCACACAGAATTAAAATCTGTATTTTCTTCAAGATTTGTTTTTATGTAGATTTAGTCATCTTACCAGGACTGTAAAACTTGAGGTTAGTCACAGGTGCATGGAAAGTTGGTGGATTGTTGATGTTGTAGGAGGTAAAGTAAGAGCAACAAAAATTCTTTGTTTCAATAATATTCTTTTAAAGCTATAAGGAGCCACTGCAAAGGAGTCCAAGAGCCGCACGAGGCTCCAGAGCCACAGGTTGAGGACCCTTGGTCTGCACTCTGTGGCAGTGGTGGCTGACAGGGGGATGATGGCTGCGCCGTAGCTTCTGATGAGCAAAGTTTACTTTGATTCTTATTGTAATGTTTTACTTTACACGTTTGAACTTTTTGCTCTAATAGTGTAAATTTCCCCACTGTGGGACAAATAAAGGAGAATATTATCTTATCTTATCTCATCTCATCTCGTCTCGTCTCGTCTCGTCTCGTCTCGTCTCGTCTCGTCTCATCTCATCTCATCTCATCTCATCTCATCTCATCTCATCTCATCTCATCTTATCTTATCTTATCTTATCCCACAGGTTTGAAAAGCTGATGTTAGTGATGATTATTGGCCCTGCTCAGCTCTCAGACTGGAGGACTGTTGTGCTTGAAGAGCCCACTCTGCTTGAACACATTTATCAATGCTCAGGAAATCATGAGTCAATGTTTGACTCATTCATGCTTCAGTAATTACCACATCAGCCCCTAATGAAAGTAAGAGACTAATGAGTCTAATGAGAGTAATCTGAAAGTAGTCAGTATAACTCCACTGATTGTCTTTGGATATTCATAGACAGATTATATCACTGTTTTTCATCCAACATATGACATATATTATAGAATAGAGGTTATTACTTTAGAGTGTTTATGATCTACATTCAAAGAAATCATAAAGAAGTATCTCAATAAGTGAGTACGCCCACTCTTCAAAGATACTAAGGGTGTGTTGGTCCATGTAAGTTACATCAAACTGTTTGTGTGGGAGTCACAGTAAAATACCAAGTGTGTTTCCTCCTCCCTCTTTAGGTTTCTGCTATTAATCTTAAATGAATCTTTTATCCAGTAAGTTCTTTCAAGGCATCCCAAACAATGTGGACATGTCAGCGTTAATTACAAGTTCTGTAGAGACAGAGCCTGAAATAGAGGGATGAGTCAGAGGAGGGTGGAGCCGTCACTCAGAGGGGTTGTATTTTCACACTGAGTGACACAAGCTTTTAAAAGCTGTAACACCCACACACACGGACTGGCTAATTAAATTTGTGTGTGTGCGTGTGTGCGTGTGTGTGTGTGCGTGTGTGTGTGTGTGTGTGTGTGTGTGTGTGACGGTATCTCACCACATCCTCTCAATTCAAGCTGTGACCTTTCCAAACTGTTTGCAGAAGAAATGTCTCCCTTATTTAGACATGCATGATTCAATCTGTGAAGCTGACTGAGGTGTACCTTTCTGAAAGCTATGACGCACGCACGCACACACACACACACACACACGTACAAACACACACACACAGTTGCTGGATCCATGACTGGTCCATTAACTTAGAGGACTGTTGTATGACCATGTATGGACTGATCAGTTTATACCGGAACATTTTCAGTCATTAATTACACTGTAACGGGAAACTTCCTTTTTTTCCTTTTTTATTATTACTATTATCATTTTGCAGGAGCCAAAGTAGCCGAGTGGTACAATACAGTAGCGTTTTATGGCTGAATGAAAGCAGAAACCATGGCAGTGACCATGTTGCTGAGTCAGTTAAAGCTTAACCTCCATCTGTAAATGATAGTGCCACCCACTGGCTGGATGACCCTTTGCTGTGTAAAAAGGAAGCTGTACAGGGGGGCTGAAGCACCACACAAAACAGGACAGGACAGGGCACTAGAACACGGTACCTCTCCATCATGGTGGCTGCCTCCTGCTCTCTTTTCCTCCTCTTTCTCTCAGCAATGCCACGAAAAGCCCTGCCAGGACGTTAAAGTGTTTAGTGGTAGTGTTGGGACATATTACATGTTTGAGTGCCAGCCCAGCTAACAAACAAAGCTTTAGCCTGAACCCAGACTGACCGCAGGGTAACCGCAAGATTAAAAAGTGTTTACCGGAGTGATCTTCTCCATGGGGGCTCTGATTCTGCTTTCAGAACCAAAAGTGCAGTAGCAGAAATACTATCATCTTCATACCTCCAAGGTCTGTCCAAAGCTGAGACTCTATGACAGACTTTGTCAGGGTTGTAATAGCAGACGAGCCTTGGTGCTTCCACAGAAATCAGGCTAATCCAGACTCCATTAACTGTACAAGGTTTGAAAAGTTATTTGCTTCTTTTACTTAAAGCCATTGTAGTTGTCATGACTTTGTCATAACCCCTGGCACCAACCACAGCGCAGCCAAAATCATTTCAGGTGATACTTTTCAAGCAGTGAAGCTGTTTTGATCCATGGCAGCTGTGAAGGGACCGGGCTGATTGGCCATTCAGCTGTCTACCAAAAACCAACGGAAGAAAGTACAAATGCTAACAGAAACCAAAACTATACAACTTCTGGATCAGGGGTCTGCAACCTTTACTTTCATAAGATCCATTTAGCCTCAGCTCACCTGGATTAAAATCATTTATGAGCAACAAAATGAATCCTGTAATGTTATCCTCAAAGTAAAGACAAAAAGGGTCTAAAATTCTAAACGCAGTAAAAATCTAGTGGATAATTATCGAAGAGAGTAGGTATTTGTGTTAATATAATTGTACATGTGATGTATTAATTTTTCAATTTTCAATAAATTTACAAATATTTTTAAAAAAGTAATATAAATATTGAAAACTTGCAACATATAGTATTTCATTAAGCTGCATTTTTTCAAAATTTTGAGAAATTTTAAAAAAAATAAAAATTGTAATTTTAAAAAATTGTCACATTTTTCAAAAAGTGGAAATAATATACTTGCAAAAAAATTGAATTTAATATATTCATAAAAACTTCTAGAAATTATATATATTTTTATTTCAAAAATCTTAAAAAATAAATTTGAGTCTTTTTCAAAATTTGAAAAACAAAATCTTACAAAATAAAAAAATCAAAATTTTTTGAAAGTTTATTGCAAGATGAGATGCATATTTAGTTCGACAAATTATTAATGCATGTTTTTGATTAATGTCAGTGTCTTTAATCATCAATACCCTCTGTAAGAAAAATATAAATTCTTTGTTACAACAATATTTTTTTAAAGCTACAAGGAGCCACTGCAGAGGAGTCAAAGATCCGCATGAGGCTCCAGAGACTCAGGTTGCAGACTCTTGATCTGGATGAACACTACATTAGCATGAATTAATAGCAAGTGAAAATGTAACTACTAATGGTCCAGCTGTCTAGCTTGGGAAGTAGCCAGTGGCAATTATCTGCATCACTTTTGGTCTGAACACAGAATTAAACCTTTAGATTTTCGCTTAAATCTAAAACCAAGGTACAACGAATGAAAGCATTTAATCCCCCTTTTGGTCCAGTTGAGTTCAGGCATGGTTAAAGGGTCCAGTCTTGGATGGAGAGAGCGACAATAAAGGGATTCAAGACGAGCGATTGTTCACAAGGGTTAGTCAGTGGAGGGGGTTCAGGTAGACCAGTCAGCAGGGGGAAGCTCTATCCATCAGAGGCAGAGGACATGGACTGTACTGCTAAGTGGTTTACACACACACACACACACACACACACACACACACACACACACACACACACACACACACACACACACACACACACACACACAACAATGCACTACTGGAATCAACATCGGACATTACGGTGTTACAAAAGCCACTGCAGTTCTGCTTTATTAAATGTTGCTTTGCACCTTCAATCTGGAGCTGAACAACTTTGTATGATTTAATATACGAAGATTTATTCCAGGTCCTCTTCATGTATTGTTAACAATCACAAGAAATACATCAATCTGTATGATGAAATCAAATTTACCATACCTTGTTCTATTTTTATTGGCTATGCTTATGCTAAGATCAAAGCAAATGAAGCATGAATTCATTTTGGACTGTTTATTACCCATACAAATTACTGTTGTAAACTTATTAGATACTTTGACCTGCAGTCTTCTACGTGTTCACCATAACAACTTAACAAAACTCTGCAGTGTGGTGTAAAGTAAACATATACGTTAGTAACAAATCACTAAAGTGTAAATTACAACAATAATGCAAACAATTTTGGGCACTTGGGCAACATATGTTTTGCTATTATTGATTCCCCCTGTGAATTTTCTGCAGACAAAGAGTAGATTTTCAGGTTTACTTTATCTATAACATTTTATTGAGTAAATAAATGTGAAATTGGTCACTGGATCTGGATCTCTAAATGTAAATAAATACAAATAAGTTTTGTTATATGTTATGTACTGAAGCAGGCCATCTAGTGTCTCAAAGTTGCCTGTTAATATTTTCACATTTACAGTTTCCAGTAAGGTTTACTGTGATATGTTTCTGTCATGAAAGCTTAAATTCTGTCTTGATAACAAACTGCTAGCACAACAGTGCAAATTCCCATATGCGTTAGCATCAAGCTAGCGCTATTTTTACTCTATGTTTTTTGATGCATTGGAAGATGTATAACATGTTGAATGTATGGGATAGGAATCTGATATGATGTTCATTTCTTGATGTGTTCAGTTCTTTAGAAAAAGAAAAAAAAAACAACTTCAAGCTGAAAAACCTAAATCAAAGTTTTCTTGGGAAACATAATCATCTGCTAAGCAAAGATAGCCATTTCTAATCTATTCTTAACATAAACCAGTTTCAGATACCCATCCCTAATTCTACATCAGGTTAAAGTGGAGCATTGACTCACTTCTTGCATCACACCATGATATTATCTCAAATGCAGTCATTGCAGTTCATATCAGTTCATCCTAACACTTTCAACAGCAGATCAAATTCAATTTTACAATGTCACTCTATGAATGAAATCTACTCAAGTGTTTTAATAATCTAATATTACGTCTTCTGTTTGTGAGATATTACATTGAAATGAGTCAGTCTTTTAAGACTGGTCAGGTGACTGAGGCTCAAATTAAGACTAAAAAGATAAAAAGACTTTTTTCACACACTTTGATTTTAGTTTGTAGTGCATCCACTTAAAAAACATGTAGAAATCTCTACCCTATGCTGCCCATTTTTCTATACCTGCCAGTTTATCATTGATTAGCGTGGGTGTGTCTTTCCCATAAGGGACATTAATGGCTCTGACAGGATGTCAGACATAATGAGACTCAGCCATGGAAATGTATGTCAGAGAGGAAGTTGAGCCCGGTGGTCTGGTTTTGACTGACACAGACACTCAGACAGCTGATGAGCTCTGGGCTGTGAAGAAAGGCCTGAATTCACTTGGGTCTTAATAATGCCTGACATCCAAAAGCCTTGGCTGCATTATTTTCCCTCTCATAAACTCTGTTCCCTCTCTCTTCCCGTCCCACGATCACGTTTGAAGTGACTCAGTCTGTCACTTCTACCACCATCTGCCATCTCTAGAAACTCCAAGAGCTCAGAGCCCTCTGTTTAATAGTAGACCATCCAGGCAGATCTACAGCTTGGACATTAAAAAATGAATATGTCTATTTTCCATCTTCATAGTCATTGAATCAAACAAAGCTGCTACTGCTAGCATACTGCTACTGCTAGCTCTGTATTTTTTTTTTTATTTTTTTTTATTTTATCTTATTTATTTATTCATTTATTTATTTATTTATGGGGGGGTGATTTGTATAATTCAGAGACAGTTGTGAAAAATGGAAAATGTTACTAAGATATAATTTTTGACAAAGTTTCGTCATTCAAGTGTGACTATTCAGCGGATCCCGCCATTGTTGTGTGACATAAGATGAACCAGTCTCTGTGAAGTCAGAGTAGATTTTTAACTCTGAGTTTCCCAGTCCAGACTCCAACTGCACTGGCCTTTCTGATGCACCTTTACAAGTCTAAAGTCAAAAACTTCTGACTAGGTTGTTCAGAAGGCAGCAGTAACATTTCTTCCATCATCTTGGTCAGAAAATATTTGCTTGTTCCTATTTTAAAATAAAGAGTTTTCACTATGTTTGCAGAGAGTAACTGTAAAATGTCTTTGTGACATGAGTGAAAAATCTGTTTTAAAACCAGAGTTTAATTTCTGTATGCTAACAACTACCATACCAATGCAATATGGTGTATACATTAGCATTACGCTAGTGCATTGTTTTTCTACATGGTGTTTGGTCCATAGGGGGATGGATAATATATTGAATGCACTGAATAGGAATCTCTTGTGAAAGAGTAATGTTCATCTCTTTGTGTGTTCAGTTTTACAGAGCTTCTTTAGTAAAAAAAAAACCTTCAAACAAAAAAACCTGAATCAGAGTTTTCTCAGGAAAGTTTAACCTCTCTGCTTAGCTAAAGATAGCTGGGGTAAATAAACATATATAAATACTTAAAGCTGCTATGAGGAGGATCTGTTTTCACTTGGACTGCCTCACCACATTCTGGCCCAGAGTCTCACGTACACTGCCGCAGATGACTTTTAGCAAGGCGTGTATTTGTCTTAGAGTTAAATGGAGATTCCATGAAAACAAATTTTCTTTGTTCAAGACAACTTTTTACTGGATACGACATGCTGAGGTTAAGTATTAATCAGTACGGTTCATAGACTGTATAAAACATGGACGTACTCTCCCTGACGTCACCCGTCTGTTTCTCAAATGGAAAATGTAGCACATCAGCTATCGCAGCCATATTGGTATTGGCAAGGGCTTTGTGTACAGCTACAGGTGCCTGTAGGTCACATGACCCTGAGCTGTGCTTCTGATTGGGTGAGCTTAGGATCTTAATATCCTCTGAACTGCCGAGCAAGAAAAATTCACCCCCCCGTACAGTGTGGATAGTATAATTAACAACTCAGACAGGAGACGTTTTTAGAACCAGGATGTAAATAGGTTCATTTCTGTTTCGAAAAAAATATATGTTTTTTTGGCTTGGTGTGTGTGCGACTTCTGGTACTTCCAGCATCAAGCAGACACTCGAGAAATAGCAGATTTTAGCACTTCCGTGTTGTCTCCTGTTCTTAGATCGGAGGTTGCTGCTTGGTACAGTTATGTAGTGTTACAGTTTGAAACGTATCTGTAAACTAACATGACAACAAGTAAACACTGTCAGTTTGTATGTAGTTTAGTAGCTGTCTATATTCAGCACAGCTGACAGCCCTGTGCTCTAAGACATGTCTGTAATGTGTAACATTAGTGAGATCTGGTTCTGTCCTGCCAGTCATCTACCAATCAGAGCTAAAGTAACCTCACTCTTCATTTTATTGATAGACTCTCAAGTTTGAACAGACCACTGCAGAATAACTGGAATTGGAATTGACATTATCACAAACAGTTTAGCCCCTGTGTTAGCCTTTAGCTCGTGTTTTAGCCTTTAACCAGTAATATTGGTGCTGATAATCTCATTGTAAAGTGTGGATTTGATCAGGCATATAACTTTAAGGGAGTTTTTTTCAAGATCACTTAGAAACTCCTCACAGTCCCTTTAAAGGTGTCTATGAATGTCTATGTAATAAAAACATGATTGCGATTTCTTGTCAATGAATGTTAAATCTAATGATGGCTTAATATCCTCTGATCACAGAACTATTGAGTATTAAACCATGTGTTTTGTCTCATCATTTATGCTTTTAGTTCAGTTTTTCTTTGTTTCCCTAGCCCTGTTTTATTTTGTATCAATGTCTCTCCTTCAGCCCCACTTTGTTTTCTGCCTGTCCGTTTTGACCAGTAATTTAATCTAATTTTCTGTTGAGGACTTGTCTGTTTTTTTTTAATAGAATAAAGAGTTTATTTTACATCTTTGAATTGATTCTTGTCATATTATAAAGTATCACCGGTTAGTTATTCACTTTTCTGCTGCCAGTTTTTCCCAGCCGACATATGATCCAGCCAGCTGTATGATCAAGTTATCACTTTCATCTGACAAGAATTAAAGATAAAGAGAATGGTACTATACATGTAAAATGTATGAGTTTTACCTCGGGGATAAATATTTTTTTCTAATCTAATCTATTCTATTGTATTCTATTCTATTCTATTCAGTAGTTCAATAAAACTAGGACTTATGCATGCTGTACAGAAACATTTAAATGGTGATGATGAATGATGGATTTGGTTTGCTGTTACTCCAAATCCTTGTCTAATGTTGTTCATGTTGTAGTCCCAGGTCAAGCTGTCCATGAGCCAAAAGCCCTGTTTTCACCAAGTGGTTCAATTCTGTCTCAGTACAGCACATGTTTTGTGGCATTTGACTAAAACCGGCACAGGTCCCCAGATTACCGACCCGTTCCGTCCCGCTTTATGGCCTGTCACGCGCCATACGCGAATGCGCGGTACTGTGCATGCGGAGTAGAGAGCTCGTTCATTTGAAGACCGAAAGTCCAAAAGAGCAGCTGAAAAACAATGAGCTGTGGTTTCAAAAGCATGACAGGAGAGTGTGTGAAAGCTTTGGAGATCACAATCAATGCCTGCTGCCTCTCCCTGGTAATCCACCAGCCCTGCTTGGCTGTTCCCTGCGATCTCATCCTCGATCCCCCGAACCTCCGACCCATGTTCCCGGAGGTCTCCCTGGGGATAATGAAGGGTTGGAGGAAAGAGAGGAGCACAGAGAACTTCCATCTTTTCCCTGGCTCTGCCCCTGCCCCGCTCTTTCCTCCTCTCTATCAGGCTCAAAACTCCGCTGAGGAAAACAGTCGGACTCAGTGATAGCCCGTGCAGGCAAATCCAGCTGGGAACGAATGTTTTCAGAACTTACATTCAAAACCTGTCTCATCAGAGACTTTCAACCAAGCCTGCTCCTGTTTTTCCGGTCTCTGTAGAGTACACACGTCGTATCGTATAACTCTGGATGATGACACACCACACAGATTGTTTTCTCCTCCATCCTCCGGCGGAGTTGGAGCCGGAGCAGGTGGCAGTTGCCCCCCAACGTCGTCAAAACAATGACGTCGTGGGGGAATATTTTGAACTCGAGCGAATTCGCGTCTACCGCCCAAACGCGTGAACGCTCCAAACGCGCCGCGCCAAACGCGCCGCGCCAAACGCGCCGCGCCGCCCGTGGCGAATCGGCGGCTAAACGCGTCTTTGCATTGACTTCGTATGTAATCGCGCTGCAAATTCGCGTTTGGTGTGGCCGCACCATTACAACGTTGGTATTTGTTTACCCACACGTTTTTCTTCTATTTTGGATTTGTTAGTGGGGTACCTGTTTCATACTGCTATATTGTCACTATTACGTAGCTGACGTGGCTATCAGCATCCAGCTTACACGTCACCTACCAGTAGGGGGAACGGTTGGCAGCAGAAGCACTAACAGGATCAGGATTTACTGATCCAACCCGTACCAAACTGTACTGATCCAAACAGGACCGCTTGGTGGAAACAGGGCTTATGTGCCAGAACTGCCCCAGAGGCTGTTCCATCAGTGTGTGATTAGGATCAGTTAATAGTGATAAGTGCTTTACACAAACGCCATCAGTGTGTGGGTGTGACATGTAAAATAGAACCACTGTGAGTGGTCTTAGTACTTAAGAAAGCATCCATTTACATTCATTAATGCAGCATATACATTTGATTTCTATTTCCATTCCACTTGTGAGGGTTTATCTTTAAAGTTATCATTATGAAAACTTTTGTGAAGCTTTCTTCAGGAAATCAAAAGCACATTTTTATCAGAACAGACTGTTATGGCCTCAGCTCATGGCTGGGGATGGATCTTCCGTGAGTTTAAGTGACTTGATAAGTCTTCACTAAAGCATTGTGTTGGTACACACATGGTCGAGGTTTTGTCCCTATTACCAGGACAGACAGTCTTGAAGATGTAGGTCTGGGTGCAGTAAGTGGGCCATTAGTATTTCTGGTGTTCACCTCAATCCAGCACTACACTGTAACTCCTCTGCACTTCACTTTAGAATTGACTGAATGTGTAGCTTCAAACACCCAGTCCAGCAGACACTGAGGTTGCAGGAGTTTAGGACACAGCACACTACACAGCACAAAGCCACATAAGGACAAAGGGTTTGAGACATGTTACCTGACTGACACAGTTTTAAAAATAATAATAATAATAATAATAATAATAATAATAATAATAATAAAAAATTAAAAACGGAAAAGAAGAAGAGCAGAGAAGAGTGGGGGCAGTTGAAAGAGTTACTCACGATATTCTACAGTCGTGGTTTGGAAAGAAGCCACACAGAGGAGAAGAAGCAGAGAGAAGAAAATAAAAGAGAAGTTAGTGAGAAGGCCAGCCAAATACTTGCCACAAATACACCAGAGACCGGCTTCAGCTGTACAGCTCACTCTCTAACAATACAGAGAGCCAAAGAAGTCAGTGTTAGCTGGAAAGGCATTTCCATAAACTCAAAGTGAGCAAGGACACAGTCTTTTTATTTTACACAAACATCAAACATCAGCCATGAAACAAAATGATGACAGATTATCATGCACCTAGAAACTACATTCTGTTTATCCTTGGTTATTAAGATGCAAGGCACTGACTGGTCTAAAACTTCCACCAAGGCCAAAGTCAGGCACATACATTAATCAAGACACAGGCGGATGGATGGATGGAAAATAGATGAGCTGAGACGCTAACATATGGAGGGAAAGGAGGGAGAGTCTGAGACATGAGAGGAGAGATCATGGTGCTCCAGCATTTTCTCTCTGTATGGTTAGGATTTAATTTAGACTGTGTGTTTATTCTTAATTGGCTCGATTTCATCAAGTAAATATCAAGGATTCAGACACATCCCATCCAAGAGCCACGCAGAGGAAATGGTTCATGCTTTGGTTATCTCTTGGTTGGATCACTGTAATTTCAGTTTTTTTCAAGCTGCCCTAATAAAGACTTACAAAAAAGACAATTAAAATGAATAATACTGGACATGGACTGTTATTTAATGTGTATTTCTTTTACTTCTTTTTTTTTCTAAACAGTTTTCCCAATCATCAGGGTTGTCCCATATTTGAGTCCCTACGGTACCTAAGCCCCATTTCCACCAAGCAGACTGGTTTGGATCAGTACAGTTAAGTAAGGGTTGGATCATTAAGATCTGATCCTGTTTAAGTTTCCACAGCCAACTGTGCCTTTCTCAGTAGGCGGCGTGTAAGCTAGACACTGATAATTGAGTCAGCTACATAACAGTGCGATGGTTGTTACAAAGAACAACTAAGCTCTGTTTTAGAGAGACTGCAGTGTTTCTAGCTCCACCTTCTGGGGTTGGATCAGTATGTCTGGCACCCCAACAGAAGGGAACCAAAAAGTGGGACAGTATGGGTCAGTAATTTGGCGTTTCCACTAACAAACACTATCTGACCTGGGACGCATCCCATTGCTATGGTGTCATGCTATTATTTTACTGATGCAGCTATTGGCGTCCATCTTACAAGCAGTCTACCACGAGGGGGCACTGTTGGCTGTAGAAACACAAACAGGACCAGGCTCAACCAATCCAATCCATACCAAACTGTACTGATCTAAACCAGACCACTTGGTGGAAACAGGGCTTAACTCTGTCCATTTTTCTGTTTCTTTCTATATCCCAAGCACCAACATCCAGTTTAAAAAATGAAGCCTAAGTGGAGGTGCTGAATGTTGCACTTTGTTGACGGTCCACTTAAAGCTGGCTGCAGAAAGACCGAAAAACCACATTCACATCAAGCCCCAAAAAAGACTTTTACGGCATTAAAAACATACTTGCAGGCCGTTCCTCTCTCTTACCCATACGTGGACTCAGCAGATTTATGTCTAACACACGTGTGGTCCTGCTAAAGCTTTAAATACTGGAGAGTGCTCTGAGGTTGACTGAGTCTTGCTTGCTATAAAGGACTGGATTTGATCTTGTCTGGGAGTTGGGTCTTGCCGTGCAGTAAAGACCTGCTCTGCTTGTGGAGCTGTATAGATAACAGTTGTTTCATTGATTGGGAAAATGAAAGTTTAGTGCCTGAAAGTTTGAACACTGTCCCCCAGTGACTTTTAAAAAGTCAGAAAAGAAAGTGAGAGGCCAGTGAAGAGCTGGGCGACTGTAAACACGTGATATTTTAATATCTAGTGCTTGGCTTTGAATGTTGGTCAAGATATGAGTGAAAAATGTGTGAAAGCTTATGAAGACATTTTGTCACAACACTGAGCTGTAAGTCTTGGACAGAAAAAGCCTGAGCCGTATCCTGCCAACACTGTGGTGGAGCAGCATGACTGTGTGATGTGCAGAGTGGGAGTAAAGGCGGATTTCCATGTCATACTCACGCCTGCATGGTGGTGGTGGCTGTCTGAAAGCTGAACATATTCTCTTTGGGAAACCAGCTATTAGGATTGTCCTCTGTAAACAAAGACAACAAAAAGAGAACGTGGTGTCAGCGAGAAGACGATGAAGAGACGAGGCCTACAATTAGAGCTGCTCTGGAGTTTCACCGTCACCACACCTGAGACACAGAGAAATAAACTGAACAAA